>NC_088602.1:19529655-20146600 GCF_036013475.1 Columba livia | reverse complement strand
CAGGTCAAAAAAGAGTAAAAATCTCCAAATCTTGATGGAGTTTGGGAAAAGTTAAAGATGTTTCTACATTAGCATTTTAACTGGAGAGGGGAATACATTGCTGAAGGGAATCCCCTGATCACCTCCTCTGGGTGTTTTGGTTCACATGGCAGAATCAGCCTGGGTCTCGCTGGGACTGAGCAAAACTGGAACACCCTCTCCTGGAGCACAGCCCCTGTGCCCCAGCTGCCCCAACAGGCAGTCCACAGGGACCGGCCCAGAGCAAACCCTATGGACATGTATTTGGCATGACTGCTGCATCCTTGGCACCAGCTGTTTCTACAGCCTGCTCTTGCTGGGCTGCAGTAGTTGCTGAGGTCTGTAGCTGTAGCCTCTGTCTGTAAATATCATATTGGATTGTTGTGTGCTGTAATACGGTGTAATGTGTTATAATGTAATGCGATGTAGACATAGCCCAAAGTTATTCTATAAGTTAAACAGGTGTGAAAAAAAAAGAGAAGATCTTTGATGCAGGATTCTGCATTTTACATTAAATAATCAGCACCAGCAGCTGCTCTCAGAAGAAAGCAAGCTGCTCAGCTTTTTGTGGGAAAAGCTGTGGGAGTGTCTTCCATGCCAAAGGAGTGGCTTCTGGACTCCAAATCCAAAGGGATGGTCTAACCTCAGGAGAGAGAGGTGAGAGCACACCCATCAGCACAGCTCACAAGCCCTCCCTGGCTGCCCTGGGGTGTGGAACAGAAATTTAATGCTTACCAGAAAGTCCTGGATTTCAGAAATCTGGCCCGTAGGTTTTAGGGCTTATTGGAGAGTATTGAGGCAACATTTCCCATATCTTCCTTCACTCTCTGGAATCTCAAAGGGAGCACAAGTTGTTTTATTCCTGAAGCCGGTCTGTGGCTGCAACTCTGTCATAACACTTATCAAATGAGCAAAACAAAAAAAGAAAAATTAATTTAGCTGGTTTTAGTGATCTTTCTGTGATTTTTACATCAGCAGGCAGTGCCGTTGCACTAGTGGGTAGCGCTGGAAGTGTACTGAGTGCTATAGAAAATAAAAAATATAGACAAATCCAATTAAGCAGACCAACTGGAGCTGTGCATAGCTAAAAGGACATGACCGATCTTGTTTTTTATGCCAACATTTGGTGTCTCTCAAGTTATAGACATGCATGTGCATTTTGCTGATTTACAGGCAAAATTCCTGTTCCCAGGATGTACAATAGGCTACATGACAACGCAACATGTCTTGACACAAGGAAGAGTGACCTCACCTGAGATTGCGGGTTGTGATTTGGAAATAGTGTTTCAACAGCAATTGCAATCCCTGATGGAACTGGAAACTCAGCACATTCTGATCTTGCCTGGAATTTCCTGGTAGCTTCACATAAATGCCATCGATCAGAATAATTTCTAGTAGATTATATCTCTTTTGAAATAATAGAAACTACTGCAAATGATTTATGATCACCCTAGCCTGACACTCTACCTGTAACAATAAAATACCTAGCAGTGAAATATCTTGTGGGATTTAGGCCTGATTATTTTACATATTTTCCACAAGCTAGACATGTACAGAGTTGCTATAAGGTTGTTTGAATCCCATTTTTCTGTTGCCCAAACAAAGCTCTTTGTACAACTCAGGCCATCAGCCAGGCTGCATGGTGCAAACGCCTGCAGAGCCACTGCATTCCCCTGCCAGTCCTAAGAGGTGAGTCCTATGGTGAATGTCTCCTGGTAGTGCCTGCTCCCATTTGGTTTTGAACCCCACAGCCTGTCGGTCACCAAGACCTGAAATGTGCCTCTCCATTTCCTCTGAAAGCCCAGCTGACGTGGGAAACGGCCTTTTCCTGTTTTTCACTCTTGCAAAAAGGCAGGCAGCACTATGAGGCCGGACAGCCCAACGCTCAGTTCTCCCATGCTGCCTTGGCCAGCAGAGACATCCCAGTCGTTCACAGTGCTGTACCGGGAAGGGGCTGCACACAGCTGAGAAATCGAGCTGTTGTCGGCAGAGGGACTGTGAGCCCGGGGCTGCCGCTGGGGTCAGACAGAGCAGCATGGGACGAAAGTGAGTCTGCCAAAAGGTCTGGGAGTTACTCTGTGGCTCTCTTGGAGGACATCCTGGCACAGCTGTGGACAGCCTGTGTGACACATCAGAGTATGTGTGACCCATCGGAGTGTGTGTGACTCTGCTGTGGAGCAGGGACACCAGAGGGTGCAGGACAGAGCTGTGGGCAAACGCATCCGTGGGCTGAGCCAAGAGAGGGGTCTGGTGAGCAAGTCCCAGCTAATGCAGCACCACATGCACTCAGAGTGTGGGGTTTGGGCATTGCCCCTTGAGGGTGCCCGAAATCCCTCCAACCTCTTTCTCCTTTTATGTAGTCAGATAAGAAAGTAATAGATTTACTCATTCGGAAGTCAGTTAATAGAGGAACCACTTAGCAGTAGGCACATTTTGGTGCTGAGAAAGGATCTCAAGAGGGAGCACAACCTGTCAGAAATGTATTTATTAACAAAAGAAATTATCTTTTGACCCATTAAAATACACCAGCAAGCCACCAAGTACTTGCTTAGCTGGAACACTTGACTTTTAGCAGTAAGTACTGAGAGTATATGAGTAATGGAAACATTGCAAAAGACAGTGGTTTTCTTGGCCACTCTCCTTTCCCTGCCTGCAGCAAATCCCTTCATGGTGTACTTGAATAAAACAGAGAGCAGAGGCAGAAACATTCCTGACCCAAGGGGGTTCATTTTTCCTTCTCTTGGATGCTGGTTGAAAGGGATATTTCTTGTCTCTGCTGGAGTCTGCGTAAACCTGAATGCATACATTGCTTATGAACAATCTCAGTAGCATTTCTGAGGAGATGCTGTGTGGCTCTTTGTCATTTCTTGGCATGATGGCTCTGTTTCTTCTGTGTCTATAAGATCCCTCCCCACAAATCTCTGCAATTGCTGAGACTTCTGAAATTATCAGTATAATGACAAGAAAGGTGGAGAGACATTGGTACCTAGAATATTAACTTCCCTGGGGCTCCGCCTCCCTTTGGAGCTATAAATCAAGGACTCCTTCCTTATATTAATTTAACAGTAATTACTGCTCTACTCCTAAATTATCTGGTCCCTTGGGCTTTATCCAAGTCCAGCTGATACAGTCTAAGGTGTAGACTTGATAACCTCCTCAGCTGCTTTCCCTGGTTCTGTGCAGCTCAAAGGCACCTGTAGCTGCACAGAAATCCTGTAGATATCTTTCAGGGAACATCCTGGCAGTTCGCAGTTTGTCTTCTCCTTTCAAATCAGCCAATAAAACTGTCTCCCTAAAGAGCCTGGAAGTCATCTTTCACTGTCTGACTCAGGGCAAGGGAACAGCCTTCTTTCTTTCTGGGGCTGTTCTGCACACCAGGGACTTCTTGGTCCTCAACAAAAAGAATTGCAGAAGTGAGACAAGTTCTCAGTTTTTCCAGCCTGTGGCAGCTGCTGACAAGAACACTGGGGAGAGTGACAGGGCTGAAAAGACACTTTCCTTGTCCTTCAGGCAAGGAAAAAAGGCTTTTAGGAAAGTCAGGACTGGGAATCACAAATGTAAAGTTTTTAAGGATGTCAGGGAGAGCCTAAAATAGCAGACAGAAAATTCAGACTACTGGCAGAAGAGTTCCACGGATTTCATCACCAGCATCCTTTGTACCCCAAAGATAGTGCCATGTTCAACAAGTTCTCCACCTCTAATTGCTCAAAGCCAGGGAAGAGCCAACGTCATTATCCCTTTCTAACCTGCTAGAGACAAAGGCTACGAAATTTGATGAATAGAAAGCAACAACCACTTCACCTTTCCCATAGCTGTTCAGAATTATTTATACTGTCATAAATTACTGATTCTTAATGAACTGTTGGTTCAGTCCCTAGCTGCTATCTCAGATTGTAGACCAAATTTATCAGTGAGAGTCACGAATCATAAGCACTGATCATTATCTAGCCCTTAAATATTAAAAGTCCATTTATACTGAACATTTGTTTATCACCTGTAGAAATGCAGCAAAGGAACATAACAAAACTAGAAAAGTTTGGGCATGAAAAGGGTCACACTTACTGGCCTATTAATATTTTAGTCAACAGCAGAAGAATTGCTTCAGTAAAAAGTTGGAGGTTGGTTGGTTGGTTTGTTTGTTTGGGGTTCTGTTTGTTTGATGCCAGCAAGGTATCTAATATTTCCTCTGGTTTTATTTATGTGTTTATCAGGTTTTACATATCAAATACACTACCTGAGACTTGTGCTACTAGCCTGGGGTTTGCATATGCCGTAGAACTTGGAAGAGTCCTTCCAAGCAGCAATACTGTGCTGTAGTTCAGCCCCACCTCCCCCAGACCTAAGGGAAGCAGGACCTGGCTTTGACACGGAGCTGCCCTCGGCTTGACAGTGTTTTTGTGTATTTTGCTATTTGGTTTTGTGTCTGGTTGTTTCAGGTCAGCAGAATCATCCCAGCAAGCCGGCTGCACTGCCCTCTCTGCTGGTAACATTTCCCTCCTAGGTACAACGTAGCGCATAGATCATCACTGGTATCTTTTCAAGTTTGTGCAATGCCAGTGAGTAGACATTTAATGCTGTTTGGTTTCCAGCATAGACACTGATGAATTATATCCGTCACTCAAAAAACACTATTCACAAAGACAGGGAGTGGATCTGGGCAGATACTGCTACCTCACCTATTTTGTGTTTTTGAAGTGCGCGTGGCTTGTAGTTTCAGGGTGCAAACTGTTACTTTACGTGGCAGGCTTCTGTGGACCTTCTCAGTACAGGTATAATCTGGGAATATGCCCTTTTTCATTATATACTCAGTGGCCCTTGGGCAAACAGGTCTTCCTGAAACCTACTTCAGCTTCCTTTATTATTTCCTGTACAATGCACAGCCTCACAGCCTTGCATAATTTCTGTTGACTTTCCAACTCCACATTGTTGCCCATTGACTAACAGCAGTCAAGCTCGAGCATGCAGCTGCCTGCTTAATTTTCTGTCATGATAAGAGCTCTCCTGATGTCGTCTCTGCACAGGGGCACTAGTGCCAGCTTTGCATGTAGTTTTGTGTGCTTCAGTGCCCGAGAACTCTGCAGATGCTGCAGATTTTCCCCACTTAGCATCACCATCTTACCCTGTGACACTGTGCTCTTTTTCAATCTGCTCTACTTAATATAGATGGCCACCAAAAATCAGCAGATTTTGAGCATTCTCCAGATGATGTGCATCATCCCTTTGCAGAGTGCTAGATCATCTTCACCCCTCAGTGGTGATGGAGCCCTTGTTTTTGAATACCCACAAATACAGAATTGCTGGGCTTTGACATGTGAAGGAGCCATCTGATGGGATGAGTGACAGGCACTGTTTGACAAGTAGTTGAATTGCCAGGAAAAAAAGTCTAAAATTGAGGAATGCAGAAAAACTAGGGGATGAAGAAAGAAACAGTGGGCATTTGAGAGTTTGACTTGGCCTAATTTCCCAGGACATTGCCCAGATGCATCCCATAGAATTTCATAAGCCTGTTCCCAGGGTCACTGCTTCAGTGAGCAGCACTGGACTTGGGGATGCCACCTAAAGGGCCCAGGGGTTGCAGCTGACTGAGACCACCACACGGACACATGATCTCCAGGTCACCACTGTAATCCACCACAGATCTGTTGGTGCAATGTGCTGGTGTGGGCTTGACTGCAGCTTCCGGATGGAATGCTCCTTTGTAATAGCAACTACTTTTTTTTTTTTTTTAATATAACAGCATCTGATTTTAACTTCATTCCCTTAGTTCCTCATGACTGTACCTTCCCAAACCCAGTTCAACTCCTTTATCTCTGATTATCTTAGCAAGAGGAAATGTTTCCCATTATATATTTGCATGCAACAAATGACCTTGTTAATATGATGCACACATAGGTGCAACCAGGTCATTACTGAATCATCCTATTCTTGTTTTCAGTCTCTTTCAGGACTTGCACTTGAGACCTCAGCAAACTCTGCTGGATTAGTCACGTAGTCAGTGATTTGAATATTGACAAAGGGAACAGTGAATGTACTTTATTCGGATTGGATTAAAACAATGCAACATGTGAATCCAGCCCACTTTCCTCAGAGGAGTCATACATAATTCTCAGATGCTGTCCACTCTCACCTCCATCCCCTTTGAGCTCCTGTCACTGAGCACAATGACTCAGCAGAAATTTTAATTCCAGCGCTCCCCTCCCATGTCTTCCCCTTCCCTCTGTGGGGTGTATAGGATCAGTCCTTCTCCCACTGCTGGCATCCAGCCTCTCTTCAGGCTTCACTGGCACTATCTTTTGTACTTTGCAGCCTTCATGGCTGCTTCATCAGTACTGCCTTTGGCAATTTCTCTTCCCAGGCTCCAGCATTGCCACTCATTGCCTCTCATTGGCTTCTTCCCATTCTTATCTGTGAATAAGTAAACTAATGTGGGTTTCTTCTATGCTGTGTGTGCTCCAAGAGATACAGAAGAACAAAACCTCCTCAGATAAGCATCAAAGATTAAAGTGTTCTTGGCAAACCTGAGACAATATTCCCAAATCCTACTAGTGCGTTTACAGACATGTAATATGCATGACAAAGGGTGGGAATTAGTCAAAAGAAAGGTCTGACCCTAGCTCTGGCCTGTACCCCACATCCCTCTCCTTTGGGGAGAGATTATTTCTGAAGGGACAGTGGAAAGCACCTTCCCAGAAGCTAAGTCATGACCCTCCTTTATGAACCCTCCTCTGCCTGTCTGTGCCTGGCCCTATGGTGCATCTTCATGACAGAGCTGTGGTGAAATGGGACCCTCTCTGTGAAAAGGTACCATGCCAGCTCTCTCATATGAGATTCTGCTACTCTCTCCCAAAACATTTTTTTGAGCAACAGGTAGAAAATACGGGTTTTACCCACCAACTCCGCTTTATCCATGAAAGGGTGTGAGCTTTTGTGCACCAGTAGAGCCAGGTTCTGTGGAGCTTGGGAGAATGGAGACCCATTTTCTGCAAGGCCAGCCTGGGCGAGCGAGTGGGGCGAGACGGGTGTCCCTGGGAGGGAATGGGCAGCAGCCCTGGGAAGGTGTCTCTGGAGCTGCAGGACTTGGACAAAGGATCTGGGAAGTTGAGAGAACCATACCAATCTGTTTGAGTTAGGGAGAAAACGCAAACACCCACTAACAAAATAAATTCTGGTTGCCACAGGGGAGTGAAACGAGGGAGCAAGAAGATACTGACACTTCAAAGTGTCACACTATTGTCTTTGTTGATTATTTTTTTATAGCTGGATGAAATTATGAAACCTGTTTAATCTCCTTGCCATTCTGCACAGCCAAGAATTCACCTACAGAAAAGACAGGGCCCATGCTATTTTGTGGAGTAACTTTGGAGAATAATTTTGAGGAACAGTCCGGTAGAAGACCAGTCTAACTAATGGAAGTAAACTAGGTGCTGTGTCCCTCTCCAGAAGCCTCCTGAATTGTTTGAGCTGGGCAGCGAACATAAAAAAAAGGTTGATGTCTTCTGCACTGGCTTATTTTTTTCAGTGGTCTTAAGCTTTGTCTGTCAAAGAAGCTTTTGGAGAATGTAAAGAATATGGGATCAATGCCTGTGGCCAGAGAAGAGCGACCTGCACCAACCAAGATCTTTGCATCCCTTACATTCAGTTGGGTTTAAAAAGCACATTGAGCGCTGTTTTCACTCTCAGACCAGCCTTGCGTGCTCTCACCTTCCTCCTACAGCACTTAACCACAGTGGTATTTTTATCAAATTAACTTTTTACTGCAAGAAAGCTGAAAGATGAGGAAGTAGCAAATAAAGTATTTATATCAAACAATAGAAGTTGCTCTTTGTAAATAAAATATTCCTTGAAAATGACACACAAACCCATTTTTCTGTGCAGGGAGGGAGAAGGCAGAGTGTACTGAACATGGGGGCTGTGTAAGCTTTAAGAATTCTGTGTTGTGTGGGAAACCTGGAAGCTACAGCTTTACGGATTTGAGCTCCTAAGACCACATATTTGTATTAGCCAGACCTTGCCAACAATGCTTCAGGCACTGCTCTGTAAAATGCAAATGCTTATTTTTTAATGACTGGGAGGGCAATTAAAGTGAATATGAAAATAATGGCTGGGTACCTATTTCAGACACTAATATGCGTGTAAAGATATCAAAGGAGACAAAATGATTTGCTCAAAGGCTAAACAAATAAGGTATTTTTTGTCTCAGTATGACTAAAACAAGCATTTGAACAGTAAATGCAGAGTCAAACTGGTTACACATGCTGAGTCAAACTGGGAAGGTGCTTTTATTGCTGATGTTAGTGCAAAAATGTCAGGTGTAACACGTTTAGCTCAGCCTAAAAGAAATTAAAACTGTTTCCAAAGTGCAATCTGAGTCTACAGCTGCGTTTCCAGTTGATTAACAGCAGTTGTGCATGACGAGTAGCAAGTAAGCTGCTAGATGTTGAAAGAGCCTCATTCTAAGCAAAAATTATGAATAAGGAGGTTGCTACACATATGAATTAGCAAAAATCAAAATGCTTGTGAATAGCACATTATAAAAGTGATACTTTGAAGTAGTCAAAACTACACCCAACCATGAGGAATAGCAGAAGATTTTATCCAGTGTAACTAGATAATAAAATGGCAGCTTAGTGTCTGCTAGGGCAAACTAATAGAGTGAGAAAATTAACCCAAAGTACACCCATTCAAGTATATGGGCATATATGTACCCAGGAAAGAATCTTGGAGTGACTATGAAAAAGCCAACTCATTGCTTTGAAGTCTCTGAAAAAAATGAAAACAAGTAAATAGGAATGACTAGAAAATGATGGAGAATGGAACAGAAGGCATTGCTTCATGGATATATAAACTGTGCAGGTACTTGGACAGCTCTTGAAAAAAGACACAAAAAAGTTGTGATGAGGGTAGTAAAGCCATATAACAGATCCTGCATGGCACAGATTCAACAAATTAGGGTTTTCAGTGCAGAATAAAAATAATTGAGCAATGTGACAGAAGTTTATGCGTTTATGGAGGAGATGAACAGGAGAAGACAATTAGCTATTGCTCCCAATGGCTAGGACTCAGGAATGTCCCACAAAATTATATAAGAGCAGGTTTTCAGTAAATTAAATGTGGTGTTGTTTGTTTGTTTGTATTCACCAAACTTAATTAAGCTATTCAGTTAATTACTCCAGGATCTTATGGAGTTTGGGATATGTATGGGATAAATATTAAATATTTATATAATCTAGATACAGGTGATGTCAAGCATGGTTAGACAAAGCAGAGAATGAAGCAAGGGCTATTAAAAGTATAGATGCAGACAAAACCTCTGGAGGTGTCTGGAGGATGTTGAATTAACAGATGCAAAAACAGTTTTTGGAAAGCTGTAAAACATTACTGGAAGATGATGCCAAGATTTCTGCTGTCTTGAAATAAGCTAAAACCTGTTTCTGCGTTGAGAAAGTAACAGTATTTATTTTCCTATTTTTATGAAGCTTTTGTTTTCACATTACTTCACAATCCACACAAACCAATGTTTTGAACGTATATACACACTCTGTAACATTCACTACCTTCAGTGCTACCAGAATAACCCTTCCTTGCAGCTGAACCCTTACAGATGCCAGAGTTGTTAATACTTGGCTCTTGCACCTACTGCCAACTAGCCAGGTGTGAAGCAAAGCGTAGGCAAGAAGCCTGCACCCTGGGTTTGTGCACTGTTAGAATTCCTTGCCAAGAGTCCCCTTTCCTTCCCAAATAAAGCACTACATACTTCCTCACACATACAAGCAAGCAAACAAAAATGAAGGAAAATAAAGGTAGCACTCAGCTTTACCATAGGGTTTTTGGTCATGAATGAGAACTGCTGTGGCAGTACTGAGCAACACGAGCTGTGGATTTTTTTCAAGCATTTACGTTTACTACTATCAAACTTGGGTATTTTATAAAACATAGTTGATTTTTTCAGACATTTCTTTTTAGATTATTTAAAGATTTTAGATATCTGATTTCATTTGCTAAACCTCTGAGACCAAAACCACATTTGCTTTGCCATTTTTCAGATAAACACGCAAGTTCTAGTTCCTTGTACTTGTTATCTATACAAATTAGTAGATCAAGCTTAAGTTTTATTTAAATCCCTACTGATGAAAGCATTTCTACTTCCAGACATATCTCATAAAACCAAGCTCAGGACTAAGTGCAATATACAGGAGACATCTTTACTTCAATGTATGGAAAGAAACACATAATTTTTCAGCTGTACTTCATATACTTTGAAAAGTTTTTATTATGTCACAGGTCATATGGGAAGCGTTTCACCACCTTTTAGCTTTCTTACACACCCTCTTTTACATAGCGTTCTTTTCTGGTAGGATTTTTGGTCACAGCGTTTTAAAAAGCAAAGACTCTTTATTGTGTTGCAATGAAGCATCATTTAATAGAAGTCATTCTTCGTTGGATGTTTTGGGTGAAGTGCAGACTGTGTGAGCCTACCAGCAATACCTGGTATACTTCACAATCTAAGCCCGGGGTAAGTGCTGCAGTGCTGGTCCAACTAATTTGCACCTGACTGGCCATGGCCTCCATCCTCAGAAACTTTCCTTGAATATGAGATTTAAAGGATGATAGAACTAGAAGAGGCCATTTTATTTTATTTTATTTTATTTTATTTTTTTTAATTGTCAACAGAGCTCAAGCTCCAGAAAAATAACACCTGGTGACTTTTCACATGGCAAGTAACTCTGATTCACTCTCTATACTTTCTACTAGATCATTTTATCTCACAAAAAACAACTTTAGCCTCCTCCTTTGAGCAGTAGCAGTGAAATCAAGGTTGTGCACATTAGTAAGAGTGCCAGAAAGGTTTCTTACAGCTGTAAGAATGCCCACAATATTTCAAAACGGAAAACAACTGTCTTCTATCCTGCCCTTAGTTATCTGCTGCCAGCACTATCTCTACATCTGGCTACCAAGATCATTCAATTGTTAGTATCAAACTAAAAGTTAGCTTATCTGCTCCTTGTCTTCCAAACTGAAGCCACCTAAAGGTCTCAGAGGTTTTTTTCTCCAGCCTTGTCTCACGCTACTGAAAGCCTCTGGGAGCTGCGTTTTGTCTGACCGTTGACCGAATTGGCCCACGGTGACGATTGCCACGAGCTGACACGGCACAGGGGTAGTTCTGGAGGGACCCACAGGACTGGATTTCCCCCAGGTACATGTTTTGTGCTGACGCTTGGGAATCCACCGCGGCGCGGGGCTGCACTTGCAGGTTACCGAGCCCGCCCTGCCCGATGCCCGTCCCGTGGCAGCGCTCTGGGCAAGGACGTCCCGGACGAACAGGAGGGCGCTGCCTCCCGGGGCAGCGGGGGCTTTGGAGCCCCGCTCCGTCCGCAGCAGCTCACGCTCCGCCGGCACAGCGGAGCGGAGCCCAGCGCCGGCGGCCCCGGCTCAGCCCCTCGGTGGGGACGGACTCCCCAGCCCCGCCCCGGGTCCCCGCCGCCGCCTCCGCGGGCAGCCGGAGGAGCCCGGCGCGATCAGAGGAGGGCGGGGGGCGGGTTAAAAGCGGCGGCAGGTGAATGGGGAGGGACCTTGAGCTCTGGGGCGGCGAGGCTGTGCCCGGCTGCTCCGCAGGCACCGCCGGACCCGGGAGCGGAGCAGCGCAGCGAGGAGCAGAGCAGCGCGGCACGCCGTGCAGGTCGCGTTCCGGGTACCCCGCCGAGCCGTGCCAGGTGAGCGGCCTGAGCGGCTCCCGTGTGCTGGGGCGGTGGGACCGGCGTTAGGCTGTGCGCCTCCCGAGCGGGTCGGGATCGGGAAAGCGTGGTGGAAGGAAGCCCCGGGCTGGGAGCGTCGCCGGCGGGGTTGGGATCGGGGCAGCCGCAGGTAGCGGAGCGGGGTGCTGCGGGGCCGGGGTCGTCACGCCGTGGCCCTGTCATTCGGTTGCCTGTCGGCGATGCAGCCGTGCTTGGGCTGGGACTGGCCGAGGCTGCGGGGCTGAGGGTCGGGACGGGCGGCAGCCGGAGCGCCTCTGCAGCGCAGCCCCCTCCGGGTGGAGCCGTCGGGCCTCAAAGCCAAAACGGTGTCTGCTGACAGGAGCCGATTGCAATCGGCCGTGGCGTTTCCCGCGGCAAAAGGCTCGCTGCGGGCTCCGTGTCCCCCCCACGGTCTTGCCGCCCGGGAGCTCAGCGGGAGCGTAGCTGGTTGCGGAGGGAGGGGTGGGCTGGGAGCTGCCTCAAAGCGTCCGGCTTGAAACCGCAAAGCGGGGATTTCGAGCGGTTCCCAATGCCTTGGTTCGCAGGGTGCGTGTCCCAGTAGGTTCACTCTGTGCCCACAGCCAATTTCAGTGTTTCTGTGATGGCAGATGAGCAGGGAGAAACGTGCTTTTTTGTGTTTGTTGTGGTTTGTTTTGTTTTGTTTTTTTCTCCCCCAAAAAACTTGCAGCACTGGTTCAAAACTGCTTTGTGAGCCCACACTTGGAGCCCAGGCTGTTCCTCCAACCAGGACAGACACTACAAATGTCTTCCTTCAGTCTTTATTAGCCCCTTGTGGAAGTTTCACTGACTTTATTTTAATGGCTATGCAACAGATATGAAGAAATTCTTAACAGAAAGGGTCCGGTATCTCGTCATAGCCTAGAGTTAAGGCCACAGTAAAAATTTGCATAGAATGCTGCCAGTTTCAGTAGAGACAAAGCATGAGAAGTCTAAGGAATTCCAGCCATCTTCTCAAAGCTGGGTGGTTTTTTTTTGGTTTTTTTTGGGCTGTTTTTTTTTTTGGCTTACCCGATTTCCCCTTTCTTCATCACAGTAAATCTGACCTCTCCCTCTTGCCTCAAGGCTTGTCTGTACAAGCTAGGCCCTTGTACCAAGGGTCTCTGTTGGGGCACGTTAATGCTTTAGTTGTGTTGTAACTACACCAGGGTAGAGAAGTTATTGTGACTTTTTTTTTTTTTTTTTTTTAATCTGTTGTGTGGGAATTCTCAGATTTTGAGAACTTTGACCAGTGTGGTGTTGCAAGGTTCCGTGCTCTCCCCACAGCACGCAGCCTGCACCAAGAGGAGATGGAGCTCTTATCCCCAGGCCAGTGGCTCTCCCATGCAGCAAAGTTGAGCCCCAGCCTTGAGAGGTGATGGACCAGCTATGCAAGTTCCCACCTCTGGTTTCAAAGTGTTTTCTCCAATTCAGTGTTAGTTTCTAAATGGCTGCGATCAGTGAAAGCTGAGCCCTGAGACTGAATTCTAACTTCAGCAAAACTTATGTTTAATTTTCAAATGGGCAAAGAATGTGGATTTTCATTTTCAAGAGTAGGAGGAAAAAAGGAAAGCTGAAAGGGAGCTTCCCTGATGTTGCACCTCATATTTATTTTGCTGGGTGTGATAGCATCTAGACAATCAACACGCTCTTTAGCTGAGGGCTTTTTCCTCCCAGCTCTATGGCTCTGCTTGTCTCCTTTCTGGAAGAGACAGCAATGAATGTGGAAGGGCAGGCTCTGCAGTATCTTCTCCTTGGTTTGTGCTGTATATGCATACAGCCCTGACAGAGCTAGCTCAAGGCTTCTCAGCAGTGTGGGCAAAATCAAATGCTGTACTTCTGAGATGAAGGGCTTGCCAAGAAAGGGACATGTCTGAGCTACAGCAGAAAGCCTTGAAGGCTAGCTGGAGGCATCTAGGAGGAGTGGGGCAAAGAAAGCACCAGCCCAGCCTTCTAGGGCTTGTGGCATTGGCAAACAAATCCTATGAAAACTAGGGAAGTCTCTACCATGTGTAGATATGGCCTCAACTTGTGCAGTGATAATAATTTCTGTTGCTTTGGGAGATACACTTAGGGACAAAACACCGATGAGAGTCAACCACAGAAAGGGAAATATCTCAGGAAAGGGAAGGAGGGCATACAGGATGTACAGAGGAAATGTATTTGAAGATGTAACTTATTTCTTGCCCAAAGCCTTGTTGAGAAATGTGTTAAGGTATGCTTGTCCCATCATAAAAACATGGAAAGAGAGAGTTTAATAAGCTGTTTGAATCCGTAAACGTATGAGTGACATTAATGAAAGTGACTTGCATTTGCCAAGGGCTCTTGAGTGAGTACTAGGAAGTCGTCTCATTCGCAGAAGGTCTAGAGCTGATTCTTCACCCTTTGAGAACTGACCATTTGGTGTGTTATGTCATCCTGCAGGTAAAAGGGCACAGAAAACAGGATGGACTGGGGATCTCTGCAGAACGTTTTAGGAGGTGTAAATAAACACTCCACCAGCATCGGGAAGATATGGCTCACAGTCCTGTTCATCTTCCGTATCATGATCTTGGTTGTGGCTGCAGAGAGAGTCTGGGGGGATGAACAACAAGATTTTGTCTGCAACACACTTCAGCCTGGATGCAGAAATGTTTGTTATGATCACTTCTTCCCCATCTCTCACATCAGACTCTGGGCCCTGCAGCTCATCTTCGTTTCCACACCTGCGCTGCTGGTGGCCATGCACGTAGCTTACACCAGGCACGAGAAGAAAAGGCGGTTCAGAAACGGTGAGAAAATTGATATTGAAGAGTTGAAAAATGAAAAGATTCACATTCGAGGTGCCCTGTGGTGGACATACACCAGCAGCATCTTCTTCCGGGTTGTCTTTGAAGCTGTCTTCATGTATGTATTCTATTACATGTATGATGGGTACCAGATGCCTCGCCTGGTGAAGTGTGATGCTTGGCCTTGCCCCAACACAGTGGATTGTTTTGTGTCTCGGCCCACTGAGAAAACCACATTTACTATTTTCATGCTTGCTGTGTCTGGGATCTGCATTACATTGAATCTGGCTGAGCTGTGTTACCTAGTGATGAAAATTTGCATGAAAGAATCCAAGAAAACACCAGCTTTAAAGTAATTAACTGGTTTCATGATTTTCTAACTCCCCATTTCCCTCAAACTATCTTATGTGTCAGAAAAGGATCCGCGATATTTTCACACTCAAGGAAAAGGATAAAAAAGAAAGTTCATTCATGTTTTAGAGATGATAGCCTCCCTGGGAAGCTGCCACTGAGGCAGGTTTTAAAGATCATGAGCTAATTCAGTATTCCTGCATCTGCAAATAGAGAGAGCAGCCTTCTGGCAAAAGCTTTTCCAACACAGGGTCACTTTTCATAAAGTGCAAGTGGAAAGGCCCAGAGAAGGCTCTAGTGCCCAAAGCAGAGCAGGAATCACAAATGCACTGTGTTGTCCTCAGAGGCAAGTCAGTAATAAAGGGTTGCAGTCAAAAGTGGGGTGAAGGGTTTTTGCGGGGGAAGTTAAAGCTTGTGAAAGGGAAGACAGGGAGGTGATTGTGTTTATAGCAGGTGTCTTATTCTCTCAAATATTCTGGAGAACAAGGAAATGGAATATGGGTACTCCATGGCAATGCATGCTATCAGCTCTGCTGGGAACCAATAATGGCTTTTATTTTTTTGTCTCCTCACCTGCACCAAGGAGCATCTCCTACAGGGTTGGGGGTGGTAAGTCTCAACTGCTTGTGAATATCATTAGGTCAGTGCTGCCTCCCTCCACTCACAGGGGCCGCAGCAGTGGGAGGAATTAAGTTTGTTTTTTCATTCTCTTGGTCAGGAGAAAAAAAGGATTGTCACCTTTGAGAAGGTGGGGGCAGAGCAACTGTCTTCCTTCACTTGCTCTCCTCCAACACTTTGTGAAGAATCTCAATAAAGCAGATTTTATTTGACAGAGAGACTTTTACCACATGATTTTGCCTCCTTCAGCTGTGTACCTTTAAAGGTTTTTTCCAGTAAAAGCCAAGAAAAATTGCCTTGTTTCATTCTGCTTGTTATCCAAAAGAAGTGCTTTGACACTTAACAGCATGATACGCAGTAAATTGCACCTACCAGTCCTCCTTCATCAGTCCCTTTTTCCTATCCAACCTGCACAGCTCTTCTTCAGGAAACTTCCCTATCTGAGGTACCTTTCAATTGAGTCCATCAAACTACTCCCAGTCTCTCTGACATTTCACACTGAGGCTGAGTCACCATTCCTCTTACAGTAGGTCTAGCTGGAATTACACATAGCTTGTAGAGCTAAAATAGCAAAGGGACCTAATCAGAAATGAGGAGGAACTTGGTATTTTTTTTGAAGTTCGCATTGCTGAGCTGTAAATTGTATATTACTAACATGAAGACCTATGTGAGTCAGTGTGGTCTTGTCTCTCCAAAGTAGCCTCAAAACATGTTTTATGCCTCACAGGCAGCCGCACCAGCACATACCCATAATACACAGTTTATCTCCAAAGTGCCTGCCCACTGAACTCACTTCTAGAAAACTGGCTATTTCCCCTCCTTAGCTTTAAGAACTGGCTTTTATCCAAAAATGGATGTGTGCTATCTCAGCTTCTCTATTTGCATCCATCTCTTACTGCACATTTAAGTTTATCACTGCTGGAGTAAACAAAGCAACGTTAAGATGTGTGACCCCTCACTGTGCACTGGAAGCGGAGTAGGAACAGGCTTCCATTGCTTGTGAGCTACACCAAGTGTTACCACTTGACTGCAGATGGAAAGCTGTCATCTAAGAGGGGACCAAGAAAAACAAAAACACCATCCTAAGAAGGATGAACAAAACGATGAGAAGTCATTAATGCTGAGCTGAATTGGAAACTTGGACTGGTTGAAAACATCCTTAATTCAGCTCTAAAGAACAAAGCTTGGCACATATCAGGTTTGTGCTTGGTAAAGTTCCTGCATTGTTCTGTGTACAAGTATGAATAGAACAAACTATCTACACTCCCAGTGCTCTAGTATTACATTTCTTTTGTAACAACAGGATTTTTTTTCTGAAATTATAAATAAAGCACTCATGTGGTGTCTGTTTTCTGTATTACTTGTATGTGCCGTGTATTACCTAATGTGTCTAATGAGAATCTGTCTACCATAGTGGAAAAACATATGCACCAACACTACATTTAATGACTACTGTAAGGATTTTAGCCTTCTGCTGCAGGTTGTTTTTTCAATTGATTATGTTCCTGTTACCCTGCAGTCTTCATGAACTAGAAGTGGAAGGTCACTTATGTGACCCCTACTAGAAATCAAATGTGCTGCCTAGGCCAGCCTTGTTCTAGCAGAACTGCAGCCGGAAAAAGTTGGTGATAAATAATTCAACCATCTCCGTAGGAAAGAAAGTTTGTTTTTCCAGCCTGGTTTTGAGTTTAACTGGAACTTGGAATGAGATACACCAAAACTGGAAACACTAACACTAGGAGGTTATCTTCAACTATCAGTTTGGCAATCAGATCATTACACAGGGAAAAAAAATATAGAAATAGGGAAAGTGTCTGGAAGGGGCCAAAAGGGAGTTTTTATCCAGAACTGCAGCATCAGGTGATAATAGCTCTCCCAGGACATATTTACTAAGATTTCTGTGTATATTAAATTTGACTAAATAGCTGCTTTGTAGGGAAAAAAAGTTCAGATACTTCATAGGAACATAGGAAGTGCACCTATTGACCTAAAATGGATTTCCTACAGATTAAAATCTAATGCTGTGCTGGAATTGTGTGTGTTCTTTCCTGAAACACACTAGAAGTGTCTACATTTTTGGCACTTAGAATAATTTTGGTTGGAAGAGCCCCTCAAGGTCATAGAATCCAACTGTTAACCTAACACTGGCACTAAACCATCTCCCTGAGAACACCATCTATGCATCTTTTAAACACCTCCAGGGATGGTGACTCAACCACTTCCCTGAGCAGCCTGTTTCAGTGCTTCACAACCCTTTCTATGAAAAAATCTTCCGTAATATCCAATCTAAACCTCCCCTGGCACAACTTGAGGCCATTCCCTTGTGTCCTATCACTTGCTACTTGGGAGAAGAGACCAACACCCTCCATGCTACACCCTTCTGTCAAGTAGTTGTAAACAGTGATAAGGTCTCCCCTCAGCCTCCTTTTCTCCAGGCTGAACAGCCCCAGTTCCCTCAGCTGCTCCTTGTAAGATTTGTGCTCCAGACCCCTCACCAGCTTTGTTGCCCTTCTCTGAACTCTCTCCAGCACCTCAATGTCTTTCCTGTAGTGAGGGGCCCAAAACTGAATACAGGATTTGAGGTGCAGCCTCACCAGTGCTGAGTATGAGGGATGATTACTGCCCTGGTCCTGCTGGCCACACTATTCCTGATACAAGCCAGGATGCTGTTGGCCTTCTTGGCCACCTGGGCACACTGCTGGCTCATGTTCATCCAGCTGTCAATCAACACCCCCAGATCCTTTTCCACCAGGCACTTTCCAGCCACTCTTCCCCGAGCCTGTAGCGCTGCCTGGGGTTGTTGTGACCCAAGTGCAGGACCTGGCTCTTGGCCTTGTTGAGCCTCATACAACTGGCCTCAGCCCAATGATCCAGCCAGTCCAGATCCCTCTGTATGGCCTTCCTACCCTTGAGCAGATCAACACTCCCACCCAACTTGTTGTCATCTGCAAACTTACCAAGGGTGCACTCAATCCCCTCCTCCAGATCATTGATAGAGAGATTAAACACAACTGGCCCCAACACTGAACCCAGGGGAACACCACTTGTGACCGGCCGCCAACTGGATTTGACTCCATTCACCACAACTCTTTGGACTCGGCCATCCAGCCAGTTCTTTATCCAGCAAAGAATACACCCATCCAAGCCATGAGCTCCGGTTTCTGCAGGAGAATGCTGTGGGACAGTGTCAAAGGCTTTACTAAAGTCCAGGTAGACAACGTCCATAACCTTCCCCTCATCCACTAAGCTGGTCACCTTGTCATAGAAGGGGATCAGGTTATTCAAGCAGGACCTGCCTTTCATAAACCCACGGTGACTGGGCCTGATCCCCTGGTTGTCCTGTATGCTGTGTGATGGCATTCAGGTGGATCTGTTCTGTAACCTTCCCCTGCACCAAGGTCACACTGACAGGCCTGTATGGCCTTGGTTCCTAGACTCTTGTCAGAAAGATGATTGCCAAGAGTGTTGAAAACTGAAGTAGCAAATCTGAAGTGACTGTAAAGAGGCTGATTCCTCACTGTCCAGTGTCCAGTGTCACCAGGATATAAAGTGTGAAATAACATAGTATCAGAACTGGGAAGTGTAGGAGTGAGTCTGGCTAGAATTATTCCTCAATTGAAATCACCAGTAGAAATCATAACTGACTTCATCAAGTTAAACTGTCTTTCAAAACCTTGAAATCAAAACTACAAACATGTTTGCCAGAAAAGGGGATGGAGGGAGAGGAGGCAAACTTCACTATTAACTCATAGACACAGCTAGAGAAAAACCTCTAACTCCCATGTGAGAATGACTGATTTAAAAGGAAATCTGAAGTATAAATCCACATTTCTGATTTCTGAATATAGAAGTACCTTTATTAAAGGTTTTCTTAGATTAAAAAAAAAAATAAAAAAATCCTTCAGATGTTTTACAGTTATCATGAGCCAATGCACTGTGTTAATTCCTATCTGACAGAAAGAATAAAAAAGACAAATTATATGGTTCATACAGAGAAGAACACTCCTCTACCATGGAGGTTCAATTCATGCAACATGGTTAAAAGTTGCTTTATTTTATAAAAAGTGTACTGCAGCTAACAAGCAACAGCTCAGAACACTTTACTACAAACTGAACTTGATGAAAATGAATCTCTTTTTCTCTGTAAGTGTAATTCCTTTCCCTTTAACTTAGGCTAATGTGTTTTAACAGGCAACCAAATCACACTCAAAGAATTGCACTATATTTTGTGGGCACCTTTTCTGATATTCAGGACAGCCACTACCCTGGGTGTTAATTACAGGTTTCTTTGGATTTTCACCACCTTATTATCTACACAGTAATTTGAACCTGTTTGTAGACAGTGGCGAGAGTAATGGTAACTATCTGAAGTTTAATGAGCTAAGACTAATGGTTATGATCTTCTAGATAATTCAGGTACACATACTTTTTTCGCATCTGACCAATCCAACTTTTCATTGTTATTTTCTTCCACAGAATGTATTTATCTTCTGTAAAGTGGGCCCAGCTCTGACCTGGGTATTTTTTCTCCAAGTCTTCCTAGCCTCCAAAAAAAAAATCTTTATAACCTTGGTTTGGAAATGTATTAAGCTTTAATCAGCAGGCCTAACTGAGGAAACAAGTTACATCTCTGACTTAACACCTTTGACAATATAGCTTGCCCCTGCCATGGTTGGTCCCTCAGTACTACCATAGAATTCAGCCTTGGAATTGGCCACATAATTGCACTTATCTTCTCAATTTTTCTGTCCATTAAGTCACTGTCACTAACTCAATGACTATTTGTCGTGGTTTCTCTTTTCTTTCCCTGTACCAGCCACCAATAAATCTGTCAAAGTTTAATTGCAAGGTGACAATAAACTGTGGCAGCTGCTCTCTGTTAATCCCCCCTCCACCCTCTCTGAATAGGAAAAAAAAGTGATAAGAAGGATGAGAGACTTCAAGTTGGAAAGGTTTTTAAGGCTTTACTAATGCTACTAATAAATAGAGAAAATATACAAAATATACAAACCCAATCTTGATTATCCCAGGGTAGCAGCATTACTCGATATGGAGTTGGCGTGACTCCAGTGGCTGCAGGGCAGGCACCTGGAAGTTCTGTGTGGGACTTCACAGTAAACCAGAACTGGATTCAGGGATTCAGGGACTGGAACCAGGCCTCAGATTTGCAAGCACACAGGCAGGGTCCTCTTCAGATGCCAGCCATGGTCGAAGACAGTGAAACCCTTGTGATCTCCCTCATTTATGGGGTGTATGACGTGGATGGGATGGAATACTCAGTTGGTCAGTTTTCGTCACCTGTTCTGTTTGCCCCTCCTTGCAAATATGGCCCTCTCAATTACGGAATGTTATCAAAATTATTAGTTGTTATAGCAATAGATCTAAACACGAGCTTCTTCAGCATTCCATTGGTCATTCTTATCAGTTCAGAGCACAGTGTCCAAAAAACATGCAGTTACTTACAAGAACTTAGCTGAAAGGAAAAATTCACTAAAAGAGAACTGGTCTTGTTTTTAACAAAACCAGGACACTACTTTACATCTGCCTGCTCTATGCTCTATCTGTTGTATCTGAATAAGCCATCTACTAAAAAACTGATAGAGAACTTACACAGTTGAGCTATGAATCACAGGTTGTGGATGAATGTTTTGAGCAGCAGTGCATATTCTGCATGCTGCTAAGAACCACCATTTCACTCATAGCCCAGCACACTACCCAGGATAATAAATACTCTGTGTGTGAATGCAGTCACACTGGTATGAAGCAGGTGGCATTTTTCAGTGGACAAACTGTGCTGGCCAGGTTGACTTGCTCCGGCAAGGTGTATCTTTTCTGTTGTTGTCCTGGCAATCATGGTAATACAGACTTGTCAGCTGGAAAAGACAATAGCAGTCCTAAAACTGTTTAAGTCAGGATAATGAAATTTGGTTTTAAAGTGTTTTGCAGATCATTTTCTACTGGGGTTCAATCTTTAAGACAACACATAGAAATCCCTCCCACATCCCTAAGTGATCCATACATTAGCAGGAATGCTGCACCTTCTTTTGATGGGGTGACTGGAAAACTTGCTATCTGTTTGGTATCCAACTATCAGCACTTCTTTTGTCACAAGACTTCTTTCACTTGATTTGAAAGTATTATAGCAGTCCTAGTACACAGAGTTAACCCTGAATCTCATTGTTTCTGAGTTTCTTCAACTGAAAGATAAAGGTGACAAGTGTGTCATGTCTGCAGGGAGCAGAACTGTTTAATTAAGTATTGTTTGTTAAGATCATTGCAACAGGTACCAGAAAAAAATATTTTGTAATTATTGTGTGGTAAAGATTTCAAAGCTATTATATGTTGCATCATTAGTGTAATGTCTGCTTACAGTTAGCCATGTCCCTGCCTCAGGGATTGCATCCTTTCCGAGGACTGTTTAATATACAGTTTAAATAGCTGCCACAATCTTTCCAGCACAAATACACAATACAATCTTTACACTTACCCACATACATGTGCACACAGACACAGAGGAACAAACTGACTAAACCATTATCTCACTTTTATCTGATAGAACCCTGAGACATTGCAACATGGATTTGTCAGGAATAATTTCTGCCTATGCCACGATAAAAGCTTTTGTGTATAACAGTAAAATAGCTATTAATGACTCATTGTCAGAGTGTAAGGATCCACCAAATGGGATAAACTGTATGCACCTGGGAGGAGCTGCAGGTACATGGGAAGATAGGCTTAGAATTCAATAAGATCTCTATCACCAGGAGAAATGGTGGTTTGAGAAGTGAGCAAGGACTAAATGCTACTATTGTGAAACACTAAGCACTTGCAGAACTCTAGGATGGAGACCTGTTCTAAACAAAGAATAGTTTTGTAGATAAGAGCTGGAGTTTGTAGCAGATCATCAGTGGAACATGAGTCAACAACACTGTTGACTTGGAAAAATATCATACTGGTATGAATTAAAGGTTTGTCAAAAATAGGATGTTTGAAATAGTGTTTCTGCTCTTCTTAGCACCTGAAAGTCCTTATCTGGACCCCACTTTTGGGCACCATCTGCCCAAAAAGCCCATTTATCAGTTGGAGAAATCCAGGAGTCAGGAATAAAATGCAACCAAATGTCTAAAACAGGACCTGTGTCGAAAGACTGAAAGAAATGAGTTGACCTGGAAAATTCTGAGGAAAGACAGAACAGCACCTTCAAATATGTAAAAGATTGTGGCAAAGAAGATAAAGATGTTGCTTTTTACATCCACTTGCAATAGGATAAGAAATAATAGGCTTATGTTGCAAGGAGATGTAGGCTAGTTACCATAAAACCTCTCTGTGAAGAGGGCTGGAGCATTGAGTTGGATGACAGACTGGATTCCATCACTGAAGACTGTTAAACATCAACTCAGCCCAGCATCTCTTTAGGATGGTCTAGGCATAGGACTCTGCTCTAGAACGGAGGAAACTTCTGAAATCTCTGAAGAAGGGAACCCCAAATGAAAGAGTCAGTTGTACGGGTTCCCTCTGCTAAGCCAAAGCTCAGCTGCTGAATCAAAAACTTTTTCATATAAATTCAAGTCTACTTGTTAGTGCAGGCTCTATCCAGCATGATCTCTGTTGGCACGGTTCCTTTGTGCTTTTAACAATTGTAATAATACACTATTGTACTATAATAAATTCTACTTGACAAAGCATATGAGATGGCACTGTGAATAAATAAAATAGTAATTAATATAGATGAAGTTGGTGATGGTATTTACTTTTTTGTTCTCCTCAGCACACTGGATAAATGCTCCTCTGCCTTGGTTTTGCATCTCACAAAACCGGCATTCCTCCCACCAGGAGGAAGACTGAAACCCATATCAATTTTCAGTTTTGCTGACCAGTTAACTCTGTATCCAAACATTGGTGGAGTTCACTGAAGCCTGCTCTGCTTCCAGAAGAAGTTTCACAGCAACTGCATGATATTTTGTGTTACTGGTTTAATTTCAAAGGCAGACCATCATGTGCAGCAGTTTGAATTTTGTGGAGAAATTTTCCTATACATGAGCTTGTTTTTCCATTTCCAAGCAAGGTATCTATTGCTGTTCCTTTCTGTGGAAGGTAGCCAGTATTTGAGGCCATTACAATTTCATCATGAATGTCAGCAAGACTTATTCCTGGTAAAACATGCCATATTTGCTCTTATCCTGAATACAATGTAAAAGAACATCCTTGTTTAGGAGCTTTGGTTGTGGTTTGGCACTGTGAACTGCTCACCGGTAGTACTAGTTTAATGCATTAACACTGATGTCATTCCTTCATGCTCATTCTTATCCTGCCTGTGTCTCTCTCCAACCTCACTCAACACAGTGCCTCCACTCCAGGACATTTACTGTACCAGCACAGTTGTTTGCACAGCTGTGCGCAACACTGCATTGGCTGACTGGTTTTGCTGATGAAAAACACAATGTTTTGCTTTGCTGGATTGTTTTTTAGCTGGATCAATTCCTTGATCTGGCTTACAGGGTGGCCACATCAACTTTTCTGCTGACGTGACTGTGGAGCAGTAGGCCATGGTGTTGGGCAAGAAGAGCTGCAGGGAGCGAGTGGAAGGGGTGGAGAGAATGGCAACCTGTTAAGTTGTATTTGCTGCTACACACACTGTAATTTCAAACCACAGCCTCTGGCTGTATTTCCATAAGTGGCTGCTACTAGAAAGACAAAGTCTTACCGCCTTTCCCTCTTTCACTGCTGTGCCCTTCCCTGCTCCCCGCTCCTCTCTGCATGTCTTGTGTCTCTCTGTTTTGATTCTTCCTCCTAAAAGATGCCTGGCTTGTACAGTTACCACTCTTCCTCTGATACTTCTCATATGGAGCTTTTGCTTCCATGAGGATGGTCTGAAAGCAACTCACTGCTACATATCCCAGAGCAGGCTGATTTTTTTGTTTTACTAGGAGACTTCTCACAGTTTCCAAAGAACTTTTGAAAGGAAACCTGTTCTGGTGGGTAAAACGCCAGCCTAGGATGTCAGTGCCATTCTCAGAACCATATAACCTAGAACGAGTCACTGAGTTTTCCTGTGCCTCCATTCCTACAAACTAGTAGTCACAATAACACTTCCTACAAACTAGAAATAAGAATAATTCTTCCTGTCACCGGTTCTTATTTGTTAATACGCTGTGTTCTCTGACGTGCTTGTCAGTAGTGTCTAACGGAACAGAACATTAATCACTAGTTGTGACAATAATAATAATTACTCTATGAGATTCAACTGCTACTTCAGTCTTTTTATTACTATTTTATTTATTAGCTAATGAGTCCTAAAGTCTTTTGATTAATCCATGTAGAAAACAAGTAGAGGAGAAAATATTTTAATCTTTGCTTCAAACCCTGCCTCCTGAGGTAGCAGTAGCTTTTCTCAGCATTTAAATATCTTTAGTGCCATCTTCTGTAGAGCAGCGGTATGTCAAGCTCAACTCTTTTGACTGACAAACCAGACAGGGCCACGGCAAGCTGAAACCAAGGCATTTGTAGCTCTTTTGTTAGGCTGACCACATGGACAGAACTGTTACCAGCACTGTCGAGCCAAGCACCACTTTGACGTGGCTTGTTTACAGCTAACGACATGTATGGCA
The DNA here is from genome assembly GCF_036013475.1 of Columba livia. Classification (NCBI taxonomy): domain Eukaryota; kingdom Metazoa; phylum Chordata; class Aves; order Columbiformes; family Columbidae; genus Columba; species Columba livia. The sequence continues at coordinate 20,121,508 of NC_088602.1, read as the reverse complement.
GTTTAGGGGTCCTTCCACTAAGCTGTGTTTGGATGCACAGTTGTGGTAAGAGTGATCCTCTTTTGTATTTCAAAACAGATGCTTAAATTCAAAATAGCATGGGGTAAATCACTGTTTTGGATTAATACTGATCTGAAAATGGTCCATTTTTCTCGCTGAGTTCAGGTTCAGACTAAGATTAAGATATATCCTTATGAGACCTTATCATTTCATAAAGCTTGGTGTCTGGTTTTTATCTTTTTCTTTGTACCTTGCCATGCAAACCTGATTCTTCTGGTCTTAAAAATACCTGCCTATTTTGTCTACACACTTCTTGAAATCAGTTTGTTTATGCGCCAGCCAAATCAAACACTGCTAAACATCTATGTGTGGAACGGGGTTTGTCACCAGTGTGGAGGCTTGGATGGAAGACAGAAAATGGTACTGAAGATGTTAATTAAAGGAAGGCTTAAAATGATGTAAATATGCATTTTAACATAAAAATTTATGTTGCCTTAAGCTTTATGTTGCTTGTCTAGTGTTAATGACAATGGAGGGAACCCTTAAAACATAATAAGGATGTGGGGGTTTGGAGAACACTACAGTGGCATCTGGCCACCGGCAGTGCTATGCACCTTTAAAGACAGAATCATAGAATCATTCGGGTTGGAAGAGACCCTCAAGACCATCAAGTCCAACCATAACCTCACCTAACTCTAGCACTAAACCATGTCCCTAGGAACATCATCTATCCATCTTTTAAACACCTCCAGGGATGGTGACTCCACCACTTCCCTGGGCAGCCTGTTCCACTGCTTCCCAAATTACAGTGAGGAAGCTGTAAGGATGGCTCTTCCATACGAATCCCTCTGTCAGGATGTCCATATGAAGGAGACACTTTTTAACACTATAGTTTAAATCTGAACATATCTTCCTTCTGAATAAATTCCTCAGGGAGACAAGTCTTACTTTTTCTGTTTTCCCCTAACTTGGCTTTAGATCCTCCTATTCCAGTATGTGACTAACAAGTAGCTCTCCATACCTTCTCAACACACTTTCATGCTTGTGCTTTCACCTGTATGTAATTGGTCCTTTATTTTTAAAGTTGCTCGCTTCAATTTTCTCTCAGGAATTTTGTATCCTTGACTGTCTCACTTTCTACAGACATCCCAGAGGGTTTTGTCAACAGCCCAAACCTCTTCTTGTAAGAACCCAGAAGGGCTATTGAAAAGGAAATTGCTAGCTGATGATTGTGGTCCCATGGTAGGCAGGTGCTGCTTCAGATTATCCTTGTTTGAAATTTATTGAATTCTATCTTAAAAAGCTTCTGCGGCAATACCGAAAGGCTGCTCTAGAACCTCACTGCTCTCCTGACTCAGAATATTTTTCTTGCAAACAGGTGTCAAGGTCATTTTATACAGATGGTGTGAAATGTCACTTGAAACCTTCCAGAGGCTGAAAAAGCAAACATGGAAACACCTAGTGCTTCATGATATTAGACCATTTAGACAGATGTTTGTAAATGAGAGATGTTTCTCTACCTCTCATGACCTGATGAGCTGGGGGTATTCACTATATAAAGGAAGTTATAACATCAGGAGTTACTGGGACTGCTGGGTTTCCTTCCCGTGCCCTAACATGGTCCCTCATGTCCCACTGCTTCAGGATCCACACTGCAGTACTACTATACTGACAATCCTGGCACCACTGTGTTTTGAATATATCACCCATCTCTGAATAAAGACATTTGTCCTTGTGCCACCACTAGTCCTTAGGCCAACAGAGATCTTCCTCCCTAGTGTTTTCAGCTGAAAAATTTCCAGGGAGCAACCAAGCGCTGCAAGGATACAACAACATGCAGATGGTCTGTTTTGGTTTGCCACCAGTCCTCTGCTACACACAGCTCATCAAAGCGTCTCAACATTTTTCTTGGGTGGTATTTTTAGTAAACAGAGCAACAGAGAACCTTGGGAATGACCTGAGGTGGTTAAGTTTTCAGCTCTCTGACTGTAGAGTAGCTATCAACAGAAACTCATGTTATTGCTGAAGAGTCACTGAGTTACCATGCTCGTTTAAGTGATTCTGTCTAATGTTTTCCTTTCTCAGGGCAACACTAAAAAACACAAAAAACCCTTTAACCAAAATGTCGGTGATATTAATATTTTTGAGTACCAATGATGAAAATATCAAGAGCCACCTTAAATCATAATTTTGAAAATAGTTGCAACTGATCTGTTTTTCGGATGGTCTGTGCACAACAGCTTGACAGCTAGTCTTGACTGAGCAGAGTCTGGGGGGGAAAAAAAGCTTTTCCAAAAGATTATCCGTAATGTCTTCTTTTCCTAACATAGGCTCAGTCTCAGGTATAAGCTCTCAAACTTATAAACTTATAAACTCTCAAACACAGGCTTGTCATTTATAAAATTTGACGAGTGTCTTGACAAGCTCCGAGGAGTTGATGCAATGCTCCGAAAACCAAAGGACCTGTCTGCACTGAGGGGCGGTAGCCTGTGCCTGTGAAGCACCCCGGGTCGTGAGGCTGTCAGCTCTTTGGGGTTCTTCCGGTGAAGAACGTTTGGTTGCTTTTTGTTTGTTTTCTGGTTTTGTTTTTAAATTTGTCTTTAAGACGTAGGAAAAAGCGGGATTCTCCGCTTTAAGATTCTCTGCTTTAGGATTCCCAGCCGGTGGGGCATCCGCGCCGAACCGCGCACTGCAGCCAACCGCCCCCGCCCGGCCGTTACACGCCTGTCAACGGCCGCCACTGGGCGGCGCTGCTCCGCCCCGCGAGGGAGCGGGAGCGGGACTCGGGGCTGCGCGGCGGGACGCGCGTTCCCCGGGCGGCAGCCCCGCGCTGGGCGGGGTGCCCGTTCCGCCGCCGCCAAGGTGCGGCACACCGTGCCCGGCGGCCGTGCCTCGAATACCGAGCGCCCCCTGGGCGGCCTGGACCGCTGTTTCTGACGGGGAGCATCAGGCGGGGGCGGCGGGGCCGTGCACGTGGCGGCTTCCGCCGCGCTGCCTTAGAGCGGAGCGGGAGGGAACCCCAGCGGGCAGGGCTTTCTTAAGCCTTTATCCTCTCAGAGGAAGAAACTGTTTACAACTTCTCAAGAAATCCCACCCTGGACCGCGAAGGAGGATGGATTGTCTGCACAGTGAGAACGTTTCCAAAGCCAGGGAGCGAAGGGCAAGCGCCCCGGCCGCTCCCCTCGGAGCTCCCCAGGGCTCCGGCCCGCCCCCCAGCCCCTCAGCAAGTGGCTGCATGTGGAACCGGCGGCTCAGCCCGCTGTGGGAGGCGGGCAAGGGGAGGGGAGAGAGGGAGGGATGGGTGCCCGGTGCCTGCAGGGGGGGCTGTCCGAGCTCCCCTGCCGCAGGCGGGCTGTGGCAGCCGCCCAGGGGCGCGTTGCCAGGCGAGGTAGCAGGTAGGGCGCCGGGCACCGGCCTCCCGGCGCTGCCGCCCCGCGCTCCCCTCCGCCGACTCTTTCCATAGCCGGGCAAAGGTTGGGGGCTGCTCTTCCCCTCAGTTAAATGAGCTATGCGCCAACACTGTTGCGACTCTTCTGAACGAGTTAAGCTTTTGCTACTTAAAATAGCCTTGCTCCTGCAAAGCGTAAGTAGAGCGACCCGGCGCTGCGCCGCTCGGCAGGCGGCCCCGGGGTCCGCAGCCCGCGGAGGGGGCTCTGCCGGAGGGGACGTGGCCACGGGCGGACGCGGGAGGCCGGGGCTTGCCCGGGGCCTCTGCCCTGAGCGCTGCCCCTCGGCGCTGGGCGCCAGGGAAGGGCAGGGCGAGGCAGAGCTCCGCGCATCCTGCTGAGGAGGACTAGTAGGAACGGTCCGACTGCTCCAAATACTGCTGTGAGGGACCCTGGTGTGAGAATCCTCTGTTCAGCCCCACAGAGGGAACCATCTGCAGGCAGCGGTGCTTGCAGATGGGACAGATAACTGAGCCTGGAGTGGCAGGGAGAATTGTCCAAACCTCACGAAATACCTCAGAAAATGCAGTGGAGGGGGAAGCACCACATGACGTTCGTCTCTGGGATTGTTGTGGCCCTTGCCCACCCAAGTGTGCATGTGTAGGGACATGTAGTTTCTTCCTTAAAGGTTACCACTAACATTTGAACATTGATGTGCATTTCAAGCCAGTTTCACACTGGGAGTAAAGTTAAATCTAAATATAAAGCTGAGCCAGAATTGCTTTCACCTGTGTTAAGTGGTGCCACACAGAATGATGGAGTTGACAAGTGTAACCCAGGGTGGTTCTGGTGTTTTCTCGAGGTGAGCTATGAGTTACCTGGCCCTTACGAACGCTTTCTCCCAATGCGGGGGGAAATGGTTATGTAACCTCCCTGCATTGACCAAGGTTTTCCCTCACTCTGGTCACATCTTTGGTCTGAGAGTTACCAAGAACATGTCACTCATTTGTTCACTTAGGACTCACAAGGGATGTAAAGTATTTAAGATGAATAAATATCCTTTGGAATTATTTGGAAGATATTTATAGCTTGATTAGGCAAAAGTTTGCCTATGTTATAAGCAAGAAAAGTTTCCTATGTTTGTATTTTTTTGTTGTGGTGGTGGTGGTTTTGTTTCTTGTCGTTTGTTTGTTTGTTTGTTTCCCTGTAGGCAAAAAGAGTATCAGAAAAGTGTTTGAGTTCTTCACCGGATCACTGAAGGAATCACAGAAGCCTTAGATTTTATTAGGAATCCTGAGTGTGTGCTAAGTCTTTAAGACACTGGTGTAGATATGAAGAAGAAATTGAACTGAGTAGCCAGAGCTACTAGAGTTTCCCTTTAAGGGAAATTTAAAGGGAAAAGGGGATATCCTACTGACAAATTTTAGAATTAAACTAGAAAGAGTTTTAAATAGTTCCCATAAGACAAAAATGTACTATAAGAAGTCTGAGCAGGGTTTATAGCACCATCTCCTTGTAGTTACTGTAAATTGCCTGAAGTCCCCTCAGGCTGATACCGGTTGGGGTAACTGCTTCTCTGCAGTGAAAAGGGTGGGGGATCTTTGAACGCCAGAAGGGCTTGTCTTTCCTTTGTATCCCTGCAGCTGGGGGGCGGGACACTCCTTACTGTGCAGTTTTTAGATCTGTGTGGCTGATTGTATGTGGGCACCTGACAGATCTGTCTCATTCATGCTTCACTCACTTGGGATGTAGAGACTGTTGCCCTCATGTTTGACAGCTATTCCGTAGTCCCCTGGTAGTTCCACACCCTTCACACCTTCCAGAGTTTTACTGGTAAGTCACTGTCTTTTAATTCCAATGTAGAGCTCTAAGATGGCATTTGAGTATTCTGGGGGAAGAAAGGCGTTACTTTTTGTTCCTGTTTTTCTCATGCAAGTAGCAAATCAGAGCAAAGGTTTGTTATGCTAGGGAACAGAGGATTTTAACAAGTGGAAGTGTAGCTCTCCTCCTGGGCTCAGCCCTGCGCTCTTTGCACTTTTCCATTACTCAGGCCAAACTTTCACTCAGAGTTTGAAGCAAGTCAAGAAGAAGTCAAGAGAAGTTTTGCCGTGGATTTAAGGAAAAGGCTCCATAGTAGCAAAGTAAGTTTAAGGTACTAACAAGATCACCTAAGGGCTTAATTTTTAGCAAGTATTTGAAATACAATGAAGAAAATTATAGCTGTGTCAGAAAGGATGGCACTGTGAGCAAGAAGATATTTTTCAAGTCTTCATTTAAACAAGTTTATAAAGCGAATTATGAAACTTCAACCAATGTGTTACATATATATGTACATGGCCAAATACCATTAAGTTTCAATGGAAATTATAGGGGCTCATTCTGTCCCTCCACATCTGCCAGTTTGTATGGAATTACATGGTCATGCTGCAGATTTTGTGTGGGGTGAGTACTTTTATTGGATTTAAATTAGCAGAGTTAAAAACCTGAGAGCAATGGAGATGCCTAATTGTTTAGTGTAAAAACAAAGGAAATATTGCAAGTTTTCTTTTTTTAACAGCATTTAAAAAATCATACTGGTTTATAAAATCTGCGTAGTTTGGAAGATAAAAACCTAAATCCCAAGATCCTAGACTGTGACAAGAAGTGAAAGAAAATGTGGACTGCATTTAAGAAATCTTATTCAGACAAGGACATGTTAGGTTTCTAAACAATTGCCGAAGGACATTTTTAGATATACCAGTCTAATAAAATCATAAATATACCAAGTGTCATAATCAGTTAATGTATGTAACATAGCTGTGTAGTTATTTATCTGTATGTATGTATTCATATGTGTATATAAATAAATAAATATATACATGTATGAGTAACATGAGAAATAAAACTATTGTATGTTTCTATGAAAATATTAAAAATTAAAATATTGTATTTTGCGCACTTGATATGTGGTGATTAACCTCTTTGGTGATGTCATCAGGAACAGAAATAATAACTAGCAAGTTTATAGATGCCAGATGAGGATGATTTATTCTCTGTAGAGGGATATGTATGACATCACAGCTTTAAAAATTTATTCTCTCTCTGTCTCGTTCTCTTTGTCACACACACACCACCCACAAAGTGTATTTGTGCATTTACTAATCTTAATAATTAATGGCACAACATTGATTCTTAAACAATGCTATGCCAGTTTTTATGAACTGCCCATTTTTCAATATTTGTTTCAGAGGAATTATTTTCTAAGTGACACGAACAGTATATGACTCCCAGTTCTTAGAAAATGATCCCAAGTTTCATTAAGTCCTTGCTTTCATACTATTGAATTAGATTTCTTTCTGAGACATTCTCTGCTATTTGCTAGTGGATATTTCTGCATCAATGTCATGAAATACAGATAAAGATGTTTCTTTTCTTAATCTGCATTTTTTCCAAGCACAGAAAGAAAAAATGTCTTCCTTCACAATCCATATGTAAGATTAGGGCTTAACAATTGCCTAGCTCTCTATTTCAGCAGCGCTGGAAATGGTGCTGTGCAGCTGAAGTTCATGTAACACTACAAAAGCAAGCTTGGAATTGTTCTCAGGTAAAATACTGAGTTGTCGCTGTTCAAATTTAGATTTAGGTATTTTATTGTTGAACTTAATTATGACAACTTAAATATTCTCTGAGCTCAGTGAGCCCTCTGGTTGATGTGATTTTTGGATGAGCTACATTGGCTTAAGAAGTATTTACTTTGAAGAAAAATACGGGACCTGGATTTCTGAGAACCCTTTAGCCAGCGGAGATATGGATCTTTGCATTGCCCTTGGGAATTATGTCTTTCCCCTATTTATGTATTACGGGTAATACACATTTGTAGTTGAAGGCAATGCTTGCTGCAGTTCATACTAAGATGAACACTGACATTTTCACCTCTGTACAGTTAAGATGCTGTGAAGTATCTGCTCCCTGCTTAATTTTTCTTTGTGTACAGGAAGAACTTTCAGACTCAGATAAACATAAATAAATCTTTTCATTAATGTAAGGATTAGGATAGCTTTTTGGAGTGTATCCTTTGAGAATTGTATCATGTCATGTCTTTGGTGTCCTGAATTATCTCAGCCTGGGCATTGTTGGCCTGTAGTAAAAAGAAAAAAAACATCTTCAATGACACTAGTAAATGGAGAATGACTGAGAATAAATTAGACGGTATGATTTTCTTTACTTTTTAGATTTTGCTTTGGTTTGTTTTTTTCTTCATCCACTAATCAGTAGATAATTCTTCAGAAAAGCAAAAAAAAAATCCTACTTTCATTGTAGTCAACATTGCCTGTTGATCTCAGTAAGAAATACACTACAGTGTGCCCATAGGTGAAAAAAAAAAGCTGTAATACCATATTACAGTGCAGGAGTTATAATTTTTCATGTCGACTTAATTTTTTTAAACAATAGAAGGTAGCATCTGTCTTCTTGAAGAACGGTGTATGGTCTCTTATGCTGTTGGAAGCAAGAGTAATGGCAGCTGTGCTGAAAATGGACCATAATTAATGTGTTAAAGAAGATTTAATGTGCTAACTTTTACTGATTAATACATTTTCTATTACAAATATTAGTAACAAAAAACAGATCGTGACTCTGACCACTTATTATCTGAGCTGCCTATTTTGCTTGATCTGGATAGAAAACAAGGAGTGTGACAGAGAGAACTCAACTGAGAGACAAAGAATAGTGCAAAAGTTAGCAGACATGAAATACTGGATTTACTGTTATGCTAAACTTCTTTAATCCATCAAATACCACATTATTCATTCTGCTGTTCTTACATAACTATCTTGACTACTCAAAATGAGAACATTCCCAAACAACAGTTTAATTCTATCCAAAGATGGAACTAAACCAAGTATATCCTCAAATGCTTTTGAGTAAAAAAGATACAAAATAACTTCATTATTGCCTGAAAAATTAATACTTCTCAAGGTTAAAATTACTTCACCATCCAAAATACGTAAACCTCATAGAATTAAGATTGAGGATGAAATTTTTAAATCATATAAGCATATTAAATTAGGATTATAAAAACAGAGTATTCTAAAAAATAATATTGTTTTGGGTTACTATTTTAAGAGGGGAAAAATACACTCCTTAAAAAAAAATCAGAATATATTTCAAGGAAATGATTAAAAATTGTTTAGGACCAGGGTCATCACTACACAAAGTCAGTATTTCATTGTTAGTATTGTCATTTGCAGTTTATCATGCTATCCTGGAAAAAGAATTCAGTTGTATTAAAGGGAAAGTGGTTTTGTAAAATATCAAAGATCGGAGGTTTTTAGGGGTAATTGTTGTTGAATTAACTTTGTGGGGATAAAAAGTGAATCAGTATTCTAGGATTTACAAAAGTGCAAAATACTTGTGGGCATGTTGTTGCTTTTTGTGTGAAAGCATGTTAATCAGCAGCTACAGGTATTTCATTGCCTCATAGTAAAATCAAGCTATAAAAAACCTACCTGAAATAACTTTGATTTCTTTAATTACCTTAACTAAAAGAAGCCTGAAAGAAGTTCAGTATGGACTTTGGAAATGCTTCCTCTGGAAAAACAGTTACATCATTGTTGGAAATCACAGTAGATATTGTACCAAGAACAATATATTTTTTCAGTGTAATTTCCCACCTGTAATGATGAACACCATTTCATATTGGAAACTGTGAGACATGCATGTATCTGGACAAGAAGTATAAAAATAGAAAGACTAAAGTGCAATTCAGTTATAAAATATTCTGAGATTTTTAAATGAGAGGATAATCGGTCTTTTCTGATAGTGTTTTTGTAATGCGGATTGTTATATCTGAATGATAATTGTGATCTAAGTATTTCTGAAAGTATCAAAGTTATCAGAAAGTAAAGTTTTGTATTTTGTTTCAGCTGGAGGTTGACATATAAAGTATAGAAGTGTGTTCATTAGAAGAATGAAATGTACTTCTTACATATATTCCGATAGTCTTACATACCTTCCAATTAGGAGCAGGCCAAGGATAACAGAAGTGACATCAGCACGTAATAGCTTGTTTCTCAACTGAACTTTAAACCTTTCCAAATCAGAAGCTGTGTCACTACCTAGATGGGAAGCCCATCATTTATGAATTGGTGGAAACTACTGAGAATATATACTAGTTGCTTGCCATAGAAATAAAGTCATAGGACATAATTTTATTTTTCCAATATAATCCCTGTGCGCTGTTGCTGAAGTGCCTTTGAGTGTTTTGGGTTTTTTAAAAAATAAGGCTGCAGTACATGTGGCTCAGTAACATCAGCTGGCAGGACCATAGGGGAAACGGCATAGAAACATCTCAGAATTTCTATTTCCTCTCAGTATTTCAAGTTATTAAAATAATTATTTCCTTTTAGAAATAAACCAACTCAAACATGAATAGGCTTTGAGAACCTGCTTGTTGTTGACGTACATATTCTAAAACTAAAACTGGAAATTCCGTAGGTTTAACGTAATTATTTTTATGTGTTTGTACAGTATGAAAATAGCAGAGACCTGGGACATTACTAACCTACTGAATGCTGGGGTAAATAAGTCCTGATAACAATAAAATTATTAGAGTTAGGCAAACTTTTTATCACACGTTGATACAAGTGCAGTCACATTAATAGCAGGAATATTCTGTTGAATTGAACTGATTTCCATCTGTTCTTTTCTAAAAAATAGGCAAGAACAGTTAGAGGCATCTCAGGTGGGGGAAACAGAGAAATCATGGTTTAAAAATATTTAAATCTTGTAGGCCTTCTGGTTATGAATCTTTCTTGCCTGTCATTGTGTATAGACACAAACCTGTATCAGCTAGGTGAAAGCACTAACCATCCCACTTCTGCGCTCACCAAACCCCCTGGCTGCACCGTCACAGGGTTAGGGAGTTCTTCACATAGGTGTGCAATTTTCTGCAATGGGAAGTGCACTGAAGAAATGTTATTTGTTGAGAATGAGTCTGTTATGCCCTGGCATTGTGTAATGATAAGATTTTTAAACATTGCTCTAATTGCTCTAATGTTCTTATTGTAGGTTAGAAATCTGAAACCATGGGTGACTGGAGCTTTCTGGGGAGACTGTTAGAGAATGCGCAGGAGCACTCCACGGTTATTGGCAAGGTTTGGCTGACAGTACTGTTTATCTTCAGGATACTGGTGCTGGGGGCAGCTGCTGAGGAGGTCTGGGGAGACGAGCAGTCAGACTTTACCTGCAATACTCAGCAACCTGGTTGCGAAAATGTTTGCTATGACAAAGCCTTCCCCATTTCTCACATCCGATTCTGGGTGCTGCAGATCATTTTTGTCTCTACTCCAACCCTCATCTACTTGGGCCATGTGCTGCATATTGTACGCATGGAGGAAAAGAGGAAAGAGAAAGAAGAGCTGAAGAAGAAAGGAAATGTCAAAGACAGCAACTACCCAGGAGCAGGAGCATCTGGCAGTGGTGGTGGAGGAGGCAACAATAACATCAAGGATCCTATTGGCAAAAAGGGGAAGGAGAAGCTGCCAATCCGTGATGAACGTGGTAGAATCCGTATGGGGGGTGCCCTGCTCCGTACATACGTCTTCAACATAATTTTCAAGACACTGCTTGAGGTGGGCTTCATTGTGGGCCAGTACTTCTTATATGGCTTTGAGCTAAAGCCAGTCTACCAGTGCAGCCGTGCACCTTGCCCACACACTGTGGACTGCTTCATCTCAAGGCCCACTGAGAAGACCATCTTCATCATCTTCATGTTGGTGGTGGCCTCTGTCTCTCTGCTGTTGAACATGCTTGAGATATATCACTTGGGGTGGAAGAAGCTTAAGCAGGGCATGACAAGCCGCTACAGCCTTGAGATGCCTGTTGCAACAATGACGCCAGTCATGGTAACAGGGGAGTCCAAACCTGTTGCCTTGCCACCACCAGCACCACCCATGGTGGTCACAACAGCTGCACCCCCCCCTGTTCTGCCTGATACCCGCACTGTCACACCACTGCTGGCCCCGGTGACCATGGCACCATACTATGCTGCAGCTACTCCAAGACCACGGCCCCCCTCCAACACGACCTCCATGACCAGCTACCCCGTTTCTCCACCGGTTCCTGAGGAGAGGCACCGTGCTGTGACTCCCACACCCATCTCCACTCCTGTCACCATTCCGACCCCCATCGCCACGCCCACGCCAGCCGTCATCAACTACTTCAACAGCAACAGCCATGCCCTGGCAGCCGAGCAGAACTGGGTCAACATGGCAGCTGAGCAGCAGGGGAAGGCACCTTCCAGCTCGGCCGGCTCCTCTACCCCCAGCAGTGTCCGGCATCCCCTCCCTGAGCAGCAAGAGCCGCTGGAGCAGCTGCTTCCACCACCGGCTGCACCACCCATTGCTGCGGCCAACAGCCGCAGCAGCACCAGCCTGAGTGGGGCAAGTGGCAGTAAGTGGGGTGTGGAGGGTGAGGAGGAGCTGTTGGGGGAACAGCCCATCTCAGCTGCCTGTACCACTGTGGAGATGCACGAGCTGCCACTGCTCGTAGACACACGGCGCTTGAGCAGGGCCAGTAAGTCGAGCAGCTGCAGAGCCAGGTCAGACGACCTGGCCGTGTAGTGTGGTCGCCTCTGCTCAGAGGAGCAGGTGATGGAAGGCAGAGCGGGCAGGGGAGTGCCCAGGGAGGCTGGGCCTGGCGTGGGTGGGAAGGCCTGGGTTTCAAACTTTGACGCTTGCTGTTTTCACACTCTGTGAGTTGTAGTGGGGAAAAATATCAACATTTTCTAATAGGTCAGGGGTGGCCGAAGCACAGCCTGCGAGCCAGGGGACCCAATCCGCTTTCCTTCATGTCCACGGCAGATCTCCCAATGGCAGCCACAGGGGAGGCCTGCACAGGTTACAGGTGGTGATGGTAGCTGGTCATGTGCCCTGAGACTGACTTCCATCGGAGAAAAATGTTAATATCCCTAGTGCCCCTGTGCCTGGCCATCATCTCCCTGTTGCCCTTGCCTTTACTTCCACCCTGTTTCACATAAGCTCTACATGAGTGGATGTGATGACTTATTTTCTTCCTCTTAAATCTTACATGGCGCTATGGCAAACATCAGGGTGGCATATTGCCTCTTGGCACCTGTCATCTCTGCGGACCAACTTGCCATATTAAAGGTGACTCAGTCTCTTCCATATAACATGGCTCAATGAAGCCCGTGTGCTCATGGCAAATCGCCAGTGTGGTCCTCGGCCGGGCAAAGTTTAGGTGACCCCTGTAATAGATTTTTGAGCTTCATCTTTCTTTATATTTTTTTTTTACTCTTGATCTGTTAGGAAGTGTTTGGTTTGACCTTCTATTCAGTGTTTGCCAATCATGATCACACCATGTTTTTAAGCCCACAAATGTGTTTGAGCATGTTTGATCATAATTTTAGATGACTTCTGAAATTGCTTAGAGGAGGACAGGAATTTAAAACACACCTCAGAAATTATTACACATTTCTCTTCAGAAGGCAAGGATTATTATTTCAATACATTGTGGCCCCATACGTTGCCCGTGGACAAACAATAGGATAAAGTACAGCTCTGCATTTTAGACTATTAGATATCAGCTTAAGTTTGTTGGAAAAATGCTTTTTAGAAGTAAACTTGAGTGCATATTTTTAAGTATTTGAACATTTTGAGAATAATTTTGATCTGTAGGTTTAAAGTTACGTGACTCTCTACTTAATCATTTTAGTTTGATCTTTGATCTTACAAGAAAATGTAAGGGGAAAGAAAATTACTAATGGTAAAATTCCCCAAGGAACATTATTTCTTCTGGTCTTCTACCTTTTCCTTGAACAACAATCTGTAGTGTCTTACAGGTCAGTGAAAACAGATTTAGACAGTGTTTTGTTGCAGAAAGGTGGCCAAAATATTGGGGCAACATGCTGGGCTGAAGGGTCTGTTCTTATCCCACTGAAGTCACTTGCAGAATTTCCGTTCAATTTAACAAGGAGCAAGATTTGGGGATGGATTTTGAAGGTCTTATTCAAGCAAAACTAACATTCACATGGAGTTTTGGGAGCCGGAAGGAATGTAGATTTGGGGCCTTAGATAAAGACATTAAAATCCTGCTCTTGGAAATTGTGCGTTTCCCTTAAAAATGGGTGGAGGAAATTACTGGATAATTTTGATTAAGGTGCAGCTTTCCTTACAACTTTCTCTGCCCTTCATTCCTTTGTAACAAATACTCTCACAGACATTAGTCAGAATTTTGAATGCCTAATAAAGCTCGGGAGAGTTTGGATACAAAGGGAATACAAGATTAGGCCCAACTTCTGTTCTAAGCAAAAGCCAAAAGAACTGAAGCTCGGAGTCAGTCCTGTTGCTGCTGTGAATTGAAAGTACTGTAGTTGGAGAAGAGCAGCCCAACACACTGGGATAGCCCTTTGCATCCTCAAAGTATTTGGCCTGACAGTGCAGTCCTTACTCAGGCAAAGCAGGATTACCCTGTAGCAAGTAGTTACAACTGTGAGTTACCTCTGCTGTTAAATGTTTTCCTGAATGTGTTTATTTTATTCAACGGTTTAAATATATTCCCACCACTCAAGATAAAAACATTTATTTTTAGTGCTTTCTGAGCAGAGATGGAGAGTTTCTCATAATCAGAAGCACTGTTCTGCAACACTTGGACATGTTGTCTCATGACTTCCTTGACCTGCTTGTGCTGAACCAGGGCAGGAGGAGTCTTTCTGCTGCCACTGGTCTTGGGGCAGATGCTCCATTAAAAATCAATGGACAGTGGTACAATAAAGGTATTTTCTATTAGGTGTTTAGCTTCAGGCATGCTCTCATGAATTTTCTGTGTTATAAGCCATAAAAACCCTTTCTGCAAGAAAGTTAAAAGCTAAGTTCTGCTTTCTGTTGTACCCATGCAACTATGTTGTACTTCAACTAAAGTTTATAAAGTTGCCTAGATGTAGACAAAGGCAGAGTTTAACACTCAACATTTTTAGATTTATAGTAGCAGTTTTGTAAGTTTTGCTAAGTGCCAAGTAATTATATTGCTGAAATAATCCAATAGGCAACTCTGTATTTTAGTACATCAAAATTCATGGGCTAAATTTTCTTTTATGCTTCTGAAGGATGAAATCAAAGTCTTTCTGGAGTGTATTTATATATACCAGACCACCTGGATTATGTGCTTTTTTATAGCAATGTCTGAGAGCAAAACTGACTTGTTTGATGGAGGTCTGAATCTTGCAGCCCTTACTTTAGTACAACCCTCACAGAGTGTGTCCTGCAGGATTGGAATAATCTTGTATATAAAAAAATATCGGAGATAGGTTTAGCTTAGGATCAACTGATACCTGGTCTGCCCTTCTCAAGTTAATGATGTGCAGAGAGTTCAGGTGCTTTTGTGGAATATATGGTATTTTCAGGCAGAGTAACTACTGGAAAGCTATAAAAGATCATTTTTCCTGTTAGGTGAAGCTTAAGCAGAGAAATGTAATTCTCCTGCAACCCCTAAGAGAAATTTGACAGAGCATCCAAGCAGTACTGGTCTGAGAAAGCAAAGCTACAACTCCCAAGTTGTGCTTTGAAGATGAACTTAGGTTGCATCACATAACTACACAGTGTCAAGGCTCTTGGTTACCTACCATTTCATTTGGAGTCCGGTAATTGTTTCTTCATTTAAGCCCTCCCCCTTAGTGCTTACAACTGCTTTTAGTTGCCACATCACACCTGGAATCAGATTTGTTGAAAAAAAATTATTGGTGTGGCTGATTTTGGGTACTTCAGTCTTTACTCATGGATGATCACTGAATTCACCATGCTAGGAGTAAAGCATAACTATGCACACTTCCATAGTTGTAGAAAATACGTACAAACACCAACTCACTTGCATAACAGTCTGTTGGCAAAAATAATCTGCTAATTTCTGAGTTGTTTACTCTTTCATATCGATTAATTCCAAAGAGGGAACTGGTAGCAAGTGATAATTTGATATAGTGTGGTCATATGGCTGTTCAAGCCACAATCCTGAAAGATCTTAGACACACAGCTAACATGATGCCAGTAGATCAGTTACTGCAAAAGTGGAAGTCAGAAAAGAATCATGCCTGATATTAAGCAAACTGAAAAAAGACCCTGAAACACTCAGTTTTGCTCTTGGAGTAGAATGATTGTGGGATAATAGTTCTCTCTCTTATTTGAAGTTTAAAATAATGCTAAGGTAAACTATGGAAAAGAAGGGGAGAAAACTGGAACAAGATACTCTCTGAACAAGTTATCAGGTGTATGATGTGCTACTCTTTTTGCAATATGTCTGCTCACTGGTACTAGTTGACCCTGTTTGGAGCACAGGGGGTTGGGATAGATAAATGCCTTCCAGAGATCCCTTCCAACTGCAATGATTGTATGAAACATATTTTCCAAATCACTGATGTGGCCTTAAATTTTGACAAATGAAGACAACCTCCTGGAACCCTCCCTTTATTGAAGTGGAATATTTTATCTATGAAAATCAATTTCTTGTTTTTCCATAGACAAAAAAGTACTCCTTGAATTTGTAGGTCTGTGCTGGCACTGAAAATCATTGCTTCTTGAAAATAGGTAGCATGCACTGGAAAAGCAGATGTGCTCTTTTCTGGTAATTTGGAAGCCCGTTGTGTGAGAAGTGGGTCCAGGGATTGATTTGACTCAGTATATTTGTCATTCATGAAGGTACTTGGAGCTAATTAAATGTCTGACATTTTGCAGCTCTTGAGATTATTTTCTGGTATGAGTACTTGAGTGTAGGATCAGTAAAATAATTAAGGCAAGCTTTGAAAATCAGATCAGTACTTAGGTCCTTTTTTTGGTTAGACATGGATCCGCTTCCTCAGCTCCTACGAACTGTTGGATCCCACTGAGTTTGCGTGGGTGACAAGAGTCTGCTGAAGCTGAGCACTGAGCCCCCAGATCTTTTTGTTTACTACAGACACTAACACTGTGGATTTGAACAGGCTGGGTTTGTTCTTTTTTTTTTTTCCTTTTTTTTTTTTTCTTTTTTTTTTTTTTTAATTTCAAATGGTTTTGTTTAATTTACTTTGATTTTTCTTGTGAAAAGTGTGCTCTTCTAATTTTGATTTTCTGAAGTTTACATTCAGGTTTTGATTTCAGATTGCACATTTGGATGAAATAAACTGTTTTCTAAGTTTACATTTGTATAAGAAGTAAAAGAATGACTCTGCCAATTTGTTAAACCTGAGAGAAATGTCTTACTAGAACACACAAACTCTTCAGGCATAAGGCAGTACCATTAAAGATGATTTAACCTGACCACTCATCTACAGTACCAGTTTTCTCTGTGTATTTAAAGTATGGGAGCTGGATATATAGGGAGCACGCTATGGAAGGAGATACTTTCCATCGTGAACTCAATTATTACCAAATAAACTAAGGTTCATTATTATTGATATGCTTTCTTGTGTGTTTAGAGGTTCAATGACAAAAACTAGCTGTGACGTATGTCCTTTAAGAGCTAAATTTACAGCCTGGTTTAAAATTCCAAACAAAATACTCGTGGAGAAACACTGCACTGTTGCACTGTAGAAGATTTTACAAAAGAGAAATGTTTTGCTTTCTAGCCAAAAATATGGTTCTGAGCCTGCAAATACAATTTCACGCAAGTTATTTTTACTCTTGCAAATGACCATTAATGGGACTATTTGCATAAGCAAAAAAAACACCAATGTGAAAAAGAAGTTGTAGATTTGTATTTTAAGTGTGTTATAAGATGCCAATCAAATTCCAGAAGTTTCAGTCCTTTAAGAGTTATGCAAGATATGTGAACATTTTTAAGGTGGAGAATATATTCCTATTCCCATTGACACTGTTTCTCACAGTTAAAGGGTTGTAAAGCATGAGAAAGCTTACTCAGAGCTTTCTTTTTGCTTAGCGGATGTTTGTCTTTTACATGATAGAGCTTTCTGAGCCGTCAGGAACTTGTAGTAACAATAAAAACAATCAACAGTTAAAAGTGCTGTCTTCAAAGAAGTGCCTTGTGTATTAAATTCTGTAAGAAACAAATTGATGTGAATGTTGATTTACCTCATGTTTACAGAATCGTGACTAAATAAACTTTTTGTATCACAGCATTGTCTCTTTTAGATTAAATTTTCGTGGTTGCGTAGATGGTCTTTTAAAATACTAACACAACGGAACAGTTAATGAAAGTCACTTAGCCCTCTCCCTTTATTCACTTGTGCTGCTGGTTCCCTTCTTCCTATGGAGTGCTCACTGAATTGCATCTGTTAGAAAACTGGATGTTGAAACCCGTCTCTGTGCAGAATTCCCCAGTGGTTTCAAAGGAAGGTGACAATCCAGAAGATAGGTATGATCAAGACCCACTCCAGCAGGTACAAGGGCTGAAATTCTGAATCCCTTGAAATCAGCAGGTTTTACCTCTCTCTGCCTTCTGCTGAATACAGGTTGCACCCCTGGCTCTTATTTTACATGTGAGTCACTCTTCACCTTGTGCTGCGCAGTGCTGTGTTAATAGTGACTTGATCTTTCCCCCAGTGCTGACTCAGTAATTTGATTTACCCATCTAGCTGATGTGTCTAATGAGACTGCTACCTGTAAATGCACGAAGGATTGTAGTGCAGGGAAGATGTGTCCTTACTGGGGATAGATAATGCAGAGTTCCGCATTTGAAATTTTCTGTTTTACCCCTTATAGGCAAAGTTCACAGTTTAGCATGCAGAAGTGTAACCCAGTTGTGTACTGAAAATGTACAATGCACTAGTGGCAAGTTAGTCTTAAGTATTGTGTGGTCCTGTGAAGAGGTCAGGTCCAAGTTTCCACAAAGTTCAACTTGTGAAAAGCAGGAATGTGAGCAATACTAAGTGACTTTTGTAGAGGTCTTAAGTATGGAGGTTTTGTAAAACTTTATGTCATATGCTGCACTTACATGGACCTGGCAGGACAGGGTAGTTTCTCTCCTGTAGTACCTAGTGTTTGTCTCTCTTGTGTTAGTACAGTCAAATGTATTTTTTTGGTGTTCCCTGTGCTCAGGCAATGCTGTTTCTGCTTTACATGATGTATCCATACAGCAAACCAGATTATTCTTTGGGCAGGAATAAAGCAAGCTGACAGGAGTATAATATAGATAGTACTAAGATGATGCTTAGCAGTAATAAGGAAGAAAGTGAATAAAGTGATACAGTAATACCAGCTATATCGCTAAAGATAACTCACTTGCCTCTGAGCAAGAGCACATTTTGCTACCAATACATGTGGCCAGAATATATTGCATACTTTCTATTCAGATGCATGTTTCATTGCAAACTTGCACAATCTTTTCACTTGAAGAATAGAGAGAGTTCTCCCAGGAGAGCTGAGAGCATCAGCTGGTGCAGACGCAGCCGGGCGCTGGGCTCTCCCTGCCTCGGGACGCAGCCGTCACTTTGCATCCACTCTCTCCTAAAGAATTTCTGGCTGGAGTATGAAAAATGGATGTTGCTGCTCTTGATTTCTGAAGACCTGCATGATGGAGTGAGTACTTTCTGCTGCCACACTGAGCAAGACAGCTTGATGTGAGCATGTGGAGGAGAGATTAAAGGTGTACCCCGCTCCTCCATAGCTGCACAGTAAGGATCAGGAGGGCAATGGGAAGAGGTGTACTGGGGGGGAGCTCTCTAACCTCCAGTAAACCTCTGCTGTACGGTTGTGTGGAAAGCCAAAAGAGGAGCATCTCGCACATTCCTGTACTGCTGCTGTTGTCCCCAGGGAACTGGCAGAGGAACAATCATCTGGGCTTTAGCAGGCATTTTCACTGTGACTGCACAGAGAACGAGAGTTATCTAACTTCAGCAGTGCTTTCCCATGCTGCAGGAACAGAAATTTAAGCAATACACATTGTGTGCCAAGGAAACAGATGTCAGATAGTCAGGCCTTAGTAGGGCTGACATTTTGATCATTTTTGGCGACTGGATGTGTATCAGGTCTAACTGTCTTTTTGTTTGTTTTTGGCCAAAAATAGAACAAGCAGATGCTTATCCAAAAATCCCAAAACTGAAGAGAGAGCCTTCTCATAAAGGTGGCCTAGGAAGGATGTGTTACCCTTGGAGTGTTGTAGTCCAGATAAACAGGGTGTTTGAGGAAATACACATTTTAGCACTTAACAGGTATGTGAAAGAATTTATTATGCCAGAATTGAGCATGGTTACTGCATTATTAGAACAGCTGGATTGCACCAGCTGCATTTCATTGCGTGGTGGGGTTATTTTGTTTGGTTGGTTTGGTGATTTTATTTTGATTTGGTTTTAATATTTAGAAATAAATTAGTGGAACTCAGCACTAAAATTTGTCCTTCATGGGCAGTCACCTCTTTTTCTCACAGTAGGTGATCTGTGCATCTTCGTGTCACTAGCAGTAGTACAGGGTCTATCAGAACTATTTTTAGTATCCTGAGGAGGATCTTTGATATGTGAGCTTATGCCATGCCTTGTTTTTAAGGGTGACCCTCAGCACTTAGGGCAGTGGCTACAGATGTGGTTATGGAGCGCGGTGCTGCAAGGAGCGGGGATGAGCAGGCTGACGCCACCGTCGTGAACAGCTGCCCAGGCTCACGGTGTGTGCATCACTAACACAGCCAGCGCTAACCTGTGTGTGGTGGGTGCATTTTGTCTGCCAGACCTCTGTCATTTTAGAGGTTGTCTCCTGAGCGAAACAAAACCCGAACCAAACCAAAACACAAACAACAACAACAGCAACAACAAAACCCAACCCGAATCAAGAAAACCCCACTACAACCAAATTAATATCTGCAATTCTTCATCGTCATTATTTGTCCCATGAAAGCATGATAAAATATGTTAAAATGTCCAGACTTTTGCATGTCTAAGTAGTGTGAGAGATGGCTTTTTAAAGAGTTCCTCTGCTATCTAGAGAATAGTTTTGAAAATACAAAGGGCTTGATGAGTTCAGACTCTCAAAAAGACAATACATTTTTCTGTGGGATACATTTTTCCCAGATTTGCACAAGATTCACCAAATTCAGTGCATAAATAAAGTGAAATAAAACCTTACTTTCCACGTGAGAATATGGGTTGTATTTTTATACTCCTCAGTTAAATGAAAACTAAAAAGGAGGAGCAAACAGTTATCAGCTATTGTATATCTCACTTGCCAGTATGAGAAGATTAAACTTCCTAAAGATTTTGGCTTTGGGGAATGTTGTGATCTTCTGAGCAGATAATTACGGTTGAACTATCCAGCCCCACAGAAAAAACTATTGTTTGCTTTGCATGGCTTATGTAGTGGGGTTTGTTATGTAAATTCTGCAAAAAATGCAGAAGTAAGCAGCTGAGGATGGTTTGCCTAAGCAAACTCATTCATGTTTGGATTATGGATACTCCAAGGGGAAGGTACCTTCTTCATTGTGAGCAGTATAAGAGAAAAGGCAGCATCTTTGAGTTAAGAGTAACTACATTTCTTTCCATTTCTCTCTTGAGGTATTTAATGCTGAATTGTGCCAGGTCTCTAAATCAGAGGTAGCTTTCAAACCCTCATGCACCATCCCTCCTTTCTTTGTCTGCTCTGTAAGAGGGATTTAAATTTCTCCTTTTCTTTAAGTCATGAAGTTGCTTCTGTCTTTCAGACTGCCAGTACATCCTTCAGGGCATGGAACATGCCTCTGAATAGTCCTGTGACTGAAATTTGAATATAGTAAAACCAACAAAATCAGACAACAGAATGAACAGTCAGGACTGACAGCATCAGTTCTACGTTTAAGTATGACTGAAGTCTAGTCATAAATAGCTGTCACAATGGTGAATGTGATTTGTCCTGATTTATTTGACCATGAAACTCTACTCATCACTATCACAGGTAGCAGAAGTGTTCACACAAGGTTTGTTCATGTGATTTTTTGTAAAGCACCCCAACTATTTTCTTGAGAAGAGAGTCACCGTTGGCACGACCTGGACAGAACTGAGAACAGCCTGCAGCACAGCCAGCCTGGCTGGGGTACCAGCAGCATACATGGCTGGCTTTTCAGCGTCCTGGAGGCTTTTGAACTCCCTGCTCAATTAAATTAACATAGTAATTTAAGTGCTTTGAGAACAGTGCTTTGAGAATAAAATTGTTGGCTAAGAGTGTACAAAGCAATGCCCACATTGACATTTGCTGGGAGTGCAGCTGTACTGGTGATTGCAGTGGTTTGGGATTTTGCAGCAGCGAGGAGGATGCAGTCTGCACCAGCCTCTTGCTGTGGCCTGCACAAGAATCATGAGTCTAACTTTTGGGATATATTTTTAAAAACTCTGCTATTCCTTGTTTACACATGAGTGAACCCTTTTTTCAGCGTACCTGTGGCTGTAGGTAGTGTTCCAAGTGCCGCCCCTGGGCTGCCTCCATGCCAGTCTCCTCACAGCAAGTAAAGTCCTTCCGAGTGGCTCAGCAGCACGGGCTGCTCCAAATTCATCCAAGCTAAATGTGGCTTAATTAAGGTTCAGAACTTAATTAAGACTAAGAAGAAATTATTGTTCTCCTGTGTAAGATAAAACCATAAAATGTGCCTCAGTGACTCTTGCATTGTCCATCTTTTTGTGTCACTTCCCCACGATGGGAACCCAAATGTCTGGAGGTCCCAGGCGGCACAGTTCTGTGCAGTGTGCTGCAACTGCAGCTTCTGGCCACAGCACACACAACATTTCTTCAAAGGAAAAGTGTCTGATTGGTCCCAACAACACTAGAAATTCCGTAGAATTTTGATTTTCTAGGATTAAAAAATAGCAAGCAAGGTTTTTGCCCACTCGTCATGCTGTTTTTATCAAGTAAGATCAAAAAGAGTCCCTGTTTGTCATTCATGTGTTTACAGAACAACTGAAATAGCAAGCAAATCTTTCCAACTCTGTAAAAAATCATGTACCAAGACGGCTGTTCCTGTAGAAATAGTAGTTTGCTCGAACAAGTGTATTTTGAACCTGGAAAAGCCTTTTTTTTTTTCACTGCACACAACTCAGGGAGTTTTCTTTCATTTGGAGCTGAAGTTTCTGGCTTAAGTGGAAAGAGACAAGCTGGAGACAAAATTGATGATGAGAAGGCAACTGGAGACAAACTTTTGTTCATATTTTAGAGCTACAGATCTAGAGACTAGAGATGAACCCAGTAAATGGCCATTTTTGATTTTTATTTATTCTTTTTTACCTTTAAAAGAAAAGCCTGGGATGTAAAGAAAGAATCACTAATAGCTGAATTTTCACCACTGTCCTCAACAGGAAGTGAATTGTTAGTGAGGAAGGGAACAACCTGTGTGCTCATTGCTGACAATCAGTTTCCCTCACCTGGCTTTCTTCTGCCATCTGTTGCTTTTTAAAAGCTATTTCTCTTGCAGAATTGTTAGAGGCCTTAGAAAAAATGCTTTCAGGAAGGGGACTGTCCCTGCTTCTCTTGTCCTGGTCTGTGAAATAAGAGGTCATAACTGAAAAATGATGGTTGAGCCAAGGACAGCTGACATTCAGAATTTCTATTTTTCAAGGGATCCTGAGATTTCAAACCAGAGTGCAATATATCTTCACATTTTGCGTTAGAAAAACATCTAGATGATCATTTTGGAAGCAATGTGTCATTCTGGAATGTAATTATTTTTTTCTATATTATTTTAATATTATCTTGCAACACATGAAGGGTAGTTGTGCCTCATGCCACGCCAAGCCAAACAAAGCAGAGGTGGTGATGGTGAGGTGATTTCTGAGCTCTTCCCTTCAGGCACCTAAATTCCATGTCTAGTTGTGTTCTAGACACCTAGCTGTTATTTCAAATCCTACTCCTTCGTCCTTGAGCTAAAAGCTTTCATAGCCAGAATACTGAAGTGCCATCCGTGCAGGTGATCCAGATGGGAAAATAATCCCATTGCTGCCCCGTGAAATGGAGAGAGTATGGACAGTTTGCCATCCCATGTAGTGGAAAAGGTTAAACATACTTGCTTAGATGTTGAAATCTGTTAGAGCTAAAACCATGACCTAACTTTCTAACAAAGTTTTGTGTATCGCTCTGAATTCCTTTTCCCTACAGTCGCTATAGCAAGTCATGCATGACACTGAAATGTGTGTTAGAAGTTTTTTGGTGTATAGGAGAAGTGCAGTGATCTGCATGTAATTTGGGCAGCTGTCTTTATTTTCAGCTGAAAGAATTCTCTCAGTTGCAACAACGTAAATCCAGTATAACTCCACCACACTGGTGTAACACAGATAAGACTTTCTTTGTGTTTAAATGACTACACTGAGCAAGATGAATTGCAGAAAGAATAGTCCTTTTTTAAAGAAAGATCTGCAAGTTTAGTACATAATGGGCCAAATTAATCTCGCTGTAAGTGCACTCATTTCAGTGGTGTTGCAGCAGGAATGAATTTAGCCTGAAGCAACTTTACAATAACTGGTATATAGACATGCACAACTAAATGTGTTACACTTTAAACAAACTCAGCATTGTCTGGAGCACAGTTCATCTGCTGAGCCTCTGAAGCTGGGAACCGGCCATTGTGTGCTGAGCTTGTTTAGATAGTACCATTTTTGTTCAATTGGCTACATCCGTGGTATTTTAGTGATAGCAGAAATGTTCCTCCTAGCTATGAAGTGATATTATAGCTGTCAGATATGATTTTTATTCTGGGACGTGTATGCCTTAAATCTTTTGTGCACTTTGAAATTTAATTATAACCATATACAGAGAAATAGTTTACTTGTTTCACCGATTCTGAAATGTTTCAGTTTAACTCTTTAAATGAGTTACCTCTTTAATTCAAAAGGGGTTGAAATGCTTTTACAGAAGAACCCTCAAAAGTAACAGGAGCCAAAGGCTATGAAAAGTAACTAAAATCAGATCCAGAAAAAAATAACTCAGCTTTAGATAAATTAATGTAGCGGGTTTTTTGTGTGTTTTCAGACTTGATTTCTGTACCGTTTTCAGTTATAACCAGCCATTGCTACACCACTGAGCCTCTCAGCCTACAGTGAGTGCAATTCTTTTGGAAATCATTGTCTGTTCAGACTCTACCAGAGGAACACATGGGCTGCCTATTTTAGGAAATCACTATCTGTTCGAGTTTCACAAATGCATTTTGCTTCTTCATGCTTTCTGTGTAAGGAGAGGAGATAAAAAGTGTCATGGATTCATAGAAATTCTGGTTGAAGGGGACCTCCAATGATCTCTAATCCAACCTCCCACTTGAAGTGGGACTATCCCGAAAACTAGATATGGTCAGCCAGGGCTCTGTCTAGCCAAGTCTCGAATACCTCCGAGGATGGTGATCCCACAAGCACTATCCTCTGTGGATTTCTTGGTGTCAACTCCGAAAGTCCCGAACAACAGCCTCTGGTTGTTGTCACTTTTCACACCATCTGTCATGACCAAGAAGGGTTTGGCTTTCTTGTGTTTGTAACTCCCTTACAAGTAGATTTAGGCTCCTATTACATCTCTGAGGCTCCAGGCCCCTGACCATCTTGACCAACCATTGCTGGACCCTCTCCAGTTTTTCCACATCCCTCTTGAACTGAGGGCCATGAAACTGGACACAGTGCTCTGGGTCTGGCCTCACTGGTGCTGAGTAAAATCAAGCAACGTGTCCTCACTTTCCTCCTTGAGCAGATGATTCCCAGGACAGCTGCAGCGTGACAATGAGCACTCAGAGAGGTGTGCGGTTACCTCTGCTGGGGCAGGAGTCACATTTCTGATTCACAGGTAGGTTTGAAGTAACCCTTTTAAAAAGCTTCAGCAGCAAGAAGAGATTGAACACAAATGAACCCTGAAGAGAGTAAACTGAAAGCATTGTGTATTGTGTTCTGGAAGAACTAATCAAGAAATATTTCTGTGTGAGACAGGGTTTTTATAGATGTTTGGTTTCATGACTGGGGCCAGGTTTGAAACTATTTGAGCTGTTCCTCACAAGAATCTTTGCATTTAGAATATTGTCCTCTACGTTGTGCACTGTCTTTTTTTCTTGCATTGTCTGTTGAATGTCCTGTATCCCCTCTTGAGTTTACTAGCTGTGTGTGGTGGCCAAATACCCAGTTGTCACCTCATCAGATACAGGGATCCAGCTCTGGCTGAAGAGCTGACTATCACAATGTGAGGTCAAGTCCAGGCCTGGAAATTCTGCTTTTGGCTTGACGGGGTGGGGTGGGGGACAGGAGAGGTAGCTGAAGAGGTTTCAGCAAGCCAAAGGTCATTTCCATTTTTTCTTAGTTGGCCACTCTAGGAAGAGCGAGGGCACACTTATCGCTTTGGATATTTATAGGGTTTCCTGCAGTAACATGGTTTATAAATAACTAGGGATCTAGATCAGGGCAGCTTTCAATAATAGAGAGAAAGGAAGATTAGCCTTTCTCACAGATTAAAAAGCTGCTTCTTGAGATGCTTTGCCTACCACTAGAGCTTCAGCCACAGTGTCTGTGGTTCAGCAGAGCTGTCCAGGCAACTTGCTCACACACACCCTTTTTTTTTTTAAATACAATTAACTTTCAGGTCCTTTTCAGCACCCTGAGACAATCTTGCCCAAGGACCAGTCTCATCTTTGCGATGTCAAGCAGTATTGTCTTGCAATGTCCAACCCTGCTTGCAGCAAGGTTAATGCCCCCCCGCCCCAAGCTTACGTGCCTTTGGCACATCTGCATCTTGGCAGACTTTCTCCTCTATGGCTGCTGTGACAGCCTGGAGTTCAGGCAGGAATGAAAGCACTGATGATTCTTGAGGCCTCCCGGCAATATTCTCTCAAGCATTTGGAGGTTGGCTGGACAGTGTCTGGAGTTTGCTTAAGAGTGTTGGTACTTTGGGAATCCTCTCTTCAGTGGAAAGGACCTGGCTGGCAGGAACAGAGGCAATATGCTGTAGAGCTTGGAGGACCTCTTTTAGGAACTGCAATTTCTAGTCAGGTAGAAATCCATTAAGGAATCCAGCCAAGAGATCTCTTGCTGTCCACGGATCCTGAGAAGCTCTGATATTGCTGGCTACAGAGGTCAGAGTTGGTTGGTTGTTCACCTAAGGAAAAGTCAGATCATTCTGGAGACTGTTTTTGTCCACTGTTTTTTTTTGGTTTGGTTTGGTTTGTTTTGTTTGGTTTTTTTTTGTTTTGTCTTGTTTTGTTTGGGGTTTTGGTGTTTTTTGTTTTTGTTTTTGTTTGTTTGGTTGGTTGTTTGGTTTGGTTTTGTGTGTGTGTTGTTTTTTGGGGGGGGGGAGGGGAGGGCTGTTGTTTATTTAGTGTGTGTGTGCTGTGTGTTTGCTTGTTATCCTGGGTGCTGGCTCTGGGTGCTGACACCGGCGATCCAGGTAACAAGGCTGTTGGGAACACCGTGTCCTCAAGCTGTAAGGAAAGCAAGAGATCCTGGGGTGACAGGCATTGTGACTGATGTGGCAGAACATTGCCTCTGCATTGCTTGTCATTTTTCCTTCAGTGTCTTCACTCCTTGGCATCCTGGAGTGAGATGTAAAACCCTGTCCCCATCCCAACCAGTTACTTGCCAGTGGTGTGGCTGAGGGACCTCTTACCTCTCACGGTGGGGGCAGGTCAGTGCCCTGCAGGGACTATGTCCATGGTGGGACTTGGGTAAATGCCAGCAGAAGTAGGGAGGCTCTGTTGCAGAGAGTGTACGATCTGGTGGCAGTGATCAGGACACATGTTTTGAACAGCATGGCCAAAGAGTGATGGCCTACTCCTGATCCTGTGCTTGGTGCTGCGTTGGTTTCCGCTGACACTGCTGCTGGAGGGGCCCTGGAAACCAGGTGCCGGAGGTTGGTGTTTTGGTGTCACTGGTGTCTGCAGTAACTTTCTGCTCAATATCAGGCCTTTGTGAAAAGCAAAGTGAACTGCAAAGAGGTGATGTTTGAATCACTATGCTGAGTATTAGGGAGGAAAACTGCCTAAGAGAGGGAAGATAGTGAAGGTTGGCTGGAATCAACTTCCAGAAGGGCTGGAGTCTGCTACACTGGAGATAATAACCTCCTTGTGTTGTTGAACAATTATACCCATTGCCTTTCAGTTCCAGAAGGACAGGGAACTGCTGGAGAGAGTCCAGTGCAGAGCAAATGAAGATGATTAAGGGAGTGGACCATCTCCCTTATGAGGAAAGGCTGAGGGAGCTGGGTCTCTTTAGCTTGGTGGAGACTGAGGGGTGACCTTATTAATGTTTACAAATATATAAAGGGTGAGTGTCACGAGGATGGAGCCAGGCTCTTCTCTGTGACAATCAATGGCAGGACGAGGGGTAATGGGATCAAACTGGAACACAAGAGGTTCCACTTAAATTTGAGAAGAAACTTCTTCTCAGTGAGGGTGACAGACACTGGAACAGGCTGCCCAGGGGGGTTGTGGAGTCTCCTTCTCTGGAGACATTCAAAACCCGCCTGGACACCTTCCTGTGTAACCTCATCTGGGTGTTCCTGCTCCAGCGTGGGCATTGGACTGGATGATCTTTTGAGGTCCATTCCAATCCCTGACATTCTGTGATTGTGTGATGTTCGTACAAAGTACCTCATATGGATAGAAAGTGCCTCATCCCTAGATAGGGAATTTGTAGGGAGTCCCTGGAGCTCTGACAGAGGGAGCTATGATGATATAGATGTGGGATTTACCCAAGTGCTTAAGAATTCATTATTAAATGTAATGTTCAGAAAAAGGGAGCTTATTTCTCAGTCTTGGCCTCTAAATTTGTCAATTCTAAATTTAACCTGATCACGTGCTGTACAGCTGATCCTTATTTTTGTATTTGCACAAGAGCATTTTTAATGGCAGTATTACTTGCTGCAGTGCAGAGGGGCTCTTACCGGTTTGTTTTCCCTAAAGTTTGACATTGTGTCAGGTGTTAAGATGTTAAAAAAATGCTCATTTAAGAGAAGCAACCGGTACTCGGGCTGGAGCGCGGCTGGTGGGGAGCCCTCAGAGGATGACATCTGAGGAGGTTCCCAGCCCACGCGGTCCCTCCAGAGGCGGAGGTCACTGCCTCCGGCCTGCCTGAGAACAGCTGAAAATGTCACACTGACAGATTATTTTAGAAACCTTATCTAGGCTATTTTATTTGACTCTTGCTGTAATTCTGTGCTTCTTTCTCCTCCCTTTCCTGTCCACACATGCTCTGCAGTCCCATCCATTTACAATTCCTCCCTCACCTCCTACTTTTCTACCTTCACCTTAACAGCACAGAGCTAGTCCCACATCCCTATCCTTCTCTACTTATGGTGGCAACCACCATAGCCATTCCCCTGTTTCTGTTCTTTCCACCTGACACTCATCCTCACCATTTTGTGATGTGTGCATCTCTTCCCTCCCTTCTCTTGCTTTATCTGGGACATTCATTTCACTCCTAAATGTGTCACTGCTAGATGCAACATTCCCTTGTGCTGCTCTTTATGACTCCTCATTCTTCCAGATACACATTTCGCCTTTCCATGAATCTTTTGGCTCTTTCCTCAAACTATTCTTCCATCAGACTTTCCCCGCCCCCACCAAAGGATCTTACTAGTCCCTGCAGAACATAACCTGACCTCCTCCGTGCCCCAGCTCACATTTCTTCTTCCCCTATTCAACAGCTGTCAGAGATGTAGTTTATCTTTTGCTTTCTCCCTTCTAGTAACTTCATTTGCCCAAATGATCCCCCATCCTCTCTTTGCTGAATTTCTTATTCTTCCTCACACCCACTCCATCTCAGCCCATGCTTCTTTCTTATTCCATTTGCTCATCAACACAGAAATATAAGTTACTTACAAAATTGAGAGACCAGTTTCAATTAGGACCAGGTGCTACTCAGCTCTTTTCTTAAACTAGCCCTCATGTAAACGTGCTGACATATTGATTTAGCTTAACACTATCATGAACTTTTCTTTAGCATATTTTTAAGCAGAGTTTCATAGGTGATTTCTTGAGACCCACTTAAAATACAGCTTAAAAGATGCAAAGCTGAAAGGTGCTTGAGTTGCACTCTATAAGGTCAGTCATGAAAAATGAAGCAGGCCCATGCGTATTAAATATCTCACAGATAAACACACTTAATGAAGAGATCCAGATGTAGAAACCTGCTTGGTTCTGGGACAGCTTCCAAGGACAGAGGAGTCTGCCTGTAAAAAAATAAAAATAAAGATCCTGATAGGTTGGTTGTGTCACGCAGGCATGGCAGTCTGAAAGGGTATTGTGCCTTCTTCTTGGCTTAGAATTCTTTTTTTTCCTTGAATGAAATATTCCATCAAGCGCTGAGTCCTTGAGTTGACTCTTAATCTGGTTCTGGTCCCCAAGTTATTTCGTTTAACACTCTTGGGCATCTCTACACTTTGCTGCAGTCAACAGTGTGACCTCATCTACACACAGTGGAATCCGCTCGCTTCAGGATGCTGACCTGCCCGTGGCAGAAGCCTCGTAGCACTGAGACCCTGTGCAACAGCGTCTCTGGCCGGATTTTGTGTGACCTGCATGATGAATCTTTCCGCATTTCCCCCCCGGAATGGCCAATCATGGAGCAGGTCAGTGGGTGTCTTACTGCCTCCCTCGGCCAAAAAGTGCACATTTGCAGAACACATCTGTGTCTGACTTATAAATATTTTGTACTAGAAAAATAACAAATGAGTATCTGTGATATGCAAAGGAAACTTGCTTATGTTTAACCTTTTGCAGCTGCTGGCCAAGACTGCTAACTTTTGGCTGCAGGGAGTCCCAGCCAGGCTCCTCACCAGGGATGCTTCTCTTTGACGTTTCAGGCAGAGTGCTTTGTTGTGAATCATCACCAGCACTTGGCTAGCTCACTGGTCTTTTGGCCAAGCTCTGTTTTTCAGGCTAAGATGCCTAATTTTTACATGTAAGAAACTAAGATAAACTTCTGCCTGTCAGCGTTAGAGCTGCAATTTGTTGGCTGTCCTAATGTATATGCCAAGCATAGATAACCCTGAAGAGGAGAGCTAAAGGGTTAAATCTAAAATGTAGAGTAGTCACCCAGCAACTATTTTCCCTTCTGTGTACAACACTGTGTTATCGTTGTGCCACTGATAGGGATGGATGACATGGTGAAGTGGGCTCGGGAAGCGCAGTCAGCTTCATGTCCCTTACTCCTGCAAGCTCGGCTAGTCTGTTAAGAAGAATAGCTGGAAAGTACAGGACACCAAGCCAGAAAAGCACATCCTGAGTACCAAAAATCCAACTGATCTGTTGACTTAATGAAACATTTTTATGTATTTCTGAGTTCATGTCAGAAAGGCGAGGAATCGTGAACTGTCAGCCTGGCATTTCTGAGGAGGGCTCGCTGGCCAGAGTCACCTTTTCTAAAAATGACCTCCTGCCAAGCCCAGATTCACACAGCAGGCAAGCTTTGGCACTGCCTTCCTTATGAACTAAGTGCAGTAGCTCACTTTTATACTGACTCTTCAAAACAATCCTCCAGTATTTCAGTGCATTCTCTTTATGCCCAGTGTTAATCCAACAGCTATGAAAACTCACTTCTCTTAGCAATGCCTTTGCATCAACCGTGTGAAAGGCCTGTCACTGCTCAATACCTCCCCCTCCCCATCTGCAAAAGGGGGCCATGACTTTCATCTGCTTTTAGAAGCGCTTTCGCATCTGCAGATGAGAAGATTTATGTTGTACTGAGATACTTTCAGGCACTGGAAAGGAGGCAAATTTTTAAGAACAGACTACTGTAATTTTTATAAGCTTTTGCTTATATGCAAATATACAACAATATTTAAAACTCAGCAAGCATGATTCAGCAAATAGTATATGGTGGGCAAAATACAAGTCTTGTGGAAAACAATCTATGAAAAAATGTATTTATTTCTGATACTGCTGATTCTGTATATCACCTCATCCCTTACTACAGCTCTAAAAATCCCTGCCGTGTTTCTATAACTTCACTAACTAACTAGGGACATTTCAAACTGTCCCATATAGTTCCGTGACAATTACCATAGTCATCTGTCATTTGAATTATGTGCCAACAAGTCCCTAAGATACAAGCCAGAGCAATTTTAGAAGTCCCAAACTGAGGAAGAATTTTAAGCCTTGCCACGAGCAATGGATGTTCAGTGTAACATGGAATGCACCAAAGCATGACTGATGGGGATGCAAAGTGTCATGTGGGCAAATGAGCTGAGGCAAACTCTGTACATCTCCAGGCTCCTTTTGTCCATCTTGAGAAGGCAACTGCAATGTGTAACTGGTTAACTATTTTTTAATGCACTGGAAAACAATAAGAATCTTCCCACATTTTTAAATATTATATTTTGTGGGATCCTCCAAACAGTGAGATTTCATTTTTGAGGAAGCCCCATGTCTGTGGTTAAAACCAAGTGCAAAGTCTTTGTGAAACTGGGGCACCTAACAGAGGCAAAAGGAGTTTATGCTTGTGTCTCAGGAGGCTATTGCTGAAAGTCTATTGTGGGATCAAGACAACAATTTTTAAAACACCTTTCTACTAATTCTGTATTTCTAAGTTGTCTTTTAGATCCTACTAACTCTGCCCCCAAATCCTCCAGCGGAAAATATCTGCCTATGGTTGGTTTCAGACGGCAGAGGCAGTCTGTTTTTTGGAGGATCTCAGGAAGCAGAGAGCAAATGCTTTGGAGTAGGGTTGGACATGAACTAGACCTTGAACAGGATGGTGCTGGGACTGGCGGGATTGGGAGGAGCTGCTGGGCTGTGAACACGACTCCGTCCAGCCTGCAGCAACAGGAACGGTGCCCAGCTGCTCATCACCCCACTCCTGTGCAGATGTTGACACACTGAAAGCCACTGTCACAAGAGATGTCTTGCTGACAGTGCTAGTGATGAGGTCAAGCACAGAAAGGGCACCAGCACTCCATCCTTCACTCTTTCTCCTCTCTTATGCTGGCACTTGAGATCCCCTGTTATTTCTATTCTGATGCTTTATATTTGTTCATATTGCCAATAAAATAAAGAATGATTCTGAATTTCAGGAGGGCCTGCCTGCTGGAGTCCTGAAAAAGCTTTCTTTTGCTGGGAAAAGTAGTTAATTCTGTCTAGTTTTGATCCTACCTGGCTCTTCTCTGTGCATAAACCAGAAGTCTGTGTTGTTCATCCTTTCAAACCTCAGATATATAGTCATTAATATACCTGATATTTAAGTTTCTGTATGCCTGGAGTCCCACACAGGCTGCCTAGGCTCCTACTTTCCTCAGAAAACGGCAAGGAATAACAATAACCCCTTTCCTGTAAGTTTTGTGTGCTCTACTCCTCCCTCCCTACAGAGCTGATAACCCCTGCTACAAAGCCCAAGGACAGTTGACGGTAAAGCCCAGAGCAGTTTATCAGTTGCAGAGGGTGCCTGGGCTGGGGAATGACAGTTTGTTTTCTAAAAGCCCAGCTATAATAAACAAACCCATTTTTAGAGCACTAACATATGAAGGGTTAGTCCTCATGTCGCATGTCTCGCTCCCACACCCCAGTTTCCCATGTGCAGGGCAGAACACATCCCATCCAGTGCTGGTCACCCAAGTGCTGCACACTGGTCCATCCCACCCAAGCAGGCTCATCCGGCAGGCAATGGGGAGACAGTGGTATTTCTACACAGTGATTTACCCCTCAGTGCATTCCCTGGTGCATGACATATTCTTTATTTCTCCCATGTTTTCCTCTGGCAAGTGCTTTCCCAGCCCAGGACAGGGGTGTCAGGGATGCCCCAAGGCTGGTGAGCCATGGGCAGGAAACCCACCCAGGCTGGGTATGGGACCTCCGTGTCCATCAGGAGAAGTAAAACACTTTTCTGAGCAATCCTTTCCTAAGGGTATATTTGTCTAATAAATACTTCGCTTTTCTGACATGCTTGTTTGCTTGTTGTCATACAGTGACCACAGTTTTAGTGCTCTGCTGTAGTTATGACCCTTTACAGGCATCCTTCCTGCCATTTAAGCTGTTCATACAGCCTTTGTTAACCACTGTTTATGAAGGTCAGAGGCTGAAAAGACACTGATATCACATAATGTCCATACACAACATCAGCAAAATAGAGCTGCCAAAACCAAACCAGCTGGATGTGGAGGCTGTGGCTGCTGTATGGACATATTAGTGAAGTTACCTACAGAGCAATAGGAGGTTTTTGTCTGTGAAGCATGTGCTGATGCAAGAAGATGCCAATGTTGAATAATCAAGCCAGGCCTTTCTGGTTTCCCAGGGAGTATCTCGGTTTGTAAACTTCTACTTATATGAAAAACATAGTTCTTGCTCTTGAGGAGGTGACAAAGATAAATAGCCAGGTGTTCTCTGACACTTTCTTCAGATGGCAACGCATTGCCCTGAACATCAGTTCTCTTGGGAGCTTTGAAGGAAGGCAATGGCGTATGCTGATTGCCCAGTGAAGAACAAACATTGAACTCTGAATTAACTTCGAGTTGCTTAGGGATTTTTTTCTGTTCCTGAAGACTGGTCCTTCTAATGGTGTCCTGCAGTCCCAGCATAAAGTCTTTCCAGCATGCTTTTCCTCCACTGATCTTCTCTTTAGCTCCTTCAGTCTTTTTCAACTTTGTACTTTAAAACATAAAAAATTTCCATGTTGATCATTAAGATGGAGCAGTGTATTACAATGTTCTAGCAGTATTGTCTTTAGTTCAGCGGAAATCATACAGCTCCAGGATATGGGAAACCGTGGGCATGGTTTCTGATAACATACATTAGTTTTCCTTTCTTGTTGACCTTTATTTCCCTTGCCTTCTGATAGAGCTGTGTGAAAATGTTTCTGATCCAAAGGCCACATTTTGAACCCCTGTTGTCATCACTATAAGGGAGAGCAGAGAATCAAGCAGAGAAAGTGCTGTGGGCACAGTGACCAGCAGCCACCTTCTTCATGTCACCTACACTTTTTGCAGTCTTGTTCCTCAAGTGCAGAACACTGTGTCATGCTCTTGCCAGGTATTCAGAGACTGAAATAATGGTAGAAAGGGGTTCACATCAAGAAAAAACTGTATGAAAAAGGCAGGTGATATGCAGTTGACATGTGAGTCATATATCCTGGCTGCAGTCGCCTGACTCTTGGGGCTATAGGAAATGATTTTCTGCTGTGCACCCAGGTCCATGTCCATCTTCTCCAGCAACTCCTGTTTCACTATGGATGTCAGACTTCCCTGTTTCCAGAGAACACAGTATTTGTGTTGGATTTCAGAGATTTCATATGCTGACCTGAGGTAATGGTTTCCTCTGTAAATTTTGGCACACATGAATGTTAACGGGATGCAAACTTTGTAAATGGACACTTAAAAGAATTTGATTGTGGTCAGCATGAGACACGTCCTGCATCAAGAACTTAGGTGGGATTTTCCATGGATAAAGAGCATAAAAATGATTTTATGGTTGAAGACTAAGACACAAGTTTAGGCTCAAGCTTTGCTGCAGACTTCCCATCTGACCTGGGCTGAGTCACTTACTCTCTTTCACTGCTTATTTTTTGTAAATGTGCAGGATTAATGTTTTTTTTCCTCTTTCTTTCTCACTTTCCTTCTTTGTCCTGAATTCTCAGATTAGAAACATCTCAACTTTATTGTGCATTTGTAAAGCGTGAACATGACTGGACAGTGAGGTGCATCTAGATTACTCATAATTACTTTGTCACTCTCACACTTCACTTGACAAGGAAGTCAGTGCTGCAGAACACCCAGTTATACACTGGTTTAATCTGGTTTATTTATAGCTGTTCAACAGGCCTGGGATAACAGGAGTCATCAGCAGCCTGTAAATAAGAAAAAAAGAGATCTTTCCCTGAAAATGTCAGCCCACCTTGTCTGCTGCGAGAAAAAGATCTTGTTTTCAAGGAGAAGTCATGCTTAACCAACTTGACAAACTTCCACAATGAAATGAGTGGCTTGCAGTGGATATTGCCTACCTGTACTTCAGTAAAGTTTTTGACACAGTCTTCTGTAAGTATGGGCCGGATGAGCAGACAGTGGGTGGATTGAAAACTGACTGAATGGCTGGACCCAGAAGGTGGGACAAAAATCTGGTCGGAGGCCAGTAAATAGTGGTGTAACCCAAAGGGTCTATCCTGCTTAACATCATCATCAATGATGTGGATGGTGGGGCAGAGTGTACCCTCAGCAAGTTGGCGGATGACACCAGACTGGGAGAAGTGGCTGAAATGCCAGATGATTGTGCTGCCCTCCAGAGGGACCTCAACAAGCTGGAGAAATGGTCCAACAAAGAGAAGTTCAAAGTCCTGCGCCTGGGAAGCAACAGCCTCTGGCACCAGTATATGCTGGGAGCCAGCCAGCGGGAAAGCAGCTTGGTAGAGAAGGATCTGTGGTTCCTGGTAGACACCAGGTGGACACAAAGTTGACCATGAGCCAGCAATGTGTCCTTGCAGCAAAGGTGTCCTGGTGTCCTGGGCTGTGTTAGGCAGAGCACTGCCAGCAGGTCGAGGGAGGGATCCTTCCCCTCTGCTCAGCACCGGTGAGGCCACACCTGCAGTGCTGTGTCCAGTACAAGAGAGACATGGAGTTAGTGAAGGGAGTCGAATGGAAGGCCATGAAGTTGGTGAAGGGACTGGAGCATCCCTTCTACGAGGAAAGGCTGAGGGAACTGAGACTGTTCATTTGGAGAAGAGAAGGCTCAGGGGGATTTTATCAACATATATAAATACTTGAAGGGAATGTTCAAAAGGGGTGGAGCCAGAGTCTTCCAGGTGCTGCCCAGATACTGGATAAGAGGCAACAGGCACAAACTGAAATGCAGAAGGTTCCTTCTGAACATCAGGAATCACTTTTTTACTGTGAAGGTGACCAAGCACTGGCACAGGTTGTCCAGAGAGGTTTTGAGGTTTCCATCACTGGAGATATTTGAAAGTCATCTGGGCATGTTTTTGAGCAACTGGCTCTAGGTGACCCAGCTTGAGGAGAGAGGTTGAACTGGGTGACACCTGCAGGTCCCTTCCAACTCAACCCTTCTGTGACTCTGAAAAAATACGAGAAAAAGCAAACTCTGGCAATGTTTATATCATCTATCCTGCAAGCACAAAGGCCTGCAGTTCTGGAAATGGAAGAAACTCTTACACTCTGTCACAGCAGTTTTGCTCACTGTAAGACATTCTGCCATGGATACCTCTTCCAAATGTACATTTCTTAGTTCATATAATTTTAAAAACATTTCTTACAAAACTATTTTGTAACCCAAGTCACGATGATTTTTTTGACACTTTTTGTCCAAATCAACACGTTTCAAACCTATGAAACCGATAACATCCTGTTGACAAGGTTCCAACGATACACAGGGCTACGAGGAGTGGTATCCAGCTGGTCTCCGGAGCACCAGTGACATGTAGCTTTATAGAAATGTTCAGTTAAAATTTGACGATTAGAGATCAAGGTGATGAACAGTGCAGATTGTTGTTCCAGAAAGCTGAGGAATCAGGGCTGTTGTGCTGTGCAGGGCGGGGAGGCATGACAGCCTGGTTTGGGGTGGCAGAAGGCAGTGGAAATCATGGCAGTTTCTTTGTGCTTCCAACCAGGACTTCAAGCGGTTTACAAGGCCACCCAGAGAGATCGTGTCCCAGTTTTTTTAGCAAACAACTTTACCTGGCTTCTGGCAACTTGAGTAAAGTGGGTGCTTCCCACTGACATTCTCACTCTACCTGCCAGGAGTTACTGCCTTTTCCTAGCCCTGTGAATTAAACTAGATAAGAAATAAACTAAATTAGTCATACAAGGCAGAATATGTTCAACAAGCCAGGTCTAGGATCTGGAGCAACACAAGTGGCTGGGCAGATCGGCCCCCACACTGGTGACAGTTTTGTAAACATGATTTCTGAGTGATGACATGGCACCGGCATGTCTCGTCACGTACCTTCCTTGCAGGTACAATGCTTTTTGACTGTCTTGAACTCTAGAAATATTTTGTGATACATGCAACTAGAAGATTGGATGGAGAGTTGAAGATGTGTCAAAATTGACAGTAGGATTTGCAGACTTTTCCTGCTACATTTTGGCATAAAATAAAGACTACAGCTTAAGAAAATTATAGTTAAATAACCATTAGAAATAATTTTAGAACAGAATTGGAGTTGAAGTTTTGTATTTACATTTTTAATAACACATCTTGATTTCACCATTTAAAATTTTGCAATTTTATTTAGCATAACAAACAAGTTTAGTTTTCACTCGAGCCCAGAGATGGAGGCGGATACTGATTACACATCCCCTTTTCAGGAGATGAATCCTCATGCCCTGAAAAGACACTTGTTCTAATCGAAACCAGCTGGAAATACTTGCACTTATTTTAACTTCAGTTTTCCCTCGTTGTCTAAAAGATCACACTGTACTTGCTTAAACAAAACATTTAAAAATGCAGTTGTCATCCATTCTATTCCTCCTGTAGCTGAACACTTTGTTGTTTTATAATAAATGGTGACATTAGTTCATATCATGTGATTAAAAAGGATTCATCACACATTAGAGCCCATAATCGCAGCCTATAGTCTCATTTTAACATTTCTCACTGGCATATCCTACTTGACCCCGCTTACTGCAGCACTTCTATTATGTTGTCTAAAAGGACAAGAGGACTGAACAGAAACAAAAATGCAGGGGTGAACATTGCTTTCACACTCACAGCTATGTGTTCAGTGCTGTTATAGCTCTAGATGAATAGAAGAAATCTGGAGTCTGGCCAACACCGCTTGATAGAAATCTCCATCTTCCAAAAAAAATGTCCTGATGCGTTTAAAATAAAGTGAACAAATAAACCAGTGAGAAAGAGCCTTCTTTCACAGAAATACAGGACACAACTCAAGACAACATGATTTAATTCTGTATCAGCTTCATACTTTATGCACTATCACTGTTTAGTGGTGTTTATTTTCTTTCTTGGCACGCTGGTAATATATGATGAGAATAAATATTAAAAGGTTGAAGGCTACTGGTTAGATCTTTCTGTCTAGGTTTGTAATAGGTAATACAGTGTTGACATACTGCTAAGGAAAGAAATCAAGCTATAAAAAAGCAAAAGCGCACCTTCAGGGTTCAACTTTGTTACACACAGTATGCTGGTAACACCATGAAAATAGTTTTCATGCCTCTACTGAGTAACACAAACAACCAAACCAGATTTTTCTTGTTTTATTTCTTTCTTTTCTCCTCTTTCTTTTAAGAGATCTGTGTATCAAAACAATGTGGAAATAAAGGGTGGTGAGGTGCTGACTGAAGCCGAGCAAACCAAGTTTTGCTAGAGCTGAGCCGCTGGCAGGTTCGTGCCACGGGCTCTCAGGGCCGGTGTGGGGCAAGGGGGCTGCCGCGGGTGTCGGGGTTTTGGGGGGCAGAAGGGCAGCCAGCCCTGCTGCGGCCGAGGGAAGGAACAGCTTCATCTCCAGCCCGCAGGGCTCAGCGCTCCGCATGCTGGTGCCACAGCCCATTTGTCTTGTGGTTTGCCCCAAGAGCTTCCAGGTGGAAATACGGAGAGGAAGCCCAACCTCAACGGAGAGCCTGAGGTTTACCCTGGACGTTTCGGTTTCTCTTCTGCTTACACTTAGATATTTGTATTCATCATGACGCATTTAACTTCTAACCAGTCTTCATGTTTGCACCCATCAGTTCTCCTTGCTGTTGTCCTCTTTTACTGACTCAAAAAAGCCTGCATTGCCCTTTTCACATTGCCACAGTTTTTGGTTGTTTTTTCTCCTTGTGGCCTGTCTGATGGGGTCACCTGCTGACAAAACTGAAGGGACAGACCATGAGTGTGAGCACCGGGTGCCTGATGTCCACACTGTGTTGTTATGGGCTCTGCCACCCGTCTCTCCACTGCGAACCTGCTTAGAGTACTGCAGGTGCTGTCTGCCTGCTGCCTCAGGACTGGGGATTTGGTCTGGGCTTTATTTCATTTAGCAGTTTTAGGATAACCTTAGAGAGTAGCAGGTCCCACTGAAAGCTGGTGGGCGAGTGCATGGTGTGGTTGGGGCACAGCAGTAAATGTCTCCCTGTCCTTGTAACTCTGCTCCTGGGCCCCAAGTGTGGCCACCTGCATGTTTCTGAGCTACACCTCTGGCTGAGCCATTTTAACTCATCTTCTGAACTGAATCTTCTCCAGCTTTGCTGGGATCCATGTACTCAGTCATGGTCACCATCCACTCAACAGCAGTTCCCATTCCTGAGGAAAAAAAATATGAATCAACCTGAATCACAACACCTCAGTTTCTTCATTTTAAAACCCTGCTCCACATCGCTTGTTGTTCCTCTCTCAATTGCTCATTGCTCACATTTTCTTCTGGGACGAAGAGACAGTCTGTTCCAGTGACCTCTTTTATGCTTGGCAAAATCAAGCTAGACTCAGGCTTTCCCTAAATTTCTCGTAGCCCTCAAAAAATGATGTGTACAAACTCCTGTGCACAGAACAAAACACATGAGGCATACCAGTCCAATGTATTTTACATGTCCCCTGGGGGACTTTGCTCAGGTTTTCAAAATTAAACAAGATCTTCCCCGCTCATTTTACAAAGGCTGGTTGTCTTGGCTGGGACTTTCTTTACACTGTTTAACTTATTTTTGGTTATATCTTCTGAAGTCCAGGTTTCGGGGCTGCTCTTTTATTCTTCCAGTGTGGCTGATGATATCCTGCCTTTCTGTAGCTTTCATGGTCTTGTTGTGCCTTAGCTCTCCTGCTACCAGAGTCCAGCCCCATGGTCATCAGTCAACCACCATCACTTTTTGCTTGCACTTGTGCCACAGAGCTCTGACACGTGAATAGGGTCCAGTGTGGGAGTTACTGTGACCATTCCTGCAGCTGTCAGAGTCTCTGTCCCCGTGGGGAGGGAGCTGTTTCTCATCTCCTGCCCAACAAAACCAGATCCTTTTGCCAGCTACCACAGAGATCTTCCGTTTCTTCCAGAATCCATCCCTCGCTGGTTTTATTTTGCCATTGAGTCAGCATTTATTTAGCAAAAGTAGTAGTCAAATGATCATTTCAAGAAGTATCTAAATACTTACGTGGTGGTAGTTATTGTAGCATCCAGCCATAACACCTAGGCAAAGAGGAGAAATTTTGTCACTTCTGTTTTTCAGGATGTGGTGTTTTTTGTTTATTTGTTTGTTATTGGGATTTTTTTGTGTGTGTGTGCGCTTTGGTTTTTTGGTTTTGTTTTGTTTTTGTTTGTGGTTTTTTGTTTGTTTGTTTCCCCAGAGCCATACAGACAAGCCCTAGTGCAGCCAGCTCAGGACACACAAATTCATGTGGGCTATGAAGACAACCAGATGTGATATGGCTATTAACACAGAAATATTCCTCTAACACCCCT
Organism: Columba livia; assembly: GCF_036013475.1. Taxonomy (NCBI): domain Eukaryota; kingdom Metazoa; phylum Chordata; class Aves; order Columbiformes; family Columbidae; genus Columba; species Columba livia. Next base: position 20,080,924 of record NC_088602.1, on the reverse strand, counting down.
TTGTGATAGCTTCTTGATTTTGACATGGCAGGATACATCTATTACATCTAGAAAAATAAATAGATTAGATAAAAGAAATAGAAAGCCTGAGAGTTATTTGGCTCTTTTAAATATATTTGGGATGGGACTCAACTCATCTAAGCTTAGATGGGAGTAAGCCTGAGTTACTTTAGAGTACATAGTGAGACATGGGCACTTCTGCAGAGTGATTTATCTGATTTGCTTCAGATATCTGCATTAGGATTTCCATAACAGAGACCTGTGCCCCAAATCTGCTTGTTCTCTTACTGAATTTGGAGGGAATGGAGGGGATGAGCTGTGGTGGAAACCCCAGTACCACAGAAGGAGACTTTCCTCCTCACAGCCCTTAATCACTGCCCTGTTAATGGAGCAGCTACTGATGTACGGGTGATTTAAAACACTGAGCGATGCTCAACCTCTGTTACTCCAAGAGGCACCACACTGCTGTGTTCTAGCACTGCTGCAATGGTTTTTCTGTGTATCTCCAAGTCAAAAAAGGTATCTGTTAGCCAAGTATTCCCCATCCGATTCTGCAGACAGCCTGGAGCAGGTGAGACTGGACCCATGGGGTGGCTGCCAGCAGACAGGAGAGCACCAGCTTTTAGAGTAATTTCTTCCTTTCATTCCTTTGGAATGATTTTGTCTAGATTTGTTTTTTCAGCTTTTGATGCTATGGTCGCCAGTGCCATGAGTGCTGGGTAGACACCTTCAGTCCTGCCTCCAGCCAGAGACCCCGCTCTCTCCCCAGCCTCCCCTGCACCCTTTTCCCCAGTCAGTGGTTTGGGTGGCCCCAGACCACACTGCTGCTCACTCTGACTGCCATAGGCTGTCCAGGGCTCTTATCTTCAGTTTGGAGTTAGAGACTCCATCATAACCTCTTCCCATACCCTCTTGCCTGAAAGCCCCTCAGTGGCACTGAGTGTCTGTGGGGCTTGAGCAGAGACAACTGAAGGCCACAAATATGACACCGTTCCAAGAGAGATCCCAGCAGCATGCACCTTCTTTTTATTGCAATAAATCTCCTCTTTCCTGATGAAAAGCATTCCCAGCCAAGACATGCTCTCCATAAAACATAGAAGGAAATGTGGCTAAGGCTTCCTGTGCCCTGCAGACTTTACCTGCTCTGGGCTCCGGGTCCATGGGCACGGCCATTTTAGCCCAGCAATTTCTCTTTGCAAGAGCACAATCGCTTTGTGTGCAGGGGAGGATGTGGCGATGCTGTGTATGGGTCATCCCAGCTCTCCTCTGAACATTTCCCAAAACTGCAACAAACAAAAACTGTGACCACCATCCAAACCTGTCTACGGTGTGGTGCTCCCATATGTGCTCCTGTGTGCATGTTGCTCTCATATATGTGGTACGTGGTCTTCAGTGTGGTGCTCCTGTATATGTGATGCATGGTCCCAACGTAGTGCTCCTGTGCACACGATTCATGGTGCGTGGTCCTCAGCATGGTGCTCCTGTGTCTCTGCACATGAAGAGAGCTCGGCCCCTGTGCGGCTGCTCATGGAGGAGCTGTCAGGGAATCGCAGTGACTTTCACAGGAGGTGGTGGAGCACTCCCATTAGCCTGCAGTCCTTCCTGTCTCGGACACAGCTGCCTCTCCCAGGCCACCAGGACTCAGTGCTGTCTCCCAGCACCTCTCCTTCCATGCTGAGGGAGTCAAATCCTTGCTGCCCAGGTACCACAGGCCCATGGCTGGGGGCAGCTGCAGGTCTCTCATTTCTCTCCGATCTGTCAAATAGGAAAGAAAACTGCGCAGTTTAAAATTCCCACCCTTCCCCTGACTGCTTTTCGTTTTTCTTTTTTTAATTTTTCTGGTTAACATTGGCTCTGTCTTGCCCTGCTTTATTGTAGCAAATCTGTATGTCTGGAAACCAGCAGCACCGAAAAGGAAGGAAAAGAAGAGAGTTGAAATTAGATTGCTGTTTCTCCCCTCATTCTTAAATAAAATAGTTTTTTTGGAGATCTTTTGCTTGTTAACAGTACTATATAATTAATGTATCTCGTTTCACTTTAATAGGAAACTCCCTGAGACCTGCATTGTTTGTGTTCCTGAGTTTTCACAGAGTTAACAAAAATGCGGTTACATCAAGCTTCCATTGTGCGTGGTGTCACCCCTGCGCTGCGGGCTTTGTCCTGCACCGGCTGCGCGCGGGCGCACGTGACCGTCTCAGACACCTCACACAATGGCACAAAAACGCTCTCGTCTTGTCAGCAACACCAGATTTGTTAACAAAAAAAGAAAAAATATTTCAAACGATTGTCTTCTATTGCAAGAGGGTGTATTTTAGCAGAGAGCTCTGGTGCATCACCTTGTAACACAATTAATACAATACTACTTTAGGTGCTGACAGCATCACATAGTATTTAAGGAACTGATTTTGATTGCCGGAATTCTTACTTTAGAACAAACTTCTTACCAATTGCCAAGGGTATGTGTAATTGTGAGATGTTTCCAGTCTGCACGTCCCCATGCTTTTTGCCTCGCTGCGAAACGCCATGAGATGAATGGCCATGAGATTCCTGTGTAGCCAGAACAGCTTTTACAACTCTTGGAAGACTGGACAGCTGAAAATGATATTGAAAATGAGTACAAATAATGGAGTAGCATTATATATATAATGTACTTGCCTGATGCCACATGTGGTTTCTTCTATGAAGACGACTGTTGAACTTCTCTTGACCCAGGATATATGCAAGTCAAGTCTGGCAGAAACTACAGCAATACATAGTAAACAGAGCTAATATTCCCATTTACAGAAAAAATCTAGCTGAATTAAGTCTTACTGTAACTGAGAAACATAATCACCACAATACAACCCTTGAGCTATGTCCAAAGCTCGTGGAAACCAACATCACCGCTTGCCTCTCCTGCATCCACCACTGCTTCAGGACCCCCCCGTGGCAGACGATACAGCTCCTATGAAAGGAGCTTCTTACAAAGGTTAAAAAGACACACAGCAATTTTTGTATTACAGAAGTAGTGTTTGATACTGGGTGAAAATATAATTATTATGCAAAATGCTTAGTACTAAAAGAACATTTCCTGTTAAAAGAAAAAAGTTATTTGTCTCAGGTGTGTTACATGTGCTCAGAGATCACTAATGAACGTGATCCCAGTGCTAGAAACTGCCTAGAAGCAGAGAATAATTTGCCATGGAAGGGACTATTGAAGGTCACCCAGTCCAACCCCCTGCAATGAGCAGGGACATCTTCAACTAGCTCAGGTGGCTCAGAGCCCCGTCCAGCCTGGCCTGGAATGTCTCCAGGGATGGGCCATTTGCCACCTCCCTGGGCAACCTGGGCCAGTGTTTCACTGCCTTCACTGTAAAAACTTTCTTCTTTATGTCTAGCCTGAATCTCCCCTCCTTTAGTTTAAAACCATTACTCCTTGTGCTGTCACAACAGGCTCTGCTAAAAAGTCTGTCCCCATCCTTCTCATAGGCCCCTTTTAAGTACTGAAGGGCAGCAACAAGGTCTCCGCCATTGTGCCTTTTGCTGGGTCACCAAAAGATTCTCTTGTGACCTGCGAGCAAGCAGCACTAAGGCAGGCACAGACCTCTGTTTCCCTGGCTTGGAAATACTTCCTAGCTTGCCAAAGAAGCAAAGGCAATTTGAGGATTTTGCACTGCAGTTCAAGTAAGACCTCTCTGCTTCTCCCTTGTGAAATGCTTTCTTTTGCCAGGTTTCCAGTGCTTGTATCATGCGTTTGACAACCAACAGAAGGGAAGGACCTGTTTTATATTCCAAATGTTCATGGGTGTTGCTATCAGGGCCAAAGGAGCCTTGTCTCTTGCAAGATTCCCACTAGCAGAGGTGAGGATTAGCCCTTACAAAGCCACAGCGATGAAGCTGGGAGGTGGGTGGGTAGCGCACGGTTTAGCCCCCAGGAGAAGCTGTTTGGTGGTGGCCTGTGCTCATAGCAACATGCTGAGAGTAACATGGTAGCTCCCCAAAATACTGACTTGCTGCAGAAAGGCTTGTGGTTTAATGGGTGGGTTTGGTAGGTCAGTCTGGGCAGGTGTAGAGGAATTTCGTATGCCTGGGAAAACACACGCAAAAAAACCCAGAGCAGCCCTGAAAACTGTCAGGCAGTTACAAAAGGGGAATTTGGCAAAACGATTTGGGCTAGAAACCGCTTCGCAGACCCCTTTTCTCCAAGAGCTCAGGGTGAAGTCTTGAAGTTGAGAAAACACACTCAGGTCCCTGCTCTGTGCCAGTGACTTGGCCTGGAAAAGATGCTGAGGATTTCTGTCCTCCCTCCTTTCCACAAGCCTCCCAGGGTTATGCCGTGCGGTAAAGTTGGTGGCGAAAGTCCCTGATGCACCAGTCAGCAACTGCTCTTGTCCTAAAGGTACGTGCAGGTGGCCTCAGTTCGGGTGGCAGTCACCTGTCAATTCACTCTCAGGCTGCGCGGGTCTGCTGCAAGGACAGACCTTCTCTGGCAAACTGGGCTCACCCAAAATCTGCCAAAGCTGTAATGTTTTGGCATAGAACAGACAAAGAGTCCCCAGGACAAACACACTAAATCATCATGTAGATTCCTCCTCACAAAGCCTGTTTCTGACCATACATTTCCAGGGAGTGATGTACACATATAGGCTTAAACTACCATGGAAACAACCCTAAAATGAGATTCCTCACCCGATGAAGGATGCACTTGTATTTACCTCTGAGCTTCGTGTATCAAACATCAAGCAGCTGTAGAACTTCCTTTATTTTTCAATGATGCTACAAGTTTTCTGCTGGGAAAAAACCTGCAGCCTGTGTTTCTAATGATTTAGTTGATGTGAGGAGTTACTTGCTGCTCTGAACTTCCTCCTCTCCTCCTTTGTGGGATTCTCTACTTGAAGCTGGAGGAGAAATTGTTTCACGATGAGACACCAATGACAGACAAGAACGTCCACGCTCAGGGGTGAACACCCTTTTTAAAAAAAAACATGTGAAAATGCACATTTGACATTCCCTCTGGGGTAAGTTGGGATTTTATTACAAGAAATACTTTCTGCCTGAAGGTCAGTACATGTGACTGATTCAGTGTATTGTGGTCATCTCTCTGGATGAACAGTCATACATATATAAATACACAGTGCAATGTATGGATACTACTTCAGAGTACATCACTTCAAGTACAGTGGCTATGGGAGCTGCCCGAGATACAAGAACGTGTGTGTGAACAAGCGTGTACATTGCAAAAGACGCCTGGGCTCGCATCCTCCAGCCAACCTGAACTGAACAGACATACTTGTGGAGAATTCGAATTATTTTCTTCTCAATTCCCTCAGTTGACATTAAGCCCATCAAAGACTGCTCTTCCTCCTGTTGACTTCTAAAACTTGTCTTTTTTCTACTTATTATTTTTTTTAAAGTTTCACCTTTAATCCCGATACCGTCATTGATAAAGCCAGAACTCATAAGAGGAAAACCCCACCTTTATTTCCTAAGTTAATGGAAATTAAACTCTAAATATTTTGATACTTATTCTTGTTATTACCATGATAGAGTTGTTATGTACCAATGTGGATGGCATGTCTGGGGCTAGAGAAAAGACAAACAGAAAACATTTTTAGATGTAAAGAGGAGGGGAGACTTCTAAGAGTATTTTTTTCCCCAGACGTAGCAAGGCTGATGATTTTGCAATGCTGGTGGGCCCTTCCTTTGCCTTAATGACACAGCTTAATCCCAAATCAAAAAGCTTCCTCTTCACATGCAACTAGGATATTTTAAAAACTATTAAAGACTAGAAATGCCAATACTACACGTATATTGCCTTGCATAATGCGTACTGAAAGCAGAAAGCATCTTCATGACTGGAGGAAGCATACTGCTTACTCAGCAAAAATACTAAGGAATAAAATAATATTTCATATTTAAAACCAATAAAGCACTTTTAGTGGTTTGACACAAATTGAATGTCAGCAGTTTAAATTACACAGATGACAAGGATGTTCCTGTTCATTTCCCAGAAAGGACAAAGAAGTTTCATGTTTTATGAACCATAGTTTTAGTGTAAAAACAGAGGACTTGCAAGTATCTGTGCACGCGGTACATGACACAACTCACTAATGCTTTGAACACTTCCCTCCCCTGTGACTCTGGAGCAATCATTTAAATAAATAAATCAATAAATAAAGGAAGAAGATGCTAATAAACCTAACTCTCCTTGTACTGAGGAGAAGACCCATTCTCAAGTTTTTCTGAGAGGAACCGCAACATCCTGCTTGTGCTTGGGAAGAACCAGTCACCAAAGCATTTTTAAATTATTTTTTAAAGTGTATGAACCCAAACTCAGGAAACTGCCGTAGCTCAAAGAATGAGTTTAATTAATGCTGGGTTTTGTCCTTTCTGGACCTCTCTAGTCCAAACGGCTGCTCCCCTGCTCGCCACCAGCACGTCTTGCTTTCCAGAGCTTTCAGCTCCTGCACGGCCCTAAGTGCCAGGTGACAGAGGGACACATGTTTCCAGCATCTGCCCTTCTGTCAAACTCTCACCATTTCAGGCAAAAGCACGTAAAAACAGTACAATAAAGGTGCAAACTTGGGCAACAACTCTAGGAAGCTTTCAGCACTCAGGTCAGGAAGGCAGAGAGCTGCTTTCTGCTGCCTTGACATCGCCCCTGCCCCCAGGCAGGGTGGCAGCCAGAAATGGCCCTCACCGCTTCTCCCAGGAATGCCACATGGCAGGGAAAGCAAAACTCAGGTCACGTTCAAGTCCCATTCATACTCACACCTTTGGAGTTTGAAAAATTGCTTGAACAAGAAATCAAAGTGGAACTTGATCTTCTCATTTTCTCTCTTCGCTTTTTGTGAACATCAGCAGACATATTGTGCTTAGAAGTGTTTCCAGGACTGCCATCGGCACTGTTTTGGCTGTGTAAAACCATGCTACATGAGGGTACCAACAGATTCTGGGCTGCTTTTCCCAGCGATGACAAACAGAAGGGCTCCTCTGTTGCTCCTCGCCCGTAGCCAGCTCAGGCAACCTCCTGCCACCACCAGCAGGAACGACTCACGGTGTCGTTGAAGCGTTTTTCCAAGAACTCAGCTATCTCCAGAGATTTTCTTCCTTTCATTTAACAAAAGAAAATGAAAAAAAGGAAACTGGAGGTAGAAAAACATTTAATTAAACCATTAGTTGAAGTGTTGTGATGCCTTGCTGGTACTTGGGACACAATACAGTGCTTTAACTGCATCATTCCCTACTCCAATTATGCACAAGCAAATGTGTTGTGACTGCTGTATCAGTGGCTTTGCTCCATGAAGACGACTGCTTCTTGGGTGAGGAAATACAAATATTTCCCATATATATGTATTTGGAAACACCAACATACTGATATCTTGAAAATACAAGCCAGACTAAGCACATTTAAATATAGACCTCACTTCCATGCCCTGTGGCAGCACACAGCAGTCACTGGGTGAAATCCTCCGAGTCAGGCTATGCGGGAAGTTGGAACGGGTGACAGAAACTTGTAACGGATCATCAGATTATGAATTAAACCTGTGCTCCTAAACCCTGTTAACTGTTCAAAATGGATACAGTCAACCTTTTTTGTCCCTTCTCCTTGTGCTTTTGTTCACTCTTCTCGTCCCCCAATACCAGCTTGTCTAGTCACCACCACATATATATCTGTATCTACATCCCTGCAGCTCTTTACCATGCTAGTGTCTCACTCAAATCCTTTCTGCTATTTTGCTTGGCAGACCTGGGCTGGGGAGAGCAGAGGCTTTTGAAAAGGTAACATTAAGGTGCAATTATGCCTTACTAAGGGCTAAGGAGAAGATAGAATTATCATCTCAGCTCCTTCCCTGCCCAAGGCTTATTTTGCACCAAACCATGAACTTGGCTCATGTTGTAGTCACGTTTTCCACCAGAGAGCAACAGCAAGAAACTCTGGAGCAACCTGACAGTGAAGGGAAGAGCAGGAGAGAGGCCCTGGTGGCGGTGCAGGCCCTGCCATGCCCACAGCCAACGTTTCAAATTAAAAACCTGCTAGAGGAAAGATTTATTTCTGACTTGAGAATTCAAAAGTGCCATGCTTAACCAAGCCCTTGGGGACAGGGTGTCCAGCGCTGCAGCCACATTCAGAGCTTCGCTCTAATCCTAAACAAAGGGTAACTCAATCTTCAGTGCTTCCAAAGTATCATTAGCATTTTCCATTGTAACCTGGGGAGTAACATATAGCCTAACATCTTTTTACATAAAGCCTAACATCTTTTTACATCTTCATAACTTCTTGGCCTTAAGACACTTTGAATTTCAGTTTCATCAAGAGTCCCCAAGCCCAGTGCAAGAGGAATCAAAAAGTTCCCACTCCATTTACTCTGCATCACTGTTAGGGAATACACTGGCTTAGCTGACTGAGTTATTTGGTATCCTGCTTCTTATAGAACTTGCCTAGAAACTTACATTCACTTACCATAACTTCTGCAGGCTCTGAACCTTTGAAATGTTCTGCTTTATCAAGTAAAAAAAAAAGCAGAACATTCCAGCGTAGAAGGGGAGCTGCCTCTCTGGGGATAAGGAACAGAACTGCATTTAACAGAAGACAAAACAGAAGAATGTTTTGCTTTGCCAAGAACTTTTTCTCCAGCTGCAGGTGCAAAATAGCAACTGAAGGTCAGGACTGTAACAGACAGCCCACCTGATGAAAATGAAGAGATTCAATGAAGAACGGGGAGACCTCATTTTCAGTTGGCCCAGAGTGGTCTATAGGGGGTGGGGGCTTGGATTGTGGGGGCATAATTGCCCGGGTTTGTTTTCTGCTGAGGGTGCCTCTTCAGGAGGCATTGGGCTCGAGCTCCTCTACACTGTACCTTGAGAATAAATTCTTCAGAAGGATTTCTGGAATCCATGCCTGAATCTCTGCTGTGGGAAACCCAGGGAAAAGGAACTTTTCTTACAGTCTGTCTTACATGTAACGCGTATCACATAACGCACAACATGAACGTAATTTACTCAAGAGTGAATGTTTACTAAAATGGAAATTAAAATATTTAACTGCCCTTCCTAACAGTAACAGACAAAAATGGGAAAGTATAACATTAAATACTCACTTCTATATAATAAAAACGCCAGCAAAAATGGAAATGGAGTGAGCGCCTACCACCACTCATGCCTTTTCTCTTCCATTCTACACACGTCCTCCTCTGGGACTGCAAGGTTCATGGGCCACCTCTCCTGCTTTCCCATCTATTCACACAGCCTCCTACAAGCTTAAGTTCCACATACTAGAAGAACAATTTTTGCTGCATTATAGAGTCACACCCTGAGCACTTTAAGATAATTAATATTGCACACATCGAAATTAATCCACAACCACAACCTTTTGTTCAATAATTAACTGTCATAATTTATGCTTAGTTCAGTCACTGAAGAAAACACAGCTTTTTGTAATGACTGCACACAGTTACTTATAGAAAAAGAGGTGCCTAACAAAGCAAATTTATTTTCTGAGAATTGCAATAATTTTTCACTATTTCTCACAATGAACTGTATTTTGTATGTAATTTGCCTTCTGCTGCCATCTAATTTTCTTAAGATCTTGAGGCTACTACTTCACCTGTGTATTTTTCCAAAGCGGATCTCCAACTGAGGAGATGCAGAGCACATGCTGGCATGATTGCGCAAGTCAGGGAAATCCTGCCCCATCTGCACCGTCCCGGGCTGCATTTCTCAGGTGAGCTGTGCCGGAGCTGCCGGGGATGCCCAGAACAGCCGGGCTGCCACCTCACACCCTCGGAGGGTGGACAGCGAGGGCAGGGTCCTGACACGTGTCGTTAACTCGGGAGCTCTGTGTAGAACAGGGCACACATCTTCCTGCACGGCAACCTGCAGGTAACTCGGTGACACCAACCTGATTCCAGTCCAGCTGCTGACAGTTCTTACAAAGTCATGTATTTGCCCTGAACTCCTAATTATTATAAAATTGCATGTCTTTATTTTTTCAGACCTAAGGCCTTTTATTGCATTTTGCATCACCATTCAAATTTAGGAATAAAATGCATACATTGAGCTATTGAGCACTCTTGACTGCAATAGCTCAGCAGTTTACAAGGTTTGATCTAAACACTTGAACATTATTGCTGATGATGGAATAGCTCCATCTTCTGGACTAAAAGTCATTTTCTTGACAACCATCTTTATATTTCCAACATGGATTTATGCATAAAAATTTCTATTTCAAAACCCAACTTGTGTATTTTTAGCAATATGGAAGGTGAATCTTGGGTAGAAAACGGAAGGAATTTAGGATAATTTCATTTCTGATAAACTTCAGGGAGCATTATTTTCTACTGACACTGAAAATGCCTGTTTGTTGTACAGCATGCCATATTAAAACTGACATTAAGAAGTATTTGTAATCTGATTTTTAGAACAAAAGTTTAAACTGTTTATGACAAAACACTGAACACACACGCACACACACACACACATTTAACTTCAGTGCTGATTTAGGGTACTTTACACTTCATGTTAAAAGTTTGTAGTTTTACAAAAGTGTATTTGAAGTTAAACATTGTCCTACGCACAGACTAGTTAAAGCCCCTGCTGAATACCTGAAGTCTGAACTACAGCAAATGGGGTACAAGTGATACTTATTGCTATTGATCAAAAAACTGAAATGCATATTGAAGTATTCAAGTGAAACACATGACGCATTTTAGGCAGGTAATTAGCAACGATGATTCCCTTACATTAAATCTAACTTATGGTCAAGTCAGGTGTTCAACTGGAGAGGCCCAAACAAAACCGTGATTATAATTTATGATTTTCATTTTTATGAACCATGAGCACATTCTATGGTGGTTGCTTGCAAAAACCAAGCATTAATGGCCTAAGTTTTTATGTACTCACAAAGGGAAAAGAGCACTGGAGCTGTTAGTGATCCACTGGCTGTTGCAGCATTTCTTGATTACACAGGGAGGTAGAATCACCAGAAAAAAAATGAAAAATTAAACGTGTACATCTCCATCTACTTTCGAACTAGTGGTATATCTAAATTAATACATACTCATGGACACACAAGAATAGCAGAAATTTAAATAAACTTGCTTAACAAAACAAAGCAACTGAAGCTTTATTTCTCTATATAGAAAGAGGTGTCCCTATGTGCATTCTTTTAAGCTAAGGAAAATGAAAAAGCCATGCAGCCCTTGGGAGAAATAAATCCTAAGGTGGTAATATATATACAGAGAAAGTTTCCCCTTTAGTAGACGATTCCTCGCAACAGATGCTTAACGTCGTTTCGGAGAGCCCAACTTATCACTACTTCATAGTAGAATATTCTACTACATTTTGTTTTCAGTACAACAGCAAAACCATTGCATGAACCGCCAGGTTGCTTGCATCAGTTAAACAAGAGCAAGTAACAAAACCTAAGCAGCTAAACAGTTATGTAGAAATCAGACTCCTTCTGCAAAGTAAACACAATGAACACAATAGAACAAATGAAAGGACTTTTCTTCAAAAAATATCTTTCAACTTTCTGCAACTTCACATCTCATATGGCTTTTGAACGGAGGCATTAGGTAACAGAATTTTCCCACCCATAGTCAAGTATTGACTGTATTTAAATACAGCAACACAAGGAGAAACAGAAGTTAAAAATTTAGCATACCATATTACTTTATGTAATACAGCATTAAAATCCCTTTTGCTAAGGCTACAAAGGACAGATTTACAGTAATATGAGGTACCAGCATTTATGGTCAGAAAAGATGGAAAAGAATTATATAGCATTGTCATCAGACATTTGTCTTATTTTTTTTAAGGGGGTTTTGGTTATGTTTTTTTACAAAATACATGTCTTGATGACCACATGCTTTAAGCTTATATTCATTTATTTACACATATATATATATTTTATTTGTAGGGGCAATTGAGAGAGAGTCACAAATAAGGAAAGGACACTAAGGTTTTAATAAGGGCAACAAAAATGTTTTCACCAGAATAGATTCACATTACAGTACACCAATATTGACAGCATTCTCTTTTGTCTATTTTTGGTACATAAGATGGAATCTCTCTACATAACCTTATAAGGCTTCAGTAACTAAAAAGTAAAAAACCTACTAGTTTACAATTTATTTAAAAATTCTGAAAGACACAGCAAGTTCTAAACTTTAGTAGTGCTACCCATACACAACCATCCAGTTTAAGAACCCATTAAAAGAGCCTCCTTTCAAGGGAACTTCCAACAGCAGAGTTGTGCAATATGGAAGTCTCTTACTACAAGGGAAAATGAAATTACACATGGCACATTCTCATTCATATTTTGCAATGTAAAAAGTTACAAACATACCTAATCAAATAAATAATAAAAAAAAGAATCTGAAATGTGTTTGTTATGTCTTCTAAAACCACTATGCAGAATAATGGAAACTTTCACTCACAGACTATTTACATACATGGTAATACCCAGGTGAGGGTACACACTGCTACAAAACTCATAAAACAAAGGGTAAACTTGAAATGTTTTCCATAGTAAAGGTCTAGCAGCATGACTATATCTAATGCTCTTGGTTTTCTTGATGGTTTTTGGAAGTTCGTTTTAATCTATGTCTTCATCCAGTTCATAATTGTCTTTATCATAAATGTCTTTTACTAAAAGAACCCGTACGAGCATATTTTCCAACGTGCTGCGGTCCAGGGAGGTGGCAGTGTACCAGATGGGACTCTCCGTGGAGACAGAGCACTCCGGCTGCAGGTAGAACATGTCCGTCCTCTGGTTCAGATTCTGTGGGCTGCAAAGGGGAAAACGCAGGGGAGTTCAAAAACCAGCACGTTAGCAGTTCCAACATCCTGCACAAACCAAACTCTAACTGTACCTAGCCAAGTTAAAAAAAAACAAACCAAACCAAAACAGGTTAATGTGGGAAATGCAGTTTGTCCATAGAAGGAGCAGTGCCAGGTCTGCCCCAAGCCCAGCCTTGTCCCACGTCCTCAGGGCAGCCAAAAGTAGACACCTGGGACTTAGCAAGTATCTAGGAGACCACACACTCTTCCTCTTCCAGCTTTCAAAAATTTGCAGATCCAGGACTTGCTAAACCACCAAGTACTTTCTATCTATTTAGGAACGCCTGATAGAGAGATGATAGGCCTCTTTGGCCTAACACCAACATCAGTAGTTCCTTGCATCGCTGCCTCACAAAGCAATCTCTGAATGAAGAGCCTGGGGCTCCCTTGAAAATCATGGACAGTAATTCTGAGGGATGCACAGACATACAACAAGAACCTAAAATCCTTTCTCCTGTTTTACTCAAAGGGTTGGTAATTTTAAGTCTTAAAATCTCTTAAATCCTGACCCTTTGCAGTTTGATCCAGTCCCTGGAGAAAAACCCTTTACGGAAATTCTAGCGTTTTGTCCATCTAGGCAAGTCTCAGAAAACAATTTTCAGTTCTATGTGTGTATAAGTGCTCATTCATGCTCCCTCCTTCATAAATACTGCAGACTTCAGGGGTCAACTCTATTTCATGTTTTTTTGGTAAAAGTAAGAACTTTTACCAGCTCATCTTCCAAAACTGGCTGATAATGTTTCAGGTGTTGCTCTTCACCTGCTGAGGTGAACGTTGGCTTGTTCTGCTCTCACATAAATTGGATTAAGAGTCAGATAAGAGGCAAAATATGACTGTTCAAAATATCCTAATAATTTAAATATTTCAGCCTTCTTCCTACTTTTTTCACAAGCCAGTATTTTTATAGGAACAAGCAATGATACAAGTGTTGATAGCTTGGAATGAGAGGATCCTGAAATTCCAGCTGCAACTGTCCACTGATTGCCAAGTATATTTCAAACAACTGGCATTACCTTAAATTTTACAGTACCTTTACAATATTACCTTCAATTACAACATTAAATTTGACAGTAATTTTAAAAATGTCAAGTATTTTATTAAAATTATGTCATCAAAGACATGAGGTATATGTTATAAGAAGTGTAAGCAGGAGAAGCAGTCTGCTGCTCTGGTTAGCAATGGTGACTGTAAGACAGCAGGACTTGAAACCACACCATCAATGATACACTGGATGGGTGGGTTTAAGTACATTCTTTTCCCCAAAACTGAGGTGTTTCTAAAGAAAAAGAAATTATTTCTTCCCTTCCCCCTACTGGCTGTACAACTTCAGTTCAAAAACCCAGCTTTAAGTTTTTAACGATATATGTTCTACAAACCATGACAGCAGATAGCGTGAAGGCAAAAAAAAAACCCCACGCCTCTGCAACAATCAGAATTAGCTGAGTTTATGAAAAGCAGGTGCCTGCATTAACAGACCTCATTTCTCTCTATAACATGACATACTTGCACTTCTGCCTACATTGTGCTTAAGTTCTTTCTTCACCTTTAGGAGTAAGATGTTGTTTCCTAACAATGTTTGGTCTCATACTTAATTTGATTTGTGCTGTATAGACAAAGTCATTTTATTTCTTTGGTATCACCTGCCTGTATTTCACTTAGAGTTACATAAAATCTACATTAAAATCAGTTGCTCCAATGGCTGTTCCAATTAAAGAATAGTATTTCCCATGAAATCCTGTTTTCAAACACTTCCAAAACATTGACAACCAAAACTTTCAAAAATTGACAACCAATCATAGGACAAGCGGTAATGGGTACAAACTGGAACACAGGAGGTTCCACTTAAATTTGAGAAGAAACTTCTTATCAGTGAGGGTGACAGACACTGGAACAGGCTGCCCAGGGGGGTTGTGGAGTCTCCTTCTCTGGAGACATTCAAAACCTGCCTGGACACCTTCCTGTGTAACCTCATCTGGGTGTTCCTGCTCTGACAGGGGGATTGGACTGGATGATCTTTCGAGGTCCCTTCCAACCCCTGACATTCTGTGATTCTGTGATTTAACTACTAAATTAAGTTTTTTTTAAAGAGTTGCCCAAGCTTTTGTTTTTAATATATCAATTTCTGCGCAGAATGGAAGGAAACAAGCTTTTCTAAATGCTGAGTTACCATCAGTAATATTTTTTCTACTACTAAATGTTTTCAGCTTGCTTTCGAACCAGGTACCTCAAAAATATCTACATTTCAGATTCCTGATGACTTAACATGAAGTAAAACCACTGTCTCAATCCAATTCTTACTGAAGAGACAGGGACCTCACAACCAAAACCCTCAGTAGCAAAACCTATCAGATCCCTTGCTGGTAATTTTCTGCAGAAATACCTGGTGTTTCCATGTAAGAGAACTGAATCATATTGTCATTCCCAGATGGAGTCTTTGACAATTAACATTGAAGTACTCTGCTGCTCCACACTTCTGCACACCTTGTCCAGATACAGAACTGCAGATTTCAATGCTTTCATTTAGATATTTTTCAGAGGATCTCAAGACATTCCCTTTGCTTGAGCTTATTTCATGTTGCATCAACCCTGTATCATACTTACCTTTTAGACAGATAGCACTCAAACATTTTCACAGGGCATCTAGCTGGATCAGACGTGTTTTCAATTTGTTCAAATACTGGTTCATCATCTTCATGTTTCCTTTTTCCAGTAGTAATTTTATCTTTAAGAAGAAAATCAACAACATCTAAGCTATAACTTGAAGTTATTTTACATTTTTCTGTAAATTTCCCAGAGTGGGCAGCCCACCAAGTACCGCAACGCGGTCTCCACAACTGTGCATATCTGCAAACTGGAAATGCAACCCACAGCCACAACAATGTCACAGCATTTAGCATGGAGACCAGTGGGCTCAAAGGGATCATACAACGCAGAGACCCTGTAGTCTCCATGGGCCACACATTCCAATTAAAGATCTAGGAGCGGGGAGCTGCTAAACTTTAGGCTCTGGCCCCTGGCAAGGTGCCCAGATGTCCCTCAGAGGAGCACAGTGTGGATGCTTCTGCAATGCTTAATTTGGAACTGCTGTAGTACCTTCACTATCAGCTCTGCACAGGGAAGACACTTGATATCGAAGACACGCTTTGCTTTCCATTGTTAGAGGATTTTTTTTCCACTGTCTAAAAACAGTGCCAAAAGAAAGTCTTAAGTGCTGCTCCACTGTTTTCAGGCCAAAATATTTAGTGTTAAAGTAGAACAGAGTATTCAGAAGAGCAACTGGTGAATGTGATCCTAGCTGTTTAATCCTCCAAAGGTAATCTTCCTCAACGCGAGAGAATATTGATCCTTCAAAAAAAGAACATTAGAGAAAATATACTGGATTATCCCATAAAATGTTCAGGTGCAAAAGATCAAGTTTCTGTTTATTAAAATTTAGCAAAACACTCATAACAGAAGCATCTAAAAGCATATTTGACTATATATCCACACCCCCAAAACCACCTCTTAAAGACACAGGTACTGTTTCAAGAAGAGACAATCAATGGGAAATATCAGTACAGGCAATTTCACACAAAACACATTTCTGTTTAATTACAGCAGCTTTGCTTACAAGTGGCTCCCTCATGTTCTAACATAAAAACAAACGTTCAAGGGACTAATCTTAATCTCTTCAAAAATAGTGTATTTTTAGTTCATTTTGCTCTGCTCAGGAAAGGCCTCCAAATAGTTACACGTTCTTCTCATTATTTATGGATATCTCACTGTGAAAACACTCCTGGACCGTACCAGGGTTCAGCAAGGGCCCTATACACAGTTTCCCCAGTGCTGTACAGAGAAAAACCCACATGAAGAAGAGAGAGGAAAGGGGCTGGTAAGAACAAGCCGTCACTCAAGAGAGAATTGTGAGAAAGATGGAAAAAAGTGGATTCTGCAGTTCAGCACCAGCATCAATCTGCTGAGGAAAATTCCCATTTTCTCCATCAACTGACGATCCTCCTGAGCAGAAGGCCCATGGCACAGAGTCCTCCCAGTTGAGCTGAGGAAGACTAAAATACAGAGCTCGTCAGCCCTACCCACACGCAGCCCAGTGCTTGTCTGCCTGCTTCCCACCTGGGAAAATAAATAAGCGCAGGCCGAAGAGCAGCTGCTTATTCTAACTTTCCTAAAAATGGATAATCAATTTAAGATTAACAGGCGACGGCAAAATCAACTCTTGCAGCATCGATGACCAAGAAATGAGAAAATAAGAACAAGTCTTAATTGAACTCTTAGATGATATCTTTATGATTTTTAATCAATTACTATTGCAATGCATAAGATGTCTGTATATATCTACGTGCTTAAGAATACAGAACTATTAAGAGATTAAAAACATACATGACCAAAAAGAAAATTACCATCTGGAAGTATGCTTGGTTGCCAACTTCTAAGGATTTTATTTAATTCCTGTTCAAACGTCTGGTAGATTGGATCAATAAATATGTTGTCTTTTCGATTACTTCCATATAAATACTATAGAAAAGAAAGAGACACAATATTTACAATTTCACATCAGAGCAAATCCTGTGCTCTAGGGTTCATTTCAGTACAATGCTCGCACTTCTAGAAAAAAAAATCTAAAAAGAAACCAATGACACTTTTCCAATGTTTAGTAGTTAAGTTACCTCCAATATAACGTATGTTGTGAATTTCTAATAGGATAAGAATCATAGATTAATTACGACTCTAACATTTTTCTCTGCATTTTCCTGTGTGTAACATTGTATCAGTGAATGAGAAGTTATTGGAAAAAAACACATACATGCACAAAAAACCCCAAACCAAAACAAAACAAAACCCAAACACAACTCATTTGTCTTTTCCTCTACCTAGGTCTTCAAAGGAAAAAATAAATTAGCAAGAATCTGTTACTTTAAATGAGAATTCTGGGCTCTGACACAAGCATCTTCAACACAGAAGTGGGAGCAAAAACCCCGACGATGTATTAGTGGTGATGATACGCAGCAGTGCCAGAAAAACGACAGGATGGTGCAACACGTGTGCCTGTTCTGCAGTCTAATTATCTTAACCCTCTTGACCTTACAGACAGAAACTCTTTTGAACCTTTACCAAGAATTAATGGCTGAGGTTTAAGACTAGTATTCGACATTATCCTCTCTTGAGACAATTCTAAGAAATGCAGGATTGGCTTCTAAGACTTTCCACTTCAGTGTTCTCTCTGCTTGAACAGGCCTGTTGCAAGTGCACACAATAAAGTGACAGACACAAAAAACGTATTTACCCCTGGAAATGGCATCTACTTCTGTACACATACTCGAAACAACATCAAACACAACGCTCATTTATACTAGATGGTTCAGCATATCTTGACTTCCTTATCTTTGTACTTAGTTTTATAAGGAAAAATGAATGAATACACTTCCCAGAAGCCTCCAACACATCATCCTGATTTAGATAACTATTTTATACTACATGCTTGACTAATTCTTCAAAGCACAATATTCCCCAAAATGTGCTTCTTTCTTTCTATATATACCAGTTTTGATTTTATAAAGCAATTCTAAACCAGATAATACAGCTTACTACAAGCTTCATAGGGTTTGCCCTTCTGTTCCCTGGCACATTATTCCTCCACGAATTTTCTTTTTCTCCAGTTTGTGTTAAACACTCACACTGAACGCTGGCAGCGAAACTGAATTAAGACTGAAAACTGGTTCAAAACCAATTCCCACAGAAGCCTGCGAGAACTCCACTAAGAATACTTCTGTTTCCTGGTTCAGAATAAGCGCCTGGCTAAACCCTGATGTTCCCAGTAGAAACCTGTGCAGCCCCCAGACCATGAGCACCCCAGAGTCTGCAGAAGAACGATGTCATGTTCAGCCTCCCCTGCTACACGACACCCACCACGCATCCGCACACCTTCCTTTCCACACCACAACACCGTGCTCTGCCCCTGCCAGCTCCAGCTGGGGCAGGATGACCACAAGCGGTCTCCACCTGAGATGAGCTCTACTGAAATCACAGCGAACCGGAAGGAACTGCAGGCCTCCGAGTCCCACAGTGCAGAACAGGTTCAATCACCACCCACAGCACCTTTGGACAAACAACTGCCAAGCTCCATCAGCCTGAATTTTGCCCAAACTACCCCATTATCGCATGTGCGAAAGCCCCTCAAACCTCCCAGTCTGTACTGGGACAAAGAACGAAGGCCACAATGCGTGTTAGCAGGGTTGGCTAACACCTTCTTCTAGATGAACCTCTCCACTATAAGCCCACCTGACCATGCAACAATCTTTACTTTTAAGAGTGACATTTTTCAGGATCAGTACGTCAGACTTATCAAACCCATTATTGAATCATTTCTGTCTGGAAGCAGAACCAGTTGAGCTGCAAATGAACCTGAACTGAGAAAACGTACCATGTGACTCAGGGACCAGTTTGCTGGAACAGATTTTCTAAGTGCTTCCCTTAAGAAAAAGTTATTTTAAAATACGTCAAAGAAACAACTTAAGACTTAAAGACTCCTGAGCACTTCCTCTGTGCTCAAACCACATTACATCCATGAGAAAAAGCTCTAACCTGAGCCCATACGTAGCCACACTGAGTGCAGTGGTTCTGGGAGGGGGGGAAGCTCTCTTTTTCTAATTCTGTTCCTCTGAAGAGAAACAAAATACTGATGAACTTTGGCATAACTTTATCCTTAAATGGCATCATTTAATCTCCTCTGAGTCCCTTTTGAGTTAAACGGACCCAATACCTTTTAAGTGGCAATTTATGCTTTTTCAGTACTCATGTTGGGGTTGTCAGATGGAAAGACGTACTGAGAAAATACTAGAAGGCAACACAGTTTTGTTGCACATTGTGACAACTGTGTTGCATTTAGTGTACCCTTAACTTGTCTAGACCTGCTTGTTGAGAAGCGTAACACACATCCACGCACATGCAGTTTGCCATTAGCACACAGATGTTGGCTGTAGCCCTTGTCAGCTCAATGCTCCCGTGTTTCTGTCCCGCTTGCTGCTGTTGGCCTTTGTGACACACAAACTCCACAGAACAGGGCACGTCTTCCTGCCAGCCTGAACAGCACTGGCACAACCGGGCCCATGAAACGGGGCTGTTAACATCACCTGAATTAAACACTGGACAATAAGTATGAGCGCTAATTACAGTAGCGTGGCCACAAGATGTTCCTCTAACGTTCCAGAGTTGTGTATGTGTATTAGGGCCCATGATAATTGTGTTGTGCCACACAAACTTTGCTTCTGATGAGATTAAAAAAATCCACAATGCTTTACACATAACTAGCTTTCACAATAAACAAACAACGTCAAAGGCAGAAAGAGAAAGGTGAAAAAAAAAATATTAGTAAAGTTCCATTTTATAAACACATACCTCACTCTGTGTATTGTTGATCAGCTTAATAGGAGTCTTTTCAATTCAACAGAAAGATACAGGAACAGTATATCATGCAAGTGCAGAAGCAGAAAGCTGAATTTGAAACATGCCTCGTAGCAATACTGACTAAAATGCCAAACAGCGAATGCTTGCTTCTCAAATTTCAGCCAGGAGGTAAAGATATCAACTAACTCCTTAATTTTGCATACTTGCCATACAGAAAAATTACTGCCAGTACTAACTGTTTTTAAAATACTTCGATTTTAAAATTGTTATTTGATTCAAGTCCTCTGCCTCGAGTAGAAAACAGTTTAAGCAAGATTGCAAAGCCTGTGAACAGCTTGCTTTCCATATCATAAGCATTTTTATTGCCTTTTAATTTTAATGAAATTTTCTGTGTTCTAAGCTCTGAACACTGCTTCTTTTATCTATGATTTGCCTTATGTACCAAGGATTAAAACATCTTCTAATTAAAAGATAAGCTGTGCTATAGCTTTTCTAATTATCTAGTGATATGTTGTTGTCTTCACATTCGACACATCTCAACTGACTCCCTTAATCTTCGAAATATAATGTAACTGCAATTTGAGGGCAGGGTGTGTGTGTAAGTCAGTCAATATAGCAGAGCTGCCTGCACTCTACAAAAAAGCCTTTCTGGCCAGTCTGCAATGTTCAGTAAATTAGACTCTCCCCAAAACACACTCCAAATACCTTGTTTCCACTATATGCTAAGTAACCGAACTAGTGAAACATTTAGAGATCATGCTTCGTTTCATTCTGGTTTTACATTTAACCATCTTAAGCAAACAAACTGAAGCACTGCATTTGGAAGAACTATGTCATTTCATACTGCAAATTCCTTGCTTTAACCCAGCAAGAAGCTAAAAATGATTTAACTATACCAAGTTTACATTTGAGTTTTCAAGAAGGGTCTGCAAACTCATATTCTGTACAGACAGCTTTCTACAATGTCACTTTCACAGCAACCTCTCTGTGTTCCAGATCACAGCGATCATATAAAGAGCCAATAAATCCACATTATCCCCATTCTTCCACTGAAATGGATTACAGCCAAACAAGCAGCCCTGCTTCCCATCTCTACAGCCTCTACTAACCTCCTGAATCCCAAGACACAGATAATAGATGCTGTCAGGTGCATAGTTCTCTCCATTTGGCCTTCGAATTTCGTTGACGAAATGTGTCAACCCATAGTTTAACTCAGCTGAAGTATGTGATAATAGATCTTCCTTTAATTTCACAGACTTTGCTGCAAAATAGAGAAAAATGCTACATTATACAACAGAATTATTACACAGTGAGGGTGGGATGGGTTATTTTTGATTTGGAAAGCAGGAAAACAGCTTGATACAATAATGAATAAACAAGCCTGAATGTACTAAGTACTACAAATGTTAGTCTATTAAAATAAACAAGGCGACCAGAGTAAAGTCTAATAAACCAAATACAGTATCACCCAATGATGAATGTACTGTCACGCACAGCTGAGGATGACACACAAGTGGCCCAAGATGCTGAAGTGAAGACAGTGCTGTAGAGGGAGAAATGGCAATTTCTGAAGATCCAACAGCATAACACCACGGTGCTGAGAGGCACGTGGGAGCTGAATAACAGCAGGAGCAGAAGCAACGGCCCTTTTCCCTCACTGTGCGAACGTTCCCACAGAGAAGCGCTGCAGAAAGGGCAGCTCCATGGGAGCAAATGTCACCTTGTGTCTGAGCTCCACAGCCAGGTAATACCTGTTTCAAATGGAGATCTCTATCCAGGACAAAGAGAAGGTTGCCCCTCCCTTGCAATTTAGAAGTCCAGAAAAGCTGTGAACTCCAAGGTGAGTCAGAGCATCAGGAAAAAACAGGATGCAAACAAAAAATCAAAATGGTGGCGGAAAGTCAGAAAAGCCAGGAAGGTGCTGTCCTGGCTTGCCTGTGAGATGCAGCATTTTGAACCAAGTAGGGAAAAATTCTTTAGGAAAAAAGAGCTTGGTGACTCTGTGGTGAAACACTCCTAGTTGTTGTGGAAACATTATGGACATGTGAAAGCTTCTATTAAAAATTCCAGCTGAAAATCAGACGACTATAGCAATTCTGCCTACCAAATACAAATCTGAATGCTAGATTTTTGCAAGTACTTACTTGATTTCAGTTCCTCTAGTTCTGGCAGTTGTTCATCTAAATGTCGAGACTTTACCCAGTGCTTCCAGGCATTTACACCGTATGCATATTTGAACGGAAAACTACACTCTGAGTTTTCAGAGCTGTCATCGTGGGACTGGTATTCTGACACCGCTTTCCTCTTCACCCCCTGCCAGTGAAGAACAGTGGTTAACGTGTGACAGCTGCTGACGGCAGCCTCGCAGAACCTGGGCAGAACAAGGGAGCTGCCAGCCAAACTACCAAGTTTCAGTGTTAAGAAACACAAGCTTCATTCAGCAGGTGGTAGATTCTGTGTTAAACACCCCTCTGAGGACACTGTTTACTTAAGCTCACAGATATTTCTAATTCTAATTTCTAATTCATCTTGCAAACTGGTTCCTAATGCAGAATATTTTCTGGAAATGGAATTTCTGTATTGCTTATATCATATTAGACAACAAACACATGATGTACCAAATAATTCAGTGCATCTACAGGATTTCTTCGTGTGAACATGCAGGAAGTTAAAATTGCTACAAATTATGTCCGAAGGTCAACTTTTAGGCTCAGCTGAACTCATCTATGGAAAAGCCAGCACTGGTCTCCAGTTAAAGCACGTCCAGCAGGGGATATGCAGATAATACCAACAGTTATACTCCAAATTTAAAATTAGAAAGGCACATTTATTTTTAGGAACTCTTATTAGAAGTTGCCTGGTTTTTTTAAAGCTGTGATATCTACAGCAGTTATTGCAACAAAACCACTTGAGCTTTGTGCCAGGCACCAGAAACACTATTTCCTGTCAGTTTTCTTCTAAATAAAAGAACGTGACTATTTTACTTGCAATGCCTAAACTTAGATTTTTTGACTGAAAATAAAACCTGAGAAACTCAAAAGCACATGAAAAAGAGGATTTTTTTAACCATTTTATGCAGCAGATGTTATGACTCCCATTATAAGTCATGGTAATACCAACACACTTCCATTTTGCTATCAAATTAAACCAAGAAAGTTTTCTTCGGAGCAGAAGGTAGGAAAGGATTACTGTGATCACAACAAGGATATAAACACCAGCACGTTACATCAACAGTTCTACCAACATGAAGCAAAAGTGGGATCAGAATTTAGAAATGATGCTCCTATTAAACCAACGGTTAACTGCAACAGATAGGACTGAAATAGTTTTATTATTTGAAGTATATCAATTTACATCATAAAGATGGGATATTAGGCATGAACAGGCAATAACATGTTTTAGAGCAGCATGAGAACTGAAGAAAAACAAACACACACACACCACCTGGCATATTTCTGCCCACTTGAATGTTACATGGTTGTAGGTTTTTTAACACCACATCAAAATTACCTTCTTTTTGGATCGAGGCCTTGGCTGTTCCTCATACTCTTCCCCAAAAACAGGAGGTAATAGAAATTCATTTTCTGTATCAAGCTCCTCAGTTGCTGAAAATACATTAACAGAAACTTGATAATACCAGTTTGAAAGACAATGAACTATATAATTGTGCATTAACATACGCTTTATGTCATAAGGGGTCTGCAAAAGCACATATACGAAACATTACCAAGGACTGGATTTCAGTAAGAGGAAATAAACCTATTCCTATTTTGAAAGTAAGGCAAAACTATCAAAACATTTATTTCTAAATAAATTGTAAAGGATGCAATACTGAACATTTTCAAGCACTATGTCAAGTCACTAAGGCAGCATTTTTTACTATGGACCCTCAGACAATTCTTCCTGCCTAGGCAGCCTTCACTATGAAGTCTAAGCCATGGTGAAAATAAGCAGCTATGAGTGGAAAAAACACAAATTATCTTACTATAATATATGCATATAATACATGTCCATGTATTTCCATAATTTCTATTCATGATTTATATTTTGTATAGCACATTATACCTGGTTAAAAACATTAAGAATCAGAATGTCAACTCTTTCAGAAAAGCTGGTTGTAGGCTGTATTTATATAAGTGGTGGAGGTCTAGGTCATGATGGATTACAGTAATTTTGGTAAAGAGAGAGACAGTAATATTTCAAAGTACTATTTACTTAACATTTCAGGGGTAGGCTGAAGGACCTATTTCAGGCAACACAGCGGAATGAGACAAGGTACGAATAGATTTAATGTTGCAAGTTCCATTTTTTTTTTTTACTTTGCTGCAGATGGTTCATACCTCATTTAACTATCAAACAACTCCTTCATTCAAAGCTGAGTACTCTTCTGGTGGTTAGTCTGATTTCACCACCTTACTACTCAAGACACCATTCAAACCAGTCCAGATAAAACAGCACTCACATGCAAAGGTCTAAGAACTGTGCCCTAGACTCAACATCAGTTCTTCTCCTGCTTCCACAAAGAATCTCATCTCGGAAGCACTTCAGTGTAACCAATATCTATTACAAACTGCTATTATTTACTATTCCATTTTGATCTTTTTCCTCCCATAGTTTTTCTTTCTCATGTACCAAGCCTCACCTATAAAGACGGTTAAAGAAAAATCTAGTATGCATCTTGCTAGTAAACTTCCCAAGACTAAGGTCAGATTAAACCCCAGATTTGATCTTTGAATTAGACATACAGCAAACTGAGAAACTCAGTCTGGACATCTAGTGCAGATATCTATGGCACAAGGCAAAAGGAGACTTTCAACATCAGATACAGAAGCTAGCCAGGGAAGGTATGAGTTATGTGTCCAAGAGAAGCTCTGTCAAGGGAGATACTTGCTAGAGCTGGGAGCTTTTGTGGATCCTGGATTGATTAGGACATGGTGTAAGGAAACAAACACTGTTGCCTGCATTCTGTAGAGAGTGGTAGACACTGTAACACCTAAAACCACAACCTACTTTCAAGACATGTCTCAAAGTAGTGATTTTCCTGCTAATTCAGGTAACTCTGCCTTTTCTCAAATACAGTTATGGCCATTAGTGAGATACTAAAAGGTAACAAGTGGAGCACAATATAACTGGTTTGCTATTTCCTAACAAACTTGACTGGAAAATTTGCCCTTGTGTCTTTTCTGCTCTAAACCATCATTTCACTTGCCATGGAAGCACCTGCTGATTGAAGAATGCATTCACTGTTTTCCACGATACAGGCCATCTGAGTCTTTAAATCTCCAAACTATCTTTCCTAAATTCATGTCCAAAACCAAACAATGCATCCAAGTTCTTCTGTGAAAGGTTAATACCCCTTTTTCTTCACATTCTGTTTCAAATACTGTATCTATGAAGACGGAGGAACGCATTCAGAAGTCCCCAGTCTTGCAAAGGCACAACAAAGTTCTACCTAACAGAGTCAGTCGAGTGGATCTTGCAGTCAAATTGAGTTTCTCTGAAATGATGATGAATCAAAGTACAACTGCTGCCCACAATGTCTATTTCACAAATTTTATTAAAATGACATAAAAATACCTCTCGGAAAGTCTATTTCAATATCAAGGTCTGGTTCATATGGAACATCGGGCAAGTTCGTCTGTGCCTCTGTTTCCGAGTTTTGTAGATTTGACTCAACTATCACACCTGTAAATAAAAATAAATAAAATTTTTTAAAAAGAAAAACCTCTTGTATTTTAACCAACACATGAATTAGTCAAAACAGGGCAGATTTAGAACATCAGAAGCTGAGTGGTTCTGAAGCTGTTTGTTCTGTTCATCACCATCCCAGGTTTCATTGTCCTTGAGATCTCAGATTTACTTCTCCAATTTCCTTCAAAAGGAAAAGACACTTACTCGCCCATCTGTCCTTCATTAAGATGAGCCAGCAAAACACATATAGACAAAATCAAATACTTTGGAATCTGAATCATATCAACCAACTCAAGCACAAGAAACCTATCTATTTTTCTACACAATTCTGTTTGCAACAGAACAGACTTTCAAATCTGTGAAAGAGACGCTACAAAAGCGAACAAAGGTGGCAGGTAGAGAGAAACAAAAGCTTGACCTCTTTCAAACTTCTGGCAAAGAGAAACTTCTCCAAATTCAGTTCTCTGCAAACGAGCAAGCTCTGATGCCATACATCTATTCATTCAGCTAACTGCACTTAGGAAAAGAGAACAAGGATCTGCAAATGACAACCCTGCAGCACTACCAGAAATGTCCAGCTTTAGTGAGGGAATGGCAAGAGTTTGGAAAACAATAAGCCTCCTGGCACTGCAGCACGACCGGCCTAAAGCGTAAGCTCATGTCATTTACCAACCTCCTTTGAGACGTGTTGAAATAGCTTGAAAAAAGATGCAAAATTTCGCCTGAGTCATGGAAAACCCTTAAAATCTTGATTTTAGAAAAGGTGGCAAATTCTTCTGGGAAGATACAGAAGAGACTTGAGGATTTTGGCAGGTAGAGCCAGGGAAGGGAGGCAAAGTGAAAATATCTGTGTGCACTGTGAAAATATCTTTACAGCATATGCGAGACTTTTTGATCTTCAGCTGTAAAGTTGTTCCAGACAGTTGTCTCCTTTTAAGTGAGCTGGTGGGTTGACAAGTCATTCCAGCATCACAACTCCAATGGCCCATCAGCTGATGCACTACTGTCTTCAAAGGGATGATACTTGACCATCAGGATCAATCAAGAGCCAAAGCATCATTAGGTCATCTGGTTTTGTTGACCACAGTCCGCTTGTGAAACATACATTTCTCTTAGTTTTAACAGTCCCCACTTCCCCACATCCAATGTAAAAATGGGCCTAGTAACGTGTTACTACAAAGAGATCAGATCCCTGTCACATCCCACCTTGTTCAGAAAAAGTTGTGTTCACACCTGTAAGACACAGTTACAGAGATCACTTTCCCTAAACTTTTGACTTGAGTTTTTCTGGAAGGAATAATGGATTTGGTATGGCTTGGTTTGACTTATGCTGAGAAGAAAACCTGTGTGCAACCCTGGATCTGACTGTGTTTTAAAGGCAAAGGTCAGGTACAGCACACTGAAGTCACACAACAGACTTCGGAAAGTTTTTTGTATTTCAAACGTGCTAAGATGACCTTTAAATAATTAAGATTCCAACTTAATATAATAACCCATAACAGCATTGTTGTACTTGAACAACCTTTCCTTAACACAAAAAAATAAAAAAACCAAACCCTTCTTTTGATTCACACACACAACCCCAGAACTCCAAAGAGTCAACAACTCGGGAACAAACTCACCAGCCACATCAGAAGCTTCAGTTTTTCCATCATGTTCAGGTACCATCTCTGACAAGTTCAGTAGCTCAGTTTCCAGTGGATTCGAGGGCACTTTTCCCCTCAGCTCTTCTATTGCTGCGAAGATTTTCTCACTGCTATCCAGAGTAGTGGGCAAGAAAACTGGAACTGGTACCTATGCAAACAGGGAAGAAGAGAGACATAGTAAAGAAAAAATGCTGCAACAAAGCATGAACAGCAGTCAACATAGAAACAAACTCTACATCCCTCTTCTAAAAGACAAGAGTTAATACATATTAGAAACATATCACATCAGTGTGAGCTAACAAAAGAATGTTGACAGGTTAAAAAATTCAATCTAAATTATTTGAGAACAGAAGGGAAAGCAAGAAAATACAGGAAAAATCAAATGTGACAAAATATAGAGAGTCAAAGTAAGGACAGAAGGGACTTTGGAGCTTCAAACGTGTCTGACTGTAACAGTTTAGACAAATCAGCATCCTGGTTTGGTGGCTTGCTTGTGAAACACGGAACTTTACGAAGACCATTTTTTCCCCACCATTTGGATTAGATTTGGCACATAAGTCACAACATATTTGATTTACATATATTTTCTTTTGCTGGTGCAAGGTTTGTTTTGTTTTACTTTTCTTCCTTCTGTTCATCCCACTCAGCCATCCCTCCCCAACACAATCCTTCAGTTTCCCCATTATCAGAACAAACCTTGCTGGTTTATGCTTATTCAGCAAACTCAAAAGCATTGCTCAGAATTATTTCTAAAAAGCTCAGCAGCACGAGATTATCCTGCTGAAAGCAGGCAGGCAAGTCCTAGGGAACAATCAGGAAATTAAGTGCCACTGTTGGATTTCTAATGCTTTGTCAGCAAGTGGTGCTGCCGCATCCTGCCATCCTTCAGACGGGCCAGAACGACAACAAGCAACACCGCGTGGATGCGAACAGATGCCCATCTAAAAACTGAAGTCTCACTTACAGGAACAGGAACTGTTGTAGGAACAGGAACATTTTGACTATACATGTTCATAGGCACTGGAACGTAGACAGGTACAGGAATAGGCACTGGGACATATTCTTTTTTCCAATCATCTTCTATTAAAAGAAAAAAGAAAAAGGCAAACACTGCCAGGTACTTAAATATAATTTACACCTGCAGTTTAGGGAAAAAAATCAGAATATTTGCAATATGTTCCAAGTCAGTAACCGTTAAAAAAGATCTCAAATGAAGAAATGAATACAGTTCAAGAGTTACCTGTCTGACAAGATTTTGTCTGCATATGAGGTTTACAGTATGTGGCTTTTGTCATTGTCAAAGGCTTGCAAAGAACTGCCTTGTTCTTCATTTCTCTGTTGGGTGTTGGAGAAGGCGGCGGTGCTGAGCCCTACGGACAAATGAAAGAGAACGTGCTGTTGCACCAAACTGATTTCAAGTTCTTTATTTAATCTATCAGTTGATACTTTTCATATAAAAGCTACTGAACAGGAAGCTCATAACATCACCAAATATTATTCTTTAATTGCAAGCTGTTCTGCATTTCTAGCAATGAGCTGCCACTGCCAGGAACGTAACAGTTGTATTTTGCACAGTCAGAGCTACCACTTTGATTAACAACTTCTGGATCATTTGCCTTTTTTTTCTTTTTATTTTTTAATATTTTAAAATTTACGATACTCTTAAGATATTCTTTTAACATTCTTGTCTAAATGAAAGTGTCATTTAAGCTTTACCTTTAAAATAATTGTAGCTGTAAAAAGAATACACTATAAGTAACAGAGCAAACTTTTGGCTCAAGGTCTAACCTTCTTGAACTACGCTATAATCTAAAGATGATATTTTTAAAAATGTATGCCTAAATGAAATTTTGCTAAACAAATTTTTAATGCTTAAAGTATGAACTCCGAGCTCCCCCTGCTGGCTCTTCTATAG
This sequence comes from Columba livia, assembly GCF_036013475.1. Lineage (NCBI taxonomy): Eukaryota > Metazoa > Chordata > Aves > Columbiformes > Columbidae > Columba > Columba livia. The sequence continues at coordinate 20,051,449 of NC_088602.1, read as the reverse complement.
CGACAACAAATACTTGGGGACATCATATAATGCTCCAACTGCATCCCCACAGTCAACAAGTAAAACCCTCTTGTTCCAGACATGGGTTTTGTCCCCTAGCACCTGTTTTAGAACCTGATTTAAGAAACAGGCTGTCATTTTTGTCTGGTAATATGTACTAAGATTAGTCCCACATATCCTTTTAAATATAGAAAGTCAAGTCGTAGGAACAGCAGTAGACCACAGAGGAGTGCACTTGTAAAATATATTAAAAAATATAGTATCACACATACCTTTTATATGATCTTTAAACATTTATGGACTGAATTAATATCACTCAACATAAAATGGTATGTTTGCAATATGACAGTTTAGCTTGTCTGATGTCTAGTTAACTAAACAATCTTATTTTCTGTGTTTTTCATTAATATATTTTATAATGCCATCAAACACTTCCACTTAAATCTAGGATTTACCTTGGAGAAGCCTATTCACGTTAAAAAGGTGAGTCAATTTCTTCACGGAAAAACAGGCAGTTCTGAGATCTCCCAAGTGACAAACAAACCAAACCCAAGTTTCAAACAAAATACACTAAGCTAACTGAAAAAAAGCCCAAAAAACCCATCACCACCACCACACTTTTGACAGGCTGACAAAAACTGGATCTGCAGAGGAAGGCTGCTGCTCCACTCGTGATCCCACCCGCCCAGACAAACCTGCACAAGGTTACGCTTCCCTCCTCTGCCAAGTCAGCCAGACCTTGAGCACCAATTATTCTGCTCTCGGGAATTGCAAGTTAAGACCCGCAGCTTTATTTTCAGTCTTTCAAAGCTGAGATATAACCTTAGTATTTTAACTGACCAGTGAAATTCTCTTCACTTTCTACACTCAATAAATACACCTAATTAGTCGAAACATGTGAACAAAATGCACATAGTTTGTGGATTAACTTTTAACCAACGCTTTCATAGACTATAGACATAAAATACATGGCTGATGATTTGATTTCCCAGAAGATGCTGAAAAGACAAAATATGAACATCCAAAAATTTAATTACAACTACCAACTCCATAAATTTAGCTTAGAATCATTCAAAGTTACTGGGTTTTTTTAAATAACATCCCCTTAAGCTACCACGTTCTTAAATTTTAAATATATCTAATTCTGTTACACATGTATTAAATTTATGTACTTACTGTTAGTTTAGTTCGAGGGGTTTGACAGCCCTGATCTAAAAACGTAAGAAAACATTTTTAGAAATTTCTTCCCCTTTTTCAGAATGAAAGAAAATGTCAGTGAGCAATTCAGACAACATCTGTCATTAGGATAACACTGAATTAACAGCACCGATTAGGACTGTATCGCAGGAGAGAAATGCACATAAGACTTTGCATTTGTAGGCACCTCACTACTCCAGCACTGAACCGCACACAAAGGCAAACGCTAAACCAGTGCTCTATCCAGATGTGAATACAGCCTCTTCCAGAAAAGTAATGACCAAAACGTTCAAATATTAAAATGGCCATGCAAAGTTGTATTGCTATAATTACACTAATTAAAAAGATGATTTATTTGAACTTTGCCTGACTTGCCATGTAAATCACATAAACATGCATTCAGCCCCCATCAACAAACTTAAATGGTACTATTGCCAACAAGAAAAAAAAAAAAGCAATATATTCCTTTTATCTAGATACTTTCACTCCATTCTCATTTAGTTCCATATAATTTATTTCAATTCCATTTAATTTATTTATTTTTTCATTTGCAGTGCATTTATCTGTTCTGTGACCAAAACACATTTTGAAACTAAATGTTTCCACAGAGCAAGTAATGACAAACCAGAGCACAATGGAAGAGGAAAATACTTTCTGTCCCCATTATGATGTGACGTGAAAACTACACTTAACCTAAAAAGATTTGTTTTTTAAAAAGTGAATTCAAAACTGTTTGATTACCTGACAATGTTTCAGCTCTTGAAAAAGCAACCAAGAGCTAAGATAAAAAATAGCAAGCAGCTCAAGGATGTCTCTCATAATAAAAGAAAAAAGGGTAATCTCTAACACAGTTTATTACAACAAATAAATTATTCACGCAGCTTTAAATTTTTCATTTAAAGGAAGCATCTTGTTTGCCATTTAGCAGCCATAAAGCAGCACGTACCGTAGTGTAAGTTCTCAGGTCCTTTTTGGGTTGCGAGATTTGGTTCGTTTTGTTGGCAGTAGAAACGGAGCAAACAGTGCTGGTCACAGAAGTGCTTCATCTCACCACGCCACTGCACTTTCTCTTTGAGAGTTCCTTGAGACTTACAACAGTCACATCGCGCAGCCTTAATGCAAAGGAAGATTTGGACATTTTTAAACAAGCCTTGGAAAAAAACTATTTCTACATTTTAAAAGGTTATGTTTTTAAGAGTACTAAAGAATCACTACTGCTACAGTTAAGTCTCGCTCATGTAGGCTCCACGGTAGTTACCCTGCCTTGTAACCCGCATGTACAGACACATCTGCCACTTTATTTTCAACTGTCTGCTAGGGTTAACACGCAGAATGAATCTGCTTTGTTTCAGTAAGTCTTTACTAAGTCTTTAAAAATTGCTCATTTCTAGACAGTCGGCAAAAAATGAATTCTGTGTATCAATTTTAATTAATTTCACTGAAGCATTTTGCAAAACAAGAGCAGAAGGTGACTGAGGCTCATTAATGACGCGCTTGAACTGAGAACGAGTTGTTTTTTCCCCCCAAAGTTTGGTTTGGGTTTTAAGTCATAACAGAATCACTTCTCTAGGTATCAAATCAGAGCCCTTTAGTGTAAATAATTTTTATATTTTCATTATTTCAGTAGTTCAACAACAATTTAAGTTTCCAATTATTTAGTTCATAAACAACAATAGCTCTCAAACTAAAGAAGTTTCCACAAAATCTAGTTTCAAGTTGTATAACTTGAAACCCAAAACTTCAATCTTCTGTAACCCAAGCTAAACATTTAAGTAACACATCTTTCACCAGCCCACATGATATTTTCATGAGGTATCACTAAGACAGACTTTGTTTTTCTCCAAAATAGATTCCACTGAATTTAACTAGCCACACTATAAATTATCTGTACAGTGGTAGCCCCAGCAAAGAATTGTTAGCTCTGCAGCTCCCCTTGATATTGCTTGCAACCTCCATTCTAAAGCAGTCCTTAAAAAAATAAAAGCTTTATGGATGCTCGAGAATCAAAAATAAGTCAACCTGATATTATAGCCAAGAGAGGAAGAGGGAAATTATGATAGTATGCAACATAAAACATTAATACATAAAACCATACACAACATTGCAATTATTCACAAGGCTCTGATGGCTAAAAAAAAAAGAAGTCCAACTGTAGTTCTCACGACTCAAAAAGAAGTATGATCAGGCCAATTAATTCAAAGTTTAAAAGTAATTAAGCGTTGAATTCCTTCTCTGTACTTGAACAGTGCAGCACCATCCTCTGGCAATGTAGGAAGTTCAGCTCTCGCTTGTAACTTTCAAATATTTAAGCTGCTACAGAGAGAGACTCAGCTCAAAGAGTATAGCCAGCTTTAAACTGAGAGCAATTAAAGCTGTGGTTTCAGGATGACCCCACACTAATCACCAGGTGCGCCTGGAAGGGCAGGTATATCTGGTCCCCCTCATCCGTGCAGGGTCTGCAGTGATGCTTCTGCACCCACTGGTACCCGGGGACCCCGCAGCACCACATCACCTCCAGCCTCCCTCCGGTTTTGTTCTGTTTGTCACTTTGACCTTCTGCTGATGCTGATCCATGGTTCATTTTGCAGCAGAGTGGGACAAAACAGCAAGTAAGTTGTATTCTTGGAAAGAAGTGGGGAAAAAGATGAAGTGTGGAGTGTTGACAAAATAGCCTAGATTTATCAGTTCAGGGAAACTGCAAATTCACAGCTTCAATGCAAATGCATCTTCCAAAGCCAGCAAAAGGCTGAAATACCAGTAGAAAAAAAAAAAAAAAAAAGTATAATTCACTCTATTCTGACCTGCTGCACACTGCTTGACTATCAACGTGCCATTCTCTGCTCCGTTTTCCCTCTCCTTCAAAGAAAGAAGACTGTGATTAATCTTGTCAAAATACAGCAACTACAGCCTTACTGCAACTGTTTTCTCCCCCTGCTGGTTCTGCTCTTTTGTTTAGGCCTTTGAATAAGCGTATTATTGTCTCTCCTGGGCTGCTACTAAGGTATTGAGGTGAAAAAAATTTGGTTTACTTCCACATGGGAATGATGATTCCCTAGCAAGTCCAGGATTCATTTATAAGGATGCTTCACTACTTATCTCTACATTTACTACACCGTAATTCTGCAGTCATGCTTGTAGTCAATACTACACACCCTTCCATGCACTGAAGCCTCCTACTACCTGCTTGCTCTCCGCACTTCCCTGACCATGAAATTAACTGAAACCAAAAGTCTAACAATGATTTTTCTCTCCTTCCTTCTTTCCTTCCTTCCTTCCGGCACTATATGTTGATTGAATCTCCAAAATATCTGCTTTCAAGTCTGCTCTACCTCTGTGTTTCCAAAAGTCCATCTCTGTGCACCAATTGCATGTAACTCTTCTGCCACTCGTGACTGTTGGTCCAAATATTTTCCCAGGTCCAACTTCAACACATTCAAATGGGCATAATGATTAGTATAAATCACTTATGTTTGCCCCAAACCTGGTTTAAAAACGAAGTTTTCACATATGGGGCTTTTATTTATATTTTTAATCCTCCAATTACCAATTCCTAAATGCTCTCCAGTGGTTTGGACTGGTATTAATCTGACCTAATCTTAGCTGGCTATTCTGAGTTCAATCCACAATAAACAGGAAGCAAGAGATGTTACAAGAATGACGACTGTAAGAGAAAGGAGATCAACTGTTCTGCAACAGGACCTGTTTTAAATTGGGATGCCTAACGATGCAGTGGCTAAATTCGGACAACAGAAATTCCACAAGGTTGTCTTGCTGCTTTTACTATTTAGATTAACGCTGACTCCGTTGTTTCAACTTTTACCACTGTTGACCATCACTGCTTTCTGGGCTCACCAGCCACAATCATTTTCCTATGCCTTACACTGTAGTTGCCCATCTCCTCCTCAAGTCTTTGTGGAACACATCTGACCTCCACTGAATATACAGTCATCAACGTACCTGCTCAGTCCAACCAGTATTCCACTGTAACCTTGAATCACCTGTAAGCACACGTCAGCTGTAGTATTTTCAGCAATGTTTCACAATGTATATTTAAAGAAACAGATTTCTATCCTGGATCTGTATACTCTTTTTCAAGGTACTTTCAATGTTCTAGTGTAAGTAACATCAAATGATTGAAACTGCCATCAAGCATCAGGTTACTAAAATATTTATATCAAAATTTTGCAGGCATTTTTCAGATAAACATCCAAATCATGGCATGTATTTGAAGTTTACAGAAGAAGCTCAAATAACTTAGGTAGCTAACCTCAAGACAACACAAATGTTACTTGTCTTAGAGGTGCATGGACACCATAGAGTAGAAGTTTCCTCAGAACTTGGCACCAACTGGTAACTGTAGCTGTCACCCAACAGATCATTAGGACTGAAATATTCTTTTACATTTCAATTCCTCATATTAGGTTTGAAGAAAACTTTTAGGTAAGTCTGATGTGCTTCTAATGCATCTAAACAACAGTCTGTTGTGCTTTTAGCACTACCTTCTTCTGGCTTTTTGAGAAGAGAATTTTGGCATTTAGGGAAGCTCTCCTATAATACTTAATTATTTTTAAAAGTTAAGATGTTTTCCAGATAATACTACATGAGAAAGATGTGTCTATAAAAAAAAGTAGACAAAGAAGATGGAGACAAACACTTGTTTAATGAACACAATGCTGGTGTTAAAACATTACTGGGTTATTACTACTTATTTCTCTTCACGTATACATTCATTAAAACTCCAAAATAACAGTGGACATTGCATAAATGAGACAAAGCTCATACATATGTAACTACTCTTTTAAGAAGCTAACAGACAAAACAGCAAATGAAGTACAAATTTGGGGAGGGGTCCATATCTATTTTGTCTTCCTATATTCTGATCATTACCTATTTACGGCTAGGTAAGAATATCAGCTAACAATGCACTACCAAATCAAGGTATCTGGGGTGACTACTTGTAAAAGAGCGAGAAGCTACCAGAAAGGATGTAATGGAAAAAAACAAAGAGACAATTTTAGCAAAACACCCAACTTCCCAAAACCTATTATTACATGTCTTCCCTATGTAATAAAACCCAAACTTTTATAACCAGAATTGAATTACGAAATGGCTTTAAGAAGTATTTGGGAAAGAAAAAAATTACAACAATTCAACATCACGTAACACTAGTTCCACTAACAAGCTTAAGATACAAAAAATAAAAATATCTAACACTTCAGTACCATCAAAAGTATCAAAAATCAGTAGTTACCAGCAAGTCTGTTTATATGAAATTGCCTTTTCATGGCATCATGTCTAACTTTCCTGTACTACAGGACCAACATGATTTCTTAGGCAACTTAATGGGCCAACCAAATTATTGCCTTATCCCACGGGTCAGGAAGATAACCTGAAGTCAGAGTTTTCAAGTGGTTCTCAAACCTGATTCAGAGTACAAGCTTCCATAGAAGGTTAAGCATATGAATCCAGTTCGGTATGCACACCCTCAGCCTATATTCTTTCCTGAACTGACCAGAGATTTCTAAAGCACACCAAAGCTTTATTACGTCCTCTGTCAGAAGGCACTTTTAATGCAGGGTTAAATTTCACCTCATACCCCAAGTTTTAAGGCATATGGATTAAATATTATTATATTAACATTTTAGTGAGATTAAGAATTCCGCAGCCAAGCTTCGTCACCCTATTTTCACATTAGACAGAAGAAATTCATTCTGGTCTTCAGTAGTTTTATTTCAGGAATGTCTAACAGGACCCCTCATACATTATTCAAAATAAAGACTTAACAGTGTTTGGCTGTGACAATTCTGGAACCAGCCATTCCAAAATATCAGATATGTCTTCAGATTCGGCTCTTTTATAGTAGGTAGATCATCTTGAATTACAGGACTTGTATCTAGCCCTCTAGCATTTCAAGCTTTTTATTGCCTTCCAGGCTGTGCACAGGTAAGGTGATGAATTTTGTGCTGTCTTTTTTTTTGTAATTGCATCCACCAGTGTAGTTCTTGTTTTGATTATCAGTGTAGCTTTCCAAGATGTTCACACCAGACATCAACTATTTTATCCATGGTACTAATCGCAGGTTAAACCCAGTCCAATTTCACCTTTATTTCTTTCGAAACATAAAAACAAAAAACCTCTTAATGTGAACTCCTTGCTGGTTGTGCTTCACAAGGTAGTTAAGCTTCCAGAGATTTAGAAACAGATGCCATCTGTTAGATTTAAACTTTTATTAGAAATCCATTTGGTCTTGCTTTTCCCTTTGGCATCCTTTCCATTGGGGAATACTGAATAATCAAAGCCTCTGCAGTTCAAACTGTGGGAGAAGGGAAAAGGCAAAAAAGGAGGCAAAAACAGGAACAAGAAAGATTCTGCTAACCTAGTTTATCATCAGTCAAGTCAAGGTTTCATCCAGTTGCTATTAACAGTGTTTTCAACATTCTGAATACCCATTTAAGAGGTTTTGACAAGAAAAATATGGCATCAATTGAGGAGAAAAAAATGGAATTGTAAAGTAACAAATATACATAGTAATTTCTTGGTTTTCTGTGACAAGACTTCCTTGCCAAATGAATTAATAAAATCAGATGGTAGAAATGATGCTCTAAGAAAATTCAAATGATGAAATTAATACATTTGCTTATTGTGTAGCAAATGCTTTGCTGAAGTAAGCTATATTTGCTGCACGGTCCTTGAGATATCCTCACATGTGCATTTTTGGTTTTTTTAACTGTGGAGCTCTCGTCAAAAATTCTGAGTTACTTGCCTTGTAGTACCAGTCCTGAAATTTTTTACAGCACTCTTCACTGCAGAAATCTCTCACTACACCATCAAGTTCCTTAGTTGCTCCCTTTTTGCACAGCTGTGAGCAGTAATTACAAGTAACACATCTCAGTCCTAACCGTCTTGCAAAGTCTTGTTTATAAAGCAGCTTGCAGCCTGGAAACAGATTTTAAACATTAGGAACAAAGTAATTTTTACAGAGAGATAGCACAGTTAAGATTAAATATTGAAAATTAAATTAATAAAATAACAGCTAACAATTGGGGCTTCAGCCAAATTCAGGTCGCATAATGGACTATATTTCAAGACACTGTTACCTGAATACCTTTCCTGCACAAATCTACATCTTTTTCAAAACATCATGCTTGAATCTGTGCTTATCAAATCCCTGAATAAACAATCAGAAAAAATACATAATTTTCTTTTCATATAGATCCATGCAAAAGCATTGACTTGGAATTACCATTGCTCAGTGACATATCCTCAGAATGCTAGATAGCTAGACAATGATGAAAAGATATTTTACGATAGACAACACTAGCCACTAAAACAATACACCTGTCTTCAAGGATCAACTTATTTCTACTACTACTTTCATTCATATTAATACAACAAACCACTTAAAGACAACGCATTAATTTTTAAGAACACTAAGGTACAAGATGACCTAAGAACTGAAGAGTTTCTTAAAAGATATAACTATAAAGTAAGCAATGATCAGTACTGAGGATAATTATGCAATGATAGGAGTTTACATATGAATTTTGTGTAGGATATGTATTCAATGAATCTTTTATTTTTTCTTTTCACGTGAGGTTTGGGTTTTTTTTTTTTGCATTTGCTATGCAGTCATAATTTCAAGGTTGCCATAATGAGAGCTATATTCTTCAATCATCTGATCCTCCCTCAAGCAAATTAGAAAAGATTTTTGAACATATTAAATGCATTAAAATATGAATGCTGCAGCTATTAGATAGGCTATTTTGAGAACAAAATGTATTTAAACTACCATGTATCTCTGTAATTGTGCTGATTTTACAGAAGAGAACAGTATAAGATGAAGTAACTGTCTGTATTAAACACCGGAGGGATGAGATAACATCTACAGAGACCTTCCATTTAAGGTACTGCACCTGTTTTTATATTCTCCCAAATATCACAGCACCACCAAGGCCAGAACTCAAGTCTTCCAAGGGCCTGTGCTGCTTGGGCATATAGTCTAACACAGACAGTTATGAAACTCAATACATAACATAGATGCTGCACTTCCTCTGGCACAAAGAATACAAAAATACTATAATTATAAGGTATTCAGTAAATCTAATTCAGTGAGTTGTGCTGTTGTCTATTAGAGTAGAATTTCACATGGGTAAAACTGAGATAGTATTTTAAAATAACTAAAAGCACAAGAATGCAAGTGGAAGCTGCAGCAGACAGCTTCTTCCAAAAGCAAGAGTTTTCATTTGTGATTCTATGAGGTTTGCTAACGAATTAAATTTGCTAGCAATGTCTAAACAATGCAATTATAAAATATCATACAAATAAGATACTGCAGGTAATAACTCTGTTTTAAACTGGGGTGGTTTTTTTAGTTATATATCTGATTGACAACAAAATTTTTAAAATTACTAGGAGAATGGAAGTGCCAACTCAAGCAATTGTCCTTACAGCGCAACTGATTTGGATGTTAAATACAATGCTCTGAAAGAAATAACAATCCTGAAGACAGTGTGTGCAAGCTATTAGTTAAAAGTATCCATTAAAGCACCGAAAATTTCTTGCCAGTATTTTTTCCTGCTGTCTGTATCTCTCGTTACTGTACAGGGCATCAGATTGTTTCCGCTACTTTACAATTCAGTGACAACTCAGCACCAAAATGTACCCTCCTCTTCGGCTGTGCCTTAGAACAGCCATTCAGTGCTGCATCAACCTTTCAAGATCACAAATCAGTGGAAGCGCTCTACTACCAACCAGGTAAGCTACGTGCAGCCGGCTAAACAATCTACAAAAAGGAATGGGCAAAACTGACATTTTTCTTGACTGCTACACTACAGAAGTAAAATTGAAGAAGATACTGCTGTTGCATTAAGAAAAAGTTATCAGGTAAGAAATTTTCCATTCTACAGTCAAACATCTCCCACTTCGCTGTGACTCATGGAAAATAATAAGCAGTGAACATTAAGCAAAGGGAAACAAAAAGTCCAAAATTCCAGCCCTTAAGACGAAATGCCTGAAGAACATGGGTGTTTTTTTAATAGATAACTGACTGCAAGGCTTCTTGCTGAAGAAGGCCTCTACAGAAGACAGAAAATCCATCTTTATAAAACCTTAAATGTTGACAGAAGATAGCTGCAACCCTGAAGATTTCCAAAATGGAAGTACAGGCTTTTCTTTCTACAACATCATGAGCAAAATTCTTCAGATTTGTCTCATGTTTTTTAATGTGTTTGTGATATGTAACTTAATCCACCTGACCACAGAACATTTGGCTGCTTCAATAACTTGTCACTTCAGACAAAGGGAAAACAAAACACCTTTCTTTTTTCAGGATGTGTTTTAATTAGGTCCTTGGTACTCTGTGCATATCCAGGACATAACTTTTTATTCTAATGCTATAGCTTTGATTGGAATAGTGAGACTTGCTCTGAAGTATGGAAAAGGTATTTACCTCTAGCAAAACATATTCTGAGCTCAAATAATTTGCTCTTCACGGTTAATAATGTAAATCCTGAATCAACAGAGCAGTACCATCCATGCTGGCTTTGCAGATGTGACAAGAAGTGGGCTTTAACTGACAGTACATTGTGCATGAGTAGTACAAAAAGCACTGGTTGTCTGATCTTTCCAATATCAACACTAAAATCCTGAGGGTTTGCTCAGTCTAACTCCCCCAGGGACTTGGGGTTCATGAGTATAAGCACTGCCTAAGACAAACAGCTGACAGCCCTAACATTTTGTTCAAAAATATACAAGTAAAATCCTAAGCTCCTCAGGATTTCTCCTGTAACACCAGATACACAAGGTACAGTGCGACCAGAGGAAAAATTCTAGTGCTTTGAAGTGATTCTACAAGAAAATAGCTCTTGATAAATTCAAAGAAAAATGTAAGTGCAGGTCATTTGGTTCAAGCTATACGGGCAAGCAATTATGTTCTTTAGCAAAATTCTAAGAGTAGACCAACCTGCAAGTCAACTGTCTTGGAAAGACCATTAAGGAACATTTTCAGATGACGTATCTCAACTCAAAATTTGAACCATGAAAAAAGACAAGTATCTGAGTATCTGTTAAATCCATGTAACATATCCTTAGTTATGCTATTAGAACTCTGGTTTCCACGCAAAAGCCAACACAAAACCCAACCCCTTCCAACAGCCCTGAAACTTTGGTTTCCCACATGAACTGTAGAGAGAGGATAAGCATCTGAACAAATGCAACAGAGGTGTTCTGACAGGACAACATGGGAGCAGTTCCTCCAGACCTTTACTTCAGGCATGTTCCAGGTCAAGTGAGCTTCCCTTCTCTCGGCAGTCCCAAGAGCTGCCAGGTCCAGCCCTGCAGAGTGACCCATGGTAGGAAATGCGCTTCACTTGGCTGTCCGCACATTTGGTGCAAGCAAAGCACTAAGAACCTGATCCTATTCCACCAGCGGCATCTATCTGAACTGTGGTGTCTTCAGTACATTGACACATCAGGCAGCTGTGAAAAAAGAATGCTGAACTAAAAACACTTCCAAGTCCTCAACGCCAGACAGAGTACAATATTGTGGCGGATGCACTCGACCCCTCCTGTGACAAACATATTTCACAGAACTCAATTGTTCCATCCTAAAAATGATTCGTTTTTTACCTCTGAAAGGCTGTACTTGTTAGACTACCTTTCTCCTCCTTTAAGCTACATACAGGACTTGCTGTTCTCTCATTAATAACTTCAACTATTATCCTTTAGCAACTTCATCTAGAGAAGAGTAACAACAGGCCTGTCATATCACAAGGCTGTAGTATCAAGAAGCCCACAGCATCACAAGCTAGGTGTTGAAGATTTGTGGAGCTATGTTCCACCTCTCTGCTGCCTTTTGTTGCCTCCCTCTGCACTCAATTGAATGCAACAGCTACCTCTTCCACATTCCTATATCCAGGGTCTCTGGCTTCACAGTAAACATCACTATTAAGGAAACAGATTAAAAGCATCCAATTTTGGGTCTTGCTTAGATTACCATTAAAATAGACCACATCCTCTCCAAGTAACAGAGACGCTGTGTATCCTGCTTCCTTCCTTGTCTTCTGCTTAAGAACCTGTTACTATTGTTAAACTCAACTTTTATACATCCTCAGTTTATCCTGATATTTTCTGATATTGGGATACTAATATGAGTGCAAACTGGAACATAGGAGGTTTCACTTAAATATGAGAAGAAACTTCTTCTCAGTGAGGGTGACAGACACTGGAACAGGCTGCCCAGGGGGGTTGTGGAGTCTCCTACTCTGGAGACATTCAAAACCCGCCTGGACACCTTCCTGTGTAACCTCATCTGGGTGTTCCTGCTCTGGCAGGGAAATAGGACTAGGTGATCTTTTGAGGTCCCTTTCTAATCCCTAACAGTCTGTGATTCGGTGACACTAGCTCCTTCCCTTCTCTTCCCTCCTATTCCCATGCAGTTACTCGGTGTCTGCTTGTCCTTCAATTTTTTCAAGTTAATTATTCTTTCAGATTCATAAAAAGCATCTTTATAAACTTTCTTCTTCTTCTGCTCCTAATCTCAGCACCTGAAATTGTCATAAACCCTTACCTGCAAAAGCCAACACTGTCTTTGCTTAAAAAACTGTCTCAAACCTCTTCAAAGACACAACAGCGGAATTAACACCAAAGAACAAAAATTTAACAAGGATCACTGTAATCAAGCAATGCACAGGGTTTCACTTGACAGTCTTTACCATGTTAGAAATTAGCTTTCTGTGAACAAAAAAAAAAAAAATCTCAGATTCAGCACAACCTGTACGCAAATTTAAGTTCAAATGATGTTACTTAATAGTATCAATATTCTCCCTCTATAGATAGATGGAAGATAAACATATAATGTCTTCCTCAGCATAGTTCTATTTTTTGATGCTTTCAACTACAAGAACGCTGCAGAAGTATCAAAACCTGGGTTAACAAGTCAAAATTTTCAAGTCATTCCAGAAGATATGCATCTGCCAAGCACTAATTGGAAACTACATCTACACATTCCTAGTTGTGGAACACCATAAGAGCTGAGTCTCTAGCTCTTCCATGTGCATTTGTCTGTAAGTCATGGATCTTTACTTTCCTTCAGCATCGCCAAGAGCTTTGACTTGGTACTTCTGCAGCGAGGGAGCCTGTTAAGTGAAGAACCAGCAGGGAACCCCTGTATGTTAGGGAGCTGTTTGACTGTTCAGAGCTTGACGATGGTAACAGTGTTGAGTGTTTTTAGGTCAGAATCAGAGGGAAGGCAAACAAGGCAGATAAGATGGCAGGAGTCTGTTATAGACAATCCAACCAGGACAAAGAGGCAGATGAAATCCTAGACGCAGCTGGGAGAAGCCTCATGATCATTAGCCCTTGTTCTCATGGGGGATTTCAACTTACCAGATGCTTGCTGGAAATACAACACAGCAGAGAGGAAACAGTCTAGGAGGCTCCTGGAGTGCATGGAATACAACTTCCTGACACAGCTGGTCAGTGAGCCTACTAGGGAAGGTGCCACGCTGGACCTGTTGTTTGCGAACAGAGAAGGACTTGTGAGTGGTGTAACGGTTGGAGACTGTCTTGGGCACAGGGATCATTAAATTATAGAGTTTTTCATTTTTGGAGAAGGAGGGGGACCAGCAGTCTACTTTGGAGGGCAGACTTTGGTCTGCTTAGAAGCCTGGTTGACAGAGTCTCTTGAGAGGCAGCTCTGAAGGGCAAAGTAGCCCAGGAAAGCTGGTCTCTCTTCAAGAAGGAAATCTTAGAGGTGCAGGAGCAGGCTGTCCCCTTGTGCTGAAAGACAGGCTGGCTGGGAAGAAGACTGGCCTGGCTGAACAGAGAGCTTTGGCTGGAACTCAGGAATAAAAGGAGAATTTTTGACCTCTGCAAGATGGGGCAGGCAACTCAGTAGGACTACAAAGATGTCACAAAGTCATGCACGGAGAAAATTAGAAGGGCCAAAGCCGAACGAGAGCCGAATCTGGCTACTACTATAAAAGACAACACAAAAACGTTTCTATAAATACACTAGGAAACTAAAGGAGGACCAAGGACAATCTCCATCCTTTATTGGATGTGCAGGGAAACATAGTGACGAACGATGAAGAAAAGGCTGAGGTACTTAATACTTTCTTCACCTCAGTCTTTAACAGTAATACCATTTTTTTCTGGGTACCCAGCGCCCTGAGCTGGAAAACAGGGAGCGGAACGAAGCCCACATAATCCAAGAGGAAACAGCTAGTGACCTGCTACACCGCTTCGACACACACAAGCCTATGGGGCCAGATGCACCGAAGCTGACTGAGGGAGATGGCGGAAGTGCTCACCAAGCCACTGTCAATTATTTATCAGCAGTCCTGGCCAAACAGGAGGTCCCAGCTGACTGGAGATTAGCAAATGTGACACTCATCTACAAGAAAGAGGATCTGGGGAACTACAGGCCTGTCAGTGTGACCTTGGTGCAGGGGAAGGTTATGGAGCAGATCCTCCTGAATGCCATCACACAGCACATACAGGACAACTAGGAATCAGGCCCAGTCACTGGGGGTTTATGAAAGGCAGGTCCTACATGACTAACCTGATCACCTTTTATGAAACAGTGACCTGCTTAGTGGATGAGGGAAAGATTATGGACATTGTCTACCTGGACTTCAGTAAAGCCTTTGACACTGTCCCACAGCATCCTCCCGGAGAAACTGGCAGCTCATGGCTTGGATGGGCGTATTCTTTGCTGGATAAAGAACTGGCTGGTTGGCTGGGTCCAAAGGGTTGTGGTGAACGGAGTCAAATCCAGTCGGCAGCTGGTCACAAGTGGTGTTCCCCAGGGATCAGTGTTGGGGCCAGTTCCGTTTAATCTCTTTATCAATGATCTGGACAAGGGGATCGAGTGCACCCTCAGTAAGTTTGCAGATGACACCAAGTTGGTGGGAGTGTTGATCTGCTGGAGAGTAGGAAGGCCATACAGAGGGATCTGGAAAGGCTGGATTGTTGGGCTGAGGCCAATTGTATGAGGCTCAACAAGGCCATGTGCCGGGTCCTGCACTTGGGTCACAACAACCCCAGGCAGCGCTGCAGGCTCAGAAGAGTGGCTGGAAAGTGCCTGGTGGAAAAGGACCTGGGGGTGTTGATAGACAGCTGGATGAACATGAGCCAGCAGTGTGCCCAGGTGGCCAAGAAGGCCAACAGCACCCTGGCTTGTATCAGGAATGGTATGGCCAGCAGGACCAGGGCAGCGATCGTCCCCCTGTACTCAGCACTGGTGAGGCTGCACCTTGAATCCTGTGTTCAGTTTTGGGCCCCTCACTACAGGAAAGACATTGAGGTGCTGGAGAGAGTTCAGAGAAGGGCAACAAAGCTGGTGAGGGCTCTGGAGCACAAGTCTGATGAGAAGCAGCTGAGGGAACTGGAGCTGTTCAGCCTGGAGAAAAGGAGGCTGAGGGGAGACCTTATCACTGTCTACAGCTACCTGGAAGGAGGTCGTAGCATGGAGGGTGTTGGTCTCTTCTCACAAGTAGCAAGTGATAGGACAAGAGGAAATGGCCTCAAGTTGTGCCAGGGAAGGTTTAGATTGGATATTAGGAAAAAATTTTCACAGAAAGGGTTGTCAGGCATTGGAACAGGCTGCCCAGGGAAGTGGTTGAATCATCATTCCTGGAGGTGATTAAAAGATGTATAGATGAGGTTCTTACAGACATGGTTTAGTAGTAGACTTATCAGTGCTAGGATAATGGTTGGACTTGATGGTCTTAAATGTCTTTTTCCAACCTAAATTATTCTATTGTCTTTCCTAGACACACTCTGTTCCAAAAACACTTAATTTCCTGATTTTCTTTTTCCACTTGTTTGCTCTACAATATTGCAAAAGGGGTTATCTCTACTTAGATGAAACGTCACAACTGTTTACATTCAGTTTAATTGCAGATTCCCCAGACACTCATTAGCATACTATCAAGATGACAGCAGAGATGCTGGTGTCAAAGCTGTCCTTTATCTGTATTATCCATTTGAAAGGAACGCTCAAACATCAGATAACTGAGGTACTTAACAACTTACTGACCTCCTTCTTCCAAGAAGTAGACTACTGGACATGAATCAGTGTTATTAGAATTTACATTTTAAAATTATTACAAAGCTTGTCTTATTTAAATCGTAACACTTAGTTGTATTAAAAAGATGAATTAAATGCAAAAGAAGTCGACAAGTAAAAGAGTTATGGTGATACTCATCATAAAATAGTTTCATTGCTGGACTGTCGAAGACTGATTTGTTCTTCTATACCCTCAGAAGTGAGATATAGATATATATATACATAGAGATATATATATATATATATCTATCTATCTATTTATCTATATATATACCAAAACAAAACCACCAAAACACAACAAACCCCAACCAACAAACAAAAAAAACCCAAACAAAGAAAAAAACACAATACCCCACCAACCCAAAATCAGTAACTTGAACGTTTCCTCAGGATTAAAAACTTGCATGGCCTATCTCCAATTGTCACCCATGCAACTACACGTATATAAAAATCCACAAACAGCTCTGATCTTCTTGCTTTAGCATGTACAATATATATTTTACTTAATTTAGATACTGGTACTTTGGAATGAGACACGCTAGTGGCAAAACACCAGGACAGTTTAATTTCCAATTCTCAAAACCAGGGGAACAAGTTAAACTCTTTCAAGTAGCCTGTTCAGGTTGTTCACCCTTCACATAGCATGAGTTTTGGACAGAAACAGAAAAAGCACACTGTATTCCATGAAAGAACAGAAAACCATCTTTCACATGAATGATAAGTCAGTTCTAATTACCTCCTATTGCAATGGAAGTTTCAGCTGGTCACTGCACATTTTTAAATATATCAAGAGAAACATAAATAAACAGAGTTGGAATGAAACTGCCCAGAAATACTGATCCCAGAGACCTTAATGTGGCTGCCAGGGTTTGTGTGAATACGTATGTATGTACATGTATAAGAAAGCCTCAGGTATGAAGAATGTGAGCAGAGGAATTATGACATCTTCAGTACTCCAGCTACGCAGGCACAAGCAGTCAAGGGGTATTTTTGGTTGATCTTATATACACTTTCCCAACAGCTTCCTTGAATATGAACAAATAAACACTTCTGCAGAAATTTCAACACTTGTTAGACTTTTTATCTAGGAGTCTTCTCTTACAAATACACGCCTCAGATTTTCCACTATGTTCCCTTCAATTTCTTCCCAAAAACGCCAATAACTTTTGTGACTGAGCACCTTAGGTAATTTTTTCTCAAATCGTAATACATTGTCTTCTGGTGAAGAATAATTGCATGCCCAACAAAATCATCTATGTTGGTAAGGGTTCTTGAACACTTTGCAATACCAAAACCAGCATGGCCTCCAGATCCAACAAGTTTATTTCGTTCATCTACTAGTTTTTCTATTTTACAAACAGTCAGAAGTATTTCTGGAAAAAGGCTATGACATCAAGGAAAAACTGGTGGTGTTTGGGTCCCTGGAGAAGGGGGAAGAGAGAAATCCATCACTGCTGATGATGGAACTTCTATTTGTTGACCTTCACTTTGTCTAAAGACCTGGCCCTTTTCTCCCCACATCACATCTAAACACTGTTAACTCTTGGATTCCACTACTTCCACAGCAATTCATGAAAATAGTCTGTTTTCCTTTAAAATACAGGGCCTGGGTTGTTTCTACAGGGCTTCTGTCCAGATTTGAAGTTTCCTTTCATCAGGTAACACAGATAAGCTTTTTTCACATGTATCACGAAGTAGAGCTAAGCTACAGGTAGCAGAAGTGTGCCATATTTATTCAAGTTACATTCTACTTAATGGTGCTTTTGGCTACCTTCTCTCTGTTACCCAGTGGTTCAGATCCTCTCAGTAAGCCAATAAGCTTTGTTTTAATGATAACGTTTGGCATATTCATCCTCATAAAGATCACCTTTGCTCTCAAGCTGGCAGTCCAACACACGCAAAACTCAGGACCCGCACTAAGATATCCAGCAATGGATTCCCCCCATTTAGTAACTGTATTCATGCAGAAGAGCATGCTTTTATTTCTTTCTTTCTTTCCTCAAGTTTTCCAATAGGATATACAAGTCCTCACCTATTTCAAGCCTTCTCATACAGAAATATACCTACAGTAGTAGAAATATGACATAGTACACATTATAAATCTTACTGATTTGTGACAGCCAACAGACTTTAAAAAGAGGGACTTCTAAGTATTCACAGTAATACCAGCATATACTGCAATCTCCAGGCCAAAAAAAGTTTGCTCATCTTCAAATACATTCTGTGGAATTATTTATTCTAAGAAAAAACTTCTTACTAGATGTTATTGAGCACTGCAATGATACACTGTAAAACTGAGTCTTGCCTTGTCCTTTTTCCTCTCTAGCTATCACTCTGCCTTCCAGAACAGAAGAAGAAAGTAATGATGGCAAAGAAACTTAAGCCACCACAGTCCATTCATCAGACACAAAAGTCTGCAGAGTCCAGAGCTCTAAGGGAACAGCATGGAGGGAAAACTGCTTCCAGCCCCGCACCCCACCCCCCAGGTTAACACAGCTCTGCTACAAGTGAACTGGCACATCTGCTGTTTAATCTGCTTGGGACCAGAGAATCTTCAGCAAGGTTTATCAAATGATAGTGAAAGTGTTGTATTATAACTGAAGAAAAAAAAATTCACTATATCCTTCAGAGACAGGTCATCCAAGCTTGTAGTTAAACTTCTACAATCAGGACTAAATATTAATAGCAGTATGAAAAAACAGCTCTCCAAAAGTAGAAAGGATAGGTTCGTATTAACGCTGTATTTTGCTGTTTCTATTGAAATAATCAATATTTTAATGCAACTTCCAAGAAAAATATGCCCATATACCTCCTCCTTAGTTTGTTTTCTTTTTGAAAATCCAAATCATTAGTCAGGAAAATGACAATGATAGTAACCAACATCAACAGGCATCATTAGAGCTGTTGCTTGAATAACCATTCTAAGCCAATGTAGAAAGAATTTCCACTGCTGTATTAAGTTTTAAAAATACTAACTGAAGAGAAAGCTTGGCATTCCTCAGTGCAGCTGGCGCTGGTATAGGCTCTGCTGCATACATTTAAAGGTTTTTTTGGTGCATATGTATATATGCATGTGCATACATACATGTATGTGTATGTACTTACATACACACACTTAAGAGTGTTGCTCACTCCTTCTTATCCTGGATTAAGTGGTGAAAAAGTCAATGAAAGACCAAAAAAGCAGCTCAGATAAATTAACAAGTACATGCACTAATAATAACAGGTACGTACATTTCATTAAAAATAACGATGAAACTTCTGTTTCAGCCTCAAGTACAAAAAATAAGTTGTTACCTTAAATTTTAACATTAAATGTTAATGTGGTACGTCAACTGCACTATAAATACAATGATAAATACCTTAGAAAAAAACCAAATACATACATACCTTCACTACAAAATGGTCTTTTGATGCCAGAGAAATTCACTGTCTCATGTAGCGTTTTCTCCTCTTGACAGTATTCACAGTATGTAACTATGCAGTGCAGTTTCTTATAATCATCAGAACATGCTCTGCTGCAGAACTGATACACTTTGTTCTAAATGCAAAGTTGCAAAGCATCATAAACAGGTTTAATGGATAGAATCTTAAGATCTGGAGATCGCAAATTTAAATAACAGTTTGCTATTACAACAACTTTAACATGCAAAGTAAATGGAAGTGCAAACACAATCAGGGTATGACATCTAATGCTAAAACTTAATAACTCTCAAACTAACAGCAAATGCTACAAATAGTCCTTTTCATATGAAAATGCTAAACAGAAAACATGCTAATCGATCTTCTCTCAGTTCATAGAGAAGCATAACAATGGTCTACCATATCTGCAGTCATACAATAACTCAAGATGATCTGAGAAATTACATTTTTCTTCAAATTCCACAATTCCTTTTTATTTGTTATTTATGAACAAAGTCTTCTGCTTTTATCCATATCAAAGTTAAACGATATTCTACAGAACCAAGTAATTTTATTAACTTATTTATTTTAAGCTTCAAGACCTTATAAAATAGCTATCTAGAAAAACTGAAGCTACAGGTTTAAACTTTTAAACACTTCGTAATTCTGAAAACACCACCAAAAAATCCCTTACCTCCCATTCCAGTATTTCTGGCTTTGAACAAAAAGAACTTTTGCAATAATTACATTTCAATTGAATATCACTGGGAGAGACAAACTGACCATTTGTTGAAGATTGAACACTGAGAGTCTGAAAAACATAAATATATACATACACATCACTAAAAAAGAAAGTTACTTCTAAAATGAGGTGTTTTTTCAATTAAGCCTATAGTGTTTGAGAATGTGGGAGTTTGTTTATAAGCTCAGGAGGATTTCTGACAAAAGCACAGCAGGTTAGTCTTTTCCCTTAATTCCTTTTCCCTTATCATCTTAGGTTTTCCAATCTCAAATCTCTACCATCACTTCCACCGTAATTTCTTTATGTCATTGTTAAGGCATTTCTTGTACCTTACCTTTCTAATGCCTGTTATTTAAAGGTAATTATAAACGCCAAAAAAAAGTCCCCCAAAATGGAACACTTGTTAATCAGAAAACATGTATTTTCAGACAAACACATTTCACAAACAAATAGTTTCAAATAAGGCAGATTATCAACACCATACCCAAGCACACCACTTGAAAATACAAATAAGAAAGTAAAAGACCTTCAATGAGAAACCTTGCATCTACTCACACTAGAAGAAAAGTAGCTACTAGCCCTAGCTGGCCTTAGTCACTACAGCAAGAAGATGCAATAATTCAAACATCCAGCCCCTGAACAATTAAGGGTTTTCAGACTGAGCAAAATACTACAGATTGTGTGTGTAGGTATAAGAATTTAATTCTGTAACTGAGTAATTCACTTAATGTACTTCTGAGGCAATCAGCAAATAGAGAACCCAATTATACAGTATCTGTAGTCTTCCAGTAGGTCTTACACACCTATAGAACAGTCTTTCGCACACTCCCTAGATCAAGCAACAATGATTAGTGTATTACACATGCGATATTCAAGACGAAATCTGAATCAGTAGTGATTACACACACTTGAAGAACTCAGGACTAATCCTTATGTCCAGCTTCTCAACAAACCTTTGTCTCGTTGCAAACAATGTGGAAACATATTTAAAGGTGACAAGTTCTCTTCTGACAGATTTCTTACTACCTCTCCACTTCATAACAGTGAAAATGTAAAATGTTTCTGTTACAGGATACTTTGTTTCAGACTCTCCTGTTACTAAAGGTTCACCTACACTAAAAAAAAAAAAAAGTAATTGTAATGAGACTGATTACTGATATAAATCCTCACATAAGTGGACTGGTACTGCTGAGTGCCAGCTAGCATCAGTATCTTTTAATGCAGATGCACTGATTCCACATCAGGAGGTGGCACACATTAAGTAGTCATGCACATTTCCCAGTTACGGGCAGGACCTCAGAACAAAATGCCATATACAGCAGAAAAGATGTCACCTTTATCCAAATGGTCCATGGCCCTATAAAGACTTGAACACAGTCTGATGCCCACATATGGTATATTGTCAAATTTTTCTCACTATATCCAGCAAACATCCCTGTGGTTGAGAGAGGTTTGCTAGACTTTGGCTGCTCTAAATAGGTAGCTGAAGACTCCTAATAACATGGAAGCCACAAAAGCGTTCTGAAATCCAGGTCCAATCTGTGCATTCCTGCATTTGCAGGTCTCCGAAAGCAAACAGCACACTCAATACGTGCTGCCATCAAGTAAGCATAATGAAAATCCTACAAGTTTTGATTGAAAACAAAAATCAAGAAGCAAGTATACCCACCACCTCCAGTTCAGGAATGAAGGAAATGTTAAAGAACTAGCAGATGTGACAACTTGTACAAAAACACTGAAAACAGAGGGAAGAATGAAGATGAAATATATTAAGTGCCCATCAAATGAAAAACAATTGTAAGTTTGATGTCTGTAATTACCTTTAAATATGGGACCAAAGCACCCTATTGTGAGGGTTTCAAGGTAAAAGTAAAACATGTTTTTATTGTTTTCTGATGTATGGCATCATTAGAGTCTTTTCTTTCTTTTCCCAATTGTTTGCTCTGATAGAAATTCAGTGCCTACATAGTCTAGGGGGCTGGTAACTGAACAATAACAAAAGACAGAGATGTGAGAAAACAGAGTTTGAGACTGTCCAAAATCATAACTTGTTTCGCAGAATATTTACATCTAACTGTAGATTTATTAGGTATTACTGCTTCTAAAACAAAAACAATGGTTTATTATCATAAGCTCCTAAGGCCAACTAAGTATTTCCCCACAGAAATCCATGAAGAACTGAATTCATATTACTGAAAACTCTAAACCAAGCAGAAGATGGTTGTAAAACCAACAGTTAAGCAAAACATTATTTTGTACACCTCCTTAAAATGTCTATTGTCCTGCTTACAATTAAGGACTGCTTCTGTGTTTTAATTAGTCAAGATGACATGCACACAGCATTTTCATCATCTTGCTTTGCCTCTCACAACATACTAAGAACAGAGAATATCCTTGGGAATTACTTTGGAGCATTATTACACAAAAAGAATAATGCAGGAAAATATCATAAGTTCATTAAAATCTTTCACAGGTAACCCCAACCAACAAGGTTTTATCGATGTTGTGCTTTATCAAAGACACCTTTGAAATAATATATTTGTATGTGTATCCTTCTGAGTATTTTAAATTCAGTCAAAAAAAAAATAGTTACATTTAACGTGACTTTTCTTGAGCCTGTCCGGAACAAGAGCATGGGAAATGTCAAGCAGATTGAAAAATCATTGTGAAGTCCTTTTCAGGCATCAATACAACCACCTCAAACTGCTCGAAGCCACCAGGTTCCTAATGAATTACTTAGGCAGACACAGCCTAAGACTTTCCCGAGACGAGCAGCGTGGTCACACAGCTTCTGGCTGGCCCCACCAGCTCAGCATTAGCGACAGCTCAACACAGAATCAAATTGTGGCAACATTTCTGTATATAAATCTATATGTGGAAGGGCTAGTGTGCAGCCAGACCGTGCCTGGTTTTTTCACAGTTGAGAAAAAATAACTTTGAGAGAATCAAGTTGTTCTTAAACATGAAAAAGAAAAGCAAGGAATCTTTTACATATGGTCATCCGCTAGGACTGTTCCACAAGCAAAATTAAATGGGGAAGGAACCAAACACTCCCTTTACACTCACGCACACACAAACCTTCCAGCCTCAGCATGGAACCCTCAATTATTACGATCAAACTTGGAAAAGTATTTTTGTGACAAGCACGCCGAACTTCCTCCACACTTCCCGCTGCAACATACTCTGTTTTTTAAATATACGTATGCAGGTATGTAATGAAGAACGCTTACAGACACCATAATGATGGCGAGAGAGAACACACCACCAGTGAATAACCAGAGTGAGTAACCTGCCAGAAAACACTGTACTTAGAATTCTTACGCATACTGACCCTACAGATCTCCACATACATCCATAAATTGGAGAAAGAACACAAACAAACCACCCACCAAAGCTTTAGCACAAATTTTCTGAAAACTTTACATATATTTTGCAAGATAGCTTATAAGACACTTGTACAATTGCTAACTTCAGGAAGATACATGTACTACAGCCTCCACGTCCACAACAAATACAAAAGCAGCTTCTTTTTCCTTAAGAGACAAGTTCAAAGCAGCATCTTCAACTGACGCCATATAGGCAGTGATAACAAAACTGTCTTAAAACCATACAGCTTTGGAACAGTTCTGTACTTAACTCTGCAATAACATCTCGCAAGACAAAGCACCAAAGAAGACAAGCTAAGTCACACTATTTTATCAACAACTACCAAACAAAAATCATATCCAGTAGGTTATTTTCCCTCTTCCACTCTTTCTTCCAAGGATGAATGCTCTTGCAAGCTGTCCACACAAAACAGAATATAGATATAGACACGTTTCACAACAAGTAGCTCAACTGAATGTTTCAAATATTTTAATGCATTAAAACAACAGTCAGCTAAAACCAAAAGATTATTCATAAGATAAAATGACAAATCAGCCTAAAGTACAGTAAACAGATTTGGAATTTAAATATTCCAAACCCATTCGTAAACCAAAAGGACTAAAATTTTTGCAGAAGGGAGACACAGATCTGAAACAGCAGTTATTCTCTTCTGAGAAGGGTGATCCCAACAAAGGAAAATGTCCAGGAAGAACAGGCACAGTAGGGAAAAGGTACTAATATAATGCCAGAAAACTAAACCAAGAATTTTCTACGTTAGTAAAAAAATAGTGAAAAATATGGAGCACCATAGCAATCCAGCCATTTTTCATTAGATCACTGCAGTAAGCATTGCAACTGACTGCATGGATTAAAGCATTTTCTGAATTTAGGTTCAGTCCCCTATGTGTCACTTAAGTATAAAAAAGCCTCAAGGCAACACTCACAGTCCAACACTCCCTTTGTGGTACACCATCCTTTCCATCTAACTTCTAAACGAACAGAACAAAAAAAGCTGTTCTCATACAATCAATTCTCATCTAACCGTGGATACATTTTATTATTCTGGACAGCGGATATACGTAAACAATCAAAAGTTAGAAACCGACAGAGATGTTTGAGCAAACTAAGGGTAAGAGAGCGACCACCATCTCGTTCTTTGGTCTCTACTGAGAACTCACAAACTGCATGGCTGCCCTACTTGAACTCCACTACAACAGATCTACGTGTAGCACTGAAACTGCAACAGAACCAACAGCAAGGTCCCGGATCAGAAACCCACAGCCAGCATCAAGTCATCTGGCAGTTACACTCAGTAACATTGCTTAATGTTGACTTATCTCTAAATCCAAGAAGGCCCAGGCTGTGTTTGTCATTCACTAGCTTTATTCTTCTCACTCAAATAGCAGAAGGGTTTTGTTCTGAGAGCTCTTGTGGCTCCAATCAGTTGTAAAGCCATGTAGAATAAAACAGATGCCAAATGAGTTTTCAAGAAGTATTACAGATTTGTCATTACATACTAACAATCTGCATCTATTTTCTTAATCAGTTCCACTGACAGACATCTATTAAATAGGTTAGGATGGAAGCACAGAACAGATCTCTATGATGGAGGTCCTATCCAGGGTATATTAAGGAAGAAATTAGGAGATTGCTGTTTTCTATCAACTGGAAAGCAAACCAAAGTTTAATGACAAATGGGAAAACCATATATGGGTGTAATTGTTCAACAACACGAGGAGGCAATTATCAATCTACAGCACACATCTGGGAAAACTGTTTCTACATACGAGATTTGAAACATTGTCTTTAAAAATGTTCTTTGATCATGTAGACATTAATCACTACAACATTTTACATATGTTTTAACCTTAAGTCATACTAAAAATATGACATTTTCAACAAGCATAGCAGCTTCTTCCAGTTACCTATCATTAGTCCTGCAACACTCCATTTTTTTGACACAATCAAAACAGGTAGTTTCATCCTTAAACACTCCAATAGCTAAGACTCTAACCTTTGACACTCACTACTCCCCATGACAAACCATTGTTAGTACAATATTACACATGAGAATTTTGTTACCGTACTTAGTATAGAAGAGACGAAAATTATTGATCTTCAATGCAAAATAGCCAGTCTCACCTCCATGAAGAGGCTGAGCTGGTAAAAATAAGATGAGCAGTGATACTGGTATCACAGAGAAATGGTATCACAGAGAAATGTGTTATTATTATTCAACATTTTAAGATAGCAGCCAGTATTAGCATTATGAAACAGTCCTTAGATAAAATAAATTGTTGAGCCAGAAGCATCTGCTGTGTTAATTATAACTCATAAACATGTATATACAAGCAAGTTAGTTTAATGTGCAAATACTTAACACAAACACAGGTACACAAATATTTAGGGAGGAAAAGATTTAACACAACAGCTAACCTGAAATTTAGCTACACAACTGGAACTGCAAAAGTTGTACAGTTTTCCATCAGGCATTGTGGCTTGATATTGAGGTAAAGAGTTTCGTTTACAAAAGTGGCAAATAATTCCCATACCTAAAAGAAAAACGTAGTTTACAAACAAAATAATCACAAAATAGTAGCTCAAAAAAAAACCTGGATTACAGGTCAGCTCTTCCCACCATTTAAATGCAAAAAGCTGTTTGTCTGTTTGCCAGTCATCTTCTACAAGTCACTTAAAAGAAACTGCAAAGGTTTTGCTGAGTTCTTCCATTAAAGACCTGCATTAAATATGAAATAGCACCTGCTTCTATGAAATTCATTAGAGCATTTTTGAGTTCACTGAGTTGAGATCTATGCCTGCTTTGTGCACTGAAGAACACACATTTCTGAGCTATTTACTAGTTCCTTTCACGGAGACAAAAAATTTCACCTAGAGAATTTCCACATAAACTGTAACTAACTCTATCCTTCTCCAATTGTTGCTTGAGAAGATAAAATGGGGTGGGGTTGGATCACATACAAAATAATATGAACTCACATGCATGAAAATTGCACTGCCATTCTGTGACACATCAGAGCACATTATGTCTCAACATTTTTCCCCTGGAAGCCTTAAGACAGCTGAAAATTGTTTCTGACATCAAGCAAAAGGCCAGTGGAGAAAATGACCTCTCATGGGTCCATTTACTAGTGCTGAATATAAGATGATCTTACTCTTTTTTGTTTTTAATAAGTTCAAAAACCTATGAAGTTACATCTGCATAAGTAAAACTAAACAGCCCACCCCCAGTATTCAAACCTTTTTAAAAAAAGTCTACTCTCATCAGTGATGAAAATCCATCATCCTTTTCACTTACTTTGTGATTTTGCATATTTTGATTTGTGTGTGTTCATGCATGCAGTTGAGCAGTATGGCTCCATATATCCATTAGGTCCTATGCACTGAGTCATGTCAAAAAACTTGCACTGAACTCTGCAGCCAGTACAAGATGTTAATTTGCCATATTTCTAAAACATAAAACAAAGCAGAACAATGCATTAGTTAAAATTATGTTTGGCTTTTGGTTTTAAATTATGGCACAACAAACACAGAGGAAAACTTATTTGTTTACTTCTGCAATTTGCTCACCCATCAGAACCTTCCTATACTAACTCAGGATCACCCTCTCAGGAGCATTCAGCACTGTGGTTGGGTCTCTTACTCCTGGCGCGGTAAGCTGGCTAAAACTAAACTTCTGTGTGAAGACAGAAACCAAACACATATCCTTCAAAAAAAACAAACCACCAACCAATCAAAAAAAACCCCATCATCCCAAACCCCACCATCTGCAAACTGTGCTAAGAGTATACAGCAAGTTGAGCTGAGCCGCGGAGTTTGAGACAACTGTGTTCCCCTCTCCTAGTTGATGGGACAACAGTTGTAAGAAAAGAAACAGGAATCTGGCACAGCAAAAATTAATGATAAATAATGGTGCTAAACTTTGAAAACATTTCTACTCTCCAAATGATAGCATCCTTAATATTTTCAAGTATGAGTTAGGCACAGTGGTTTCTTGTAACAGCACTGTTGGGAGAACCTCTAACTTTTCAACTCTTGAGTTCCAGTCCTCCAAGCAGGGGAAACACTGCAGAGCTCCTGTGCTCCGCATTGAATCCAACGAGGAACTGTGATTCCAACCTGATAACAGACCCAACTTCGACATCTCTCAACACAGCAGTCAGTCAATCAACCACAGCAGGGAACAAATGTTCTATAAAAAGTCACACCAAGCAGAAATACCAATGACACAGTCAACACACAAAATCAATAGTTCTGATCTGCTACATGTACTACATGGTTCAGTGCTGGGCAAACACGGCAAGCAAGCTTCAGGAAAAAATGTCTAGACACCCTCCCTGCCCACACAAACAGTGTAATGGTTTTGACAGGGATCATAAAGAATTCCTCATCCGAACAGCAATGAGTCTCCCATCAGACAGACTCTCTATCGAGAATTAGAAAATACCCTATTGACACTTAAGCGCTTAAGTTTTCTTCCGTTCTGCTGAGGAATGATTTTGGCACTACCTCTCCCTCTTTCCCCCTTTTTAAGGACTGAAGGGGACGGAAAGGCAAAGCACATTTCATAGGTGCTTCACTTTGTTCAGAGGAACAGAAGCGTCAGTGGATATCTTTCCTTTTCCTATCTTCAAACACCTGCATTTGAGAACTAGCTAAACTCAGTCTTATAGATAGACAGAGATGAAACTTAGAGTTTTATAACATGTATCATCTTCCCTATATTACAAACACGTACATAAAAACGCACAAATACCTGTGTCTGCCACAAACTGGGTGTCGCGCCTTGCGGAGAGCACTAAAATTTCAACATACCACACAACTTCACAAGTTTCACGTGCTGCTTTGATGAAACCTTTGCTGTGAATTTCCTCCGAAAAGTAGTATGTGCCAGATATCAAGCTCCTACTTAAAGTATTTTATACAAGTCCAGGATCATTCCTTCCCATCTTATTTCATTTTTTTTGTTTGCCTTTAAACATGTTACCCAGCACCTAATAATCCTTTTGTTCAGTCACAATATTCACAACATTTGCAGTAAGGACTAAGACCAAAATGCAGCAATTGTACTGTTCTATGAGTTAGAGCTATTCTGCCACTATATATTCAACTCCTCTGACAAGCTACCAGACAAAACCAGGGCACCAGGAACGCTTCAAGTTATACCACCAGTGAAAATACACGAGGTCACAATTTACAAAGGACTTCTTGGAACAAGCTTAGTGGATAACAAGCATAAAAAAATCTGCATGCACAAATAGCCTTGATACCGGAAGAATAAACCAAAATGTAAATCCAGAAGCACTGGTGCAAATATGGTGACAACAAACAGCTTAAGAAAGAGCGTTCACAAATACAATCAGAAAACAATGCACAGGTAAGTGAAACTTTCACAAGTCCTATGTCTGAAATAAAAATCAAACTGAAGCCATGATGACTTCAAGAGACGGGAAGATGAAAATACAGGTTGTAATAAATGAATTTACAGTAAGCTGATCAGAGTGTCATCAGACAATAATCACTGTGTCAGACTACACGTTTCAACAACAATCCCTTGAAAGTAGAAACAGCTTTTGCTAACCAACATCTCAAATATCTCATTATTTAACTGATGTCAAGAAAGGATCATGCACAGAAAGTACAGTGCAGCAGAACGTCCATCACTTCTGAATTTCAAACTTCATTATAATACTGGAGTTGTTTACTATTTCACCCTAGATCTTTCAGACTTAAAAGCAACAAAAATATTTATTAAAAGCATAATAGCAAGACTCTCATTTTATTCTTGTCACAGCAGCTTAGAGTGTTTGAGCATTTCTGCATCATTGGAAGTTTAAACATGTTGTTACACAAGTGGGGATGGGACACTGATGAAGAAAAATATTAAGAGGCCCAAAACCTCTTGAAAATTTTTGCTCCCAAAATCTCATAACCATAGTCTCCTTCAAGCTGAACTTTTCCCTGCGTTTTTATTACTCTTACCAGCACTCCCAATACTTCTAAGTCCCAATATTAAAACTACTCAAAAAACATGGAGTACAACACTATTATAAAAAAGATTAAGGCATCCCTGAAAGCATTCAATCAGCATTATATACAGGTACCTCAAGCAGTCTAACTCCAAGGCTTCTTCCACTGACGACAGAGACCCTCATACTGTACTGTCCCATATATTTTTAGATAGTCATAACGCAGCAAACCAAGAATTTTCTCTTCTGCTTAAGTGTCATATTTCCAGATGAGACTCTCTCTTCTTGAGGTTCTCAGGTAACTTACATCTCTACTCTCACATTTATCACAACATTACCATTAATCTCTAAGAATCCGCAGTACTAATTTCATTCTGTAGCAAAAGCAATATTTGGGAATCCTTTCCCTAGAAGCACCCTTCTAGCTGGAATAAAGAGACAGAAGATTTGCTAAAACTAAAGGGAACTATGGTAAAACATAGTGTCCAAGTGCATTCTTACGAGGTAAGGATTTTTGGCCCGAAAACAAGATAACTTAAGAGGATAATGACTGAACCAACAATTATATAGCGTGGGGCACTATGGGTCAACCATTCATTGTCTTTTCTAGTATTAAGAACTATGGGGAATCCCATGAATATCAACAGAAGTAATTTCAAAACAAACAACAGGAGGCAGTTGTTCACCTAGCAAACAGCAGGTCAGCCAAACTTTTTACCAAACGGTGTCATGGATAGAAAAACCGCTGATATGCGTTCACAAGGAGACTGTACAGGCACTAACTAAAGAGATTGGCTAAAAACAGCGTATAGGAACATTGCATCAAGTTCAAGAGATCCCCTGACCTCTAGACAGTCAGAAGCTAAGAGAATGCTCAGGGGAAAATACCCAAGTACTTGCACTGTTCTTACTCTTCCCTGCACACCCACTTACCTACACTGCAGCAGCCTCTATCCCTGATCCGAACCACAACAGCTGTTCTCATGTTCTTACTACATTTTCCTATTTAATTGAATATTTTAACCATCCTAAAGGAAATGCAGTTGTTTAGAAAAAGAAATCAAGCAAAATGTAAAGCTGCGTCACACCACACAAACCCAAAACTTCCTGACTTTATTTTAAAAAAGATCACGGAATCGTGTAGCTTGGAGGGGGCCTCCAGAGGTCAAGTACAACCTCCTGCTCAAAGCAGGTCCAGAGCTGGTTGCTGAGGACCTTGGCCATTCAAATCTGAGCATCTCCAAGGATGAGTGTTCTAAAACCTCTCTGGAGGAGAGCACTTTTCCTTCAATGCAAATGAAGTTTCCTCTTGTTTTCAAGTTGTCCATTGCCTCTCATCCTTCCACCGTGCACTTCTTAGTGTACAACTTTGTTCTCTCTGCATCTTCCCATTAGACTACTGATCCCCTTTTAGCCTTCTCAAGGTTGAACAAGCTGTGGTCTCCCAAGCCTGCCCTCCTCCGTCATGTGCTCCAGCCCTCTAACCATCTTGGCAGATCTCCACTGAACGGGCATCAGCACATCAACACCTTTCATCCTGTGGAATCCAAAACTGGAAACAGTACTCCATGTGCAGTCCCAGAAGGATGGTGGAGGACCGGTGGAAACCACTTCTGTTTGTAACTGAAACTAATTAAACTCTCTGTTCTTCACCTTTCTGGCTATGTATTTCAATAAAGCTATTAGTGCCTTCCATCTAGTCATCTGTGCTATGGACTTTTATTCTTGACTAAAAAAAGCAGTAGGAGCTGCTTTACACGCCTTCAGAAGGATAGAGAGCAGGATGAAGAACATGCCAGCAGGGTAAGAGAGTATTCTTGCTACTTCTCCCATGCAAGGACCAGTCAACTGAGAACACCAGCTGATTGCTATAATGTTGGGTACCAGCACAAGATTTGTCTCCAGTTGAAGAAAATGCTTTGCAGTTAAATTCATACAGTCCATGGTAAAACAGATCAGTGCATGCTTCTCAATCCAGGCAAACCTCTCTGGTAGATTCACAGACTAACAGTTTCCGAGATTAAAAATAAGATAAATACTGGGAAAACATCCAGAAAATAATATTCTGGGACAGAAACACAGTCAACCTGTGTTCAAATAGAAAGGTAAAGGAGAAAGAAAATATGAATTTTCTGTAAGTAGAAAAGCAGAGATGAGGGTGCTGAGTTACTAGAACAGGCTTCCCAGAGAAGCTGTGGATGCCCCATTTCTAGGAGTGTCCAAGGCCAGGCTGGATGGGGCTTTGAGCAACCTGGGGTAGTGGAAGGTGTTCCTGCCCATGGAAGGTGGGTTGGAACTAGATGATCTTTAAAATGTTCTAATCCAAACCATTGTATGATTCAGTACATGGAATTTAATAACATAGATCTGCTAGTAAGGTAATCAAGAGCAACTAAACTACTTCAGATTTATTTTATAGAAGGATGGTCCAGATGCAACATACATGCCTAAGAAAAGAACCAGATGACAGAAGAATCTGTAACAGTAAAGAAAGATGACACTGTACTATCTATTTAGTCTTTTGAATAATCTCTCCTCCAAGAACAACAAATGTAAACTCTTCCCTGCTCCAACAGATGACATTAAGATTAGTAACACCTCAAAAGCATGGAGTCTTAAGAGCAAAAGCTGAAGTAATTGCTTTTGTGGCCCTTGAACACCAAGTGATTTGTATTTATTTTCCATCAGCTGGTCTCTGCAAAAAGCCAAATCAGTAACTTGTCCAATAACTTTTCCTTGGCAACTCCAACTGCCAGTGGTCCCTTTTTGC
The DNA here is from genome assembly GCF_036013475.1 of Columba livia. NCBI lineage: Eukaryota > Metazoa > Chordata > Aves > Columbiformes > Columbidae > Columba > Columba livia. The sequence continues at coordinate 20,018,915 of NC_088602.1, read as the reverse complement.
CAGTTTTGTTCCCATTCTCAAAGACACTTCACGTCTTCAAGAAGAGCTGAAAACGCTTTCTTCCCCTGCCTCAAAAAGCGAGTTACTTTTACATTAACTGAATGTTTCAGCTGTTTCTGTTTTGCCTTTTCTCCCTGTTCCCCTTAACCCTATCCAAATAGTCCAGGCACAGCACTGCACAGGTGTGGTTAGATCCATCCGAACTCTAGTACTTGGTCATTTCACCTCTTTGCTTCCTTGTCCGAAGAATCTCCTGTGCTGCCACACAGATCACACCTCACCATTTTGACTGCCATAAGTATTTTTATTTAGAACTACAAAGTTGTTTTAACACCTGTGATGTACCTATCTCACTTTATCTTCTAGAATACTGACAAAGTAACATCCAGAACAAATATGATGAATGATATTCACATGCCTAAGGAATCTGATTATATAGGTTTTATAGAAAAACAGCAAGTTCTACAGCTGAAGACAGACCTCTGAACCAGAAATGGCAAATGGTTCCAGAAAACAGGAGTACATAAAAGGTAGAAGATCTGGATAGTTTCTAGGAGGACTTTAGTTGCATCAGAGATGCAAGAAACTAGATGTAAAAATACCGAGAGCCCTCCCACCCGCCCCCAAACAAACCCACATCAGTAAGCAGAAAGCAAGCAGAATTAGTTATTTATTTGCTGATAAAGATTTCTGACAGAGTAAAAAGCACCTAGCTATCTCCACTTGTAAAAGTGTACATCATATCAGATGCCAGTATATCACAGATTACTTAATATCAAACTAAGTATCACCTGAAGTGAGACAAAGCAGTTTAGTATATGAGGAAGAGACTCCACTATTAAACCACAGTTTGAACTGGCTGAAACCACAGAACTTCTCTTTAGGGAAAACAAACCAAACCAACCAACCCCACAAAAACAAAAAACCCCAAACAAACAAAAAAAAACCCAAACAAACCAACCACACAATCAAACCAACAAACACCAAAGGAAAAAAAAACCACCAACCACACACACAAAACAAAACAAACCCACACAACTGAAAAGTCAGTATATTTAATATCTCAGTGTAAAGGAGCCATTCAACTCTCACAACTACTGGTTTTGCCAACAGTATTTACTCTTGAAACAGACACTTGGAAACAAGCCTTTACAAAGCAGTAACAATGGCAGGAAGCAGCAGATTTTGTAGTCAATTGTATTATCAAAATAAAAAGGACAGACCTGCCTTAATAGCAATGAAGCGCCAACAAATAACAGACATGGCATGGGACAAGAAAAAGTGGAAAAGCCCAGATGCTTCCACTGAAGTACTATGTGACAGGACATTCTAGCATAGCATTCAGTGAGATTTAAAACAATGGATAACGCTACATTTTGTAGGATTAAATACAAACTCTACATAAGCAATGAATCATAAGCTGAAGAACTTGATATGCATACTATTGTATACAGTGAAGGCTCCTAAAGCCCTGCACGCAGATAAAGCAGAGGTGAGTTTTAAGGGAGTTTCACACAAGCGGTTGTTTGGCAAGGAACAGAATTCAGAACAAGAAGTGCAGCTGCCTAGGCTGGGCTTTGCTGTTATTTGTAAGTGAACATCTTAAACAGATGGCGCAGCCTGGTTAGTCTTGAAGCACCATCAGTAGTAAGTCTTCACCTAATCAAAGAAATCGATCAAAAGCACTTTTATTCAATGCAGAAGGAACACTTTCACTAGATGAAAAGACACTGCAAGCATCCTCTCCAGCTAGGAAAATACTTAATTTGGCTTGCAATCACCTGGTACTCACTTCATTCCAGAGCTATTAAGAAGCCTATAAGAAATAGCTACAGTTCCTTCCCCCTTTCTGATAGTACACAAATACCATCACTTTTAAGAAGCACCCAAAGCAAGTGAATCCCAGGTCATATTCTAACAAGAAAAATTTTAGTTAAGGAAACAAAAGAGTAATGAAATATTTTAAACTAGTAAAACATTAAACACTTCCATGGCAGAATCAAGAGCACTGTGGACTGATCAGGCCAGTAAGCAAAGAAGTTAAAGGCTGTATTTTTAAAAGGAGACACAGACTCAGCTTAATCTTAGTTGAACAGCGGGAAATTAAAAGGTATGGCTGGTTGCACAAGTCAAGTAACAGAATTCACTTGTTCCTTAGAACAACGTTGTTAAGCCTGCACCCAAGCCCAGCAAACCAGAACACAAACAGCATTGCAACTGCCTCAAAAACGAAGCCAACTAATTTTGTAGAGATAAAAAATACACAACATTATCAGAAACAAACATTGAAACAACATATGTACACACTTTTGGTTAATATGTCTTCATGGCAGGCACATTTGGGGTCTGTTACAATTTCTTGCAGTTACTAGTTTTTAGATGAATCACTAAAGTAATTTCTAAAATTATTACACTCCCATTTTAATTATATGAAATGCCTACTCAAATATTTTGCCGTTTGCACAATTACATAGACAATTTAGCCTCCTCCTTGTCAGATGTGATCTTATTCTCTTCTAGCATTGCTTTTTGTTTCGTTTAGTGTCATTCCTTCAGTCCCTCTTGCCCCTCTACATGTGAAGAGTTTGAACCTCAGTGCAACAGATGAAGAAATTTGTAATCTAAAAGTAGTAGTCTTCTTCGGGTTTAAAAAAAATCCACTCCCAGTACTGGTTTTGTTTTGACATTTTATACAAATTATCGCAGTGATTTCATTTTTGGAGGAAGCATTTTATTGTTGTTTTATCTTTTTTAAAAGAGCTTGACTTGCACTGAGCTGTCTTCACACAGAGCTCTTGTGCTATCAGCAAATTAACATGCTCCTGCATGTAACCACAGTGAGGGTTAGTTAGGTTATGTCTATTTAATTTTTTAAAATTCTTACACCATTTATTAATCTATTTATTTTTCATGGCCTTTTTTTATATGAAAGAAACCTAAGGTCTGCAATTACTTCAGTTTTAAGTAAGAAAGAACAGCCATCACCTCCCAGAAAAGCAAAACACAGAATACAATATCCAAGATTGAGTTTTAAAGAAGGTTCTGAAACTGGTATGTAGGAAAAGCCAAGTGCAACCATCACCTTGAAAGGTGACTTAAGCACTTCAGAATAATCCTACTCCCCATCCCAGGAACAACCCTGTTTCTTACGCTCATCAACAGCCTAAAGCAGAGGAAAGAAGCCCTTTGTAGCTGATAGTTTATCTGGATTTGGTGGCCATTCTGAGAGTCACAGTGATTTTTATTACCCACTTTTTTTTTTCATTCCAGGAAGAAAAAACATCCATCATAAGTTACTGAAAATTTACTGTTCAAATCAGTGTTATATTTATTCAAAAAATAGGGATGAAGTATATAGATAGGTACAAGTAATAAGCATCACTTTTCATTTATTCCTACTACAAACGTATAGCATATGGATAGATGTATGACATTAACAATATAAACTGCTTAATACAAAGCTCATACCAGTAAGACCTGTGTATTTTACAACTGTTTGTAAGAAAACATTTGCTAAAACTGTTGTGTGACACACGACAATCAGTTGTACAACACAATGCTGTAATCAAATGACACATCAATTTTTCCTGTATTATGGATTCCATTGAGTTTGAGTATGTAACAGCAACTCTCACACATTCTCTCCTTCACCAGACCTAATTAAAAAATTCCAAGAAAACATTGTTATGACTGAACACAGCAACCTACAATTTACCAGCTGTGGCCCATTGAGCTGTCAGTAACATTTTTCCAAAGTCTAAATTCCTTTTATAAAAGCAGAATACCTTGAATACATTCAGTTCAAAAAAAAAGCTTAATGTAAATGGAAGTTCAAACCAAAATAATCCTGCTAGACAACTAAATATTCTCAAATTGTGTCCTGAGCAACTTTGACACCTACAACAACATACACTAAAATCCTTCTAATTCTATAGCTTGAGTTTCTCTTAATATCAAAAATAGCCCAAACCCCCACACTCCAGGAACATTTGAAACCTATCAGTTAAGAATTACACTTAATCACCACTCCAAACCAGATGCACATAAACACTAGAGTTAAGCTTCTCAAAGCCTATTACAGTTTCCCAGTACCAAATATTTCCACAAAATAATTAAAAACTTGCTTGAATAAAGGCCACTGTCAGGTTCTCTTAAGGATCCTCACAATAATGGACAATACCTGACACTGCTTGTGAAGATTCCTAGTACTGCAAAGCACTCCTCCTCCCAAACCAAACCAGAACATACCACTTGCTAACCATAACCTTCTCAAATACATATCTAAACACAAAATACAACAATATCTGAACAAACAGTACAGTCTGTAACAAGAGTTAAGCACAGATTTATCATTCAGCCTCTCAAAATTCCATGTTCATTTCATAATTCCATGTGCAGTGCATGTTTTACTGGCTGTGTGGGAATTTCTCAAGTTCAAAGTTAATCTCATGCCTTTTTGTTTCGTCGAGAGACAGTATTCAACGCTTCTTCAAGTCTTTCCATGGCTTCTGGGCATGCCTACGTTTTTAGTATCTTGGAAACCTATCCTGTCCCTTTTGGTATAGCTGTGACAAAAGAATAATGCTTATGTTATGTTTTCAGTTACGCTGTTTACATATGCATGTTTCCAGATTTGCTGTTTGCACATTGCATGTACACCAAGAACAGTCATCCCCAAAAGCATAAAAACTGAATGTCCCAAGAGAAAATACAGACATATATGAAGCAACATTAAATAATTTAAAAACATTCAGCACTGCCTTCCCTTTTCTTCTGAATCATTGCTTTCTTAAAAGTGGAAAGAGATGAAGGAAGAACCCAAAGCAATGTGCAGCACTGGGACCACTCACATATTCAAGTGTGAACTTCAAAATCAGATTATGAAGTTTCTTGCTAGTGAAATAGTACGTTCATATTTCATAACACTATCCCTACTTAGAGCAGAATGTACCAAACAAGAACAAAACAAATGCCCAGATTGCATACCCTCCCCCTAAATATTTAATATTTCAGAGCTATCTTATTATATGATAAATACAGTGATTAATATTTAAACCTTCCAGCCAGCATTAGCAATGATTCAGAGATAAGCTGGCTCCGTAATATGCAAAAGATATCACCACCAGATTTCTTGATATGGAATTTTTTTTAACATCAACAATTTTTACTATCTTATTGGCCTCAAGAATAAATAAAAAACAAATCAAATAAAGAAAATGAAAGCATAAAATTTAACATGTGGCAGAATGAAAGTAACAAATTTTGAAATGCTATGCTGTACAGTGAACAAGATTAGACATGGCACAGGTACACGGCCAATGTATGTTCAGTTAGAACATTCTCACAGCAATGTCCAATATGTGCGCTCTGCACATTTTTGAATGTTTCGACTGCATACAAGCAAGTTTTTGTATCTAAAACATCACTTAAGGACCAGTAAGCTTGTGCATCAGGCTTGCTACTAATATACTCCTAAGTGACACAAGTGATACACCCATTAGAAAGAAACAATTATTAACATAAAATGCAACTGCAATGATATTTTCATTAGTAACAAAGATGTATTGCTATTACAGCAACATCAAAAAAAGCCAGTACTAAAAGGTCCATTCTGGTTGGCTTGCCCTCCCTGGCATTAATTTTATTTTTAGAAGTAGTTGTTACTTAAGACTTCTAAAGAAAAGTAAAGCTATGTTATGAATAACAAGGTAAATTTGAGTATTAATGTTTCATTCTAACTTATAGGTAAAGTGTAATTACCTGCTTGTATTCACCAACGCAGTTCTGACAGCAGAATCTTTTCTGCTGACCATCGATAGTGAGAATATTGTTTCCAGCTCCTTTACTGGGCAAATACTCCCCACAATGCTCGCAGCAATTCATTATTAAACCATTTGCCATCCTGTATTTATTGAAGCAATGGTCACTGCACAGCTTATGAGTCATATTTTTAAAGCTAACTTCATGACGAATCTAAAAAATAAAAATAAAAATAAAGCATCACCACACTAGCGCAAAGTTTCATGAAACTACTAAACAAGCTATAAGTCTTAAATTCAAGTATTAGAGCTAAAACGCAATTTTACTAGCTCACTATCCAAGAACAGAGATGCTCTAAATGACTGTGAAATACAGAAACAGAAATTGGTATTTCTGCTTTCTTTGAAATTCTAGAAAAAAATCTTAGACCCATTTGTTCTTGTAGCCTAGAAGCAAAGCTCACAGGGAAGGATGTAATAATTGCATATTACAGCAGAAGGTCAATTTATACAATTTTATAAAGTACTCAGTTTGCAGGCTAACAGCACGGCATATAAAGACTGGCCAGGCACATATGCTGTGTAAAGTAATAGCCTGAACTTTGGAGGGCTCAGCAATGCCATCGAGATTAAAATCAATACATAAATGAGAATTTAAAATCACGTATATTGTACATATCTCTAAAAAATTTGCATAATCTTTCAACATATACAATAAAAATAATTAATACAGTAAATCTTGACCATTTTAAACAGCAATTGTTCTACATGGGAGACCTGGGTTATAAATACATGATCCTATGCTTAATAAAGGTGTTGACAGTAGCTACAAGATAGCACAAAAAACACTTCAAGTTTCCAAAGAGATGAATGTATTTGAATTCTTTATTCATTCAGTTGCTCTTCATTAATATTATGCCTGAACGTCTTAATACCTCACAGCATATGAAAATACTGAATCCTATTTTAAATTTCCTCATTTCCAGTTGTTTCACTTCAGAACATGTTATTAATATTATTACTGAGAAAGAGAAAAAACAGTGAACCAGACCTCAGTTAGTTTACCACAGATAGTGCATCTTGATTTATTCAAAACTCCTTTTGAGGGATTCTGTTTATCTTCATAGAAGGATAAACATGATGTGCTGCAAAATTCCTGGAAAGACTCACTTGAATCAACTTGAGCAACAATGGTACCTTTCATTGTTGTTATATCTCTGAAAGACAAGAACCAACGCTCTAGTATGCTTGTGTATAAATACATACGTGTATTTAAACAGGAACACATAAGATTTATTTTTGCTTTTAATGCTTACATTTCAAACTGGTTTTGTGGGTGTACAGTTTTTAGTCACATTAAAAAGTTTAATAGTATTTTCGCAACTACTGTACATACTGCAATAACAACGTCTTTCCTGTGTAAAAATTTGCTTTTTCTTTAGATTGGGTTTATTTTTTTCCCATTATATTGTTCTAGAACTAAGTGATGTTAATCCATCTTTAGATAACAGCTGTGGAAAAAACAATCTCACACTAAAAAAAATAACACAGCAAATTTAAACTAGCTGTTTTGCAACTTCACATAAAAGCTATACTTAAAGTTTCATATGAAAAATTTATATTTACAGTAAAAGGCAAGAAATTATTTTTATTTGCGTAAGTCCACCACTTCCAGTATTAATCTCTGCGTCAGATGAGGAGAGGAGAGAACGTTGTTTTCTCATAACCAAAAAGCTTAAAACTCTACCACAAACTTGCCTAGGAGTTTTATAATTTAAAATTTTTTTAAAAGTTAATTCCATCATTACTTTAAAGTTGCAAAGCACCTGAACAGTTCATGCAGTTGCCCACAAAAATTCACCCATTTATTAAACCAGACAATCAACCATCAATACAATTAATTTGAAAGAAAAAAAGCTGCTTCTAGCCAAACTGACACTGTTTTTCACTGAAACTAATTCTAGACTTCCCCAGCCTTCAACTGTATGCTGCGCACACTGCAAACTTAGTAAACTCACTTACACCATACTTGCCAGTGCACCTTTGTAATCAGGTCTCACAAACTCCTAAGGTCATTTCTAAGGTAGTTTCAGTCCTGATTCCAAACTATCACGTACCATAAATTAGACACAGTAAGGAGAATAAAAGCCTCCCCCTTTGCCCTCTAAGCAAAAAAACCTATTCTTGACATATAGGGAATGCTGTTGGGCAGAATAAATAAAAAATTGACTGGGCACATCTGAATCTCTATTGACATCACAGCCGATCACCCGCTGGAAAAGATGTGCCCCAGACACTCAGATGGAGGAGCCCTAGAACTAGGATGTGTGGAAAACATTGGAAAAACGCTGTATGCTTCCCTAGACAGACTCCCTTGAAAATAAACACGTACTGTCCTCAGATGATAACACTCGTGTGTCTGCCTGCTTCCAGTACAAGAAAGTCAGCAGATTTTGGGTTGCCCTTTGGCAAGCAAGTCTGAGATTTGTGTTGGGGGGTGTTATCACTTCTGTTCTGCAAAACAAAGCCAGAGCTCCTGCCCTGAGGAGCTTACAAGCTTCTGGCTGGATTCCACCAGGACTTACAGACACTATCAACTTGTATCAAAGGACACAGTGTGAAGTCAAAAAAAGTAACACAAGTCAATAAAAACTGAAAACACTGTGGAGAATACCAGATATTTCCTATACTTCCAATAATTCCTACGCTATTGATGTAGTTACAAGGATTCAGAAGAGTCCTAGAAAAGTGGTTTACAACAAAATATGTAAGAATTCTGAGTTTTCAGATGGGGTTATACAATATTTTTTTTTTTTAACAAAAGTTATTGCAGGCTTCACTTGGTTTCTGCTTAAAGAAATGTACATATTTAAAGACAAATCTGAGCATTACATTCGAAAGTCTGATCTATGACGTATCAACTACTATAACCTATCCAAGCTCCATTCAAGACATCCTGGATTTTGCTGAAGGTTCATTATCCTTTCACTGAACTGAAATCTGACAATATTATGTCTGCTTGAGTAGGAAGTGAACACAGGAGCAAGTATTGAGCAAAGAGTACCTGGTTTGATACCACCAGGTAGCAAAAATTTGGTAATAAAGCAAAAAAACCTGGATAAGATTGGGCTTCACAACATAGCCATGCTAGAGGGGAACAATTTCACACATATATTGTCTTCGATTTAACTGTGATTGAGTGAGCAACTGCATACCAGTGAAAGAGCAATGACCAACATCACCTCAAAAACTGTCAAAGGTGACTTCACAGGGGATCTCTGGAGATCAAATACACTAAATAAACTATTCTAAGTACCTCCAAAAGCTAGAAATAAAGTATTTCCCTCATCGCTTAAAAATAAAGCCTTTTCATTTAGGGCAGTTTGGTATACAGCATCTTACAATAGAGAGCATGTCTCCAAAGTTGGAAACCAGCACAGATTTAGCCACGAGTGTTCAAGACTTCAGACAGAAGTAAAAAAGATTAATCTTCATCTTTATATATATTAAATCTAGCTGAATATGGTAGTCACCAAATTACTTCTAAAAAAATACCATATAAACACATACGAGCCAACAAAAACACTACAGAGTGGTTTTAACTAGCTCTGTAGAGGCAATGGTTGAAATAATTTGAGCTTTTACATGCATTTTTTAAAAGCTAAAATATGTTAAATTTACTAGGTTTTCAGTGTACTAAGGCATAAACACACAGGATATCAATACTTCCAAAGTATTTTTACTGAGTCTCAAGGAAAAAAAAAAAGATACTCAGATCAGTAGCTCACATGCGAATACAAGCCATTAATCCACCACACCACCTACTTTTTCACTAGCTATAAATGTGTTATTAAGCAAAGATCACCTTCTCCAAAATATATATTAATGAAAGAATTCTTTACTGCAAGCCTTCTTTAGTTCAGCAAGAATTCATCATTAACCTGTGTCACTGCAAGGTGCACTGGACTAAGACTGAACTGAAAAAAAAACAACCCTAAATCAGTAATTTTTAGTGTATTGGCTTTCAAAGAAACAACCTACCATACTTGATATTCAAAAGCTTGTAGACTTTTTGCTACAGCAGATGTGGAGAATTCAACATTTCCAAACAACATTCAAGTGACACTATATAAAGTACTTGCATAGTCAGATTTTATATCATTAATGTAGCAATTCTTTTATATGCCTGAGAATTTCAAGTACTTACTTTCTGCACATAACACAAAGTTTCTTTGGAGTGGGTTTGTGTGAGAACGAGGAGAGGCAGGCAGTAGAACAAAAGAGGTGAGCTGATCCTTTTCGCTGATATGCAGTCTGTCCCTTTTGTAAAGGCTTTTTGCAGTTTGCACAGGTGACCTTAACCTGTTTACAAGGCTGCTGCTGGGCAGAAGGCTGGAAAATCTGTTTAGGAAGTGATGCTACAGGTGACAAGGAATCCACACCTGGTTGCTTCTGATTCCTAGGGAAGGAAGCTGACTGGGATATCCAAGAATCTTCAAGACAAAAACAAACAAACATAAAACTGAATGAACAGACAAGTACATGACCATAAAATATTTTTTCTGTTGGAACTGACAATTAACAAGAGAAATATAATATTTTAGAAATTCGGGTTTAAAGTAAAATGCTGTTTGATGGTACCACTCTCCATTGTTACAAAGCTTCAGAACATGAGCAAGTGTCAGGATGATCCCATCCTACATCTAGTGACAAGTTTTGCAGACCTCAATTCACTTGCACTGGATTTGCAAACAGGCAATTTTATCTTCAGACAAAACTGCAATTATTAACTGCAATAAAGAAAAAAGAGACCAAGAGAAAACATGGAATCTCTAAACTAAGGTTTGAAATATAAACTCTGCAAATTAATAATTTTAGATTTTCATTAGTTATTTTACAGTAAAGCTTTTAACAAGCATCTGTAAGAGTTCATGTGTCCACCCTCAGCGATAAACCCCAGAGCTGGGGCTCCCCACACAAGTTTCCTAGCCTAGCCTGCAGCTGTTCTGCAATTAGGGCAAAGCACAGTGGGTCCACATCTGGGATCTGCATCTATGTCACTGGCTCTGCAGGAGTTCCTGTTTTTCTCAATAACCTTTTCAATGCAATGAAATACCACTTAATATGCAAACTGGCAAAGTCATGAGTGTTCCAAGTCTTCCTCAGTAGAAATCAATGAACCTAGAAAATAATACTTCATTAAGATCTGGCAGTACACGAATCCACGTCCCTGCGTTCCAGACTCCACTAGTCTTCCATCCATCTGTATTTCTGGACAACAGACTACTACGGAACCAAGTCATATTTGCCCAGTCTTTTGTAGCATAACAAGCTACAGAGTAATGTGCATAACAAGAACTTAAGCAATTTTTTTTCTACAACAGAAATACATCTAGAAAGATCACATGCCTTTGTTAAATCACATGTTTGCTGTCTTGGTTTGGAGCAGAATATACAGCTCTGAGGGAAAAAGGTCCCCCAATAAAATATAGTTTCTAGGCTTTTCTCCAGAATCCATGCTTTTACTTTAAATAATTATCATTGGATATTAGGAATACTGAGCTTCTGAAGAATGTCAAGAATGATAAGTTACTTATCCATGAAAACCTGAATAGGCACTTCTTTCCCTTACAAAAAACATATACACACACATTTTCAATAGCATGCGTCAATTACCCCAAAACAGTGTCGAAGCACTTGGGACTTACCTTTCAAGCTTTTTATTTCCAGCATCTAGAACAGTCCTTCACTGTTACTTACTGAACAGTAAACATCTGCAGAAATATGACTGTATTGGGTAGCACTTGTACTACTACTTCTAAGTAAAGAGTAAACACAGCATTTACTGTAACTAAACAAAAATACTAAACCTTCAATGTCTTACTGAATTAACTGGGTATATTCCTGGAGTGTTATTACAACTAGTATTAATGACCAAATATAAGAAAAATTGTTTCAAATTCTAAAACTCCAGATAACAAAAAAACCCTAACCTCTAGACTTCAGCAACTGCCCACACCTTATTCAAAAGGGATATTATCTTGGTGCATAATCATTAATTAAATCATCTCTTTCCCCTATACAGTTTTATTAACAATATATTCTGCTGCATAGCTTTAAACTTAATTTCAGGAACAAAGTTCCAAGAAACCTTGCTACAGGAACAAACAATGCACATTCCTTAGCAAGCAAAAGATCATTTTCCGGTGTGACTTAGTAGCTGTCAAGGATATTCTATTCCTCAGACATGTCAGTGAAGCTGAAAATTTACCCATTGTAACACTTGAGGCTAAATAGAAGAGCTGGAACAAAGAGGCGAGGGGAAGAGGGAAAAGCAGCAGAACGAAGCACATTCTTCTTTAAACCATTGAAGAAGTCCACCTTTGAAAGCACGAGTATCCATACTGATAAACCATGTTACCACGTTGCTTAAGTTAAAACTTGAGTGCCCTCTGTACTATTATGTCTACTACCTCAGGTACATTTATATTCTGGTAGCACCTTAACACCCAAAATAAGCTGAGATTTTCATCTTTTGTCTTAGGTTGCAAGTGGGAGCACACTGAAACTTTTACCATGACCTCCCAGTAACTCATTATTTCAATATTTCTTTAGCATCTTAAGGCTTCAGACAGCTTCCCTTAACTGACATTTTGTTGTATTTCTCTTTCCACAAATATACCACGAGGACAACTAAAGATCATCTTGCTTTTCTGTTTTTGCTTTTACTTCTTCCATATCATACCTTCATAGATATTAATTTTTATGTTTTCTTCACATCTCACCTTTTAACTATGTTACCTCCGTCACTTTACATTCTCTGCAAAATGTGTAAAGTCTGTTTTTCATGTCCTTGAATTGAAGTGGATCACGCTTTCTTAGTTGACTCCTGATGAGTTTCCACACCTCACTGCCCCCAGTCTTCATCCTTCAGTTTCCTACCTGCCATTCTATAATGGCCAAGTTTGAAACTGTACAGTTTCACATTCAATTTCCTCTTACTATAACGCTGTTCAGGGTGTTCCTGTTCTTTCTCACTCATTCCTGCTGTAAAATTATTCTTTACTCTCATATGCACCAGTACATTTATCTGTGGAAATTATGTTTTTCAAAAAAAGCTTAAAAAAATTGTATCAGCATAACTTCAGGCAGAAGTGAGGAGGAAGACAGTTAACGGTTTTAAAGAGGTATCTAGCTCTTGAAACATATTCAGCTACATCTACATTAACAACCTGGTTCAGATCACAACAATTCTGAATAGAATCCTCAGTTTACTAGGTGTCTTCGGAGCAGTTCTGATGCACAAAGTCTAGATTCCATTCAGGAAAACAAAACCTAAGTTACAGATCAAAGGCACCTGAAACACATCTACATGGACTTCTGTTCATGAGGTTCATGCCAGCCCACTTCTCAAGCCTGTCAAGGGCTGTCTGGATGGCATCCCTTCCCTTCAGCATGTCAACTGCTCCACACCTTGGTGTCATCTGCAAACTTGCCCAGGGTGCACTCAGTCCCACTGTCCATGTCACCAACGAAAATACTAAGCAGCACCAGTCCCAATACTAACACCTGAGGAATGCCATTCATCACTGGTCTGCACTTGGACATTGAGCCATTGACTGCAACTCTTTGAGTGTGATCATCCAGTAAATCTCTTATCCACCAAGTGATCCATCCATGACTAACACTGATCCAGAAATCTTCCAAACCACATACAGAATCATAGAATCATCTACATTGGACAAAGACATTTAAGACCATCAAATCCAGCCATTAATCTAGCACTACCAAGTCCACCACTAAACCATAACCCTAAGCACCACATCTATACGCCTTTTAAACACCTCCAGGGATGGTGAATCTACCACTTCCTTGGGCAGCCTGTTCCAATGTCTGACAACCCTTTCTGTGAAGAAGTTTTTCCTAATATCCAAGTTAAACCTCCCCTGGTGCAAACTGAGGTCACTTCCTCGTCCTGTTGCTTGTTACTTGGAAGAACAGACTGAAAGCCTCCACACTACAACCTCCTTCCAGGTAGCTGTAGACAACAGTAAGGTCTCCCCTCAGCCTCCTTTTCTCCAGGCTGAACAGCCCCAGTTCCCTCAGCCGCTTCTCATCAGACTTGTGCTCCAGACCCCTCACCAGCTTTGTTGCCCTTCTCTGAACTCTCTCCAGCACCTCAATGTCTTTCCTGTAGTGAGGGGCCCAAAACTGAACACAGGATTCAAGGTGCAGCCTCACCAGTGCTGAGTACAGGGGGACGATCACTGCCCTGGTCCTGTTGGCCACACTACTTCTGATACAAATACATGTATTTGCCAGAACCCAGCTATCAGCAATTTTGATCTACTATTTTTTTCTAGTAAGATGTAGATGTCACATGTCCTAATTCTTCTGTCATTAGGGAAAGAAAAAAGTACCAGGAAACAACCCATGTTTACATCTTCAAGGCTATAAAATCCTCTACATAGGAAGCAAACATGATTAACAGGTCTTGTCTAAGATGCACGCAAGAATATCTTTAGGTAATGGACTAGTTCAGAGATTTGCAAAACTGTTTTGTAAATGGATGTATTAAGTCCTTATGCAAAATTTTGACACTGAACAAATGCTAATTAGCATATCCTAAAGAAAGTTCTGGTATCTGAAAATGAAGCTTGTTATCCAACTTCTTACATCCTATCTCTGAACTACAAGCAGTGTTTTTCAACCCAGGATCTTCAAATTACGTAAATCAAAGCATTTTTATCATCGGTGGACTTAAATTAACTAAGCAGGAGTCTCCACCTCCACTGGAAATATTTTAGAAACCTGGAAGTCAGAACAGATGGAACACCTCTGATCCAGAAAAGAATAAAGTTTCTAAGAGGCAGGGTTAGTGCCTAGTGACAAGATTTTCCAAAAGGAGGTAAGTTCCAACGACAAAGAACAAAATTAAAACTTGTATCTTGAATACATTTCCTTTACATCTTTTTAAGTAGAAAACCCTGTAAATGGGGCACCTACCGTGTTTCAGGCCACTATAGCTGTCTTCCCTCTTTCTTCCTCTTCTTTCTTCTCACATTCTTGGTCATTTTCCTAATACCTCTCTTGTTTGGCATTTTTCTCCTTGCCTTTTACCTGTGGCAGTCCTTCCTGCTTCCTTTGGAAGCTACCGCTCTTTATTTTTCACATATCAAGACCATAGCCATAAAAAATTCCTATATATGTACACCTTGAAACACATCTTTCATATTCACTATTTTGAAATCAGTTTCAAGATTAACACAAAAAAACCTCACAACCTAACATCCAACTTAAAGCTTAGTTTCATACTGCCATGTCCATAATACAATATGACAGGTATTAGCACTTGTGCAGAGACATTCGGTAACATGACCAAATTGAAGAACTGTGCTATTTAAACATTCATTGAAAAACAGGTTAAAAAAAAGTGTATTTTAATTAGTATATGAGCAAATTAAGAAATTGTGCATTAAAAAAGGTCTATTGCACCTAGATTCTGTTTTAAATTTTCCTTTTAAAATGACTGTAACTAGTCTGAAGTTAAACCTGTAGCAAAAGTGATAATTTGGCTTTTTCCTCAACTTCCAGCCTAACAGGGCAGCAGAGTACCAGTATATGGTGGAACTTAAAAGGTTTTACATTACTTATGTGAAAGCTTGAATTCTGTAGAATAGCAACTCAGAAGATCATTCATGGCTGCCCCATTTGGCTTTTAGCAATACCTGTTTACTTGCTAAATCAGGATACAATATACTGCTATTTACACAGAGATATAAAACAAAACCAGCCAATTCAAACTAATATTGTATGATATAAATACATATTAACACAGGCAACTAATAGCAATTATAAAGTGTGTATAATTTACTGCAGGAATATGCAAGTCCACAAGAAACTTGGGCCCCATTTTGTTAAGCGTTGTAAATATTGAGAATTGCTCAATATGCGAAGAATTATGAAAGCTAGCTACTTACAACTTGGTATCAGACTTTCAAATCCATTTTTTCCACATGTCAAATGATATTCAGATGGCAAGAAAACAGATCAGTAAAATAATACTTAAGTAACTCTGATGCGTTATACTAGTCATAGAACTCCACAAAAAAGTACGAAAGTTAGAGAGATATACTGACCTTTACTTATGTCAATTAAAGGAGTACACTTAAGTAATAAAGCAAGCTTTGCTTTAGATACAAATACTTGTGTCTCAAAACATCAGAATGTAGAACTAACTGCTAAACAGGATAGTTTACCTACTTAACATATCACGTCACTGAGCGTATTTTATTCTGGAGTCACAGATAAGGCTGTGATGGGGATGAGGGGAACCAAGATCTTGCATTTGAATCAGGCTAAAAAACTAAGCAGTGCCATTGCCAAAGATTTTAGTCAAACATTCTATTATTTCTTTTCAGCTTTTAAGGAAATATTCAGAATTGCAACTTACCAGGATTATGATGAGTCCCAGATTCTCCGTTTTGAAATACATCTCCAGCCACGTTCATTCTACCAGGATTGAAAGGTCCTACACCAGTCTTGGTCTGTGAAGTCAAAGATGGGGTGTATGTTTGCATGTTAACACCAAAACTACTTGACTGCAGTCCGTTAGATACATCTCCCAAGTTGGCATTCTGCAGTGATGTTACATGTGTAATCATTAAGTTCATGTCACGCCCTTCAGCATTTTCTAAATGACCATCACTCACAGAGCTCATAGCACCTGTTTCTAATGTAGTAACATTAGCAATCTGAATTTCAGAGTCTGGTTCTGTGGTTATACCACTATTACCTATTCCTGGATTTACCTTACTTCTTGAAAAACTGGAAGCTGAGAATTCCATATCGTTGGTTCTATTTTTACATTCTGGAAGTCTTCGCTCATTAAAACTGGAAGCATTCTTCTCTTGTCCTTGATTTGTTTCAACATCTTCTTCATCATCAATAATAATAGTTTCACTTATACTCCCTTTTTGAGAATTTAAGTCTTTTGGAGGAGGAAGCATTTTGCAATCATTGCCTTGAAGCTCTTCATTTTTTGACGATGTAAACGCAGTGTTCCTTTGATCTGCTATCAGTGACGCAGAATTTTGAGGAGGTTGTACTGGTTCAATGAAAACTACATCATCGTCATCTTCTATAGGTGAGCTTTGGAATTTACTAGGTCTAGAAACTAAAGAACTTGGGGGACCTCCAAATGTATTTCCTACATTTGCAAGACCTGCTGCCATGGTGGTATTCCCTAGTAGACCAGGAGTATGTTCAGACAGTTCTAATCCTCCAAGAGGACTCGTGTCCATTCCAGATCTGTTGTTCAAAGAAAAATAAAGCAAGAAAAAACACACCCAGCTTCAGAGTAAGGTATAACTTTCCAGTAACAGTTCTTAAAAATAACTACAGAATTAATAGTTTCAGCTTTTGCTTTGTTTCCTGAGATCATGTAAAGGAAAAAAAGTTTCTCTATGCCCTTCCTTGAATGTCTTAACATTCGTGTACTTTCTAATCCCATACCAACAAAAGACTACTGCCATCGCCAACATTTCCCACACAAAAGTTACTCATTATTATTTTTGCCAATACATATGCACACAGAAAATAGAATTTTTGATGGCATTTATTACATGATTCTGATTTCTCAGTCCCTTTCCTACCCACCTATGCACACAAAGATCCTGCAACATTGCTTTTGCTAGACTGCAAAGCAAGATCAAAAGTCAGACATGCAGAAAGAAAATCTGAATTCCTATTGAATTTCATTCCTATTAGAAATGTTAGTTTTAATATCAGTACATTTATAGAAGTGCATATCCAAATGCCTAGCAAAAAACCCCAAACAAACAAAAAAACCCACCAAACACACAGCAAAAAAGACCCACAAAGCAACATCATTTCGCATATTAAAAACTGTGAAATTCAACTGATTCTCCCCACACTCCACATTGCCCAAACTCCTTAGGTGGCCTCAATAAAACTGGAACACAGAAGTAAAAGAGAGATGGAACTGCTGCACATGGTGAGAATAGATACATCACTGAGCAGGAGAAGGTGCACAGCAACCTCTCATTTCTAGCCACTACCAGAGGCAGCTCTTTTGAGGTCCTGACTTACTGCCTCATGTTTCACCATAGCTTTCAAGAACTTTTATTTCTTTTCTTTTTAACACCAAGCAATGCTTCTTTGGTCTCCTTCCCAACAGCTCGTTTGCCTGGGGGTTTCTGTTTGCTTTTAATAATTGTTTGGCAAATCTGTTGTTTATCATTGTCAACTCTACCATTAATTAAAAAAAATTACAGAAGGCAATCTGGACATAATATTTCTGTACCTGTAATTCCAAACTAGTGCTCAAGGACCTACAATCTCTCTAAAACACATCTCTACTAAAAATTAAATTGATCTTGATATACACAAGAAAAACAGACATAATTACATGAAAATCTGGGTATGTCTTGGAATATACATTCATGTGACATCACTGAACTTTTGTGGGATGCTAGAAGTAGCTTTCTGTGCTTTTTTATAAATCCTTTATAAAGGAATGTAAATAGAGGAAGCAGAAATATCTGGCTTATCAATACTTACCCATCCAGAAATCCACTGCAATCTGTTTACCTTAATAAGTTGCTCCAAGAGCTTTTATTTTCGTTCCTGTGGGGAACACTCTCTTCTCGTATCACCTTGCTGCCCTCCACAAAAGCAATGTGTTCTGAAACCAAGTTAAAACAAACATTAGATATCCACAACAGTTTCTCCACCTCAAGCTTTTTCTACCAATTATGTCCATTAAACTGATTTCCTTCTAAATTTACAGTGTGAGTTCAAACATGACTTTTAGCACTATCATCCCACGTTTCCAGAATCGTTTCTTTGATGCTTTACAGACAGAAAAAAAAATACAATGTTCAGTAAGAGACAGACAGACATAACTGCAATTAAGTAATCGGACACTAGAATTAAGAAGTATATCTGTAACTGAATATTAAGAAAATAAATGGTTCAAGTAAACTAAGCTATGGAGAAAATAAACTAAGCAGTTAAACTTCTCTGCCTTTTATTGTGTAAACCTCCTTGATGCTAAGAGCAGAACATACTATGCTAAAATTAAGATACAGCAGAAGGAAAATTGCTGAACATACATTATCAGTGAGGCTTACAATGCAATATATACCTTACATTGTTAATAATTTTCAAAATGTATATATGCACTGCAGTGATACTTAGCATATGTTCAGGCATCCATAGCTTAAATTAACACATGATCATTCACAAGAGACTTAAAATGTTCAAAGTTCAAGCCTATATTTATTCTTCAGGTTTTATAACAGTCGTCAGGTTTCCCAGACTTGGCAGCATTTCTAAAATAGAGAGTATCAACTTGTGTAATATTTAGTGTTTGAGGACAGCCCTTAAAATGCCCAGACAAAGAGGCCCAGAGGAATAAAGCTCAACTATTCTTCAATGCATTTACAAAATTATTCAAGCCCATTAACTGAACTGGAGTGGGGCTTGGGGAGGGGGTGACACATGATGACCAAACGGCAAAGCTGTGAACCAGACTAATCCTAGAAGAGAGGCAACCACCTTTAAATTCCTTCAGATGTTAGCCTTACAGCCAAATGCCATTATGTAATAGCATTCAAACCACAATAAAGGTAACATTCAATTGGAATGAAAGAGGTTTTCTTTCAAAAAAACCCCAAACACACCACACTGTGTTATCAATGCAGTTGGCTTGTACCTCCTTGGAAATCAGTTACACTGAAGATTAATTTAATCCAATATTCACTTTTACATATCTTAGTTTTCCCTCTAGGGCTGAATAATTCAAAGTTAGATTTCCCCACATCTCAGCTTTTGCTGAAAAGAATTAATTCAGTTCGCTGATTCTTAAAGTTTCCCAGGTTTATTCCATACATTTTCTTTCTCTGCAAGAACAAAAGCATCACACAAGCACATAAAGCTTTTAATAAAGTTTTAAATATACCTGAACAGATGGGAACAAAGAAGAAATGTGACTATGCCAAGACTACACCTCAGGCCTGACTCAAACCTTTGCTATTCCTATTTTTACAGATCCTTGGTAGCAAGACAGACTTACACTGTATTACAGTACATACACATAAAACGTTGCAGAGGCAAGACTCAAAACATGTATCTTTTTATTTTTTTTTAATTATTATTAGGTATGACATAAAAATAGGAAAAGTTCAAGGTTAACTGTTAGCGCATCGTCATCAGTAAAATCTGCATATATTTCCCCACATATTTGCTCCTACCTACGCAAAACTCAGCAACAAAATTATGACAAAAATCAGGTGTTTTTTTCCCCAAAAATTTGAAAAATTAGGTAGCTTTTTTTCTAAAATTGTTAGTACCAAGCAAGAACATAAAAACTACATAGGCAATGTCACTTTCAGTATTTCTAGATTAACAACTACCAAAATAGGAATTAACTACAGAGTGAAAACGTTTAGAATGGGAAACTAGGAAATTTCACACCTGGTAGCAGCAAAAGACACTTAACAATAGAAATACAATTGCTAGAAACCTTCAAGATTGATTAGAATGATCACTGGATGAACTGTTGAGAATGTGGGTGGGTGCAGGGAGGAACAACCAACAACCAACCCACAAACCCACAAACTACCCGCCCCCTCATCCCCAGCCCCCAAAATAACCCCAAACAAAACAAAACCTGGCAAGATCTAGTCTGCGGAAAAAAACGTGCTCAGTTTTGCTGCAGAAGGAGCTCAAGGCTTTGTGGTAGCGCTCAGGCACCAAATTACAGCTGGGTGGAAACAGAGGCACTACCAGTGTACAACAGCCCTTCCTGACACAGGCTTTGTGTGTTCTGTTAAATCTGGCTACATCACTCATCTATAAAATTCTTCATGCTGAAATAAATCACAATCTCATAGCTACATTCAAGGCCTAATTGCTGGAAGAAATACAGTGCAAAATGCAGGCACCTCTCCAGAAGGATGGCAAATATTACAGCTTTTAAGAGAGCCATCTAGGTAACACTCCACAGGCCAAGTCTCAACTCCATTGCTGAATGATAAAATAGTTTTAAACCGATCATGAATTGCAGAAATTGAGGTGGGGTGTTTATCCAACTAAAAATTATCAACTATACTTTAACAAAAGCAGAAACCAGAATTTAAAACCCTTTACTAAGCGCACCATTAATAACACCTGGTATTAAGGTGACACAAGAGCACAGTCATGACACTTGGAGCAAAATCACAAAAACCAAAGAGTGTCCCTGAAATTCAGCCAAAACTAAAGTTCCACCAGCACATGGCACTTGAAACAGACATCCAAATGAGGCCCAGCATGTGCAAGTGTTTCCATATAAAGGCTAGAAGCCTAAAAATAAAAAAAGGAAAACTTGAAAGACTGCTTTTGAGAAAGCACATAACTGAGACATCTTCAATAGTGAATGAATAAACAAAATTTATGAGACAGTATTATACTAAAATACATAGGAACAAGAAGAGAGTGATTGATTTGCCCCAGTGAAGGAATGCTACTTTCTGGTACAACAGCACAGTATTCTAACTAAATTATTTACCCCAGCAGGTACTGCGCTGCATTTAAATTCCACATCCAAACCAGAAGAAATAGTGTATTAACAGTATACTATAAATCACTTAGACTCAACAGTGACAGCACGTGTGAGATATGGGCAGCAAGAGAGACTGCAAAGTAATAACTAAAGACATCAACTACTGTTGGGCAGACTAGAGGAGGAGGGCCGACCAAAACAAAACACCACCACAAAAATAACCCCACACCCACCACTGAATGATGGAAGTAAATTCTTATAACACAGCCAACTGCAAACAGATAGAAGACTAATAAAATGCAAAACAACTCCTGATTTAGTTCTGAGCCATGCAACATAGTACAGTTCATAGGTGTAGTTATCCAGATTGGACTCCAGAAAAGCATATTTAAACTCCCAGGGGACTTTAAAAGAAGTAATTGTAATTCATTACTTGACCATTTGACTTGAAAAGGAGAACAATGTTAGTGTGAGGAACCCAGTTGAAATCAAACTAAATGGAGCAGCAAGAAAAAAAAGCTTCTTGACAGCATACAGACCATTTAAGAACTCCCCATATTAAGTATAAAACCAATCTGAAAAGATGCCAGAAAACCCATAAAGACTACTATCAGGAAGTCTGAGCTACCAAGATGCTGGAATTGTACAGGGCAAGTTTCATACACATTTGCCCCATCCTTTACCTTTCGCTAGGCATGGTTTAAGACAAGCTACCAAGCTATGTCAGCGCAAAGGTTCGTCTAAAGCATCAATTCCTGACAGTTTTACAAACAGTAAAATTTTCTAAAGAAAAAGAGCACCCAAGAAGCCTGAACCACAACAGAAACCAAAGAATGAAGTCTTTGCACTGAAGTTCGGTAAGGAAAAGATCAGGGAAGACTACATCTAAGCTCTCTTTCAAGGGGTCAATTCAGAAGAAAGATGTCGTATCAAAGTGCTAATAGAAGAGGATTTTAGAACAAATCACTAGGGCCATATGACATTCACTTAAGATGTCTAAAGACAGTCAGCAATTATATATTTAAGTATCTGTAAACAATTATTTAAGCAAAATGTGATAACATTACTCAAATAATTACTACAGTCCTACCTTCATCTCTAAACAGACTAATTGAAACTACAGCTGAACAAACATACAAAAGAAAACATAACATATGAAGACAGAATTAACAGGGATTTGCAATGAACACTAATGCTTCACAGGACTACCGGACTGATCTTTTGAAGGGTTCACATACTTGTTGACCAACCCTGATTAAACTGGTATACAGCACTTCAGACTTTTGAGAGGCATTGTAATACATTTCTCACTGAAGACTGCAATGGCAATTATAATAAAGATTTGAGAAGGGGTTCTCTGAGGGATTTGTAATTATTTGGAGAGGAAAATATCATGCATTGTTTGCTGTTATCACAAAAAAAACCCAGAAGTTACCAGATGGGTTCCAAAATAAAATTATATAGCTCAACGTAGATAAATCAACCATAAGAGACAGTGACTGCTAAAGCAACAGTTTCCTAATCACACAAAATTACTCACAGCAGCTGAAAACACCAACTGGTTGTAAAAAACTACAGAAGGATATCACAATGCTGAATGCTCCGTGAGTAATGGTAGGCAAAAGCACTAGTGACAGATGAACAGGGGAAAAGAGTAACTACATACATAACAGTTCCTCTAAAGTAGAAGCTTAAGATCCAAGTTGTAACCCTTTCAAATCAAAGCTACTCAATTATCAATGACCAAAGAGGAAAAACAATGCAAAAGAAGCATCAAGAACAATACAGAACACATTTGTCACTACATAAGATGCTGGTGAACTATGTTTCTTATCATGAGATGTTCAGGTCACCCCCTTCACAGGGACTGGGAGAAACAGATGAGTTACATGACATGATCTATCTATATTAAAGGAAAAGTCTTCTTGTTGGAAAAGGCAAACAACAAGGAAGATGATAAATCTGCAAGGAAGAAAAAAAAAAAAAAAAAAAAAAAATCACAGAAGACAGTTATGCCCAGTGTCTAACAATATACAAAAAGGTGTCCAGTGATTCAATTAAGTAACTCTAATAATCTATGGTGCAGGAAAACATTTTCTTAATTGTGAAAGCGAGAGTCACTGCTGTAGAAGGCTACAGAGGCCAGAAACACAACCAGTTCAAGGACTAGGCAAACATGACAAATGCACCTTGGCTCTTAAGGACAGCGGTCCAAAGGCAACTCTACAAGTAAAGTTCCTAGCCAGCCAGCTGCTGAAAATCAGCACACAGCTGCAGAAAAATCATGCTATACCTGCCAAGTTTCCATTCCTAGACATCACTCCTGCAAACAGGCTATTGAATTGTTTACTAACTTAGTACAGCAATTAATCAAACCTAGTAGAGGAATAAATAATATTCTTACATGCAGAAGAAAATGGAAGTTTTATTCAACCAAAATCTGAATTTTGGCCTATGGTTGTCAGGCTGACTTCAGTAGCGGGATGGGTCTCAACATACAAGCAAAATAACCAGGTAAGAGACCAATTTGAACGCATCTCGATGTTCTGTGAGGCTATACAGTTCAATTCCTGATCCTGACGTTTCCTTGACCATAACATCATTTAATTCATTAATTCAGCTACTTCCAAGAGTTCTTATCCTTATTACAGAAAATCATTATTTGTCACTCAACCTTTTGTAAGTCTGATAATAAAAAACTCGGTCTATTGTTAGGACTACGGAATTATGAAGAAGCTCTCTAGCTTAACCGTATACTGTAATGTCTTTCTAAAACTTAGGAATGTTCATTCCCTACACAACCAGATGCAACCTACACATCATGGCTTTCTTGGGGTATGACCCATCCATTGCATCCCAGTGGCTGACTGAACATATGCCACAGTTCACCCCAAAGGCAAAGTAAACCACTCCAATTAAAATCACCTTTAAGTAGCTGTTTTACACTGCAACTGAAGCAGTCTAGTAGCCCAACTACATCCACTCACATAAGGATAGAAAAGTGCTAGAAAAGCAGAAGTAATCCAACATTTTGAAAAGTTTGAAATTTAAGACAGCTTTAAGCTAAAACAAAATGCTGCTACGGCAGTCCAGTCTCAATTTGGGTAGTGAATAATATATACTGTGTCTGGACAAACACCTACGTATGTGAGCAGAGCTCCACGTTAGACAAAAAAAAAGGAGTTGTAAGGCCCTTCTGTGTCATGAGATAAAACTTTTACCACAGGTGACCACACAATAAAACCATTTTTGTTAAAAACATTCTGACTATAAACATTCAGCACTTTTTGTTTGGTGTGTGTTTTTGTGTTTTTTTCCTCCCTATATCTTCCTGAGGGATCAACTGAGGGATCAACTCTAGCATTTTATGCTCAGATATCTGGTTGCTCTTATTTTACTGTCAACTTCTACATCTCTGACTTTAACAGAAGTTTCAACAATTCTGAAGGTCCACCTAGTTAACAGGTCCACAGACTTCTGTCATGCTATCATGTGGCACAGCTGTTTCTGCAACCACGCACATAACCAGACAAAAGCTGATCCAGTTGACAGAAATGTTCCTGCTGAAGTCCTTTCTGGCCAGAACAGTTCTCCAAAACAAAAATATCTGTGCAACACTAACAGCTCTGCCTGAACATACAGTTGGTGCCACAGCTCTGAACTTCAGTGTAGGTATCACTTTAGCAGATAGGGTAGTGGTGACAAGCCAAAAGCCACAGACCGAACTGCACTACTCCGATAGCAAATACCATGTAAAACACTCCAAAATGTACGTGCTACCCAACAATGAAGCAAGCGGCAACAGACTGAATATTAAAACACATGTATATCCAGTGGTCACAAACAGTGGGGTATCTAAAACTTGTAAGGCTTTAAATAAGCCTAACATACTGCATGAAAGCCACTAAGACACAACTATTTCATCAGTTTACCAGCTTCACACACAAATAATGCCAGTTTGTTCAGCACAAATACTTACATACTTGTGGCTAAACTCAAGTTCAAGTATGCACAATATCAAAGCAAAACAAAACGATTTCTTAAAATATTATACCAGCTGATTACAAAGTATCACCCAAGAGCCAGAATAACATTTAGCATTAACTCATCCATGTATTTATATTGTTTTTCAGAACACAAGTAAGGACTTCTGGGAACAGGATACCAGGTTTAGGTCCACACATCTAAATCATCCACTGTCTGAGTACCATCATGTAAGAAGCCTGAGATCTCATTACTTCAGCCTAAAGACACTACTCCAGAATTTATTCTTCAGTAGGTTTGGAACTGCTTCAAATTTTATTCTTTCTCCAGATTTTCAATGCAGTTCTATGTATCAAATAAATCAGCTTAACAAAAGTCATTATGTAACACCCAAAATGTGTTTGTCACAGATTTCAGGAAATTTAAGAGAAAAGCATATGCACATGAAGACCTGTATCCAGCAAAGACAGCAACTAAGAACACTAAAAAAGCAAGATCTAAACAGCAAAATAAATATTTTGAAGCACTTAAGTCAGTAAGCTTTGGTTTTATTCAAAAGATAAACTATTTACACACAAACTAAAGCTTACTGAAAATACGAAAAGCTCATTATCTCCTGAGCATCTTAACTGCATGGCAGTTACCAGCGCTACATGGAAACCAGATGTCGGCATTCACAACTGATGTTTCCAGGAACATTGAATACCTTTACTTAACACAGCCTCCACCTTGGGTCTTCCTACTCAACCACTGCTAAGAATTGCTCCTCTGTATGCATGAACAGAATCAAAATTCAGGGTCAGTCTCAAATTGGATTCTATTCAGGGTCAATCTTGAACGTACATGTATCCATACCAACCACCTATCATTTTCAAGATGACTCATAGGAGAATGGCAATTCATGGCAAATCAAGACCATAATGTTGACTAACTATGTATAAGCTTTAGGGCGGCCATACTTGCATGTACACCTGCCCCCCCCCCCCCCGCCCCTTATATACACACTTTCAAAGTATTTCATCACTGTTCAATCATGAAAAGGTGCTGATCAGCAAGAACCCAGCACCACCTCTAGCCTTAAAAGCCATTATGTCTAATGTAGTAAGACAGTAAATTTTCTCTCTCTGCTACTCAAGCGGCAACATGCTGCTTAAGGATATCTTTTATTATAAATGGAATAGAAAGGTGAAACAAGACAAAGAACCAAAAGAGCCACAGAAGAAGATATATCTAAATGTTTATCTATTACTTATATCTGAATGCTTATCTATTGCCAGAAAAGTAGGTAACACTAGACCACAGCAACGGACTTGAAAGATGACCTAAGTGGAAAGGGAACAGTACAGTAACAGTAGAGAAACACTATGCTAAAGATATGAGAATAGGAAAAAGGCAAGCAAACCACTGGAAAATAAATAGTAGAAAGTGGTCCTACTACATAATGCAAAGAAGCCAAATTGTCATTTGATATATCTTAATTTTAAAAGATGAAACACCTTGTAGGAAAAAAAAAATACATACTGAATGGCTGTATCAGAAACAGACCTGAGAACAGTATAATTATTTAGAAGTCTGGACTGGGCAACAGAATACAGGCCACTGATAAATGTCCGTGGGCCACAGCACACATTTCAAAAACAAGTCTTACTCTTGCTCCACAGGGACCAATGAAGATAAATTGAGAATTCAAATCTGTCAAGTCCCTAGCTTTTGCTAGTGTTCAAGAAATTAAATTGAGATAGTAATATACGAAATGTATAATTCCTTTAAAACAGCATTTAATTATTACAGGTTCTAGGAAGCAGGGCTGGAAGCACTCTGTTAACAGATATATTACAGCAAATGCTACAAATTTAGTATGGATACTAATGACAAAATGTTCTATAAGCAAATATTCTATTTCTCTTTCATAAAAGGTATAGTTGCATTGGCTATACTTTTGATACTGTTGCATCATGATTACAGTGACTATACTAATATGTAAACACCTCATGTACACAAGTAGCATGCAATCTTTCAAATTTGTAAAGTTACAAGAAATTGGGTGTAGAGCCAATTACATATAAACCAATCGAATAAAAATAAAACACCAGAGACAGAAAAAAAGAAATCTCAAGTGTGAGAGGATGAGGTCTACTAGATCTAATGCATCCTGTAGAACTACATGTTCAGGAACACAAATTTATTAACAGAATCAGCATTACTGTGGTTAAGAAGCTACCCTTCCTTGTAAAATACACTGGTTTTCTTAAGTTAGTACATTTAAGATAATTTTAAAATAATATTTAATGCACTTCATTTTGTTTATAATTTTACACAAAGTGGGGGGGATGGGAGGGGGGAGGAAGTAAAGCACTGCATACCAATGGAGAACTTAAGCACTGCTAGTTTAACAAAATAGCCAATGTTGGAAGGCAGCTCTGGATATCACCTTATCAAATCCGTCCCAGCTCAGAGTAGTGACAAATTAGAAATGAGATCCATCTTTGAAGTTAAGTCAGGTTGTTAGGGTCATATCCAAGAGAACTTTGAATATCTGTTAGGATACAGATGTCCCAGCCTCTCTGGACACCCTCTTCCACTATCATAGCTATTCAGAATTTCCCTTGTTACAACTTAGGCCCACTACTTGCCACCCTTGTCAATGTGCATCTCTGAGAAGAGCCTGGCTTCATCTTCTCTCTACTTTGCCATTAATTAGTTGAGGATGAGAGTAACATGTCCCTCTAGCCTTATATTTAGACTAAGCACACCAATCCCTCCCAGCTTTTCCTTCTTTGTCATGTGTTCCAGCCCTCCCAGCTAGTGGCCCTCCACTGGGCTCACTCCAGTGTATCAGTGTCTTATTATAAAAGCCCGAATTGGACAAGACACTGTAGATGTTGTCTCCCAAAGAACTGAACAGTGGGGAACAATCACCTTCCTCAAACCCCTGGCTCCAGTCTTGCTTAATTCAGCCCAGTATGCTGTCGGCATTCATTCCTGCAAGGGTGCACTGGGCACGTTCAACATGCTGTCCACCAGGACTGCCCAAAGCATCTTCCACCACGTCAGTGCCCAGCCTACACTGCTCCCATGCATTCAAGATGTGGAGACATTATATTTATTGTCAACAAGGACTTTTAATGTTATTCTTCATTAGTGCTTCCTCTTGTTTGATTGGTTTTAATTTTTATTTTAGACAGGCATAGAGTCTACACTTTATACATACAGCCCACAAGACAAGTAACTCTGCACAGATAACTGGTAATGGCACACCCAGCCTCTCCATGCCTGATTGCACCAATCTTTTTTACTAATGCTTTTAAAAACCTTTCTTTTTACTCTGTGATGTGCTTAGAAAGAGGAAAAACTGTTATGCCATAGTTCGTAAATAAAGAAGAAGTTTGTAGATCAACCATTTTCCTTGCCTTTAACAACTACTAACACCAACTACCCAGTTTCCCTGAAAATAAGACAGGATCTTATATTAATTTTTGCTCCAAAACTTATTACTTTTTCACATGTATATCTGCTTGGACACTATTTAAATTGACCTTTTTTTAATGAACTGTAACGAGGGCTTATTTTTGGAGTAGGGCTTATACTTTGAGCGTCCTCAAAAATTATGCTGGGGCTTATTTTCAGGGAAACAGGGCAGTAGTCTCAACCAGATTTTTCATCCCTGAGAAATACCCAAGTATCAGCTAACAACCTACTATTCTTAGTCCAGTATGGACATGCTTCTTCAACACAATTTACCTGCAGTGATCAGCATTCAATGCAGCTGGTAATTCAGAACATGGAAAGCTGAATTTGAGTACATTCATGCTATGCCACATATAGGACAGAAGCCCATGTAGACTATGACCAAGTAAACAGCCAGGGAAGCTACAGTATAACAAAGCAAAGAAAATATTAACATCATTAAAAATTAAATTAAAAATAAAGAAGGCAAAGGAAAGAAAAAACAACCACAAAATAGTCCAAGTTCTGTGCTGATGTAAGGTTGATGGGAAATGGGATCCAAGAGAAGAATGGATATGGTAAGCAAGGCGAGTTTAGTAGGTTTTCACAGCTGCACTGGCTGCATAATGTAACCTAGAGCCAGCCAATCAAGACTCCAGTTTATCAAAGTAGTTTTAAAAAGTAAAAGGTAGCTTTATTTTTAAACAAAAAAAGATGCACATTGTATTAATATTTGGTAAGGCTGCAGTTCCACAAAAATAAAGCACAGCTGCTCTAGGACAGGACTACTATGGTTTTGGATTCCCACTCCTCTCTCCCAGCAGGACTCTTTCTCCCTATTTAGAGGTCCTACTAGCCAGTCCACCATGGGAGCTAACACGGTAGAAAGCTGAAATACAAAACCAGAGCAAACACCCACCACCTACACACCTCCTCCTAAACATTTCATTGTGATGATTCACAGAGCTAAACTGACTCCCCCTGCCCATCCCCGTGTCCTGTCCCCACCCCCCCCCCCCCCACACCCCTTCCCCCCACCCAAAAAAAGGGCCAGTGTTGGTACAAAGAAGAGAGGACAATAACAACCCTGAGCTGGGCTGGTTTAAACGGTGCTGTAATTAAGTATATACACTTATTAGAATTTAACCCCATGAAAAATACAGTATATAGCATTTGTTCTAAGCCACTATTTTGTCTTTCAAGTCCAAATCTGCAACTGGAATAAAGACCTGCACAACCTAAAGTGTATTCCAAGCCTTCAAAAAACAAAACAAAGTAAAACCACCCCACCACCACACACACACATCCGACCACCATCTTTGCTAGTGGGGAACTTTTAAAATCCTCTTTAAACTTTTGCCTAAAAAGAAGAGAGTGATGCCTCAGTAAGTTATTCCAAGTTTTAGTTATGCTATGTCCTCAGGCTACACACTGTTCCCTGTATGAATTTATCTTGTTTGGGAAATAATCAGCACTCAGAAATTAAGCCTTTAATATTGGGGGATTGGGAAAAAACACCCTATTATCTAATATGCTATTGGGTGCATAGTCTCTCCTAGATCAAGACTAAGTCACACTCCAATCTATCCTCTTTTAATTGAGGAATAGACTGAGTTTCTGAAGTCTGTTAATAGAAAGCATATTTTTCAGTCCTTAAGTCATTCTTGTAGATCTCAAATTCTTTTTATTTATTAAAAAACGCTGGACTTACTTTAGATCATCAAAATTGATGTACTACACATAGTATTAGTTAGTCCATCTCAGTTTTTCCATTTGTTAATTCTTTGCATAGAATTATTCATAATGATTGTCACAGGGACAATGGCAACAGTTCCAAGATGTATCCAACATCTGTGCGTGGTAAGAAACAACCAACCTTTGTTGTGCTTTCTATTTTCTGTCACTTCTAAATTGTTGGTTTTTTTGTTTGTTTGGTTTCTTGTTTTTTTTTTAATTATATGTATTACAGAGAACTTTTTCCCTGGCCTTTCTAGATACTACTTTGCTGCTTTAATAAGGCACCATCTACCAGAACAAAACCTTATCTTCTGAATGAAGATTATTCGGAAGTAACACAAGAACCACAAGTAAAACAAAACAAACAAAACCTCCCTAACCCATTCAAAAGATGTCTGGTAAATTCTTCCACCTTAGTAAGAATTCTTAAATGTATATAGGTTGATATATTAATCACCAATTCTTGCTCAAACAAAATGATAAAATTATTTCAGAACACTAGGTCTTCTTCCCCTTTCCACACATACATAAAAAAAAAAGAGAAAGGAAAAAAAGACACTGATACCACACTCATATAATGCAACTCTTATCATGGGCTCCCAGGAGCCAAAGTTACGGACCACATTCCGCTAGCCTCTGTACAAACATGGAATAAGACTGTTCTAAGAGCAAACAACCTAAACATAAGGGATAACAGACACAAAAAAGGAGAATGCAAGGAAACAGCACCACCACAAACAATGGCTAGAATTAGTTCTTGTTCCAATTATGGTGTTTGAGTCCCAGGGTGACAGGAAAGGTGGTGGTTTGGTTTTGCTTTTAGTAGGCTTTTTCTCCTAAAGTTAGCCTCTTTTGCACTACCAGGTTGCAACTGCTTTAAAGGGTGCACACTGGGAATTTCTCCAAGCAGAAGGGGCATCACAGGAGAATGAACAAAGTGTTTAACAGCCCATGGAGTCACTTTCTAAACAGCACTTAAGATCTCATTAACAACAAGATAGATAATACCCTTCACAGCTAAACCCCAGCTTTAATTTAGAAGGGAAGGAACCAGTGTTACTTTTACAACCATAAAATGTAAGATGCAAAAGCACCAGCCAGTCAGAGCAGAAGATGAGGAATGCACCCTTGTTCATGATTCTGATTTCATATCAACAGAGCACAATCACTTTTATCGCAACTGTAAGAAAAACGGTTACCACAAGACACAGAGAACAAAGGCAAGGTCTGAGATTTAGTCATGTGATTTATTAATAAACAATTAAGTGTTAGCTTTGTTAACAATTAGGAGACAGCTTACTATGTGGAAGAAATGTGTAGTCTGCTAGAAGGGCAGCTAAAACAAGGGCTAGATCAAAGGCTTAAGCCAAAGATCTCATGACAACGTTGTCCACAAGTGACAGCACAGTCTTCCTTTTGGGAAGGAAGGAAGGCTCGCCTTTGCGAGAGCAGCCCGGGCTAAAGGTCAGACATCCACAAAGAGAAGTCAGAAGCACACACTGAGATTTAGCTGGTATAGAAGGCAGCAAGTCTGAAAGAAAGAGAGACTTGAAGGTCATCCATACAGAGATGACAGCTGAGTTTATGAATGAGATTAACAAAATAACTTTTAGAGAAACCTGATGTAGTACTAGGGGTAAATGCCAAATCCGAGAAGCCTTACAGAGATCTAAAGAAAAGGAACTCCAGAAAGAAGTAAGGGTTTCATCAAGGTTAAACTTTCAAGGTGGGGGAGGAGGGAGGAAGAACAAAAAGGTTGGTTGCCTCATGAGTGGGATTTTATTTAAAGTTCAGTATGGTCATATTGCACAGAAGAACCTAAAGAAGCACAAGATGCCAACATACTTCCAACAAAAGTCTGCAAAAGGAAAACAGGTCTATGTTTCTAATAGTGGCTATGAGCCATAACAGGTCTATTATAAATCAGAAAATCATGCAGATAACTATTGTACACCAAACCTTGCCATCTTCTTCCAATGCCATCTTTCACAACAAAAGAATTGAGGAAACTGCATGTAGACACCCATACAAACTCTTTCATAGCACCACTGTCCTCTCATAATGATCCACTTTGTCTGCTGGGCTCCCAAGACGTATATCAGTGAGCTATTTTGCAAGTATCTAAGCAGTTGTTGTACTACCAGTAACAGAGTATATGACCAAGTGTACATCACTACTTTGCACGATCTGTTAAACAGGGAAAATATCAGGAAAAACTTACAAAGCCTAAATACCTTCTGAACACAGAGCATTTTCAAAAATACATTGGTGGCAATTGTGTCACTGGAGACTTTCAGTTGACCGCAAAACGGAATGAAGTCTGTTAATTTTAACTACATCGGGCTAGTAAAATCTGAATTTGTCATCTGTATTGTAACCATTGCTTGAAATGATTTTGTTCTGATAGCAAACTGGAGTAAGAAAACCACCTTCATCATTGGCATGTCCAATCCACAAAGTACTTCAGGTGAAGGTGTGAGAATCCCTCAGTGGAAAGTCATGATCTAACCTGTCCACAAAAGACAAAAGCTGATCTCATCTAATGCAACTGGAGATGTTCTCATCCACACAGACACATGATCAAACTTTTCATACATGTGTGTGAATTCTAAAATTTATGATTTCTGGAAGCTCACAGAAGACAAAGGGCTTAAATTGTCAAAACAATGTCAGTATAAATAAGCTGAGTTGAAATCACAGAATCACTTAGGTTGGAAAACACTCTTAAGATCATTGAACTCAACTGTTAACCTAGCA
Source organism: Columba livia (assembly GCF_036013475.1). NCBI lineage: Eukaryota > Metazoa > Chordata > Aves > Columbiformes > Columbidae > Columba > Columba livia. The sequence goes on along the minus strand of NC_088602.1, from coordinate 19,985,663 downwards.
CTGCCAAGTCCACCACTAAACCATGTCCCTAAGCACCACATCTTTTAAACACCTCCAGGGATGGTGACTCCACCACTTCCCCAGGTAGCCTGTTCCAATGCCTGACAACCCTTTCCACAAAGAAGTTTTTCTTAATATTCAATCTAAACCTCCCCTGGCACAACTTGAGGCCATTTCCTCTTGAGCTATCGCTTGCTACTTGGGAGTTACAGTACAGACCCTTCATGAGCTTCGTTGCCCTCCTCTGAACTTGCTCCAGCATCTCAATGTCCTTCCTGTAGTGAGGGACCCAAAACCAAACACAGGATTCAAGGTGCAGCCTCACCAGCACCAAGTACAGGGGGATGATCACTGTTCTGGTTCTGCTGGCCACACTATTCCTGATACAAGCCAGGATGCTGTTGGCCTTCTTGGCCACACTGCTGGCTCATGTTCAGCCAAGCCACACAGAGCAGCAATGAATGCTCCTTAGTCACTTCAGTGGGAGTAAGGGATGGAGATCCACACAGCAGCAAAGACGCAAGGCCTGCTGATGCATTAAAAACCACAGAAGCACCTGGGAACAGTCACACAGGAATTAGGGCTTCTCCCCCACAAAAGGCAGAAGGATCAATAGCCCAACTGAAGTCCATCTACACCAATGCACACAGCATGGGCAACAAAGAGAAGTTGGAAGCCATTGTGCAGCTGGAAAACTGCGATACAAAATCAACATAATCAAAGTGTTAACCGAAGAGGACATATCATGCAACTCCATTCCAGAAGTCTCCCTTCTACCCCAAATTTATCTTCAAAGTAAAAAATACTATCTGACAAACTCACAAACCTTGGTCCAACATCAAGAACGTTAATACTAGCATCTGAATTGAGCAGATCATTCAGATACTGAGTTAGCATCTACTGCCAGCCATACCTGCCAGCAGCTTGTAGGGCAGGCTACAAGCATGGAAGAAAACCTAAGTTTCCACTGAACTCAGAAACCCAGTTATTCTCCTGGAACAACCACCTAATAAGATTAAATCACTGAAACTAAATTGAAGTTAAAAAGAAGTTGCAAAAATAGTGCTTTCAACCGTTGAGTTAAACTCAACAATTTAAGCAAAAAATTTCATGCAGCATACAGGGCTTTAAGAACCTCATGAGGCAAGTGCTACTGCAAACTTTTCATAAGGGACACCTTACTAGTCTTTTGAACTTCAAAATTCAATCCCTTTCCACGGCTACGTTGAGTTCGCTGTTATTTCTGATGTACACGTCTTCCGGAAAAAAGAAACCATTCTCCATGAACAGTGGATTTTCCATTAAGAACAATATTTCATATAAATCCTTCAAAGAATTCCTCATTCTGCTTTTGTTGCAAAGTCTATCAATTGATTGCAAACTCTGACATGAGACAACAGAATTTGAGTAATTCTGTATTTAGTCCTCAAAGCCAAAATGAAAGCTACTATAACAATGCAAGACTGTTCATGATGCCACTGGGAAAAAAAAAATGAAAAAGACAGCAAAAATCTGAAAGAGGTTGAAAGAGTCTTGGTCCCACATACCTCTGCATACTTGAACAAGCTCTGTAGAAGACAAAACTTGTTTTCACTCTTTCACTGGCATTTGTACATTCTTGCTGACGCAAATTCCTCTTAGCATATTATTCCAGGGTGAGCAACAGTAGAATGCACTCATATATTTGGGGTCAAAGAGGATTAATAACAATAATATAAAGCAAATGTATTAGATTTTCTAATTAAGACAGTCTTTTATTAAAATAATTAATCAAATCATAGAATGGTTTGGGTTGGAAAGGACCTTAAAGATCATCTAGTTCCAACCGCACTACCATGGGCAGGAACACCTTGCACTAGGCCAGGCAGCTCTAAGCCCCGTCCAGTCTGGCCTTGAACACTTCCAGGGATGGGGCATCCACAGCTTCTCTGGGCAACCTGCTCCAGTGCCTCATCACCCTCATGGGGAAGAAGTTTACCTAATAATGTCCCATCATCACCTTCATTTCACGAACTGAAGAGTTTGGTTCCTAGAGCTGACCTTGCAGCAGTAAGTACCAAATACAGGCCCTCACACAACAGCATAGCCTGTCACCACAGGATATACTTTTAACCTCCAGCCATGCTGAAGAAAAGGCTGTACCACTACCACAGCTGGACAAGCCACAATATGCTATCTACTAAGATGCATTTGTGCAACATGTCAGTGTAATTCACAAACCACCTGGCAACTGCTTATTGAGGTTTACTGAATCTTAGCTATACAGATGTTCTTGCCAGTACTCTCATCTTTTCATAAGCAGCCACACAAAGCTGCAATATTTTTTTTTTCAAACCAGCTCCAGCACACAACACCCTTTTTCACTCCCTTCAAAACCAGCCACCTCCCTCCTTCCAAAACATTATTTGCCTCAATCAATCTTAGAAGTAACTTTTTTAACATGAAGAAGCATCAGAAGAAGCAGAACAGCTGTTAGACTGGAACGTACAATGAATCAGAAGTAAAATTAGATGATAGGCTTACATCCAAGACATGGTAAGAGTTAAAAAAATTACAACTAAGATTTAAAAATTATAGTAATAAGTCAAGGTTTAGAACAGACCACTTAGTGAAAGCAGGCCATACAAGCTCTCAGCATCTTTTACGAGGTGGGTAATTTCAGAAGCTCAGAATACATCCAAATCTGATGCCTTCCTCCTAAGCAGTGAGGTTCTGCTGAGAACCTCCTACCCTTTGTATAGGTAAGCCACCAAAAAGTGACAAAGAAAGTTGCAAGCTCCACAAATCACGTCTACTGTCTAGAACGACGTGGGAAAGAAAAAAATATTTCAAGATACAACTGGTGGTGAAGACTACGCCACCTGAATCCTCCCCGCAGCCAACCAAGTGCAGAACCCAGAGCACAAGCCAGGCGCTGCCTTTTTGTTTTGTTCTCCGGCTGCACGTTCCCACCGGCGCCGGCCGCGCTGGGCGGCCTCTAGCGGCCAGACCCGCGGAGCGCGGCCGCATCCCAGCGCCGGCGCTCCCAACCTCTGCCCGTGCGCACGCTGCCTTACTTTCCCCTTCGCCGCACTACTGTGCCGTTTCACAATCCCCCGTGCAGCAAAAAAAAAAACAAAACAACTTCGTTATTAAAAGGGGCGCAAACCAGAGTCAAACTACACCCCAGTCCTACAGACATTGCTAATCAACCTCTCCTTAGCCGACCTAACAGAGATCACAATCTGTTTGAAAATACCACACAAACGAAACACCAAAAATGCTCACTATTAAGAAGCTGTGGGTTTTCTCAAAGACCTCTAGCTTTTTGGGGAAAGGGCAAAGCAGATGGCTCAGAAGCCCCCAAAAGCAACCAAACTACCAAAGGCACCCAAACGAATCAGCCAAGCACATCTCTGAGTGTAAAAGAACCAGCCTGAATGCACAAACGAGAAACGCTGGAGGACGCTCTGCATATTACTCGGTTACTTTAAACCTCTCATTTCCTCTTCTTAGCTTCAAGATATGGAGACCACAGGATTGCAGAAAGAGAATAAAAAAAAAATCAAGATGGCTAAAGGTGTCTCGTCATGGATTTTAATTCACGCTGTAAAACTCTAGAGGGCACCCGAAATATGCCCTCCCCCTCCCTCCCGAGCCGGGTAACGTGAGCAGCGGCAGCAGCCCGTCGTCTGCCTGCCGGAGCTGGTATTGCAGGAGCGATGTCTGCAGCAGCAGCGCCCACCCCGAGGAGGAGCCGCCTCACAGCCATTACTGGGGCTTCGCCCCAGGGCACCAGCTGCTGGACGCAGGAATTTCCCCACCCAAACCTGGAGGCCCCTCCTTCTACCCCTGCCCGGGAGAATATGGGGGGGTGGGTCATGTCCTCCCCAAGCAGGTCTAGCAGAGGCAGAAGCAGATACACAAATAGCACTCACAATGGAGCTCCCTCTCCTTGTTGGTCTCTGCCAAGGCTGCACCAAACTGGGCTGGAGCCTAAGGGAAAGACCTGGGGTTAACATAGGGCAGCGAGGAGCAGGCAGCGCCCCCAAGCAGCATTTCCTCTGCCTGGCCATGGCAGGTACCTCCCGCATCACCCACCACTTCCCTTTAATCCCAACCCAACAAATAAATAAATAAATGCTGACCTCCTCGGGGGAGGTGAGGTGCCCCCCGAGCGCACCCACGATGACCGCCCCCGCTTAAGGCGGGGGGACAAGGAGCCGCCTCAGGCGCAGCTGCACCGCGGGCTTCTCCGCGCGAGTGCGGGGTGAAAGGCAGCGGCGGCACCCACGGCGGGGAGCAAATATTACCTGCTAACTTGCCTAAGGAGCCCTGAACCGGCACCCCGGGGGGTCGCAGGGCCCTCAGCGGCGGCGTCTCAGCGCCAGGCGAGCGCCTCGGCCCCCCGCAGGCTCCCGCGGCAGTTGCCCCCGGTCTCGGGTTTGCCCCCCTGCAGTCGGCCAGCAGCACTGCCGCCTCCTGTCCGCCATTAGAGAGACCCAGCCAAACAATACGGGAGGGGAGCAGCGACGGCGTCAGGATCCGCGGAGGGCCGCGCCGGGCAGCGGAGGGAGGCACCCGGGGCGGGGGGGGGCGGCGAAGGCGGTGGGTGGGGGAGGCACCGGGGCAGAACAACAGCCGTGGGCCCGGCACGGAGGGGAGGGAGCGAGTTAAAATAGGAGGTGCTAAAACAGACCCGTCCCTTCCCCCAAATGCCCCTGCCCCCCCTCAGGGCAGCCGCCGGGCGCCCCCCGTTTGCCCCCATCGCCCACCTCCGGGCTACGATGGCTATCCATGGGGCTGCCCCCGGTGCTGCCCGCGCCCCCTCCGCTGCCGCCAGAGGTAGCGGCGCGGCTGCGACGACACCGTGGGGTACTTCGCCCGGGTAGCTCGGAGGCACGGCAGCTGCTCTCCCGTCCCCGCCCCGGGGGTAGTTCTGCGCCGCCAGCCGCCCGCCAGCCCGCCTCTGAGGCGCAGCACCCCCACCTTACCCGGCTCCCCTCCGCTCGCAGGCATGGACCCCCCCGCGGGGGACGCACGCACTCTGCGTTACTCCTCCGGCGTCTCAACTCTAACTCGGTCCAGTCCCGGGCGAAGCGCAACTGCTAGCGAAGAGGAGGAGGAACCGGGCCAAGCGAGCTCGGGGAGATCCGCCTCCCTGCCCCGCCATTGGCTCCCCCAGAGGGCGGGCTCTCGCGCTGGGCCAGCGGAGTGGGTGGGCCGCCCATCCATCAGAGCCGCCCGCAGCCGGTTGACCCTATAAACTGCCAATCTTCCTCCTGGCCATGCCTGGGGTTCTTCCCACTTTGATCCATCAGGTTTGAGGAACCCGGATCGTTGCCCACCGGCTCGTTACCCGCGCCCGAGGGCTGCGCTCGCGCTCCTGCTCCCCGCGCGCTCCTGGACAGCCACAACTTGCAGAAGTTTGCGCTCTGCTGGCGGGGACGTTGCGCTGCCCGTCCCGGCTTGGCGCTCGGTCCCTGTGGGCGCCGCAGCCCCGGCCGTAGGGCACGGGCTCACCTCTGCCTCTCGGACGCCCGTCGCCGAGCGATAGGGCTGGCAGGGCTTCGCCGTGGCCCTCCGGGAGCTGCTATCTCTCTCCTTCGCCCAGCAGGGCTTTGAACCTGGGGCCATTCCCATGAGGGATAGAGCGTGGATAATGGAAGCGCTCCCACAAGGGAAGAAGGAGAGCGCACGTATCCCCGGGAGGGCGCCTCCCCCACAGCCTGCCCCGCCAAGCAGCGCCTCCCCGCCGCCATCTCCCTAAGACGCCCTCCTGCCCCCACCCGCTGCGGGGGAGGGCGCCATGTCAGACTCTGACATGGCTCCTGGAGGAGCTGGTGGTGGTGGTGGTGGTGGTAGCAGTGGTGGCGTCCTCCATTTTGTCGGAAGCTGCTGCAGGGAGCTTGGACCAATTCGAACCAACGTGAGGCGCAGAGGGGCGTCCATTTGAGGCGCCTCTGCCCGGCTCCCCGGGGAAGAGGAGGCGGGTGCCCCCGACAGCGCCATGGGGTGGGGAGGAGCGCTCCGGGCGGCGGCCAGGCGCCGGGAGCCAAGCTCTCCGCCCGCCCTCCGCCAAAATGGAGGATGCGCACTTCCCTTGCGCGGCTTTTCCCCCCGCGCTGGCCATGGCAGTCACGCCCGCTCCTTCGAGGACCTGCCGAGCTCAGCCTCTGTTCTTGCGCGCTGGTCCCACCCTGCCCCATTCACTTATCCCCTCCTGCCCAGAAGAGGGAGAGCGAGCAAGTACCCGCCCAGCCTCCTCCAGCCGGTACCAATTCCTGTCAACCACGCGGAGCAGTGTCCCCTACAGAGAGGAGCCGGGTTCCGGCCGCGGGCGCCATTTCCAGCCCCGAGCCGCCCCCGGAGCAGCCGTCCCCTCGGGCAGGGCAGAAGTCACTGGAGGGTTAGTCGTGCCTCCACCACCCTTGATGCGTTTAGTTAATGTTTTTGATGTCTGGGAGAGACCAGAAACTTCTTATCTTCAGTTATCACAACAATACCTCTAATTTCTTCCTAATGGTCCCACCCAGAGACACAAGCTTCAGTCAACAACTCAAGACAAAAACTTCTCCACCACTGTTACTGGATGTTGTTGACAAGAATTAATGGGCTTGTTCACACCATCCTAGCTGTCAGATAAGCTCGGAAGGGCTACTTGGTTTGGGGGGACAGAGTTACCTCATGGCTGTTGGCAGTTTGTGGTGCAGCTGCTTGCACCTGAAAGAAAGAGGTGAGCTGATGGTGGAACAGCTCCAACACAGCCACTGCCAAGGAGGAAAGTGCCATGGAGAGGAATCGCCATCCATTTTGATGGTCTCATTGAAGTTGCTGTGTAAATTTGTAAACTTTGTTCTACAGAACAGCTGATTATATTCATGGTGACCAGAGAGCTGTTGAAATTTTCACATTTGATCTCATATGCTCCATCAGGTCCGTTGGCTCCATTATTAGCCTTGACTATCTTCTAGATTGGTAAAAGTCAAAACCACGATAAGTCATCCTCCACATTGAATATTGTCCAACCTTTCCCATTGTACATCTCATGAGATGTTTCTTCTACAATAGTGCTTATTTAAGTTCTGAAGAAATTCAGAAAGAATCTTGAATAGAGGATATAAATACATGTGTTTGAGATCTTTGATGCATTCAGAGGTGAATGGTAGAAAGAGTGTTGTTTTAGTTTAGAACACAGTAGGTGAAACCTATCACTCTTATTTGTCATTGAAAAAGTAACCCAAGAGCATCTTCCTCTTACCACTGCTCTAGCAATAGACATTACTTAACAATGTTTTCTAGGACTTTTGTGTAGCAATGTACCAATAGACCATTTTCATTAATGTTTTAGATTATAAACTTAAAATAGAATTTTTAATGGTTTTGCTTGCAACTTTGATACTGTACTGAAATGTACATATATATAAAAGTTCATAAGTCCAGAGAACCCTTGTCCCCCTATAGACATGCAACCCTATTTTTGAATTAATATCTTCGAAGATAGATTAAAAATAATGAAATACACTATTATTTTTCCATTATTTTTTCAACTGACATCGGGAGAAAGGAGAAAAATGTTCAGATACCTGGATAAATTTCTCTTCATCTGTAAAACCATGTATAATTCAGATTATTTTTAAGAATAATCCAGATCAAGTAATTATTTTTTATGGTTTGAAAAAGTTAGCATTAGCTCAAACATTAAGCAGTAAAATCTCATCATTAACACAGATCATCTGAAATTGATGTATTTATAGGCTCCACAACACTACTTTCATGGACAGGCCTGATGTCAGCAACTTCACTGAAAAATGTCAAATGTATTGACTGGCAGTAGATAAATTCAACAAAGCTGAACCAACAGTATGCTCAATGCTCTACAAGAAGAATGATGTCCTTCTATCTGTCATGAAGTAAGATTGTCTCAAAAAGCAGTCAACTGTATTTGAACTAGAGAAGGAGAAACCTGATATATTTTAAAGAATTTACATTTGAGCAGGAATCTTAAGAACACTAACAAGCCAATCTTCAAGTGATGCATCATAAATTGTAGGAACAGAATGAACATAGTTTAAAACTACTTCCTGCTACCAGCAATATTTGTCTATGATAAAGGATAGTGACACTTGCTCCAGGATTAGAAGCAAACATATTCCATTGGCTGTAGGACTTCTTCAGCCTGAACACTGTTAAGGTTTACATCCATCTAATTGTCCAGGTGTCTAGAATATAGTTCCGAGGAATGAAGAGGAAATATTTGAAGATGTCTTTCACTACTTCATATATGTAGTGTTTGGAAAGGAGTGGTTCATGAAACCCTACAAAACAGTTTATTACAGCTGATTTGAAGATGGACTTGGAAAAAAAGGTGTTTGGAATGCAGATAAAATTCATGTTTATAGAAATGTCTGTGTGTTGCCATCACATGTGGAAGTGAAAATGGAGTCTAATCCTTTGTAAAATATGTGACCCCAAAATTTAGGTTATGTCATTGTTGGCTTCTATACTGCCCTGCCCCACAAATCTTGTAATCTCTACCTTACAGTTTTATTTATCCTCATATTCTTTTCTCTACTTTCTCCTCTTACCATTTCTACCAATATTTCTTTTTTTTTTTCTCTCCTTAATTTAACTGCTTTGTCTGTTTAGCCTCAATCCCCCTTGCCATCACAAAGAAGAAAGGTGTGGACAAACTATTTGTTGATGGAACATGTTGTCTTTTCATGCCAATGGCATAATGGAGTTCTTGTCTACTAGTTGATTGCCCAAGACAGCTTCAAGAAATAATAGTGGCAGGAAAAAAAGATTACAAACAAACAAACGTATAATCTTAAAACACCTGTGGTAAGTAACACCTTGATCATTTTGGTTTTATTCCATAGTATTCCTCTATTGGTGTCCCAATTTTTTAGCTTCATTAGGTATTGCAGCTATTCTTTATAGACTACAGCTCTTAATGAAAAGGTACCATATGTGTGTATATGTTTGTACTGTGCATAGCAGACCCCATACTATAAAAAAAATGAAAAAAATAGCCTTCTACGAAACATCACCTGTGGTTTTCATTATGGTTGTTGAGTTACATATAATTTTCATAATATTTATAAACAAATCAATATGTATCTATAAATAAATTGCATTCAGCTGTTTAATTTGTAGTTTATTTAACCAAAAGGTATCCTTCAAAAGGTCAAATATGAGACAATATACGCTATCCTATAAGACGACTATTCAACGTGTGATATAATATGTCTTCAAATGACCTTTATGCCACATCCCACATTTCAGTTTTGAAAAAGTAAAGAATAACTTATGTTCTAAACTGAGTGACCTCTCTGCAGAAGACATTTCAATACATAAAAGACTGAGGATATAATACCCAATAAAGTGTTATTGTGAAATCACTTGCAGTGAGTTTACAATAATCAACATAATTTTTATTAGTTTTTAAAGATTTGCACAGTTTAGTTGGATATTTTTGTCTTTATGGAGAAGAAGTAGCAGTGCAAAACAGAATACAGGACCTTAAGACTGGAAGAGACTTCCTAGGTTGCTGAGCCCAGTTTCTTGCTATTACAGGAAACTGTGTCATATAATCCCTTCCAGAAGCTTTTCAAGGTCCATCTTAATGGTAGTTTGATATGTTTACCCCCTGCTCCTGTTGCAAATTTGTTCCAGAGCTCCATTGTTTTGGTGGTTAGAAACCTTCTTCTAATTTCCAGGCTAAATTTATTCAAGAACCCATTTGTTTTTCTGCCAGTATTCCTCCTTCAGCTTAAATAGCTCTTCTCCTTCCCTGGTGTTTACCCCTGATATATTTATAGACAGTAATCATATTCCCTCTCAGCCTTCCTTTTGCTAGACTAAACAAAGATCTTTTAGTTTCTTCTAGCTCAACAGATCTTCATTCCCATGGTCATTTTACTAGCCTTTATTGCCACCTGTCCCAGTCAGAATTCATCTGTCTTGAATGTGTGTTCAAATTCCCATAGTATTCCATTTTAAATCTAATTACTATATTGTGTGGTACGTTAATATTTCTATACCTCCATGAAATACCACAGTCTTGGGTGCACAGTTGCCTTTTTGCCCAAATACCTTAGATAGCCACCATCTATTCTAGCAGCACCTATATTCTTTTCTACCTCACTCATTTACTGGGAGAGCCCTCCATGAACAGCAAATTTATGTTAGCCTTCAAGTGCATGACTTTGCATTTTGTATCATAGCAGTTTGTTTTGTTTCCATTAGTTCAATCACTGAGGTCACTCATTGTTTTTCCATATGACATCCCACTGCAGCTGTGTTGATGATGCTGCCTAATTTTGTGAAACCAGCCAATGCAATAAGCTTATTTTATCTTCTTTGCCAAACAATAAGGTCAGTCCCAAGAATACCTCCCAAAGAAATCTGCTAGCAGACACTCTCCAGTTTGACACTCTCCTGTTCAGTACTACCTGCTGCCATTTCCCTCATTCTGCTCTGGAAAATATAATCTTATCTCTGTGCTTCTCGATGTGTAGGAAAGCTTTTTTGCTGGGCAGTACCTCTTTCCCTGAAAGCTCTCTACTAATTCTCGATTATCTTTTTTATGCACTGTGTTAGCACCTGCCCCTTGAAGAAACAGTAAATCATTCCTGTTTCAAACTTCTGACCTCCTTGGTTCAGTTGGCTTGATTAACTGGGTCTCTTAGTTTGCCAGAATTTGCCTTATGAAATAAAGAGGCTTAGATGTAGGCCTGCTTTTGTTTTCTTTCCATGCAATCTACACCAAATGAACTTTAGGATAATTTTCCACAACTAGCTTTTCTATACTGTCCTCAAACTGTAAGTCCAAGTCTAAAATAGCATCACTTCTTGTTGGTTTAATGACATTTAGCTGAGAAAAGCTGCCAGCTGTGACATTCATCTATATTTGAGCCCCACCACCATTAATAGCATTTGTTCTCCAAGCTACTAAACCAATTAAAGAAAAAAATAGTGAATAGCTTTTCACTACCTTAGTGAGTTGAAATGAGGTATGTGTCAGACAGGTACGGAAGCCCCCACAAACACCCTGAAGAGTGCATAGCCTGAAGGAGGATGGAACAACCCGGTTTCCACAGGAGGGAGTCGCTGGAAGACCTTACCTTCTCATCTTACCATAACCTATCTTTGGAGTGGCATCTGTGTGTGTATTTGTGTATGTAAAGAAAAGTCCTTATTCTTTCTAAATTTATTTCTTGGTTTTCATTAGTGGATCTCAAAAGCTATTTGAAAACAATTATTATTCAAGTACTGGATTTGGTAAATCAAACCTTTTATAGTCTCCTCCTAAACAAGTTCTTTTTACTTAAAGGTTGAAGATCTCCTGTGAGGTCTGTAAGAACAGTATTGAAAGAAAGGGCGTCAGTACACAGGAACCTTCAGCTCTCTTTCCATTAAATCTGGTACATGGTATTTCTTCATTTTCCTGGTATTTCTCATACTGAGGAGCTTGAATAAGGTCAGGCTTCATGAAGTTTAATGTGTGGTTTCACCACAGGCAAGTTGCTGCATGATAAAGCTGCTGCCAAAAGTAGCATTCCTGTCCTCACCTCAATTACTGGCTAAATATTGCTGTCACCTTTCTATGCTGACATGAACATTAATGTGGCTAAAAACTGGTCAATTTTCAGTTGGACCAACACATTGATCTTGCTGCACGTGCAATCAGATGGGTGACAGTGCAAGATAAAGGGGCGCAGTGGGCAGCACAGGGGAACAATGCATATGCCATTTGTGAAATGGCACTGCTAGCCTGCATAAATCAAAGTGGCATATGAAAAGAAATGAGTAGTTTTTGACTGGTGATCTGGTTTCTGCTTTATCTCAGGAAGATCCACAATGTCATTTTTAATTGGTTATTAGCATTGTTTAGAGCTGGCTGAGAGAATACCTGCAAAATATGAAGTCATGAAGTGAATTCTATTCATAAGGCTTAAAATTGGTCAGTTTTTAAAACATTCTGTAAGAAACTACTTGTAGGAAATTTAATTTTAAAAAATCAAGTTATTAAAAATTATAAGATTCCCTTACTGCAAATTACTGTGATGATAGTTTCAACAATATTTTGACACATGCTTCTTAGACAAAAACCTGAAAAAATGATAATTTTTTGCAAACCTTTTCAGAGCAAAGCCATTTTTCTTCAGTTTCATTCAAAGTGTCTGAGCCTGTTCTAGCAATGAAAAATATTGGTTTTTTAGGCAACCTGTCCTTTCCTGTTGGATTAGGACTGTGCCATGGTCATCAGTACCTTCAGATTGGATTAATGCGTTGCTGGTGTATATGCTAAAAGGCCATTTGGAAAAATTGATAGGACACAGTCTGGAAGTTTACTACAGGATCTTTCCACCAGAGCTTCATTGAACTGTAAGGTGAATGGGAGAGTATGCTAAACAGCACAGTCCCTCCCTTGCCACGAGACTCAAAAGATGTGCCCCACAGAGCCTTGCAAGTGGGAAGGATCCAACCCTACTTTCCACAAAGATTGTGTGATGAGACTGTGGCAGTTGCACACAGCTTGATAAGGTCCAAGGCTTTCAATATAGCAGTTGCTGGCTCTTTCGCACCTTTCATGCCCCGCTGTGGCTGTCCTCACATACACGCCTTGGTTGGATGCCAGCTGTCAAGTCCTGTCCCCTCCAGAGGCAAGGTAACTCCAGTCATGTACACCCTTCTGTGGGGTAAGCAGGAGGAGTGAGACCCTCCATCAACAGATAGGGTCCTTAGCCAACAAGGCGCCCCAGCTCCAAAGAAGCTTCTGGATCATGTTCATAATGACCACAGCTCAGATCCAACCAGGCTGTAAAATAGGGCACCTGCTGAAGACCCCCTTGGAGTGGTCTTCTCAGAGCAGCAGGACTGTGATGGGAGCCCTTGCCTTAGAGTGGGACACCATTTAAGGAGACTTCCTGGGACTGAGAGCCCTCACCTTCTCCTTGGTGAGTGATTATTTCTTCTGGATATATCCTTGAGTGCAATGCAAATTTGAGCATATGCATTATTCCAAAACTGCACTAATACTCCTATTTCATATCACCTCAGCATGTAAGGTGAATGACATTCGTAAATACCCTTCAACATTTTGTTCTATCCCCATGTTCAGGTATTCAGTTCACACTTTTTTAAGAAACACCACTCCATGCTCTAAACAATTTTCCTTGGGATGATGTTATCCTGGATGTACATATGTACTGGCGGACAAGAGCTTGGAGTGCAAGTGCAGCCCTGCAGAAAGGGATCTGGAGGTTTTGGTTGATGGTAAGCTCAATATGAGTCAATAATGTGCCCTGGTGGCCAAAAACGGCAACCATATCCTTGGGTGCATTAGGCACAGTATAGCTAACTGGCCAAAAGAACTTGTAGTCCCACTATATTCAGCATTGATGTGACCTCACCCTAAATACTGTGTGCAGTTTGGGGCTCCACAACATAAAAAGGATATAGAAACATTCAGATGTGTCCAAAGTAGGACAGCAAAGATGGTGAAAGGACTAGAGAGCATGACTTACAACAGGGGTGTCAAACTCATTTTCACCGGGGGCCGCATCAGCCCCATGTTTACCTTCAAAGGGCCGAATGTGATTTTAGTACTGTATAAGTGTAACTACTCCTGCATTTATACAGTCCTAAAATTACATTCAGCCCTTTTAGGGCAACTGTGAAGCTGATGTCGCCCCCAGTGAAAATGAGTTTGACAACCCTGATTTGGGAGGAGCAGATAAGAATACTAGGCTAGTTCAGCTTAGAGGAGATTGAGACGTGACCTTATTGCTGTCTACAGCTTCCCCATGAGGCAGAGCAGAGACAGATGTGCTGGTTCCTTCTCTCTGGTGTTCAGAGACAGGACATAAGGGAATGGTTTAAAGTGGTGTCAGTAAGTTCAGATTGGATATTAAGAAAAAGTTCTTCACTAAGAGGGAGGTCAAGCATTGGAACAAGTTCCTTAGGGAAGTGCTTATGTCCCCAAACCTATCGGTGTTCAAGAAACATTTGGACAGTGCTCTTAGATATGCACTTTAATTTCTAGGTTGCCCTGTGTGGAGTCAAGAGTGGGACTTGATGATCCTCATGGGTCCTTTCTGACTCAGGATATTCTCTTATTATTCTTTTGACTCCTATCACTGGCAGATGACAGTTGCACAAACATTAGTACACTTATTCCCCATGTACAATTATCCTACTATCAAAAATATGTATTATTTTGTCTGCCTGGTTTGGATTGCTATGTTCGTCACAGAATCACAGAATGTTGGGGATTGGAAGGGACCTTGAAAGATCATGTAGTCTAATTCCTCTGCTGGAGCAGGAGCACCTAGATGAGGTTACGCAGGAATGTGTCCAGGCAGGTTTTGAATATCTCCAGAGAAGGAGACTCCACAACCTCCCTGGGCAGCCTGTTCCAGTGTCTGTCACCCTCACTGAGAAGAAGTTTCTTCTCAAAAAAGTGGAACCTTTTGTGTTCCAGTTTGTACCCATTGCCCCTTGTCTAATCATTGGTTGTCACCGAGAAGAGCCTGGCTCCATCCTCGTGACACTCACCCTTTACATATTTATAAACATTAATGAGGTCACCCCTCAGTCTCCTCCCAAGTAGAGAGAGACCCAGCTCCCTCAGCCTTTCCTCATACGGGAGATGCTCCACTCCCTTAATCATCGTCACCGCTCTGCACTGGACTCTCTCCAGCAGTTCCCTGTCCTTCTTGAACTGAAGGGCCCAGAACTGGACACAATATTCCAGGTGTGGTCTCACCAGGGCAGAGTAGAGGGGAAGGAGGACCTCTCTCAACCTACTAACCACCCTCCTTCTAATACACTCCAGGATTCCATTGGCCTTGGCCACAAGGGCACAGTGCTGGCTCATGGTCATCCTGTTGTTCACCAGGACCCCAGGTCTCTTTGCCCTACACCGCTCTCTAACAGGTCGTTCCACAACTTATACTGAAACCTGAGGTTGTTCTTGCCCAGATGCAAGACTCTACACTTGCCCTTGTTATATTTCATTAAATTTTTCCTCGCCCGACTCTCCAGCCTGTCCAGGTCTCGCTGGATGGCAGCATATTCTTCTGGAGTGTCAGCCACTCCTCCCAGCTTGGTGTCATCAGCAAGCTTGCTAATAGTACACTCTATTCCTCATCCAAGTTGTTGATGAATATATTGAATAGTACTGGCCCCAATACTGACCCTTGGGGCACTCCACTAGACACAGGCCTCCAACTGGACTCTGCCCCACTGACTATGACTCTCTGGCTTCTCTCCTTCAGCCAGTTTGCAGTCCATCTCACTACCCGATCGTCCAGACCACAGTCCATCAGTTTAGCTGTGAGGATGCTGTGGGAGACTGAGTCAAATGCTTTACTGAAGTCAAGGCAGACCACATCCACCACTCTGCCATCATCTATCCACCTCGTTATGTCCTCATAAAAGGCTATGAGGTTGGTTAAGCACAACTTCCCCTTGGTGAAGCCCCTAATGACCCTCTTATCCTTGATATGCCTCGAGATGGCACCATAACCATAACCTTTCCAGGGATGGAGGTGAGGCTGACCAGTCTATAGTTAACCGGGTTCTCCTCCTTGCTCTTTTTGAAGACTGGAGTGACATTTGCCTTCCTCCAGTCCTCAGGCACCTCTCCCATTTCCTATGACTTAGCAAAGATGATGGAGAGTGACCTAGCAATGACCTCAGCCAGCTCCTTCAGCACCCGCGGGTGCATCCCATCTGGACCCATGGATTTATGGATGTCCAGATTGCCTAATTGCTCCCTAACCCAGTCCTCATCAACTAAGGCAGACTCCTCCACTGTCCCAACTTCCTCTGGGGCCTCAGCAGTACGGGGCTCCTCAGGACAGTCTCCGGCAGAGTAGACAGAGACAAAGAAGGCATTCAGTAACTCTGTCTTCTCTGTATCTTCTGTCACCAGGGCACCCACCTCGTTCATCAGTGGGCCTACGTTGCCTCTGGTGTTAGTTTTATCTGCCATGTATTTGAAAAAGCTCTTTCTGTTGTCCTTGACCCCTCTTGCCAGGTTTAATTCTAAGGAGGCCTTAGCTTTCCTAGTTACCTCCCTACATCTTCTGACAACAGCCTTATATTCTTCCCAAGTGGCCAGCCTCTCCCTCCATGATCTCTAAACTCTCCTCTTCCACTCGAACTTGGTTTGAGAGCGACCATGAGGAGAAGGACTTGGGGGTGTTGGTTGATGAGAAGCTTAACAAGACCCAGCAAAGTGCACTTGGAGCTCAGAAAGCCAACCGTATCATGAGCTGTAGCAAAAGAAGTGTGACCAGCAGATTGAGGGACATGATTCTCTCCCTCTGCTCCATTCTGGTGAGACCCCCACCTGGAGTACTGCATCCAGCTCTGTGGCCCCCAACTTAAGAGGGACATGGACCTGTTGAAGCAAGTCCAGAGGAGGCCCACGAAGATGAAGAGATGGTTGGAGCACCTTTCCTATGAAGAAAGGCAGAGAGTTGGGGTTATTCAGCCTGGAGAAGAGAAGGCTCCAGGGAGACCTTATGGCAGCCTTCCAGTACCTAAAGGGGACCTACAAAAAAGCTGGGGACTTTTTACAAGGACATGTAGTGACAGGACAAGGGGTAATGGCTTTAAACTGAAATAGTGTAGATTTAGATTAGATATAAGGAAGAAATTCTTCCCCATGAGGGTGATGAGGCACTGGAACAGGCTGCTCAGAGAAGCTGTGGATGCCCCATCCCTGGGAGTGTTCAAGGCCAGGCTGGATGGGGCTTAGAGCAACCTGGTCTAGTGCAAGGTGTCCATGCCCATGGCAGGGGGGTTGAAACTAGATGATCTTTAAGGTCCCCTCCAACCCAAACCATTCTATGATTCCATGCTTTATTATTTCATACTCTGAATACTAGGTATCCTGTGGTAAAGATAGCATGTGGTCTCATAAATAAAAAGACTGTATCATAGTATATATATTCCAGGAGTTTGAATTAAAGTTTTCACAAGCAGCTTGAGTTTGAGTGCTCTCGGCTTTTTGAATGTTTCAGTCTCTGTAATCTTAACACGGTCCAAGTTACTTTTAGGAGGTAACTTCCTAAAAGGCAATCTAGAAAACAACCATCAGAATCTCTGTCTTGTTGAAGCAAATTTACATCCATGTGCCTTATCTAGAAAGTTCAAAACTCAGGAGTTTATGGAACAAATTCTGGTGACATGAGTTAATAGCAAAAAAGAACACGAGAAAACTACCGTCTGTGTATTCTGTGCAGCCCAGTCATTAGGGAGAGATAAACTGATATTTTACATTGTCTCTTTACCATGTAACTCAGGAATCCTGGATCCTAATCCGCATTCAAAAGGACCCTGCATTTCCTTTTCTTCTCCATCACTAGCTGCCCTGCAGCCTGTGTCTCAGTCTTCAATTTTTTCACGTATGTCCTGACTTCCAGTTTGAAGATGCACATCCCTGTACATGTAGGGCTTATATCCTTGTCCACTGTCTCTTTGAAACCTTGTTCCAGCTCCCATCCTTTCCTTATCTCAGGCCCCTCAGCATATCTTCCCACATTTCCGTGTTCCAGCACCACTTTCCTTCTCTCAGCTCTTGGCATTATAGCAAGCTGTTTGCTTTGCTTGCTTACAGAGTTTGCACCTCAGACTGGAGTGTATCAGTATGGATGGAATCTAAGAATTTGTCAATCACAAGCTAACTTGGGCAAACAGAGAATTTTTGGGCTTACAGGAACACAGAAACTTAAAAGCAGTCAAACCAACAGCCTGGTAAGCCGAGGGTCACATCTATCACAGTGGCCAATGGCGGATGTCTAGAGAACAGCAGAAGACATCAATAGAGTGATATTTTCCCAAATATTCTCTCAGCCTTCAGCTTATAACTTTTGCAAATGTAGGTTAGTGGATAGAAATCAGGAAGGAGAGAGGTGGTAAATAACAGGTTGCATATATTGCCATGGATGGTAATTGTTAAATAGGTATGTTTTGAGGTTTCTTTTGGAACAAACAGGAGATGTGGGCTTCTATGGGCTCTGCCCTATGCCTTTTGGATAATGTCGTAACCCGTGTGTCACATTTTAAAGACTCAGGATTTCAAGATACCTAACATTGACCGTATTATCGAAGCAACTCCAACCAACCCAAAGTCACTGTTCTGCTAGAGAACAGACAACCCACTCTGGTAGGTGGCTTGTTTCTGTATGCAGATAATAGTGAGATACCAGTTAACTGACAGAAAAGGAAGAGGTATAACTTTGATATAACGTGAGAGAGGAAGCTTACAACCAGATAACCTACAGGAGAAGGCTTTATCTGAACTTTAATATAAATCCTTTTACAACAAAGCCAGATAACATAAATTTTAACTCTCTGCAGTTTATAGACCTTTAATTTAATGGAAAAGTGTCAACGGATGCAGCTTACTTATTGAAAAAAATAGAGTATTTGTCTCTATTTCTGATTATGTTGATAAAACAGAAGTGTAGAACAGAAGTAAAAATATGAAGACACCTGTGAGGAAAGATCCTAGGTTGAAAACTTTGCTCTACAAAGTCACTTTTCAACACACAAAATTTAAAGGGCTAATTAGTGGAAAATCCCTATTATGAAGAGCTCTCCAGCAGCAGAAAACTAGGGAATCAGAGAGCAGGAATTAATGTAATCATGTAATTCATGCAATATGGGAATGGGAAAGAAATGAGTATCAGAGTTTTCTTACCCTATACCTGATGGGTCACTGATAATGACAGCAAATCTTATGATGGCATGATTTAGAGAAACTTCTGCTTTAGCTTCTGTGGGGACCCCAAAGTAAGAGATGAGAAGTCACTTTCCCCTGTGCACAGGAGCAGCTCATAACACAATGTGATCCAGTAAGACATTTATAAAATGTAATTGGGGCTCTTCCTTCTTTTCTGACTATAAGCCAGTTAATTAATACAGTTAATCTGTAAGGACATGTCACTAACATAGAATGATATAGTTATTTAGTAGGAGAGTGCAAGGAGGAAACAGGCATTTTAATATTTCCACATGCAAGCTCATCAGTTGGGAAGAAATGTTACCATCTTTAAGAGTCCAGGTCCTCCATCCTGCCCAGTGCTAACTGGGTCACAGCACAATATTATCCTTCAGCACTGTCTTGTGGACAAGAGGACCATTATAATCCTTAGGTATATAAAGAACAAAATGTTAAGAGGTTATAGGGAAGCGATATTACAACTGTACTTGGCAAAGTTGTGGACCAGTAGTGAAGTATATGGTCCAAAACATTAAAATAAAAAAGATGTAATAAATGAGAAGAGTACAGTGAATGACTAAGGGAGTGAAAAATGGACTTACAATGTGGTTTTCAACTCACAAAACTGCACTGCTCTGTAGATGGTACAGTATTTCTGCACATACTTTTCTCTCACCATAGATTGTTTAGGGTCATCTCAATGCTTACTCATTCTAAATGCCCAGCTTTTGGATGTCTGAAGAGAGCAAAGCCAATCTGTAGTGAGAGACACCATTGCATTCAGAAGACCAAGTGACTTTAGCTTTGTACATATCCTAACTTTATTTAAGATTTCTCCCATGGGAACCTTATATTTGGTAGTACTAGAGCTCCTTGTGTATTGCCTAGATGTTGAAGGCAGACACCACAGAACAAAAGAAAGGCAGCCTTAGCACTGGAACTTCTTATCAAGCTTCAGCATGGATTCTTCATCACTACAAATGTTCTGGGTTTTTTTTTCCTAAAAGTTATATTAAAACTCATGTGGGAATTAATTCCGAGAAAGTCTTTGTTCCGTGTTGATTAGGCAGCCAAGGGTCTATTCTAGAATCGATCGGGAGAGGGGACACAACAGCCCTTCCTGGCTTTCTGACCAGTGAAGCCATCCTGCATATCCTTTTGTCATTAATAGGGCCCAGGTAGTTTAACTAGGATCAAGAATTAGAATGAAAAATGGAAAAATGTCCTGTAACACTTAAACTACATGTGGTCTAATCAGCGTGTCAGAGGAAGACAGATGAGCTTCATGGTTGTCGAGATGTGATTATACATAAGTAGATGGCACATGAAGGAACTGGAGACAAAGGAATTAAGAATGCAGAACTGCTAGAGAAGAATTACCATAACTTTCTTGTTCTTCTGCTATAAAAGAAATATAAAATTGTATATTCCTCAGAATATATGTATTTATTTCTTTGGACGTAAGTGGGATTACATCAAGAAATAACTGAGTTTATTTTCAATTTTTCTTCTGGAGGAAACAAATGAACACCTAAAGTTGTTGTGAAAGCCACTGAAATTAAACAGAGATTTGTATTTTCCACTAAACAGCTTTTTGTGTTTTGTTGTTTGTAGCAATCACTCGTTTTAGTAAGAGATCTTTTAAAGGGTGATTAAATTCTAAGATAAGCATATCAGGAAAAACTTGTGGTTTATTTACAAGGAACAGTTAATAACAGCTGACCAGTTATTTTTCCTGAATTGGGTTTCAATTTTAATTCTGATTTTCCTCCAGCAACAAACAGCAAGGGGCTTCATTTTCTTCACCTTTGCCTAGATGCAAACTCGGATAGATATTTTAAATTAATAATTACATCATTTTAATCTATATTTGATAGAGAAAATAATCTGATTCAGACATTTTTGTGTGGATTAATGGATGCGTTCAGAATTTGTTGCCGTTCTATATCAAGTCTGTCACTGCTGGGAATGTCATCATCACAATAAATGTATAAATCCAATATGATGCTTTCAGAATTAAAATGAAGCTATTTCACTAGAAGCAGTGAGATAAACAGGAATTTGGATGGTTCAAATGAAATTACACAAAAAACCTTCATTTGTATATTGTAAGATGTTCACTTTTGTAGTAAAAAATTGTCAATATATGGAGTAAAAGTCAGAGGTGTTTTGATTTTCTTTCTCTTACTGACTCAGAACAGGGTTCAGAACCTTCACAGGATTCTAACCTCTCCCAGTTCCCTCAGTTCTAGAAAATCTAACACAAGCGTTTCTTGGGCATTGATCACTTTTAAATTTCAGACTAAATGTGAATCATATAAATTAAAAAATATAGAGAAGCTGAAGGATTTTCCTGTTTTAGTGTTGCCACTTTCTAGTTGTCACTCAGAAGCTGATGCACTGAATATTCCCCGGTATATAACAGCTGAGGTAGTGGTTGCCTTGTACATTTGGCATTGGCCCAGGGAACCATGATTACACTTCTTTGCAATGAAATAAAGCAATTGTGTACTATTTGATAGTAAGTGATTGAGAAATATTCAACTATGTTCATAGTTTTAAAAAAGACTCCAGAGAAAAAGAGAATTACCCGACTTTTTAGAAAAAAATCACTATGAAATTTTCTCCATAGCACAGGACTTTTAAGCACAGGGATGCAATATTGCTTGAATATGGAGCAAAGCTAATTCAGTATATTTTGCATTATAGAGAAAGAAACATAAAAGTTAAGAGCTTGGAGATTTCTCATTTTATATGCAAGGTTAATAATATTGCCTCGAGACCAACCCTCTTTGCCTAAAATACTTCATGTATTTTCCTTATTTACTGTTGACAAGCATTAATCCAAGATGAGTCTAGCCCAGCCCAATGAAATAGAAACACTTAAAACCATATATGTATTAATAGCTGAGAATATTTGCACCTACTACTCCTCAGCAAGCAATAAACCATGCAAAATAGGCCACAGCAAAACCCACAGGTTTTCATTGTAAATGAAGAAGATGCTGAACTCAGGAAGCCAGAATTGCCAAACATTTTACCCAATTCAGTAGTCAGTCAAGAGTACATCCACCAACAAAGCTAAAAAGAACCAAATACAAGTTCTAGTGTATGCAGATGGCTGGGGTGATCTGGTCAAAACCAAGTGTCATTACTGGAGTGGGAGAATCAATGCAGGACCAGAAAACAGGTCTCAAGAGTATCAGTGAGGACTCAAGATTAAAACTCAAGAGCATGATTACAATGGAAATGCAAAGAACACAAAAGAATTCCAGTGCACGTGAAATGTGTGGGGTAGATCTCCTTTAAATCATGGGGCAAAGCTCCAGGATCAGCTTCTTGTCTGCTTGTCAAGACTTGCTGTGATCAGCTACAGAGCTATTAGCCCAGAAAGTGACTCCCAGAGCAATCCCACTGCAGGACAGAAGACGTGTAATCCCTAACGAGTTGATGCTGCTTGGATTCCTCAGTGGCACAGCTGAGAAACAGCACTTCTCAGCTGCAAAATATATACATATTATTTTGCAGCTGAGTATGGTCTTAGAGCAAACAGAGCAAAGGGTTTAAAACCAAAAAAAACGTAGAAGTTCCACTGTGGACTGTGGCAATACCAGTGATTAATTCCAGCAATGAAAAGCTGTCTTTAGCCATTTTGACTACATAGTATGATTTGTTTGGGTTTGTTTCTGGGAAAGTTAGTCATTGCAGCAGCTCCATTACCTAACACGGGGACAGACAGCTAAACTCTAATGAAACATTATACAACAGAGAAAAAATGGAGTTGGTCTCTGCAGACTGAAGTTTTCGGTTGTCATAAATTTTTTTTAATCTGAAATTATCCTTTCATATAGTACATATTTGCACATAACTTGTCATCCCCCTGTGGAGACAAGATAAGCAGTATTTTTAAACATCATAAGATGATACTGAAGGTTTTTATATTTTTAACTGTAAGCTGCTTACCCCTGTAGAACACAGCCATGTTTGTATTGATAAGAAGTCCCGAAAACTGGAAAAATATATCCATTATCAATATGGAAAGCAACTTCACCTGTAGGTAACATCTACAATTTTTTGTTTTCAAGATTGGAGACAGATCCTATGTTGAGTAGTAGCTGGATCCAGGTGTCCTCTTTTATCCATCACAGCAGGAGTGCTCCTGTGAGACTGGGAGGGAAGCTAGGAGGGAGGGGATGTAGATCTTCTACACTGATTTGTAACTGAAAAAAAAGGAATACCTGGAAAGGCAGATGTCAAACTAGAGAAACAAACGGTGTCGGACACTTGCCGATAAAGATACAGAGATAAAAAGTAACGACCAACAGGGTAATGGACTTCTCACCTTTGCCATCAGAGATGGCAGGTGAGACTGTCACGATACACAACGAGAAGTGGCTCATCTGTTGTGTATGGAACAAACTGAATCCTGTGGAAACAAAGAGATGCAACGTGAAATCAAAAGCGTGCTGGTACTGGCTAACATATATGGTATTATAAAGAGAAAAAGGACTTGCTTAAGTGAACAACTTATTCCCTCTTTATTTGCTTAAAATTAGTTTAGAATATACCAAAGATAGTGTGAAGCACCAGAACGGTTATTCCTGGGAAATTTACCACTAGGAGTGGTAAAAATGACAGTCATCATTACAGACATAGTGTAGTATCTTCTGCAAACAAAAAGAAATGACAGTCAAGGAGAATCACAACCACAACACACGGAAGGGAGACTGTCTTGCACCTTTGGGAACAGCTCATTACTCTGCAGCGGCCTGTGCACATGCAGTGATCAGAAGGGGTCAGCGTGTGACAGTGTGCCGCACCAGCTCTTTAGAACGTGAAACAAATATTCTGGCACTTTTCAGATACTGATTGGAGAATGAATAATTAATTTCATTTCAAATACTGTGATGTATCTTTAGGTGCAAAAGGTGTCTAAAATAGTCTTAAGTAGTCCATGCAAAGAAATTGAAATATTGAAAGTAATAAGGCCCCAAACCAAGAAATCCCTGAACCGACCAGAAGTGACAATGGCTCAGTTCACATATGAAGAGTTCCAGCTGTTTTTTGAGGAAATGGTATCAAAGTGTCACATCAGCCTCTTACCCTCCTGCCATGAATGGATTAGTGAAATGATTCATTCAGCCATTTGAGAAAGCAATCCCTGCTCCATTCCTGTACAGTATTAAGCTAGCTAGCTCCAACACAATAATCTTCTGTCTGTAGAAACACACTCTACCACTATTGTTTATAAGACTTTAATTTAAGACCTCACCAGGGTGTCCTAATCCTAAGTCTAGAGAGGGATATTGAAAATAAATATTATGACTGAATATTCACAGCTAAAAATATCTGAGCAAGCATTTTTCGTATTAAAAACCCACATATATTATATATATATATATATATTTCTGAGGCAATTTGGAAAGGTGGTGTGATTTGGACTGCTCCTCTGCGTCACTAGGCTGAAATCTCATAGAACTTATTAGGTTGTGGAGAAGATGTGGAATGCTAAGGATGAAATGGATCTCTCAGGGTCAGGGAATTTTAGCCCAATGCAAAGGAAGTTATATCCTTATCATTCCTAACCTGCTCTTTAAAACTTCAGTTAGCTTTTTTAAAATCAACCTCTACAACCTCATGAATTGTATTCCAACACTTCAACACTTTAAACATTTGGAAGTTTTGTCTAACATCCACTTTGAATCTTCCTTGTTTTTTGAGAACACATATACCCAGATTATATTCCTAATTTCTTTCAGGCCATATTGTCTACAGCTCTAGTCATTCTTTTAATTTTCTCTGGACACTTGCTAGTTGATGCATGACTTTGTTGGGTGCCCTGAATTGAACACAGTATTACAGTTGAAGAATCTCCAGTACCATATAATGTGGGAATATTTCCTGTGTCTTCTAGACTATTCCTTTTTTACCACCCAACTATCTGTGTTTTTTTGTAACACCATTGTATGTTGGTAACACACCAGGAGTCCCACATCTTTGTTTGTAGAACACTCAGCTGAGCACTTCCTTCTTCTCCATCCTACATTTGATTATTTTTGACCAAAGGTAGCATCTTGCTCTTTGCCCTGTTGAGTTATATAATTTATTTTATTTTTTTTTATTTTTTTTTTTTTTTTAAATCCAGGTGACTTCTCTGATTTACTCTTTTGAATTCTAATCCTGACTAAACATAGTTAAAACTCTCCAATTTTCATGTCATCTCCAAAGCTGGATTTTCTACTTAACTACTCGGGTACCTTTTGAAATAGTGAACAATACTGGACCCTGCCCTGCAAGACGCCAGTCAATACACTCTCTGCTCTCCCACTTGGATGGAGGACAATCAATGGTGACTCTAATAGTACAGTTTCACATTACAGTCATTTCATCTAAGTTATGTTTCTCCAGGTTACTTGTTAGCCTTTCACATACAAAACATCAACTGGTTCTTTATCTATAAGAGCCATTAACCTGACACAGAAAACAATTAAGCTAGCTTGCTATGATTTGCTTTATGTTGGCTGTAGCTTTTGTTCTTTCTGATTCTTATAAGTAGTTTGTTCCAACATTTTTACAGGAAAAGACACTAGGCTGATTGGTTTAGAATTCCCTAATTTCTCTTTTCCCCCTTTTTAAATATAAGTATGATTTTTTCCTTTTCTAATCTCTCTTTATTTTTCACAATTTGTCAAATATAGCTGTTAACTACTTGACCCAGTGCTTTAAGCATCCTAGACTTATGTTCCTGCAAGTTCAGACAATCTGAGAGTACACAATTCAAAGTATTTTCTAATCTGTTCTTTCTTACTCTTAGCTGAGTACTTACTCGTTTAACGAAGGCATTGTGCTACCGTCTGACCGCAACTGACCATGGTGGTGGAAGCTGATGCAAAAAAGGCATTAAACTGTTAGATCTGATGATAACTTTCTTATGTATTGATCAGTGGGCTAATTCTTTTCTTGATATTCATGTCACTGCCAATGTAATTAAATATATAGGTACTATTCCTTGATGGTCTTAGCTCACTGGCTCCTTCTTTGTTTTTATTTTCTGTGTGTCTTGGTCTCTTCAATTTTTGTACCTTTATACTTATGCTGTATATTTTTATTTCTTGCTTGGTCATTTAATCTATTTTACACTTTCTCTGCATTTTCTCTGCATTTTCTAGGAAGAACTAATGGTTTAACCAGGTTGGTCTCTTTGTACGTTGACTGTCTTCCCTACACAATGAAACACTTCACATTTGTGTATGTAAATTATTTATTTCAGGAACTGGCACCTTGTCTCCAGTTTCTGGTTGCTCTCCTTTTCCTAATGATCTTGAATTCCTATTCCCTAGTCTTTCCTTCCTAGGTGTTCTCCTAAATTCCCATTTTCAAACAGTTCCTCGGTTGGTTAAAAATGTATCTTGTAGAAGCTTCCTTCAAGGTGCTTTCCCTTGTTGCATCACAAAATTTTCATCAGAGTATTGTAGGACCTTGCTGGACAGTCTGTGTCCCACTGTGTTCTTCTCCCAACAAATAATAAGCCTAATTAATAATCTACATTACTATCAAAGAGTTGCTGTGGATTGCTTATCTACTTGCCCACAAGTAGTAGCAACATCTGGTTTGCCGATCTTCTATAGGCTCCCACAGTGGTACCACCCATACACATTTCTTCTATTCTTTGTCCAAAGATCTTCAGCAGAAGATGTCCCTCTACCATCTGCAGCTCACAGCACAGGTAAGTCTTTGCTTATTCTCTTACCAATCCATCCACAACAGTTTTTAGCCCATTAGTATTCTAGTTCCCTGAAAAATAATACAATCCGTTACATCAATTTGATCATAATTTGAATCATGTATTAAGACTTCAAGGTCTTTAAACACAGTCATTTAGAACAATTGTATTTAAGCAGAAGAGTGAGGGAAGGGGGATGTTCATATTCTAAGCATCAGATGAAGACTGAAGATTCATGACTGCCTATACTAACCATGAATGTTCAGGGCTTCTGGTTATTTTAAGGCCTCTTCATCATCCTGTAAGTTTCTGTATCGCAAAGACCCAGAGGCTTTCCTGTTCCTTTTTATTCTACAATGGGGATCAGCAAGTTCTCAGTCTAAAAGACCTGTCTGACAAATCCCAGTGTACTATCCATACATTTTTGGGGCATTTTCTCCTAGCCCTTGAAGTAGTCTATGGATTGAGGCATATCATGGCGTGGGGTTCCCATTGGCTTTGCTGTGGCTACACTACTGGAGTGGTGGTGACCGGTGTTGCCCTCTCCACCATCCTGGCAAGAATAGTAGCACAGACGCTGTTACCTGCTCCCAGACAGGCCTCAGGGGATGACTCCTCTCAGGAAAAACAAAGTGACCACAGAAATCCCATCTCCTTTCAGAGAAGAAATAGGAGCAGGGAGAAGCATGCATAGATAACACTTCTCTGTAGCCAAGCTATGCATGTGCCTGTGTGTGACAAAAGCCATCTGGGACTTCTTTTGTCTGTTCACAGAGTTCTTTCACTAACTGGTAGTTGCCACTCACACTTCTTATTTAGGCTAAACATCGCGGATCAGTCATACCTCATTCATGACTCCAGTATTTCCTTCACAACCACAAGACCAGAAATTTGCTTTTTAAGTTTTAAATACAAGTCAGAGATTTTTATTCAAGTACATTGTTGCAGGACGTAGACAGCAGGCACTGGGATATAATATCTAAGTTTTAATCCTACCCCAGATAAAGTTAGCTCTCAATGTCCTAGAAAAACTCAAGAATGGGTATTCAGATCAGGTAGATTTTCTATCATGTTATTTGGTATGCTAAGATATTAAGATATTGAATAAGTGACTGTCTTTTCAAAAGTGACACCTGATAGTTCCTAATGAACTTACTGGTAGCTGTTGATTACTACTGCCCCAAACCAAACTATGACTTTAGAAAATGAAATATGGACAGAAAATATTAATTTTAGATATAATAGTAACTGTACAACCAGTTTACAACACACCAAAATCTTCTCTTGCACCCTGATATTAAATAACTTTCCATGTGACACATTCTATTGTGAGAATGAAAGTTTACTTGAGAATGTCCCTATTTAAGTAATTTTCACAGTACACTAGCTCAGAATCATTCTTGTTAATAATCTTTATATAGTGCAGCTAAAATTGTTACTCGGGTGTTTTAATTAATACAAAACAAAACAAACCCCCAAAACCTGTAGTTGGTTTCTGAAGACACTCTTCCTCTGCATGACTGAGAGGAACAGACTATATGGCCATAGTTCTACAAGGCTGTAAATCTCTTCTAGGAAATCTAGTAGTATTGGATCAAAACCATTGCAGCCATGGGAAGCAAAGTCCTCAGCTTATACGAACTCACCATGCAACTTCTAGCGTTTGTAAAAAAATGTCAAGGTTAGCATTAACTCTGTCCTAGAGGATTTGATATTGGATCGGGTATTATCTCACCAAGCTGCTTTTGGTTTCTTGCTGAATCAAGCATCTTTTGTCCTTCTATACACAGCATGAAAATGGATATCCACCAAAAAGAGGCATAAACACTGTATCAAGTGCTCTGGTAGTGTAATGGAAATGCAATGCTGTATTCAAGCTTGATCTGGATTATAATAAATCTGTACTGAAAGGTGATCCAGCAGGTCCTAAGGCTTACCTGATCAGGAGAAGTATTCTAGTAAATGACCAGGATGCTTATTGCACTCATCATAGTTATGTACAGGTTTACTTCATTCTAACCTCTGCTCAAGTAAAACAGCCCATTCGTTATTTTTGCCCGAGTTTTAAGAGTGGAAGGCAAGGTAAGATAGAAGTAGATCCTTTTGAACTAGTGTGTCCTACTTCGTACAAAGTGTATGACTATCAGACTATAGTGTCTGTAGTGCTTTATAACTTGAATATTTTAGATTGAAGCAATTTTAAAGCACATGTCAATGTTACACAGCAGCATGATATTTTTCTCCATCATCTGGAATTCAGAACTAGTCTATCCAGCTTTTCAAGTCAAACAAATTTTCTAAAATAAAACAATATAGGACTAAAGACAGAATTTAGGTGGAAGCTTAACTGTGCTGACAACAGTTATACAACTGTAGCAGTACAGTTTCTATAGATGAGATTGAACTAACTGAGTTGCATATCTAGCTACAGTAACACCCCATGTATTCTAGTGAAATAATCAGGAAACTCGGAGACATGTCCCAGCTTCAGCTGAGTAAAGGGAGATTGAATATTCTGCCACTTAACAGTCAATTAAGTAACAACAGTTACTTTTTAATTTACGGTTACTCCCACTCAGTCTCTGGGAGGTGAGTAGAAATGAATTTGTAGTTGTAACTAAATAAAAAAAGCATAACTTTAAAAATCACATTGTCTGGGACACCTGGTATTTGGGATATTTGGTACCTATACCAGAGTGTCTTTTTAGGTAGATAGTTTTGTGACCAGTTCCCAAACAGATCCAGATAGATCTTTAAATGTGCTGAGCGGAGACGAACGTGAAGGCAGAACACACACCCTATAAAAACGTCTGCTGGCGGCTGCTCTAGTCTGCACGAGCGGCCGCTGAGCAGGCTGATGGATGTTCTTCCTTCATCATTATTTCACTGTGTAGCACAACTATCTGACTGTGTAGTGATGATCCCTGAACTACTTTTCACTGTAATTCTTGTCATTCTACATCAAATACCTTTGCATATCAAGAAGACATATGTAATCTGTGAAGGTACTTCTTTACTGAGACTTCATTCAAGCTTGATCCCTCTGTGCCATTCATCCATTCATTTAAGCTACCTGGAGAGCAAGTTTTGCAGTTCTGCCTCTTTCCACAAGTTTAGAAAAAGAATATTAGTTGCTTTTGATGGCCTTACTGCAGTCCTCTTTATTATGTGAGCCTTTTCCACACTTCTACAATGTGCTTGGTTTTACTTTTTGTACTGCTTGCTCCTCTGATCCTCAAGCATTTCCACTGGGAGACGTAAGAGATTCATACCAGAATACTGAATATATATTTTTTAATTCTTGATTAACCACAACGTTCATCACACTCTCAAAATGACTTCCATCTGAGGATGCTGTGCTAGGCTTCCCTGAAGTGATTTTGAAATACACAACGAATGTTTTATAACAGTAAATACAGCGCTTCTCACAGGCAGCTCTTCTCTAGGTTAAACATTCGCACTGTCTGGATGGACTGCAGTCTGTGTTCACAGATTTATGTGTATTTTTCAAATACGGTATCACCCATTTTGCACAGTATGGTCTTCTGAAAGTTCACTTGGCAAGAAACAGTTCTTGCTAAGTATAAAGTGTGAAATCTGGCACTAAAATTTCAAATTGAATCAAGCATTTTTCAGCCTACATCCTGGCAACTGCTGTCTTACTAAAAAGTAGCAATTTCTAGCCAGTATTATGTGTAGTGGTGCAAGAGGGTATAACTGAATGCTCATCCATCTGCATTTATTAATATAAATTTTTGATTAATGAGTTATAAGATCTTACAATACAATCTTCAGTACTTGTATTTGTAACAGTAATCAAAATGGTACAATGATTTACTTAATGTAATGTTTTACCTTGCAGTATCACTTAAGAGTATGACTTAGTCCCACTGTGTTAACGAGTTTATAAACATCTTAATACCTGTTCCAAAGTATTTACATTTTAAGTATATTCAATTTAACTTTATATGGTCTTAATTAATGTTGGGCTTGAAATGAGTTCCATGAGATCAATCAATAACTGTTGTAAAATATATTGCAATTGTAGTTTTAAATGGAACTAAATTATAGAAATGGTATAAAATTGTATAAAATGGTATAAAGATGGTTTAAAAAGTGTGTATATTCACATGGTATCTGACTTAGACTTCAGAAAGAAGCAATTAGTTGAGGATATATATACATATCTACCCAAAATGTTCCACTTAGCTTCCCCAACATACACATTGCTTTTCTCCTCCACTCTCAGAATTAGCTTGAGGCAATCTCAAAAAAAATAATAGCTCAAAGTTCCCATTAGCTCTTTGGATAAACATTTCTACGGAATATTTAATTTTTTTTCAGACTTTTTAAAAATCAGTTTGTGCTATAATAATTTTTCAGACATAGCTAATATTTTTTTTACCTATCACCATTTCAAAACCAAATAGTCTCATAAGCCAAAAATTAATTAAATAGTAAACATCTAGAACATTAGAATTTATATTGTATTTGAAACATTAGAAATTTGAATAGCTTGTATTTTCTTCTACTTTTAAAATCACTGTACAATTTATGCAAGTATTTTGACAAGTAAGGCTATGAATACAAGCCCTTCTGTTGGGTCAGATCAGTCAGTGGAACCTAAAAACTGCAGCAGTTGGAAACCCACATTGCAAGTGTCTTTGTTTATTAAAACTTGATAATACACTTTCCTTTAGAAGTTGTTCTGATCACTCACACTTTAAAAAAACAGTGTACTTCCAAGAGGTATCCTTAAATCAATAAAAACAAGTTACTTTTTTCTTCCTTCTACATCTGACTTGGAAGATGCATCGAATATACCTATAGCTGCATCATGAAAGCCAACCCAAAACTACTGTCACCATCCCATTCTGTTGTGGGGACGATGCTCCGTTTGAAGCGGTGCCTGAAGGATTTTTGCCCACCAGCTGTACCCGAGGTGGCTGTCCTGGGCAGGGCACCAGCTCACCTGGCACCTGGCCTTACAGCCATGTCCACCACCTGTTTTTTGGAGAAATGTACCCATAGGCACTAAGATACCAGGTGTGTCAAGGCAGTTACAGGCGGGCAGGGGTGACTGCAACACCTCTGTTGAGGATACGGTGAATGTTCCCCGTAAGAAAGGGTAAATGGAAAAACAAACAGTAAAATTACATTATTATCTTACAAATGTACTGCCCGTTGGAGAAGTACCTTTTAAGAGTAAATACACATTGGGGAATCGGGGCCAAGCAACCATCACGGTTAGTGATGCTCGGTCCCGCTGGCCGAGGGGGTCCCGTGGCACGAACAGACATGTTGAAGCAGGGCCAGCCTCTGTATACAAGAAATAAAGAATAGGCTCCTGAAGATTTCGGTGCTCTCTTCTTGACTACAAAGTCAGTTATAGGATTGTGTACACCAGTTACTTAGCCTAGAAGTTAAAATTGTGCCTGAAGTTTTCTGTACTGTGTATAGGCTTATTCTCCCAAATTCTGTCCAAATTTAGAAACAAGGTGGGTATTTCAGATTCTTACAGTGCTGGAAACCACTGGGACCTCAAGCACCACACCCCTGCAGTGTTACATTCGGAGCTGAGCGTTTCCGTGGATTCCCAAAAGCCAAGGTTCGCCCTCGGCAGGGCCTGAAGCCGCAGAGCACACCGCAAAGAATGCCCTCTTTAAAAATGGCAGACAAAGGACGTAGATCTCAATTGGGAGTGAAGCTGCCATTGCCCTCAGGCCTCCATTTTGAGAGCTGCGGTGGCTTTGTGGCCGGCAGCTGGGCTGGGCCTCCTGGTGAGCTCAGCTCACCGGGAACAATAGCGTGGGGTGAAAAATGGCAGAAAAAGGCACATCAGCCTGTGATCTTGCCCCCCTTGGGAAGGATGGGAGGCGCTGGCGTTGTGGAAGGGATCAATTATTCATGAGATTCCTCACAAGAGACTTTATGCACCAGCCTCTGCTGGCAGATAAGTCTCCAGTTACAGGGAAGAGAAAAAAAAGTAATAATTAAAAAAGTAATTAGACCATCAGTGCTAAATAAGTATCTTAAAAGACAACCTATGGCAGCACATTTACTAAAAAAAACAGTAAGACATAATAAGAAATGTGCGATGCTATGCAAGGCTATATGGATGTAGAATAAATGAGAGAAATACCATATAAATAACAAAAAAATGTGTGTGTTTTGTAGCATACACGGAGTAATTGCATGAAAGTAATTCACACTTTGTAAACCAAACTGGCCACTTACTGCAAGTGCAGTTGGATCCATTGCTGTTTTATTGTCCAGCTCCTTCTCCAAGGTCTTCCTGCTGCCCACTCTAACTCCTCCAATTTTTGTGCTGATTGCAGCATATATTGCTTTTAACACAGTTAATACTTCTATATGTTATGGGAACATTCACCGCTTTCTGGGGTGGAGGGTACTAGTGTATAGCCCATGCCAGCGATAATAGCTTCAGCTCTCACTGTATTTTGGTATTTTTACTATCTCCTCATCCTCCAAGCGCTCTGCCTTGGGCATCTCCCATTAAGAGCAGGAACACAAAAAAGCGAGGGTGATGTTGCCATGCTTTAGATGAAGGCTTTCAGCCTTTAAATTCATTTGCTTTACAGGTTGGCACATGTTGGTTCCCTGCACTGGTCACACACCTTCTTTCTTTTTTCCTTCCATGTCAGGGCAGATTATGTTTCATTTGCATTTGTAGCGTCCGTGTTCTAGACTAGGCCTTATCTGTCTTGATATGTGGGCTGGATGCCACTGTTCTCCAGTTATTTTCCGTTTTGTCATTATTATTGACCTGTACCTATAGCTTCCTCCTATGATTCATATGGCAAGACAGCTTGGAAAGATGCCTTTTGCCACTCTTCAGTGTAGCAAAGTAATGGCTGGACTTACCAAATGCTTAATTGTGTCTGTGTCTCTGATTATAGCCAAGAGTCTCCTTTGCCTTATTTTCTCTTCATTAAAACATACTCTTCAGGGTTCTTTTGCTGTTCTTATTGAAAGTAGAGAATCCATCCTCTAGAGAATCCATCCTCTAGTCAGTGCACAGATTACCAAATCAAAGCTAATGTTTAGTCCCTGAAGGGATGCATATAGACGGTTCAAAATTACCTACCAGCACTCCAGTTCTCTACTTAGCTTTTGATATTCAGTCTTGCAGCTGTCTTTATGGCCAATTTTGCCTGTGCTCAAATTCTTTTCAGTGCAAACCCATTTAAATTCTCCTGCAATGCATGGTAGTATCTTGCCTGAGTTCAGCCACTAGCCAGGTTTAGATGACCTAGTCTAGGGCCAGATCACATAAATATTCCACCTGGTCATGGGAGGAAGCAAAAGTAAAAATAAACATGAAGAGATGATTATTTCTTTATTTCTTTTGAGCCATTACAAATACCAAGAAAGAAAACATTTTTGCCACAGAGAGCAAGTTATTGGTAGGCAAATAAAGCAACCTTCTGTCACCAGACCTATTTTCCATACACAGGCTCAGAGACAGCAGTATCCTTTCACACCTGGACCCCAGCCAGTCTGTTCTCCCTCTGCATCAGTGGAGTTGGCTTCTCCATTTTAGGGCTTCACTGAAGTCTGATATGTCTTAGAAAGCACGTGCAGATGTCAGAGGAGGTTCTCCTCACTGCGTTCTGCAACCCATCACACTCAGCATGGTGAGTCAGGATTGCGATAGTTTGAAAAAAAGTATCTCCAGTATTCTGGTCACAGTTCTCCCTTGAGTATCCACCAAATAAGTTAATCTGCAAAAAAGCTGAATTGGTGACCATTGGTGACCAAGCTGAATTTTGTGACCATGTAGTTCCAGTTTGGTTTGACTGTGTCCGAAGGAATTGGACCTGGGATACTGGACACTGCAGGATCCTGAAATGTCACTGAGCTCCACAGGTGCTTCTGGATCATGAATTTTTTTTCAAACTTCACCCTGTTTTCTATACACACTAAATGCGGCATTCACCCCAGCTGGGCTCAGGCACATGTGCATCCCACTGTGCGAATGCTGTGGGGTGTTGGTTTTGCACATGGCCTCCTTTGTACATGGTACATGGCAATGTAGGTTGCACCAAGGATGCCTCTTTGTGAGGCATCAGGTGATCACATGAACTGATTTGCAGAGTAGGGGGATCTGGCTTAATTTTTTTTTTTTTATTCTTTCTAGTCCTGTTCCTACAAGAAGTACATTCAGTCCTTTGCCTGATAAAAAATGACCACAGTGTCCCAATTTTTATTAGAATTGGAACACCTAGTGAACATTGCTTGCTTTGGGGATTTGTCCTGCTCATATTTTTGCCATAGGATAATTGGGATTCAGTGTGTGATAATACATTATTAATCTTGGGAATCTATACCTGAAGAGTTCCTTTCATTTAAGGATTCAGAGTGCTCAAGAGTTAATTCATATTACATTACATTAACTTTGTGAAGCAAGTAAACATTTCCCCCAGTGCAGAAATTGAGATCTTATGAAAATCAAGACTCAGTAGACTGTATGTCCCATAGACACCTATATGAAAATGGCCTTATTTTTGGAGATAATAAGTACTTATGGCTTCTGCTGATTTTAGCCTCTACCTTTTGTCACCTGCTTTTGAAGATACTGACTTAAATTGCTCTAGGCCACAGGACAATGTGTTAAATGTGTTCACAGGAAGTATCTGCCTTTGCTTGGTCTGATATTCAAACAGTAACCCTAATTTATCTCCCTTTGTAGTCTTTAATACTAGGAAAAAACAAACCAGAAAAAAAAAAAAAAAAAAAAAGAGCTCACATACATAGTCTTATCCAGAAGCTGGCAAAATGCAATGTTAGGTCTTAAATTTCTATATGAGACAGTACAATTCCTAACAGATTTCTTCATTGCTGGGCAACGAAGCAATCTTGCTATGCTACAGATTTAACCAGTGACTTGCAGAAACTCACACAGTGTAAGCAGCACCACAAGGACCTGTGGGAGCAGCTGGTTCTGCCCAGAACACATCAGTCCACTGGTGTGGAGAAGTGCTCTGGGCAATAGTTGTCTGCTAGTAGACTTAACAGAAGCTGGCTGCCTTGTCTTTAAGTGCAAGAGGTTTTCTTTGAGACTAGGCTATCACTGCAAGGTTCCCTGACCTGCAGGCATGTAGTGGCTTACTGTATTTGTCCGCTGAATGAGCTAAACTGCCCTTTCATTTACTGTAGGATTTCCTCGAGAGAATAACTGGGGAGCCTATGGCCTTCTTTATTTTGGTCTGGGAAGAGATAAAATGGACTGTAACTGGACTATTACATGGACTATACCTCTGGGGAAAAAAACGTGGATCTACATTTAATGTTACCACTAGGCTAAAAGTTTATGGTTAATTTTCCTAGCAGAATTTAGTGTGTTACATTTCTTAGCTGTCTGCCAGGTACCTGAGCTACCTCCTTGCCAAGATAACTTTACCAGGAAGAGCTGGGAGCAAGAAATAATGTGCTCATGTCTCATTTGCCCTAGTTCAGCCTGCTATTTTAGCTCAAGTCCACTTTGATGAGCAGTGTACCGGAAAGCGGGCAAGACTTGCAAGAGAAATGGCTGACACAAGGATAGAAAAGTTTTAAACTGCAGCAGGATCTGCTAGGCTTCCTCCTCAAATTCCTGAAGTGCATTTGTTACAGGGACAGACTCCTTGTCATGCCCACACAGGTGGATACCTCCTAATTCCAGATATCTAAGATCTGCTTTAGGGAGTGTTTCTTCCCTCCCCTCAGGGAAGATGATGCCTCTGACAGATGCTGCTTGAGAGCAGGATGAAATATGGTTCTGCGTTTATTTGCTATCGACACTGGCTTAAACAACCCTTAACTTGCTTTTCTTTTCCCTTTCCCTTTGTTCTTTCAGCTGGATTAGTTCCCCCATGCCATTCACATTCAGCTGTATAACCAGATGAGTAATATGTTAAAAAAAACCCTGCAGTAAGAAGTAAGGCAGGGACAGTAAGAAATGTCAGGACAAAGAATGAAGCAGAGGCTCCGCAGACCAGTAAATGGTGCTGCCAGGCACAGCCACACTCACAAGACTTAGGTCCTCAGAGTTTTGCAAATGTAATACAAATATATAAAATGTTTAAAATCTCATCTGTGTGCAGTATAGTTTTAGACATACACCTGAATTAACAAATACTGGATAGTAACTATAGCAAATTGAAAACAGCTTTACACAACATGAAGTGAAACTTAACTTTCTGGCATCAATTTTAATTTAGCAACTTTGGGATTACACATCTTGCATTATTTTTGCTGATTTTTTTTTTCCAGTAAAACTGTACATCTGCTATCTGCATCTACTTCCTAGACAGGTCAGCACATTGCTCTTAAACATTTGGCATCAACTGTCTGTCAAAGATAGTACAATGAACTAGATGGGCTTTGGGGTTTCTCTGTTATGGCAGTACCTGAATTCCCATGTTCTCCACTACAGACAAACCATATCCTCCCTTAAAAATAATAAAATAAAATTGAAATTAAATATTTTTAAATGTATCGAAATAATGTTTCAATTCACCTAATTTTTTCATTACTTCATAATTTTGGTTAGGTAAAATTTTCAAGTTACTGAATTTTCAGGATGGTAAGATATTTAGACCTGTAGGAAATCTTCAAAGATTTTTATAAAGACTATTTCTTCTCTAGCTGTAAGAGTGACTGACAGATATGAGTGAAATCACAGAATCATTTAGGTTGGAAAAGACCTTTAAGATCATCAAGTCCAACCATTAACCTAACACTGCCAAGTCCACCACTAAACCATGTCCCTAAGCACCACATCTACACACCTTTAAAACACCTCCAGGGATGGTGACTCAACCACTTCCCTGGGCAGCCTGTTCCAACGGCTGACAACACTTTCCGTGAAGAATTAGAAAAGGTTTAGGTAAAAGTATTACATAAACTACTGAAAATTGAGTTCACACGTTCCCAATACAGTTTAAATTCCTTCCCTTGCCCAACACAAAACCCAATCCTAGACCTCAAAAGCAAAAATAAAGACCACAAAGAAATGTCTCATACTTTTCCAGATCATAGTCAGTGTCTATTGCAAGAGTTCTTTAATTGTTCAGATTACAAAACATTTTCAGCCCCAGTGGCACTGTCGCAGCGTAAATCAATTCACACGGGAACAGTCTTATGCCTCAATTTGAAAGGAAAATCATAAGAAGAAATAACTGTACAAAGATGAATCATGTAAGAAAACTTACAGAAGATATAAGCTTAATCAGAGAAGATACAAATAATCAAGTGCAATAAATATGTTTTCCTACAGATTGTAAGAGAGATGATTTGGAGTAAAAGGCAACCAACCATTGACCATCTAACACATCCTACTGGACACCAAGTGAATGGTCCCTCAAATGAAAGGAAACCTTTAAAAGCCACATAGTTCTCTCTGTGGTGTTATTAGCTCTTCAGACTTTAAATTATCCTCTTAACAGCCTTTCATGGACTAAGTATATTATTTAATCTCCACCGCTATGGCTGAATATCGAGAAGTTATTTTATAAGTATCTGTACATTTCATTACAGGTTTTACGAGTTAAAACCAGTATTTCACAGCACTTGTTTTAGTAAGATGTTTAGTGGAGAATATCTGATTTGTATGACACTAACTCTTCCATCTATGTATTTCATACTGAAAATACATGCTTTAGAAATAGGGTTAAATATATACTCTTCTGAATTTTGTCATACTAATAGGTTTGCATGAAAAACATAAGGCTGCCAAAACTTTATAGGTCACTTCTAATGGTTGCATGTTTAGGCAACCGAACTCTTAACAAGTGCTTAGTTATGCAACCCTGTTGGAGACAATGATATATGTACTAAAGATACAAAACCATGTGCAATTATTTATGCAAAACTATTTTTCAAGGATTCTCTGTCTAGATTCTCTTATAAGATTCAAGATTTAAGTACCCTAATCTAGCACATTCTAGACATTGGAGCTTGGGGGGACTGTGTGAACAGTACCTCCTATCAAGGGACTTTCAGAAGTCAAGGCTCAATTCGGGAGAGGTAAACTGAAACTTTGACCAAACTTTGGTCTGGGGTTACATCTGAACTAGATGAACCGTTTACACAGGTTTCAAACTCAGCAACTATTTTAGATAACATTAATAATTATTATAAAATACAGTATTGTTGCCAAATCATTTTCATACAAAAATAATTATTTTCTTCATTATCCTCACATTCAAAAAGTGTCACTATGAAGAAGACATAATCAAAGAAACTCTGAGCTATGCTTGAAACGGAACCAATCCCTAACATTCTGTGATTCTGTGATTTTCCAGGCTTGTTTTTTCACCTGATGACACAGCCCTGGTTTCCAGGTGATAGCCAGGCATGCTTATCTGCTGCTTTGGGTACCTATTTGGTACCCAAGCCATCCAGGCTTCAGCCTCCACTGCTTGCTCTAAACCAAAAACGACAAACGGTAAATTATGTAATGGTTGAAACTGAAACATATCAACTCTTTTGTCATTTTGCCTTCTCCCTGCTGTTGGCCACTTACATGCCGTTCACCTTTGTGGTGCGCCATGTGCTTGTCAGACCCCTCTTCAAGCTGATTCAACTCACTAACACAGCAGAAAACTAATTCAGTAGAAAAGTGTCAAGTTTTCTTTTGGTTAGTGAGCTAACCTGGATCATGGAAGGGTCTGCTGAACATACCAGCCAGCACAAGGAGGGGGATGCTCTGTGGCCAAGGGCGAGAAGAAAATAAGGGAAAGCTAAGCAGTAGAGGAAGGAAGGGAGTGTTTACTCCCCCATTTTGGTGACAATTAACTATTAGATCAGCTCGGTTGCTTGTGAAAATGTATCTTAAGCATACTGTGAGAATTGTTACTAGATCGCCATATGTGCAGACTGTGAATCCATCACTTTACAGTAAGGGAAACAGTTAATAGAGAGCTCATTCAAACTCTAGCTTCTTTCTTGCCTGCTAATGCAGTGAAATCTCTTGTTCAAAATCATTAGGACAACAGAAAAGCACTGGAAAAAAATGCTGACTATCTCCCAAAAAGTTTCCACAGAAAGAAACTGAGATAACTAGTGCTTGGAACGCCCTTACCTCCATATCAGTGATCTAACTGCAAGGCAGGTCTCCTGCTTATCCAGCACTTAAGAATTAGATGTTAACAGCTTCTTCAGCCTGTCCCATGTTTTCAGCTATGCTAAGTTTCACACATTTACTGTGATACTCTCATACCAACAGCTGTTTATCACATCTTCTCAGTGCGACGCCACCGCCCTCTCCTACTCTTTGAACCCACACTTCCCAAATTCACCATGGAGTGGAGAAGACGTGTTAGCTCTGCATCAGGATCTGTGCTGCTTAACAGGGTTCTTCCTCATCAGTTGGTAGTCTACTCAGCTTCATCCCAGTGCTCTTCCCTTACTCATGTGATCTCAACAACAAATTTTTCCTGCATCACAAATGGTGTCACAAGTACTGAGGAAGAAAATCCCTGATGGGTGTGGGGTTTAGTATTTTTAAGACCTTACTACTGCATCAATGGCATGGCTCTATTTTGACTGACTGCACCGCAAAGGTTGTTCCCTTGTCTTGACCTTAATGTGCGGTTATTTGGATGGCAGCTGCTGTGTAGAGGTGATAACAACACATAAACTGGTGATGAATCCTTTTCATGGTGCACAAAGTATGGCATGAAGAATACCAGGCAGTTTTGTGATTTGGTAGTGCAGCTTTTATTAGCTCATATCAGGGTTAAAGCATCGGAGAGTGGTTAAAATTTGTCTGCACAGCGTTGTTTTAAAGAATAATACTAACTTCTTATATTTAGATAATTCTGAAATACTGGTCTTCATTCATGTAAAAAAATCTGTTAATATGGTGTGCATATAGGTACTAACCATATTAGGTTAGGTTTTACAGATTATTTTATAAATGTGATTCATATACCTTTCTCTCCATGTAAAAATGATGAATGCATCTTGTTGAATTATGCTAATATTGAGGAGAACAGATAAAAGAGGCCTGCCCACCAGGTTTAAAAATAGAAAATACAAGTCATCCTGTTCATCTGGGACCAGAGAGATAATTTTATTGAGCATTTTCCATCTTGATTTTTACTTGATTTATTCAAGTTCTAGTGATAATTCCAGTATTTGTCACCAGATGGCACTGCAATGACATTGTCTTCTAACCACTTTTAATGCCCGAGTAGTAGCATGAGGTCATCCTCAGATAATTACAAAGTATGCATCACTTCATCAGATTTCATTAAGCACTTCTTTCTCCACACCTTTATACCACCAGGCTTGCTGGCACAGCTATGATAGCTAGTGCTTTTAATATTCTTAGCCAACTTCGTATGAAAAGCTCAGCAGTGGAGAGCAAAACCTACCCTAAACTTAATTTGTTTGGATATTGCCAGGAATAATACTGCAGTCAGTCCCCTGGCCCTGCTCTCCTCAACAGGATCCCAACCTCAGGCCATCAGCCACCACCTGCTGCATCCCTTACTTCTTCAGTGCAGAATTCCATGCTTTCCCTTCTTTCTCTCCTCCTCCCAAGTGGAGCATCCCCCTCCCTGCCTTAATTTACCTTTCAGCCTGATACATTCTGTCATGGTCTACCATTGCAGCTTGAGTTCCAAGTACTGATCCCAACCATGACTTGTTGCA
The DNA here is from genome assembly GCF_036013475.1 of Columba livia. Lineage (NCBI taxonomy): Eukaryota > Metazoa > Chordata > Aves > Columbiformes > Columbidae > Columba > Columba livia. Next base: position 19,944,552 of record NC_088602.1, on the reverse strand, counting down.
GATTCCAGAAGTAGAAAGAAATAAATCTGGGAGTCCAGAGGTGTGTTGAGCAGTAAATCACAATTGCCTCTGTGCAAAGTTGACTTTAGCACTAATACAGCCGTCTCCACTGGAGCAGTGTTATCTGAGCAATCACTCTGAAGGTGTTCAGGGGTGAATACAAATAGTTTGGGATTTTTTTTTGCAGATCAAGATGTGTAGCAAGTTTGTAGCGTAAAAAGCTCTGATGACTTTCTTTTAGAGGTCTGATGCCTCCCTGATTTTCTGCAGGATCCTGATATTTGATAGGGAAGTAATGCTGTGATACAGAAAATTAAAAGCTAGAACAGCTCCTTCTGACTGTGTCTCATATGGCACATGGCTGGATGGTGTGTGTTTTGGAAATACACCCAAATCTCTTGATAGCATTAACACCTCAGCTTACACCAACCTTTCTCTGTAGCAGACAAAATGAAAAATACAGGTGATTTTCACAATTCTGCTCCTGTGTTCTTACACTAAAATGTTATTGTCCTTAAGGGAACAGTGATTGTAGCACAGACAGCCATGCATATGCAGAACATTGTAGTTAGGCTAATAAATTGAAATACTCAGCCATTTGCAAAATCATAATTCAAGGCTGTACATGAGTCAGAAAAGGGAGTCTGGTAGTACATGTAAAGGCAGTATATTACTAACACAAGAAGTTGTGACCTTCCCAAGACCTTAAAATAAATTCCAGACCAAAGCAAACTTTCTTGGTACAAAGTCAGGACTGTCTGTTGTGGCCTTTTGAATGCCAAGTTGAATAAATTCAGGCTTCCAAAAAAAACCCCTCAGGAATTACAGAGTGAAAGCAAATTACTATGTGATCATAACTGTTACTCCCTCACTCTTCTGAAATTACTTTCATGTAGTTCTGATGCATTTAAAGTACTCAATACCAAACTTAGAGACAGTGGCTGGAATAGTCTAGCAGACCGCTTCCTGTGATATGAGTTGCAACTAGTGAATCATAAAAATTTAAGTGGAAGTTTATAACTGAAGGAAAGCATTGGAACAAGACCTTCAAGGCATCCATTTTGTCTCCTGTCAAAATGTTTGGGTTTTTTTTGTTAACTGCTGTCAGTGGCAAGGTGCAGCAATCATCGAGCCCCAAAGACTCTGGGCGATCAGGCAGGACATGAACTGTCTGGGCTTGTCATGATGAATGAGTAAAATGTGAAATAACATATTGTAAATTAAGGTGAGAAAGTGTTTGAGCATAGCAGGCATCAGTTCTTTTTGTATATCACGCTAAAATGTTTGACTGTAGGGCATGTGCAAATTGCTCCTGCTCAACAAAGTTTAAAAACAGTGCAAGTATGTGTGTTATAGTTATACCATAAGTCTCACTAACAGAAGTAAGCTATGGATGCATGAGCATATTAAATATATTTTGCTCTCTTTTTTTTTTTTTTCAGATATATACATAATTTTCTTGTTTCTGGCAGCTAGATTTTTATTGATTTATTTTACTGGACTATCCCTTACTATTCAGGCATTACTACAGCTAAGGAAAGAATAGCATGGTATTTGTAAACACTCCTTGCTCCTCCTATTAACTTTTTACAGTACACAAGAAATCACGGTTGTATATTTAAATGGTTGTAGCTTGTATTACTAACCTGATTTGGAAAGATGTGTCTGATAACCATGGCAATTTTATTAGAATCATAGAATGTCCTGAGTTGGAAGGACCCACAAGGATCACTGAGTCCAACTCCTGTCCCTGCACATGACAACCCCACAGTTCACACCATGTGTCTGAGGGTGTTGTCCAGTCTCTTCTTGAACACTGTCAGGCTTGGGGCTGTGACACCTCCCTGGGGAGCCTGTTCCAGTGCTCCAGCACCCTCTGGGGGAAGAACCTTTTCCTAATGCCCAACCTAAACCTCCCCTGGCACATCTTCCTGCCATTCCCTCCAGTTCTGTCATTGGTCACTAAAAAGAAGAATTATTACACAGCACTGGCAATAACAAACAGACCAGTACACATCTCCCTTTTCCCATCTACTGAGCTTTCACTCTCTACAATGTATAATCACATCATTTATAACATATATTTCACTCCCTTTGCATGCTTACCAGTTTAAAAAAGCTATTGGTTTGCTATAAGTATTTTTTTGCCTTAACACTTGTTATAGAATCCAAAATATACTACAAACCACAGTTCTTTGGACAGTCAAGGTGATTATATCCTATACTGTTACTCTAATATCCCCTCATGTTTCTACACCGCCTGACTTCCCATCCTTGCTGTGAGTAGACACCCTCCTCTACTGTGTTTATTTTCTGAGGTTTAAATCTAGGTTCAGTTCAATGCCCTATACCCATGAATCTGCTTCAGGAACAATTGGGCTGATAGAGTAATACATGCTGTCCGGGAGCTCATGTTTTCTCCAAATCCTGGTACAAGCTCAGAGATGAAAGTGACTGATATCCTTCTTGTGCCTCAAATGGAAAAACAAGACAGAGGAACTTAAAATATTCCCCAGTGGACAGGGAAACCCCTGAGCAATGGATTGACACCTTTTGTGCAATGAAGTTTTTCTTGAACATCCTACTTGATGTTGCTTCTTCAAAAGAACAGTACATACCACTCACTAGCTGAACTATTATCCATGCGATTGTCTGGACTTTTTCAGTACTATAGTTGCATTAATAAAACAAATAATACAGTTACTTTCTCCTGAAGTGTTGCTGCATTGTCTGGGAGTTCCTCCACCCGATGCAAAGCTACATGGGCACCTGAAGCACTGTGGCTACTACAGCAATGAGCCAAGAACTGATTATTATCTGGCTTTCTATGATGCTCCAGGCAGACTGATGAGCTCTTTGCCTGAGCAGCCATGTGCCAGTTGAGGCACACAGATCAAACCAAGCAACTGGGCATCTGGCAGGTGAAAAAATGTAGTCTTGTGCTGCAGGTGAGGCACACGGTCCTAACTACGTGGGGGGCCCAAGGAAGGAAAGGTTTGATTTCACACCTCTCCAAACGAAGTCATCACCTCTACGATGAAAGCTGTTGCCCTGTAAGAAAACCTTCTGTGAGCAGCGGATGTAACAAGGCCTCTCTCCACTCGCATTTGTCTCCCACATCTACCTCGGGGAACGCTTTTCCTGCGGGGCGCCTCCCGCTCGTCCCCCCGCCACTCCGCAGAGCTATCCTGCAGCCCCCCCACGCTCCCTCCCACCGGCCAGCCACCCCACCAGGGCACCCCGTCCCATTCCCTCAGGGCTGAGCCCAGCAAAGTGCTCTTTAGCCTGAGGGGGGACTGTGGCAGAGCTCGCAGGACCCGAAGGCTCCGGAGGTCGCTCCTCTAACCCAATGTGGCTGCGCTGCAGCTGTGCGCGGGTCAGGCACCGAGGGAGCCCCAGGAACCAGGAGCAGCAGGGAGGCTTCTCGGCGGGTTATCCTCTCGGGCAGCGCAGCCCGCCGGCGCGCACCCGGCCCTGCAGACGCACAGAGCGCTGTCCCGCGGCCTGGGGCAGACACCCCCCCCACCGCCCCCGCACTGCCGCGCGGGACGGCGCATGCGCGAGCCGCGCCCAGCAGCAGCCGGGGCGGTAGCGAGGAAGGCCGCGCGCGCGGGGGTGGGCGGGCCTTTCCGCAGGGACGTTACAACTCGCCGAGGGTGGCGGCGGCGCCATTTTGAATTGGCTGAGGGTCGGAGGCGGCGGTTGCTGAACCGGGCTCCGCGGCCCCCGAGGAAACCAGCGAGAAAGGAGCGAGGTTTTGAATATGGCAGCGAATAGGAACTTGAAGCAAGTGCGGATCGAGAACAGCTCCCCAGCGGCGCCGATGGGCATGGTGGGGGGTGGTGGCGGCAATCTGAAGGGATTGCGGGGCCTAGAAACGGAGAGTGAGGCGGTGGCGGCCATGGCGCTACCGCCGAGCAAAGAAGGTGGAGATGAAGAACAGGAGGTTGGATTCACCATCGACATCAAAAGCTTTCTCAAACCTGGCGAGAAGAGCTACACGCAGCGCTGCCGACTGTTCGTGGGGAATTTGCCGACTGATATCACCGAGGAAGATTTCAAGCGCCTCTTCGAGCGCTACGGGGAGCCGAGCGAGGTCTTCATCAACCGGGACCGTGGCTTTGGCTTCATCCGCCTGGTGAGCGTTCGCGCCAGTCCGTGTGGCTGCCCTGTACCCCGGGGCTGCCTTTGGAAGCGGGAGACTCCTGCTCCAGGCTCCCCCCGCCTTTCTTTGTCGGGCGGCTCTATAGAAGGACAGCTGGCCCTCATTCTCTCTGCCTGCTGCTAGCGCTGTTCCCTCAGCTTCCTCTGCTGTCTCCCCCCTCCCCTGTTTGCCTCCCTGCACCCAAGTCAGAGGCCTGCGTTGTGAACAGCTTTCCCAGCCCGTCGCGTTTAGATTCCCACCTCACTGCGCGATACTCCGCTGGTTTCAGGGCAGCTGCACCAGTTTACGTGCTGTTACCACGGGTACTCCTGCAGCTTGGTCTTCCGTGAATGGGAGATTGCGCTGCGCCGTTTGCTTTGTTCCTGTAACACCTGTATAAAGGCTTCCTTTATTTAACTCGGAGAATTTGTCGAACTAGGTAAAAAATACATATACATAAAATATATATGCATCCTTTTAGGGACTAAACATTTGCTGTGATTTGATAATCTGTGCACTGACTAGAGGATGGATTCTTTGCTTTCAATAAGAACAGCAAAAGAACCTAGCAGAGTATGTTTTAAATAAGAGAAAACAAGGCAAAGGAGACTATATATGAAGCATATATAGTGTACGTTTCATAGGCTCAAACCTATATTCACAATAAAATACAGGCTGAAATTTGTTTCTGCGTGTATATATATACTAAACAGTTAATTTGAAAGACTGACCACGGTTTCAAAATACCACTGCTCACACACCGTGAAAACGGAACGCATAATCATAGAATTGCAAAGAAATGAGACTTTGGGTTGTTTAAATTACTTGTGTCTAGACAAGGCTAGATTTTTAGGGATAATACATTATACGATCGAAAATAATCAAGTGAGCATGCAAAAAAGGCAAAAACTGAAAAACTTAAGATGTTGCATGTAAATGTCAGTTTAACGAGCAGGAGTAGTTTTCATGACTCCTGTGTCTAGAATGCACTGATTTATATCATTCTGGAAATAGCTTTAGAGTGCTTTGGGCATCTCTAGTTACAATTTTTACATATATTTTACTGGTTAGGAATTTTTTGTTGTTGTTGTCATCTTAAAGATAACTGCTTGTGGCATTCTATCGTACATCATACACCTGAGAATCCCCCAGCCTGAATTAGCAATTTTTTGGAGGAAGTGCGATACATTTACATGTCATTACTCAATTTTGTATGATTAGATACAGCTTTTATCTGAGCTTCCCTTTTCCGTTATGTTTAGGGAATATGGTGTGTGGGTTTTTTTTTTTTTAAACAATTTACCTAGTGACTTGAACTGTGGAGAAAATGGCTATCATCTAAAGAATAACTTACTTAAATGTAAGGGATTGCAGCTATCAAACTCGATGAAAATTTCTGTAATGGGAAAAAGTCAGTTATTGATACAGACTGTCTCATGGGTGTGGGTGCAGAAAGCCCATAAATGTGAGGAGAATGAATGTATGAGCAAATAAGGTAATTTTGTCATTGATAAAATTCGAAATGGATGTCCTTTGAGAGTTCATTGGACAGTGGTAATGAGCAAGTGTGGTATTTTCATTTATTTAAAAACACAAGCCAAACCAAAACACCTTAGATCTGTAATGTAATCTTTGAAAATGTTTCCTATTATATGGAGCTAGGGATGCAGAATATAAGCAGCTGAGTAGTTAAATGTGAAAAAACATCAAGTTTTCAACTCTACTGAAAGCCTTTACGGAGCAGCACAAATGTATGCGTCATAAGAATATTTTCTTAAGTCCTCTAATGTGCAACAAAATTTTTTGCATGTGTCGTTTTTTTAGCATAAATTATAGAGGATCACAATTTTTTTTTTTCCTCAATCAGTGAAGGAGAACTTTATTTTTTTTTTTTTTTTTCTTTTAGGGGGAGTTTTTTAGGGAGAAAGAGTTGAATGACCCTGATGCTATTGTGCTCAAGGAAAAAATAAATTCTTACTTTTGGGAGGGGTGGGGGGAGAAACCACAAAAGTGATATCTGTTGTCTTTGAAAATAAAATATGTAAAATATTTTTTATCTTGAAAAAGGAATCTAGGACACTGGCTGAAATAGCAAAAGCAGAACTTGATGGTACTATTTTGAAGAGCAGACCACTTCGAATTCGATTTGCTACACATGGAGCTGCCCTAACAGTGAAGAATCTTTCACCTGTTGTTTCTAATGAGCTGCTGGAACAAGCATTCTCTCAATTTGGACCAGTGGAAAGAGCTGTTGTTGTAGTAGATGATCGTGGCAGAGCTACAGGAAAAGGTTTTGTAGAGTTTGCAGCAAAACCTCCAGCACGGAAAGCTCTAGAAAGATGCAGCGATGGGGCATTCTTGCTAACAACGTAAGTTCACAGGCTTTTGTTTGAATTCGTGTGAGTATATATCTATGATGTGAACAGAAACCGTATTAATGAGTATTCCCTAGTTCTTATTTTATTTTCAAATTGTGAAAGCCATCAGGTGAGAAATTAAGGTGTTTTACATCAATATCCAAAATACTCCTGATTTTCTTTTTGTGTGAGGGAAAACCATCTTTTTCTGCTTACTGTATATAAGACTTGTAGTTACTATATTAGAGTCTGATAGCAACATTTTGCTTTTCCTTGTCTACGTGCATGATTACTTTTTTCTAGTGACGCTTTATTTTCATTGATTGCACTCTGCTTGATCCCAGTAACAATGTGACAAAACAGCATGCCTCTGTTTCTTGGCAAAACTGTGCGCTAAGTGGCTCAAATTTCTGTAAACTTGGGTAAGTCTTTCTGCATTTATTTCTATTGCAGAAGTTTTGTGTCTTGAAAGGCCAGAAGTACTTTTTTTTAATGAAGACTTAGATTCTGCAGAGGTTTATGGCAACAGTCCCTTGAAAACTTACTATTTTAAAGGCAAGCAAGCTTACAGATTACAGCACTTCTCTCTTGCACCGCTTATTTCTGTACTTGCTGAAGAGAGTGTTAACTGCTGTGCTTCACCACATTCACTAGTGACATTTTCAAGTGCTTTCCTAAAGATTGTGTGAAATGTTATATATTCAGAATGTTTAAAATTTTTCTGATTCTCGTTTGGGAAAATAAGGCTGTGGCTCCACAGCATGGAAGCTTGCTGCCATCAAATTGAGGAACCTGTACTTTTTTTTCTCTTCCTGCCTCGGCTGCGCTCTTGGTCTATCTGCTTGAGAAATTTCTGATACTTCCATAAGCCACTTATTCTTGCTAAAACGACAGAAAGTATTTGGCTGGTTTTATTTGGTATTTTTTTTTGCTGTTTAAGCACATGAAGGTGCTTGCTAACATGAGTGCCATGAACATCACACCCAGCAGATGGTAGAAATTGTTGCCTGAATGAGATTGCAGGTGGGGAAAGAGTCTGGAACTCCTCTTTCTCATGATAATCTCAAAATCTTGTGTGCCACTGAAGTGATTTGGTGGCTATGTAGTAAATTCAATCAGAATATGGCTTTACTGTTATCAGTAGGTGCCAGTAATTTTTTCTTATCCCCTAGGTTTTCTTGGCCTTAGCGTTTGACTGGTAGCATGGTGAGCCAAACAAGGGAACCAATCTAGTTCAGTGTTACATGAATGCTATTCTTGGCAGGAGAGATGTGGCAGGGAAAAGAAGCAAGGGTATGAGGGAGGGTTTTCTTGTTCTACCAGCTGAGTAGATTGGTTGGATTGAGATGACCATCTAAGTATGGCCTGAGTGAATAAAAAGCACTTGATCTTTTATCTTGCTTAGCTGGTTGCCATGTTCCCTAATGTGCAGTTGTGAAGACAATTAGGATGAATGTGCTGCCAAAGTTTTACTTCAGAATTTAAAATTTTAAATTTTTAGCTGAAAACTCTTTGCCTAATCAAAAGAAAATCTCTCATTTCCTGGGCTACGTGTATCAAAACCAGGCATTTGAAATGTTAATACAGAGATTTAAAATTATTGTTTTAAATTGTAACTTGTTATTTAAATGAAACTGAACTATGGTCTTCACAACTGCCAGCAAACTGCCATGCAGATAACATCAGGAGAAGTAGTTCCTGAGTTGGGCTCTGTGATTCCAGACTTGATCTTTTTAATTTGCACTCAGTGCCCTAAGCTTTATTTTTCAGCTGTTAGTGTTTTTAAAAATATATTGATTTATTTCACTTTTCAGATATTTTAACAGAAAAAAAGGCATGGAACACAATAAATAAACACTGGCATTTTGAAAATAGTGTCCCTAGCTCTTATTGCTTTGTGGTGTGTATTACAGGCTGTGCTCCCAAGACTGATGCAGAGAGCTTTTTACACAATTCAGGATCCTTATACTACTCTCCCTGGCAGTACTGGCTAATAACTTGCCTCTGATTACTACAGATAATGAGAATTCAAGGAAGGTGTTTTCAAAGATAAATTAGGATTCTGATTTGTGAGAGTGTGGTTGTCCAAAGAATGGGTTTTAAATAACTTCAGTAGAAGTGTTTTTCTAATTATCACTGGAATATTAATGCTGAATTATCAAGCTGTTTTCAATTGCAGAGTAACTCTTAAAAGTATCTTTTAATATTCTGTGGAAAAGTGAATTGGTTGTGTTGCTCTGTTTTGAGTTTGTTTGGTCCTTTGTCAATATAATCATGGCCACTGTTGCCTCACTGATAAAAAGATATTTATTTCCTAAATATTTTGTAATGATTTGTAGATGGTTTCAAGATTCTTTTAACCTTTGAATACTTCATAGCAAACAGAACTACATCAAGTGAGTTGTGGTTTCCAGGTGGAATAGCTGGTTTTGGGCGTAGAAACAATTGTTTTTAAAGATAATTCTTAACATCAGGATTAATTGGAATTCTACGATTTAAGAAGACATTGCAAGACACAGGAATTATAGACAACACATATGTTAGCTTTCAGGTTTCTTCAAAATACTAAATTGACTGCTTCATTTTTGATTCAGTTATTCAATTGAAACTGTCTTCCAGAACACCTCGACCTGTTGTTGTAGAACCAATGGAGCAATTTGATGATGAAGATGGGCTCCCAGAGAAGCTAATGCAAAAAACACAACAGTATCACAAGTAAGCTGTGCTCAGATTTTTTAGAAAACATGGTTTAAGTTACTTACTTAGCTTGATAAATATGTGCTGATTTTTATTTTTGAGATTGTGTAACAGGAAGTAGTGTTTTGTACATTGCGCTATTTTGTGTCAAAGGATTAAATGGGACCATGCCAAGATTTCCTAATTATAGCAAAATTCAGACTTGCTGGTTTAACATTCTGTGCATTTACTAAAGTACATAGATTCCTGGCCTACACTGGAATCAGTTGGAGCTTGTTGCCGGCCAGGCTATGGTCTTTTATGGATTAGGGGTGTGGTCTAATCCGGCAGAGATTTGTACACCCACAGATTTTTTTGTTCTCTCAATAGCCCCCTGACTGGAGAGTCAGTGGGCTGTAAATCTGTTCAGCTTCCATGGTTCAGATGAAACTTTGAGCGTGGCATGAGAAAGTGAGTCTTGCTAATGAAGTAGAAGTCACTTAATTTTTAATATTGAAATTTGATTGCTATTTAGAGATCATGTTGCCTGAAGCTAAAATGCTTATTCTGGTAAGGCTGTAGAATACAACATTTTAAAAATATGCCACTGTTAGTGTTAGAATGCAAAATAAAATGTTGGTACTTTTTAATGCTTAGAGTTTCTGGCTAATGTTCTGAGCTGTCTAGTAAGCTTTTACATTTATTTAAATAACTGGTTTTATTAATTGACTGCTTCCTTTAGAACGGTGAACACACTTAATCTAATGTTGCAGTTTAGTATTTTGTAGTGATGTAAATATGAAATTTTTTATTCGAATTATATAAATGGAACAGGTCTTTATTTGGATAATTTCACTGATTGTGTTGCTTGTCTTAACAGCTGAATTAAGCTTTGACTAGTTTAGAATGTAGTCATCTAACAGGTTGATTTAAAGTCAGATCTACACATGAAGTGATTGTTTATAAATTCTTTGGCTGTTGCAGCTGTTGATGTGTCCTTCTGTACATTTTAACTGCAAAATTTTTATTAGGGAAAGAGAACAGCCTCCACGTTTTGCTCAGCCTGGGACGTTTGAGTTTGAGTATGCTTCACGGTGGAAGGCTCTTGATGAGATGGAAAAGCAACAGCGTGAGCAGGTTGACAGGAACATTAGAGAAGCCAAAGAGAAGCTAGAGGCAGAAATGGAAGCAGCTAGACATGAGCATCAGCTTATGCTGATGAGGCAAGGTAAAATCGGATAACTGGTATTAAATTTGTTTTGTCTTAGATTTTATTTGTGTAGCATATTGAGCTGTATGTTAAACTTGGGAGATTTTGCCAGACACTATTTAATGAAATGCATTGAACTGAGAAAAGCGATATTTCTTCTTACACATTTCTTGATGATTTGCAGAAATGGAGTAAGAAACTCAGAAAAGGGTGATTGTTTAGGTCTCTTTCCTTCACTTTTAAAATTTGTCTGGTGTAAGTAGTTTATGTAAGGAAATTGAATGATAGATTCATACTCATCAGTAAAATTATTTCGTATTTTTGGTGTTGCTGATGGTACTAGTTAGGTATTGTTTGTGTGTTGTGTGTGGGAGAAAATAGAAAAATGATAGCTTGTTTTGGCTGTTCTGTGCACCTCTGGTATGATTTGAATGTTATAGTAGCTGATGTTACTTTTTTTTTTTTCATCTGAAACCCAGCTAAGAAGTCTGAGTGCATAGTATTATATGTATGTAACAACTCAAAATAACTCACAGTTGCCATGAATTTCAGTCGTTCTTCACATCTTAAGATCATGTATCCCTCTTTAATAATTGTTTGGACATCTTGTCTTTTGCTACTGTTGGGTGAAAAAAAGTCCTCTAGTGTCTCTTGGGCAGAGAGGACAGTAGCAGGGTGAGTATCTGGTACTTTCTGCTTGTTAGTCCTCAGAACATGCTTTTCCCAAAATGCTGTGGACATGCAGTCACTGCTTTCCAGTTCAGAGATATTGAACTACTACTTGATTTTAGCTTCCTCTGTATAACTGCTGAATTGCAAGACTTTAATGGATAAAGTTTAAATATATTGCATATCTGCTAGAAAGGATCTCAAGGTTTGTTGCATGAATGAAACACTGAACTTTTTTTTTTTTTTTTTTTTAAATCTTAACTTAAGGGAGATCATGGCTACCTAAAAAAATTCTTAGCCCTAAGAGATCGTAAGACAGTATAATAACTAGCTTGATAGACTGAATAAGGATACATCGTTACTTTAAAGGGATTTGAACTTGAGATTCTAAGTAGTGGAAGCATTTCAAAACTTAAACCCAGGTAACTCATACATGTTGTATGCTGCAATTATTTGTCTTTACCTATTCTTAAGAAAGGACATTTTTGTTGGTAGTACAACTTTCCTGTTGGAGACTGGTTTATCTTAATGTTTTCTGCTGGCTTGAATGACATGTTGAAAACATCTGTAAGAGCTGTATTAGAGTATTCGCTGGGTTGATGGAATTAAAGCACCTAAATGCTTGGATATATTGAATGTAAACACAGTCTTTTTTAAAATCTGTTTTAAAACTTTTTCAAAACTGGAAAAGATATCAAAATTATCATATTTCATTTTTTGTATAGTATTCTTAAATGTACTGCAACTGAAAGTTGTCATTAGGGAAAAGTTTGCCTGTTTTTTCTAAGTAGGCATGCTTGCTTTTAGTATTATTTATGCTGAAATACAGAGCATAATAAAATAAAAAACTGTTTAGAAACGCCGAAGTGTTACTGCAGCACCTGAAATGACAACTGTCAAGTTGTTTTTTAGTTTATTTTTCAAGCAAAAAATGTTAAAGCATTTGGTTTGCATCTAAGCATAGGTATGTCTTGTAGGTGAGGAGTGTGAATGTTAATGTGATACAACAACAATGCATGTAATATATAGTACAATAGTACAGCCCCCCCTTTTCAATTAGACTCACTTTTACATTTTGTGTGTATGTATGACTGACATTGGTAAAGGTGGTTCAGTGCTGAAAATATAGGTTGGATAAATTTACCATTGGTTTTACTAATTGTTAATATTTGGTAGTGCTAATGATCCAATTCTAAAACTTATGCCTGCACTTGATGGCAAGGTTAGGGATTGCTTTTTCTTAAATTATCATACTTCAATAATGTTTTAAACTGTGATGACAGTGGCCTTTTATTAAGGTGGAAAAGGTCTTGATGGTAAAACATGGGAGAGCAGCTTATGTATGTTTTGAAGATATTAGAGTTTATTTTAAGATATCTATTAAGCTCCACTTTTGTATGGAAAAGGAAGACAAGCCTTCTGTTGAAGAGCCACTAGAATATGAATGCTTTTGGTGCTGATATCCCAGTGAGGAAACTAACATTCTGTTAGTGTGGGAGTCCCTGTTCGGTAATGAAACTTCTGAGGCATCAGAACCTAGAATTGATGTTTTTGTATACTTGATGCACAAACAACAGATTTAAGGCTCTATTAAAGTAGTTACTCTGAAATATGAAATGCAATATATTAGTTGTCAGGAGCTAAAATGATGGGAAGGATGAGCTTACTAGAGTCCATATACTCCTGGAGGTGAAGGTTTTATAAAATTTCTTTATGAGAGCTGGTGGGACTTGAACATGTTGACTTAAGTACTCAGTTCTTTGTGGCATTAATACTGAAGGTAGACTTCATTCTTTTGATACGTGTAATTTTTCACTTTTGAGTGTCATGTTTTGACAAATTGAGTCAGAAGTAATTTGTAAAGCAGGATACATGTTCTCACATGGGAGTAAATTGCCATGATATTTCTGATCTACATATTGATGGTATGCTTGAGACTTCTGTAAATATTTTCTCATAATGGTGATGAAATAGTTTATGAAAATACTGGGAAATGTGACTAAATTCAACCAGAAATTTCATTCTTCATAAGTTATGTGGCAGCTGAACATCTGTTTTTCATCTCTAGAACCTTAAAAATCAGCAGCTAAAACAAAAATATTTTTTGGACTTGGTATACCTGCTTGTGGAATTAACTTCTGATGTGAGAGTACACTTAGATCATATGCCCTCTGCTCTGCAGGAGGGTGAGGATTAAATGAAGACCTTGCCCTTCTGTAAGCACAAGAAAGAGCTTTCTGTCCTTTTTTTTTTTTTTTTTCCACAGCTGCTTTAGTGCAGGTTTTTTCTATTCAGAGAGAGGGCCTGTGTCCAGCATACGTCAGTCCAGAATTACATCATTGCAGGTCTTTTATATGAATGACTCTGTGCACAGCTGCAACCTGTAGATCTGTGTTTTCATCTGGCTTGTAAGGCTTTGTGCGAAGATTCTGCCATTGACAAATGGTACTGGAACATAAATTTCAGGGAAGCCAATAATCAGAACTATGCTCTGGAAAAAGATAAGAGGGCACTGAGAAAAGTAAAACTCTACACCTTAAGAATAAAAGGGAGTAAATGATAAATTTGTAGCAAAAAAAGTAGGAAATCTTGTGCAAATATATTAACACAAGAAAAAGGGAATGCTGCATAAATTTGAAAGAATGAAGAACTGGCAAGGAAATACCTTTTCCCACAGTGGACAATATTGAGGATAGAATGGGTCAATTCTTGATATCAGTAATACCCTGAAACAACCTGAAGGTTATTTTTGAAACAAAAAAGTGCACTTGTACTCTGAAATAATATAAAGCTTATTTAAAAAAAAAAAAAAAAAAAGTGTACTTGTGGTGCTCCCCTGAGTAGCAGGATAACAGTGACCAGGCCTTCAGTGGCAAGTACAGTTGGAAAGAAGCCCTCACACTTCGTGATTCAAATGAATCTTCAATGTAATCATATTCTATTGAAGTGTGAAATTTGTTAGTTTTGTAGAAGAGATTGGAAAAATGTGGCTGCAAAATGTGCTTGAGAAAGGACTTCTAGTACCAATAAGGATGCTGTGAGAATAAAAAATCTGCTATCTTCATTAGAGAAGAAAATAAATACATGATATTTTGGTGAAATGTACTGGTCATTGTAGTTTTTGGATATTAAAGTAAAAATTTAAGTTGTAAACAATATATGCTGATGCAAATTTGAGGAAAGCGATTTACATAGCTACAAAGATGCTTTGATTACTGTGGTGAAGAAATGCATAGAGAAATGTGTGGAGTAGCTGAACTAAAGCATAGAAGGCATGTGTTAGGTGATACAGTGGAATGTTTCTCATTGTGTCTATAAATAATGTCATGTGGTCCATATCCTATGAAGACAGAAAGGGCAAACAACTGCTTTCTAACAAAAAGTAGAATTAATACTCATTTAAGAAACTATACCTTTCCAGGTAGAAATTAATAATGTCAGAAACTAGTACAGGAAAAGTAATTACTGTTGTTTGGACCCTGCTTTTTAAGAGCTTTATAAGTGCTTTTTAAGAGGATATGGCTGTTCCTTTTTGGTAGTGTTGAAGATTAGTCATTTGAAAGCCACTATAAGCAGAGTCATGACAAATCTCTACAGAGGCTCAGGTTACATGTACCTGAAGTTCATATGACTGTTTTCTGATGTGTGCCATGCAGTGGTCTGCTATAGGTAGTGGAGAGTATAAGCCTCTATATGTTGTACTAGTTTTCTTGCTAGTGTGGTCTTAGTAGTACACAGCATTGTTAGAAAATTGATGCTGGCCGTAGATGTAAAACTAGGATGTGATTTAAGTGATTGAGAATTTTTTTCTTTCTCCTTTTATTTGTTTGAAGACTTCAGATTTCTGGTTCCATAACCTGCTTGAGGGGCTTTGCCAGCCCTATAGATTTCAATGTTTGTGAACTGTGGATCCAGCATGTTTTTTCACATATGGAAGAAATGAGTTAAATGCTTTGAGAAAATTATTTAAAAACTGAGTATTAGAACTGTAATCTGACAGCGATAGTGATTTTATTTTTGTGCTGCCACATTGATGATTGGCAACTTTTATCTTTAATACATTTTTAATCCTGTTAGATCTCATGCGACGTCAAGAAGAACTGAGGCGTTTGGAAGAACTTCGAAATCAAGAACTTCAAAAACGCAAGCAGATACAATTGAGGTATTTTGTCTTCTACTGTGCAAAGGTGTGGCATGGAGCTGATATAGGCCTGCATCAATTTGGATACTCTAGCTTGCAGAGCTTGCTTTTGATATAAAAAACGTTTCTGCTGCTGAAAAGTTCCTTTTCAAAAGCATAATGTGTGATATTTCTGTTAATGAACAGAGAAGTGATCACTTATGCTAATATAAAAGACTGCTTTTTTCATTTATTTCAGCTCTGCTAGTTCTATTGTAAATTTCTGAGCTTTCTAAATAGTGTAGAAATGTCTTAAGATATTTTTTTGTTTCATATGTTTTATTTTAGCCTTGTGACTGAAGTATAGCTCTAATAGAGCTGAATAGATATGAACATCGTTCTAAGATTTGTGGGCAGGTGATTTTTATGTGGAATAGAAGCATTGCAAATTTATAGTCTGACAGGAGGTTTTTGAGGGCATTTTCACTTGGTATTCTGGTATGTTGCAAACAATTTTTCCTTTAAGGTCTGATTCATACAAATATTTGTTTTCATGCCTCTACTGCAATTTAAGAAAATAGACATCGTATCATCATATTGTGTCCAGTTCTGGGCCCCTCAGTTCAAGAAGGACAGAGAACTGCTGGAGAGAGTCCAGCGCAGGGCAACAAAGATGATTAAGGGAGTGGAGCACCTCCCTTATGAAGAAAGGCTGAGGGAGCTGGGTCTCTTTAGTTTGGAGAAGAGGAGACTAAGGGGGGACCTCATTAATGTTTATAAATATATAAAGGGTGAGTGTCACGATGATGGAGCCAGGCTCTTCTCGGTGACAACCAATGGTAGTAGGACAAGGGGTAATGGGATCAAGCTGGAACACAAAAGGTTCCACTTAAATTTGAGAAGAAACTTCTTCTCAGTGAGGGTGACAGACACTGGAACAGGCTGCCCAGGGGGGTTGTGGAGTCTCCTTCTCTGGAGACATTCAAAACCCTCCTGGACGCCTTCCTGTGTCACCTCATCTAGGTGTTCCTTCTCCGGCAGGAGGATTGGACTAGATGATCTTTCGAGGTCCCTTCCAATCCCTAACATTCTGTGATTCTGTGATCATCATGATTTGGTTTATACTTTTAATGTTAAATACCACAAGGAATGAGGAGAAAAGAACAAACCACAAACATTTCACAGAGTTAGAAATGTGTCTTTCAGCAGTATTGAAATGTTCTAATCCATAATGATTTTTAACCTGATTACCAAATGTATCCAGAAGAACAGGTATAGAATGCCACTGGTATTGTAATTACCTGTATTCCAGTTAAAAAAATAAATCAGTAATATTCAGACCCATTAGTTGGAGCAGATTAGCAGATTACCTTATAGAAAAAATGGAATAATGACTAATTTTGTTTACATGCTCAATCTTATCTCCTGAGACTGAGTATAAGCCTGAACAGGTCAAGAGTCGAAGTTAACATAGTTTTTGAAAAATATTCTAGACATGAAGAAGAACATCGACGTCGTGAGGAAGAGATGCTACGGCAGCGGGAACAGGAGGAATTACGGCGACAGCAGGAGGGAGGATTTAAGCCAAATTTCATGGACAATGTAAGTAAAATTCTGTGACTACAAGTTGAAAGTGTAAAATACTTTAAAAAAAAATTGTAATATTTTTACATACTAGCTATTGAGCTGCCTTCTTCTTGTTTACTGTTCTTCTTTCAGTATTCTATTGCTTTCATGAATGGAGTGGTACAAATTTAATAGTGTAGTTGTTCTCTTGTTCAGTGGTATCACTTGTTTTTCCTACAAGCTGGTGGAGGGACATTTCACTTAAGTGGAGGTGTTCAGATAATAATTTGCCTTTTTTATTCAGGAAATGATTTTTTCCAAATTTCCTAACTAGAGTATCATGAGAATAAATGATGTTTCCATGAGGAAGTGCCCTACTTTGACCAAAGGTTTAAATTTTAAACCAGTTCAGGCTGTTAAACCTTTTTGAATTGCTTGTTTTGGCTTATGCTTAACTTACTAAGAATTATATACTTCAGAAACAAAATGGGCAGTGTTAACTTCCTATGGAGCCTAAAACCACTCTCCCTTTTGACCCTAGTCTAAAACTAGTACGGTAAAAACCTCGAAATCTTTACTAAAGGAGACCAAAAGATGATAAAGTTGGGGGAAAAAAATGTCCTCTGCTATAATGTCTACATTGTTTATATTAGTAATTCAGGTGTGTTCTGCCTGTGAAGACTCATCCTGCAGGACTAGCAAAATGGTGGTATCAGAGAAGTCAACTTCTAAATTTTTGTTATGATCTATTATGGTATGATTATTTTTTTTCTTTCTACCAACCAAAGCAGTTAAATGAATGCAACCCATATTGTGAGTGCTTTAGTTTCATGTGAGAAGGATGGCTTTTACTGTTACGACTATCCTTAGTGAGGAAGCAATGAATAAGCAATTCACACAATGCTCTTTTATGTTGTTATAACAACTGTAGTCTTCAGGGGGAAATTTTGCTCCCCATTACAGGTACAACTTAGTACATAAATGAAACATAAAACTGCTGCTTTCTCAGCTACTTTCTGATTTTGTGTTTTGAGGAAGAAATAGCCATTTTACATTTGATATCAAAACATTTCTGTAGGGTTGAGAAGGATATAGTATGTATATTCTGAGACATCCTAACAAAAGTTAGAAAATAAAACATTTCCTGTTCTCAGCAAGACATCTTTTCATATCCTCTGCCCGTTAGTGTTTTTAGTAAAGATGGGGAGGAAGCACAATTGCTCCTTTGATGTTGTTAACAGCTATCAGTTGATTTTGTTGATTGTGTTTTGAGAAACTTGCAGCAGAACGCAATAATTTATTTCCATATGTGCTCACACTCTAAAAGAAAATGACTTTTGGCCTGTGTTTTCTTTGGGGTAATGAAGATCAAGGATTCAAAACTCATAATGACCTTTAGTTTGTTCCCACATATTATTAAATGTACTTTGTGAAATAGTGTATAACAATTGTCTGATGTAGTTTAGAAATAGCACTTACTGATTGTGACTTCTGTAGCGCCAAATAAGAAATTTCACCTTAATGTCTTCACATACCATCTTTTGGGGTGGCCTCACTTTTTGACCTTATAAGCTACCTGTGAAAATCCTCCTGTGGCTTATCTGTGAGACCCCTGTTACTCGCTGCAGGAAGGGAAGCTGGGGAGCCACCCCACAGCCTGGGGATGGCAGTAGCTCCCTCAGATTCTATTGCTGTTAGGAGATTGTGGCCTATATGTTGCAGCTTTGGGTGCTGGGAAAAACTAGATAATGTTGGTCACAGCAGCCTCTACCAGTTTTCTTCTTGCAGCTGTCTTGAGATGAATTTACGGAGCCTCTGTGCTTGAAATGCTTGCCACAGTTTAGCCATCCTCGTGCTTATCTGCATCTTTAAACTCTGAGGTCTGTGTGGATAGAAACTGTTCATGTTGGTGTGCTGGACGTGACAAAAAGTGTAGTGTGAGAAGAGGAATGGTTCAAATGTAAAGCACTTCAATCACTATGCATCATTTTTGTGATTTTATAAGATGAAATTTTTTTGTGGGAAAGGTAAAGATGGAAGAATGCTTTGAAAGAGTGTAACTTTCCCACTGGATTGCATTAGTGGGATTGTGTGTTCATCTGGAACTAATCAATAGACTGCAAGAATATATAGATGTAGCTGTGCAGTGACAACCCTACCAAATGTGTTAAAAGTTACATAAAGGAATATATTGTACAGGTGGTGTTTCTTAATGTCATGTCAAGTTGACATGGCATATACAGTAATTTAAAAAAAAAGTGTTTTCTTTAGTCTTCAGACTAGTCTTCAGTATTCTGGTCATTTGTTGACTTAGGTTTTGCTTCTACTGTCCTTTGAACTTTAAAAAAGGAAGAATTGAAACAAAATTGGAAGTGATGTATTTACTTTCTTTAGCAACTGTTTCCAATAAGGAGAGCTATATAACTCTAAGCATGGCCTATCATTTTATAGGTGTTTATTATAATATGTCTTTTGATAACTGTACTTATGTAAATGGGAATTTGAAAAAGCCTTTGCATTTTGCAACAGAGAAGAATTGTAAACCATTTCTGGAGATTACAATATGATACATCAAATCTTTTTTCAATTTAGTAGAATTTCTTATACAGCTAGTTTTTTTAAAATTCGTTTTGGTAGTACTTCTTTACTGTGAACAGACTCCATCTGGTAATTGCTTCTAGTCTGAGATTACCATTGTATAAACACTGAAGAAGTTATTCTCTGTTTTAAGAGTTTAAAACTTGCCTCTTGGTGAAAATTGCATGTTGTGATACTGGTGTATCAGGTCTTGATCAACTGTTTTGGCATAGTCCCTTTAACATATTTAAGTTTTCTGCCAACCATGTATTTAGAAGGAAAATAATAATTGTTTCTAATCCTTGTTTTTGTTTCTCAAAAGCTTTGAAAAGTAAGCTTCCTTCACTTATATCCTATCCCTTTTTACTGTTTAGTATAAAAGGACATACATGGTAAGTGCAATGACAATCAGAATTGGATTCTGTCATACAGGGCTGCAGTATTAGGCTTTCCTCTTGAAAGTTTCTTTCTGTAGCTTTTCTTTATCTTCTTAAACTTTGTGGTTTTTTTTGTTTTTTCAAAGTTGGAAAACATCTGGTAATCAAGTTTAAAGCAGTTACCAGTTACTCAGTTCAGTTACAGATTATATAAATATTTTCTGTGTGAGGATCTCTGTTCCTGAAGTGTTCTTGTTCATGGTGATGTTGTACATTAAAAATATGTTTGCCTTGATTGTTAGTCTAATGGGCAGCCTAGTGATGCCTAACCAGTTTTATTAATCTAGTTGTGTGATCACTAGAAGATAAGTTATCCATAAACACTTTTGTATTGATAAGGGTTTTTCCTTTGCTTTGTAAAAATTGATTAGTTAAAATCTGCTGTTAGAGCTTGATATGTATGCATTCTAATTTCATGATAACTTAATCATAAACCTTGTTTTCCTCTATTTTGCTGATTTGTATTTTGCATACATATATCTTGCTAAAAGCAGAGCTTGCTGGTGGTGATTGGAGGCAATACTTTATTTTTCAGCAACACAAATATTTTCTAAAAAAAAAATAGTACTTCTAAGTGCTAGTAGTACGTTAATTATTCAAACTGTGCAAAGGTTACTATCCTATTGTGAATGACTTATATAGATTTACATTGTTAAATCTTAATCGGAGCCTTTTAACCAAATAATTCCAGTTACAGGAACTACTTTTATTCATGTCACCAACTTTGAAAAGAGTGATGTATATTTAGTGTATTAAAATAGTTTTCATACATATACAAAAGAGACCAAAATATGTAGGAGTTGTAGTCTTAGTTTTATGGTTCACAAATTTGCAGTGACACCGCAAAATAGTGTCTGGTTGGTATTGCACTTAACAATAGCTGTGACACTGGCCTATGGCTTACAGCTCTTCTTACTGATGGTTTAAAGAGGGAGTTGAAATTTTTGGGAATACTCATCTTCTTCCTTCCAAGGAAACTCACCTTTTTTTGAACTGTAACTTGCATGTGTAAGGAACTGTTTCTTGTGAATTTATCGGTTTCGACTTCTGAATGCTTACTGTTCTTTCATGTAAAACTTTGTTTATTAATTATTTTTTTTAATCTCTCAGTCTTTTTAAGAATTATTTCTAGGTTTTGTTTAGCTTTCCTTTAGTTTTTCTTACACAGAAGCACTGCTGCTGAAGTATGTTGTGTAAGTATCAGCATAAAGTGGCAGCTGCTAAAGCAGTGGAGATTGCCTCAACAGCAGAGATTGTAGTGGACTCGGATCAAAGCTCTAAGACAGATGAGAGTGAGGAGTAAAAAAGCATGTCCCAAAACAACAATGAAGATCATAGCTTCAGGAATACCAGAAACTTGATTGGAAAAAACCCCTGCATACTAAGTCTTTGTTCTAAGAGCTTTATCCTTCTTTGGAGTGGTTTATAAATGTAGCTTCCCATTTCTTTGGTATTTTGAGCCTACTGAGATATATCTTATTCCCTCACTTCTACATTTGCTTGCAAATTTAGTGGACATTTTTGAAACAAGACTATCAGATTTTCTTGGACTTCTGTAATTAAGGAATAGTTTTTTCTACTTACTGACTCTTAAGTGAATAGGACTGCATTTTTTTTCTATCTCCTGATTCCATTATGCTCGGAAGCTTCAGTTATGTAAGAAGGTTGAATTTTCATTGAATGCAGGATCGTTTCCTAGCTTATTCAAAATTAAACTAAGTTAAAGCAGATTTCTAATAATAAAAATTTTCAAGGATCTTTCCAAATTCGATCTGTTTTCCACTAACAATACATTTTACATTTTGGTTATTTTATCTTGACAGTGTAGTATACTTAATGAAGCTGATGGGGATGCAGCTTTGTGAGGTTGTATGAATATAGTTTCTTTCTTAGCAACATACAATAAAGCTAGGCTGCTTTATAAAAGCTCTCTTCCAGAGTTTGATTGGTAGAGATTTATTACCTCTATATTGCAGTCCAGCATACATACTTATGGAAGAAGTAAACAGTTTGTGTTTGACACCTTAAAAGCCTTTTGAGTTAAAATTAGCTTGGGTGGTTAAATGTAGAGTTAAAAAACCAAAACAACACAAAAAAACAAAGCCAAACAAACAATAAAACCACCCAACCAAACACAACCTGACAAAACATTCCTGCTTTCTTGGCAGTGTTTTTGCTTCAGTGATGAAGCTTCTTCCTATGCATAAAGCAGCATAGGCTGCAGAAAGCAGTTTATAAATATGCAGTTTGTGGTTTTGTGGGTGGTCTTCGTTTTGGCAATAGCAGTAAATCTTTTTTTTTAATCTTTGCAGGATTGCAGTGATATGCATTAGTAAACAGATGCTTCAATCTTGAGTTTCTTCTATTCATCAAAAAGTGTTTTAGATAATAAATTTGGTGCTTCAGGCAAGAATAATAGTTCCATAACAGGGCTTAAAATATTAACATGGTATTATATTCAGAAAGTAAATAAATTATTTTCAGCCTATAATTATACTTCTAGATATCAAAAACTATTTTAACTGTCATATCTGTGTTTAATGTGAAAAGGCACTGCATAAAAATCACAGCAGAACTTCAACTATCTTTTTGTGGCATATTATGTGTTTGTATATATAAACCAAACCTATTTATAGAAGAAGATACTTTTTGATTTTAAATATTTATTTCACAGCCGTTTTAGGATGCTTTATAATTGACTTTTTAGATCATGTTTTTATGTGTATCAAGGATGCTACTAAGGTAGTTTTTCAGTCATGAAGCAAATAATCGTTATGATGTTACATTTAATGTATAGCTTTATATGTCAGTGTGTGTGAACTGTGAATATTTAGGGTAATGTGATAAATTTTTGTGTTAGGAGACTAAAATATTTTACCCTTTTGCCATTATCTTCCAAAGTTTGTACAAAATGCTGTAGAACGTACTAATAATTACTTCATGTGAACTTGCAAAGAGAACAAGTGACCATTCCTAAGTAATTTTTGTCCCTTAATGTGCTGTCCGAAGTACATAAATCTCCAGTATAACCTTAGGTGATGCAGTACTACTTGTAAGCATTCCCAGGTTTGTTCTGTTTGTTCTCTTTTATACTAATCTATAAGGAATTTTATTGTATGTGCTTTTTAGATTGTCTGTTTTCCTTTATAACTTAATTTTCTTTCAGTAAGACTAATGGATCAAGAAACTAAAAGAACACTTTTGAAAAGATACTTCATATGCAATAGCAAAATGACATCAGTCTTTGTCAGTCTTCATGTTTTATGAGGCCTCAGATTTAGCCGATGCCTTTTTTGTTCCATTAATGGAAAGACTTCAAGTGCATCTCATGTACTTACTCATAGAATGCTCCATTTGCATACTTAGCTTCTCTCATTTTATGCATTTTACAGATAAAATGAAAAAAATTATTAAAGAGCAGATGTATAAACGCTATATTTCATATTTTTAATATAATTTCTGAAAATAGTTACTGCTCACAAATTAAACAAGATCTGTTTAAGTTCCTCAAATACTGAGTTCTTCAATTTTCCATCTTGTAATGTAAAAGTAAAAACAAGTAAAAATGAGGCTTTTATAAAGAATTTAGAAAAATTGTTTGATAAATGCCCTACATATTTTGAAGAAGCTAAAGTTAATGTTTGCCTTAATTTTCGTTTTTTCTTCCTCAGCTACTGGAGTTAAGTTTGACTTGGAGTTTGTACACATATTTACCCAGACTAAGAAGAAATTAACTTTCCATTTCAGTTATCTACTTGGTATTTATTTTGGACTGATCCTCCTGTCCAGATTCTGAGATCTTAACTTGGTGGCATTGAGACTTCCAGCCAAAATAAGTTCCTCTGAAAAGTTTGTCATTATTCAAAGGATCTATGTTTAAAGAAAGAAGAAAATATCCAAAATATCCAAAAAGCAATAGATGAGTCTATAGAAATAGTATTTTTGATGTGAGGGAACCTGTTAGTAGATCTCTTACTTATTCTGAGGAAAGCTTACATAAGATCTGGTTTCTCTGTCAAGAGGCAGTGCCTCCTGAGTAGTTTGGTTTTTTTTTAGCAAGAGCAGTAAGCCTGTGACCTTTTGCTTAGCCTCTAACACTCTGCTTCAGTAGCTCTCACAGAGTGGAAGATTTGAATAGTGGTAATGCAGTTAACTGAGGCATAGAAATTAACTTGTCTTTGTGAGGTTACCTGTCTTTTGATACCAAGCTAAATGCTAATTTTTAATAAAAATGTATAATGTTTTTTCTCATTAGTATTTCATAAGCCTCCTTTCTGTAGTATAGGCATCAAGTAGGTTTATCTCATTACTGGAGCTAGTGCTTGTTTTGAGTTATTAACTCTTCCATGAGGAATATGGAATTTAAGCCTGATACTTCTGTCTTCCATTAAGGCTTTCTTTAGATTCCACTTCAATTTTCCAGAAATTAGGTGGTTTTGTTAGATGAATTAGCATTTTTAATAAGCTGCCTGCTGGAAGACAACCTGCGGGTATTGGTCAGCAGCCAGCTGAATGTGAGCCAGCAGTGTGCCCAGGTGGCCAAGGCCAACAGCATCCTGGCTTGTATCAGGAATAGTGTGGCCAGCAGGACCAGGGCAGTGATTGCCCCCTGTACTCAGCACTGGTGAGGCTGCACCTTGAATCCTGTGTTCTGTTTTGGGCCCCTCAGCACAGGAAAGACATTGAGGTGCTGGAGAGAGTTCAGAGAAGGGCAACAAAGCTGGTCACAAGTCTGAGGAGCGGCTGAGGGAACTGGGGCTGTTCAGCCTGGAGAAAAGGAGGCTGAGGGGAGATCTTATTGCTGTCTACAGCTACCTGGAAGGAGGTTGTAGCATGGAGGGTGTTTGTCTCTTCTGCCAAGTAACAAGTGATAGGACAAGAGGAAATGGCCTCACGTCACCAGGGGAGGTTTGGATTGGATATTAGGAAAAGTATCTTCACCACAAAGGTTATGAAGCACTGGAACAGGCTGTCCAGGGAAGCAGTGGAGTCACCATCCCTGGAGGTGTTTAGAAGAGCTATAGATGCGGCACTTAAGGACATGGTTTAATGGTGAACTTGATAGTGCTAGGTTAATGGTTGGGCTTGATCTTAAAGGTCTTTTCCAACCTAAATGATTCTGTGATCTGAAAAAGACAACATGATGCCAAATTAGTTTTTCAGGCTTTGTTTCTCTTTTACATATGGTGCTGTTTTTTATAATTCTTTTAAAATTTGATAGAGTCCTTGTGTTTGTTCCCCCCTGCCCTTTCTGAACTATTAAACATTTCTTTGTCTATAGGGGAACTTGTATGCTCTTTAGGTAAGAGCTACCTATTTTTGTTTATCCCTATTTATCCTTATTCATTGTGATTCCCGTTGTGTCCCTGCCGTGATTCTGACCTTTGGGTCCCTAGTACATAAATAGTAGTTTTTGTTAGATATCATTTGATGAAAGCAGACACTACCTTAAGAGTTAATGTGTAGGGACTTGGGCCAGGGGATATGACTAGAAAACAAATTTTATTAATCTGTTCTGATTTGTTTGGATGCCCAGTTTCTCAAACTTTTAATTAAAATACTAGAAATGCCTGGTACAATGTATATTGTTTTCCTGAGAACTCTGTGTATTCAAGTGGTAAGCATCTTTCTTCATTAAGTCTACCTCATCTTGCTCCTGTTTCACGGTATGTGACATCCAGGTTGTATAAAATACTAACTGGAAAACTGTGAAGAGCAGGAAAACTGTGGAGCCTGGTTTCATGGCAGGAAGTTTCACTGATGCTTCTTTGTTCATGTTTTGTATGTTTAAGCACTGCATGTGTGGACACGCCAGAACTTTGTTGAAGAAATCTTAAATATTGAACTATTCTGACTGTAAGCAACATTCATAATGTATAAAAGAATATATTTGTTAGAAGTTTCTCCTACAGGACCTCATTTTAGCGATGAAAATTTGCCTTGATCTTAGTTTGAAACTTTGGTTTTCATATTTGACTTGTGTATTCTAGTCACTTGGTAGCTCAGATCAGTTATGGGATAGCAACTACAGTTGGTGGGGTCTTTTTTTACAGTTTAATCAGCATATTATCTACTTGGTGAGGAAAGATTGCTAATGCAAATATCTGGAAAAGAGCCATATTTAGTGTACTGTGGCTATAACTAGTGCTGCTTTTAAAGTGTTTTAAGTTGATTTTGCTATGTTATATTTGACATTCCAAGTCAGAGGTAGTTAAATTTTTACATAAACACTAAATGATGTTATTCTTGGCTAGTTAGGTTTTTTTCCTAAGTATGGATGATTTTCACTGCATGTCATAGTTGGTATTGCAGCTGGGGAAAATTGTTGTTTTGAATCAGTGAAGTGTTCACTCTGTTTGAATATTTGTGTAGGTTTGTTTCCTGTGCAAGGAAAACTTTAACATATGTGAAATATAAAATGCAGCACTGTTTTATAGTACCCAGTTTTCAGTTAAATATTTTAATGTGTTTCTGCATGATGGTACAGTTAGCCCAGACTTCCTTGCCAGTTAAACAGCCCTTCAGCTCCACACCCACCAGGATGAATTGTGGAGTGCATCTTAAATTATTTGCAACTTGTTCTGTGAATGTAGGGTATCCTCCAGGCTTCCGTGGATGTCTGTTTTGATATTTACCTGCTCTCATGCTGTTTCTACAGCTAAAATAAACCCAGAACAATTCAAGTTGCAGCATAAAATTCTTTAATATGCCTCTGAAGATGTGAATATGTTGTGAATGTAATGTGATTATCTTACATGTACCAATTGTGAACTTGGAGATACAGAGATAAGACTTTCAGAAAGTAGTTTTGCAGGTAAGTAAAAAGTTGAGTGCCTTGAATTGATTACAAATGAAAAAATATTTGTGTGCTTTTCAGCTATTGATTAGTATTTTAAATTGATGTTTTTAACTTCATTATTGCCATTCAAAAAATGAAGCTAATAGAAATCTGATAAGTGATTTATATATTGGTTCCATGGATTTAAAGTGCCTCTTGACCCTGGCAGAACTGAATTAGTTGACAGAATGTTGTGATGATGAAGTTGCTTTTAAAAGAGTTTATATACAGGTATCCTCTTTTTTTAAAAGAATTTCCAGATCTGTTGAAGTGATTCACTTCTCTAAACACCCTTGTCTTGTAAAAAAATGGTTTCTGAATTTTACCTTAAAATATTTGAGAAGCAGAATTTTGTTTTCTTTGTGATTGTTATTTGTTAGATCAAGGAAAAATTTTGACAGAATACTTCAGTTTCTGTTTGCTCTCAAATGGTCAACAGTGTTTGGGGAAAAAAAAGTTCTGTCTCTGCAGTTATACTCTCAGAGTGTTTAATTTGTCATAGACATAGACACTGAAGGAACATGATAGGGTTTTCCTTTGCCTGAACAGATGAGGTAAAGATTGAATAGAGGCATGGAATTAAAACATTTGGATTTTATTCCTGGCTACTGTTTATATGTAAATTGTTTCGAGCCAGAATTTGCCATCTGTAAACAGTGACATTTTGGCTGCTGAAGATTTTCCACAGGTTGTGAGAAAATGAGGAACTATAGTTAACTTGCCTTTTTAGTCAGTTTTATGCTGTTGATGTTAAATATACAGTATGTACTGTGTTATAACAAATGGAAGTGGGAGGGGTGGGAGCACTATAATCAACAGAGTAGATTCTACTGTAGATCTTGTTTTAATTTAGACGCTTTTTTTGTCAACAAGCTTAGATTGTCATTTGAATTTTCGACCTGTAATATAGCATTATGAAAGAATGCGTTTTGTGTCAAACCTGCAGTAGCTTATGTGATAAAAGGTCTTAAAAGGCACATATGCTTTTAAATGAAAATATATTTATTCTTCCTTTTATTCAAGTTGTTGTGACTTCTGGATATTTTCTGTAAAAGATTGCAATTCTCAAGCCTAGCATCTAAGATCACTAGATAAAGACATTCAGAAAAATCTTTATGCCTGTACACAACATCTGTAGTACTAATGGCCAGTTTTTAGTATTGAAGATGGCTGAATATCTCTACATTGCTGAATTCTCAGTTGTCTCCATGATAAGGTGTCTATTAATGAATGTCTTTCAAAAAAAAAAACACATTACCTTTTCTGGCTTAGACAGTAAATATTCTTTTTGTTCACTTGTTATGAGATGAAAACCAGTAATGATTTTTTAATACTCTTTTCACATAGTTTTGAATTTTGTTTGTCTTTTCTAGTTCGTTTGACTTACTGTTTACAGCAGTGGTTATTTTCTGCAGCTCATGACATAGGAGTGAGAAAATGTCTCAGTTTTATAACAGTTGCAAGTATTTTGGACTGTTCTCCTAATCTAGTTTGCATTCTACCTCAAACTTAAATTTTGAAAAACAAAACAAAAAAACCCCCCAAACCTCACAATTTTTGTCAGTATCTTAACATTTTACTGGGAGTGACGCATTATTGCAGACCGATTACACTCTTAGCCATTTTCAGTTGACTTTTTTTTGAAACAACTTCAACCAGCTCTTAACCTGTCTTCTTGCATCAGTATTTTTTTACAAGATATTTTAGTTTTCCCTTTGTAAATTTTGAAGTAGTACCTGAAACACATTTCCAAGCTGGAATAATTTCCTGGTATGCCATATGGACGTTGATGAATGGCAGAAGTGTTTTGGAATCTTTTGTGTTTAGAAAAATAACTGTACTTTCCTGTTTCATTGGTGTTTTGGTCCACAGTTTATAGAAAGAAATTATTTTTAATCTGGTTTTAGTTTTTGATTGTGTAAGTATATACTCACATTTTTCGTTATGTTGCATGTTTTCTGTCTAAGAGAAATAACTAGAAAATTTTCAATTAAAAACAAAACAAAAAACCCAAGACAAAAAGGAACACCTGAAATGTAAGTGAAAACTGGTAGATAGGATAATGGTTCTTCTGCATTTCAAAGCAAAGACCAGCATGTGGACTGCTGCCTTTTATAAGCAGCAGTCATATCTAGAAGGTATGAAATACAAGTTTTCTTGGCCAGGGTGCAAGAACTGCAGGTATACTAATGTACTTTTCTGTCTTTTGACAAAGATTTTGAGGAAAATTTAAAATCTCACAAGTCATGTTGAAACAAATCTGAAGAAAGATGACTTGCAGCAATATCTTCTGAGATAATAGTAATGTAATGATTGCTCATTCTTGAATGTTTTCAATAGTTGTAATCAGATTGCATTAATAAGACTGTGCAGTCTTAATTAGTGAGTCTTTTGAGTGCTAGTGCGTACAATGACATTTACACTACAGTGTTTAGTAAAAATGTGTTGCAGTCTCCTTGATGCTCTTCAATTTGAGGGGCCTCCTAGTGGGCTGGCTTCTTTTAGAGTAGCATAGGGACTGTCCCTTCCGTATTAAATAATATTTTCTTTCAGAGGATTATTAAATGTTGCTGATTAGTGAGGTGTCCCCTAAATGTCTTTGTAATGTGAGTAATATTAGTGCAATTAAACTACTTTCTTTGACAAAATTGTCAGTGTAGACCTGACTTAAAAACATCACCTGAGGTTTGATGTGTTGCAAGGGAGTCCGCTTTTCTTCACATTGGGTTTTGCTTCCAGCTGTAGGAGAATGACTTAAAAGCATACTGGGAGGATCACCATT
The DNA here is from genome assembly GCF_036013475.1 of Columba livia. NCBI lineage: Eukaryota > Metazoa > Chordata > Aves > Columbiformes > Columbidae > Columba > Columba livia. The sequence continues at coordinate 19,915,176 of NC_088602.1, read as the reverse complement.
GTTTCACACTGTACTCTCCCCAATAAACCCCAACAACTTCTGTGTTTTGGAAAGTAGAAGCTAGTTTTACCTAAACAAAGGAAGATCTTAAACTGTCTTCAATCTTATAAATGAATGACTGGTATTAAAGATGAATTGGAGAGAATATGTAACTTTCTTTTTGAAGACAGTTTCTTCTAAATATGTAAGACAGAAGTATCGAGTATATGTGTGTTCTCTCACACACAAAACTGCAATCTATTTCTATCCCAGTGTTAATGTGTGTTAGGTGATGCACTGAAAGGCTTTTCAATACTTAGTTAATGAAATTGTACAATGTAGTACTATCCTACCCAATTCTTTATTAATCCTATGTAAATATACTAGTATATTAAGACTTGTGTTTTTAATATGCTTTGGTGTAATATAAATTTGGTATTATTTTTTATTACAATGCATCTGTGATTTTAAAAAAAATTATTTGAGGTAAAATACTACTTTGGTATTTTTAGAGAATAACTTCATCTTAGGGTAGTAAGTATTTTTGGCTCGTTTTAACTGCATTTGTGTTTTTTCTGTGGGGTTAAGGTGCTGAGGACTGCCCTCAGCAGCTGGCTGCTCTCCCAAAGATGTAGAAGGGAAATGAGGGAAGACCACACAGAAGTTGAATTTCTTTCTTTGTTCCCAAAACAAGAAGCACAGAAAAAGATGTAGTGCATGGAAGTTTTTCCCAGATACATTCCTATACTTTTTCTGTTAATTAGTTTTAAAATAAATTACTGATATTAATGTTCCAGTTTACGCTTACGGGGTAAGTGTTCTTTTATGCTGTATCGCAGCATTATTTTGTTCACCCTTCCTTAGCTGAAAGGTGAGTTAATAGTCCTGGGTTAGTTGGGAAGTGCATCTCCTGGCCACAAACACTTGAAGAAAAGTGGATGATCTCTTGTGTTAATATTTCTGTTGATATCTATCTTTTTGCTTTTCTAAAATATGCCATGCCATATTGATTCCATACCTTTTTTTTTTTTTTTTTTACAGTTTTGTTACTGTAATATTGCTAATTTGGATACAAGGTTTTAAATTTTCTTTGGGCTGCTGCTATTGCAAGACCCGTTTCTGGGGGGAAAAGTAGGATTTGTTTTATTTTCAATGAGAGAAGATAATTGCTTCTGATACATTCTTCAGTATTGATTCTTGAGTATCTTTTCAAGACAGTTCTATGGTTTTATAGAGTGAATTTAAAAATATACTAATATATTTTTTAAAAATGGAAGAATCATCTTGGCAGTACTCTGTTTACTTAGACTGCTGATGGTGATGGTGGTGTAAGAACGTTGCACATGATACACCTCAGATGCTCAAGAAATCTTGTTTCTAGTACTTGTAAAAAGAGGAAGATCCCTACTATGTGAAATGTACAGTATATATGCAATTTGAAAACTGGGTGCATTCAATGTTTTTGTGTAGATCTGCTTTTTGCAGTTGACATTAAAATGAGTTGGGATTGTGAGGAAATTTCATTTTCAATGCTTGTATCTGATGTAATTGGCAAGTATAAAGCTATAGTTGCCATTTTAGCAGTTTTTGTAAAAGCAAGTTACTCAGATGAATCGCATCTTCTAGAGGTTTGTTCGCATTAGTTTTGAAGTATTTCACAAGAGCCCTGCAACAGGAATTATTTGGAAAGCTTTTGTGTAAAGAATTATCATTTTGCAATAGGATGTTATTGTTTGCTTCCGTCTGTTTTTTCTTTTTTTAAAATCAATCTTCCCAAAGCTAAATTGCGCTTTACTACACATTCTTACTTACGGCTTTCTTTTCCCCCTATAGTTAGGTATCATCCATTTTAATTGTTCTCTTCCAGTTTAAGTTGTTTTGCCAGGTACTGGATGACTTCAGAGATTCTTAATCACCTCCCTACATATGTCTGTAGTAAAAGTTCAGCCTCCTCTCTTGCTGCTCAATTTTAACTCCCTGGTCTGGGTGGCTGCAGGGAAGGGGCTGAAGCAGGCTGCTACTCAACAGAAGAATAGGCAGTCGCATAGCGAGGAAAAGCAGCTCTGAGAAGATAATGCTGTCATTGTTATGTTCTGCAAAGAGCTTGAGTATCCAAGGATGAAGCTCTCAGGTGGGCTGGAATGTCAGCCAGCACTGGTTTGGCTACTCAGCTGCCTGTTGGTATTCCTTTCTGTGTCGTAATGTAGGCAAAACCTGTGGAATAGTTGACCTAACTTCACGTGCAATAACTTTTTTATGCTCCCATAGTACTAGGACATGATTTGTGTGGGATAGCACTGAATTTTTGTTATCATCCAGACTCCTGCAAATAGAGGTTTTGGCAAATTATCTAAGTACGTGTCTTTATAGTTAATATGTCATGTGTTACACTAATGATACACGTTGTCAGTTAACATTTTAAATTGAGTATTTTCTCTGATAGAGGCTTTATCTTAAATTTGGTGATTCCATGTTAACTGTACAGAAGCATTTCCCCATGCTGAACGTTCAAAAGAACGTAAGTTGTCAGTGTGCAACAGTAAGAATAATAATATTTTTGTAGGCGCGTTCACAGATTAACAGGCAACAGAGATCATAAGGCATATTTATGGGTCTTCAGTCTATAGCTGAAATGTTTTTATATTGTAAGAACTAAACACCAAAATTAAAGCTACAAAATGGCAAATAGTTACTTAATGGTTTTTGTTACAAAGGGTAGACTAGACTTAAAAATCACAGGTTCTACCCCTCTCTTTTGTTGTATTTATTGTTAACTGAAGACTGCTAGCATTTCAAACTGAGAAAAAACAGTGGTTTATTGTTAGGAGGAAGTGTAGTGTGCTTTTTTTAAACAAAGTATATGTTATAGCTTGCCAGTGCTGCTTTCATTTGCAGAGAAAATGAGTCAAGTTCTAGTAACTAGTACAGCTTTATAGCTCTGTAGTTAACATCCTTATCCAGTTGGTATTGTACCTGGCCCTGCCTTATATGGCACGTTTCACATTAAAAATAAAACCACCAACCTGAGATGCATTGAGTAAGTTACGTGCAGTAATTCAAAATCTGGTACTTGCTGCAGCAGGTAAAGAATATCTCATAGCTGTTTGTGGCATGTGCTGTTTTCACACACGCACATATGCACGCATGCATGCCTGCACAGTCTGAGTGATGTAAACTGACAGCCACGCTGGTGTTCTGCCATGTGGGGCTAGGGTTTGACATTAAGGATGATGTACCACTTGTCCTTCTGCTTCTTCGTGTCAGGGCTGAGCTGTAAAAGCAGACTAATATCAACAAGGTTGTATTCTGATTTTGTGACTTACTCATTGGTATCAGTTTGTGGGTATGATTGATCCTAATAGGGCTGCTGATTTTACTTAAAACTTTGGTTGACGGAACTGTGAAAGATCTGACAAAGTACTTCTGTTATAAAGGTTTTACGTGAGTTTGAGGATCAGAGGAAGAGATCCTTCCTGTGCTCATCAGTGGCCTTTCAGAGCTGGAACTTAAAACCTGCCTGTGTCTTTTAGTTACGAGGCCGGCCTTTTCCTCTGCACTAAGCCATATTCACTTGAAAATACTGTATAATCTTCTTAAGTATATTTTCTAGGTTAATATGAGTTACTAGAAACAGAGTTACTGACCTGAGAGCCTTTTGTCATGTATCTTACGACAGCTTCCCATACCAGGATATTTTTGCAAAACTATTGACTCTGTTCTGTCAAATGTTGGTGTCTGCTGCTTTAAGTGTATGAAGATAGAAGACTTGCGTTTGGCATCCCAAACATGATTGAACACACAGGAGGTTTGCGAAACCATGAAAACAGTATGAATGTAATTTGATTTGATTAATATTTCAGTTTAAAGGCTGCTCTTAGCAAGACTGTTCCAGTTGCCTAGTATATGGAATTGCTTTCAGAGTGCATCTGAAATTATACTCTTATATCACAAGTGGAATGATTTTCAGAATCTATTAGATTTTTTTGCATATACTTAGTGTTAGCTCAAGAATGGAATACACACGAATGTTCTTGCAGAAAATTAATGAGAAATTTTTTGGTTTATGTTTTATTAGTTTTCATTTTGAACTATAAATTTGTTTCTATTTTATCCATTTGATGTAAACAGTAATAACTAAAATCCCTTGGAATTATCTGTGATAGGTGTACTTTTTTTTCCCGTAAATGATGTTTTTTGCCGCTCTTGGTACTGTCATTTGAGTGTTATTTCAGAGCAGGCCGTGGTTCATGATCAGTAATGTCAGAACTCTTGCTGTTGGATGATTGAGCATCAGTTGAATCTGGATCAGTTTGGTGTGTTTGTCTATTTACTGTAAATGCATATATAATTTGATACAATATTTCTATGCTGTTTTCAAAATGATGGTAACTGAACTGATGTAGTAGTAGTGTGATATAATCTATAAAAAAGTGAACCACCACTAACTTAAGTCAAAACCATTTGAACAAAGGTGAACTGGCAGATTGAGTTTATGTACCGTAATGTAACCTATCACAACTTGGTTTCCAGTCAACATAAACGTTTTTGAGTTGTGAAGCCAGATTGACTGTATTATTGAACCACGGCCTTTAGGCAATACTGTAATAAGACCTCTTTATTTACAGTTAAAATGTAAATATACTTCTTATTAATGAAAAACACTGTGAGAAGATGGAATCATTTGTAGTTGATCACATGACTGTTTGGGAGTTTTAGACTGCTACATCTGATGAATGAAATTTGTGATATTTAACCTTTAGCAGTATGCAAGATAATACAGCATTGCTATACTGAACTTATTCCTTTTTATTTTATAAGAACAGGGGACTATAGTTAACTTCATGCCTTGTACATTTTTGTAATCAATTGAAACTTTTGAAACTTAAACATTTTTATTTTCATGGAGTAAATGGGAATGTTTTAAGTTCTAAGAATGATAGGTTGACCATGAAAACTATGTTTGCTTTCAGAGAGAACAGGAAATGAGGATGGGTGATATGGGTCCTCGTGGAGCAATAAACATGGGAGGTAGGGATCTGAAGGAAAAGGCTTCTGTAATGTAAAATTTCTTTTTCTTTGGGACTGTACATGTTACTCAAGCACTATTAATTAGTGACAACTACTGGTAAAAAGGAGCAAACAGTATTAGGAAGTTTAAAAAAGCTCACATATTTTGCTTCCAAACAGCTGTTTTTTTTTCCCAAGGTGTATCTTTATTTTATTGTTTTGACTGCCTGTGGGAGAAAAATATGATGCGCAAGTTAAGAGAAACAAAAGGCAGGGAAAGGTGATGCTCTAGGAATCATCTGATACAAAAGAGTAATTTTCTGTTCATAAAGTATTTGGTGTTCTTTTGGTGGGACTACCAATTCAGAGAAGTTGGGTCTGTAATTGCATGCAGTGAAATGATATAGAGCTTGAAATTGATAAGTTCTTGTTGACATACCTGACAAAAAAATTATTAATAATGTGGTTGGTGTTCTACTAATTTATTGCAAGTCTGTATTTGCGAATATTCTCTCTTCACTTCTGTGAATTAAAATGTTGTCACTGCTAAAACTGTTACTCTGAAGTGTAGACAAGTACATTCTTAATAATTAGTGCTTGCTCCGTATTATGCAGACTGAAAGAGTGTGGAATCTTACTTATCCAGAATATCTGCTTTTAAACAAGACTGAAACTTAGAATATTTATTTAAAAAATAAATCTTACTAAACTGTATTAACTGCCAATACATATCTCTGGGAAGCTTCCTGATAATTTATTTTAAATTAAGATGATAATTTAAAGAAAAGTTACTACTATTTTAGATATTTTAAATTTGAAAGTACTTAGAAAACATTTTCACTTGACCTTTTGAGTAATGTGAATTTATAGAGTACTGAATCTACTCAGTCCAGATTTTAAAATACATTATTCACCAACTCTTTGCATCTATTAACTGAGACACATTTATAGCTGTAAAATACAAATAGGCTTTTTCTTTCAGTGAAGATTAAGAGCTTTAAGAATAATTCTACAGGAAGGCATTGTGAAGTTGTCTACAAATAATAAGCTGAAACATAAGTTGTGACCAATGTTTGGTTTTTTTTTGTTTTGTAGTTGTACATCTGCATGTTATTGCAGTCTACTTTAAAATTTAGGAGACTTTGCAGATTTAATTAGGAGACTTGGTAAATCTTGGTACTGTGCCAGTTTTCCAAATCCACAAGATACATGTTTAAAATCTATATGTAAAAAGTGTATTTATAGCTGTCAGTTCACAGGCCTTTTCTTGTCAGGTTGTAGTGCTTAACAGTGATGTTGTTCATCATAGTCTTGTTTTGTAAGGTTTGTGCTATGACTTGATTTTAAACTTGATACAATGCTTATAGAAATAAACTTGTAGTTCCAAAAAAAGTTATAGTAACAGTAAACTATTATTTTAAAAAGGGAAAATTATCCATAATGAATAGTTAAAGATAGTTTTTGTTTCCACAGTATCTGGATTTTAGGTTAGCTCACTGCAGATATTTTGTTGTTTTTGTTTGTTTTTGTTTGGCCCATTAACAACCCCACTGCTACCACCACCAAAAAAAAAAAAAAAAAACCAAACCACCCAGAAATCTGCAGTAGGTGTTTAAATAGTAGAGCTTAAATTATTTGTCTTGGAATCCTTTCTTAACTTTTCTGTTGGAACTGTAACTTTATTTTTAACTGGCCTTTACCTGTGCTGTTTGTGACTTCTCATGACGTGGGCTCTTGGGGAGCTGGAGTAATGGAAATACCCATGTAGTAGTGTTATTGAAAAGGAAGGTGCCTCTGTGGCAGGTTTAATTAGTGGTGGGCTGACTTGCACAGGGCCACTCTTTTACATTGTTTTCTGCGGCGAACATGTTCTGAGAGAATCCATATGCCTCATCTTAACTGGATCTGTAACATGAAAGTTCAGCTGAAAACTTATCAATATTAAAAAAAAAAAAAATTTGGCAATTTTCTCTGCATTGATAAGGATTATTGACAGTGGCTTGTTGCCAACTCTGCCAGACCTTGGCATGTGCAGTTTGGACACCTCCAGATTGCAGAAAAACACCTTTAAAGACTGTGCCTTGCGGCATGAACACTGGCTGATTTGTGTCTGTTACTGAACCTGGCCAAGTGAATAAACTGCTCACATCAGTGTCCTACCAAAAAGAATGGGCAAGCAAGTGGTTAGTTCTTAGGGTCTACTTTGGAGCTAGAAGGACCTCAGAGGTACAGCTAAAATGGCATAGTGGCCTCTTGCTGAAGCTGTGCAGGGGCCCCACTTTCTCCCTGCATTATTCTGTGGTTGTCCTCCTCTCAGAACCTACTCTGCCTCAAACTGGCTTAATAATGTAGAGGTTTGATAGTATAAGTTACTATACTGGAAGCAACATGGGTGCATTTGTATGTTACAGAGGATAAGAACTTTGGTTGCAGTTGAAGGATAAGCAAACACTACCTGCATGTGGCTGGCTGCTAAGGTTAATTAGGCTGGCAAGCAAGCCAAGAACAGCAATTGAGCATTGACTGCTGTTAGTGTCACTGCTACCAGTGCTAAGCACTGCTATTGTGATAGACTTGCAGAGTACTCTAGTCTCTGAAAACAATGGTTTCTCCTTATATTGGCAGTTTAGTCTTCTCAGTTGCCTTCCGTATGTAGTCACTGAGTGGATGACACTAAAGACAGTTCTAACACATACTGAACTGTGTCTTGCATTGTAGCATAATTTTCTACTTGCTATATGAACTGATGATGCTTGTGGGTAGGTAAGAAGTGTCCGACTTGCACATACCTTTGTTTTGGCTTAATGTCAGATAGAGGTCTTAGAGTCATTACTAAGCTCAAACAAGTTCTGCTTTTCAAAATTACAGGACTTTTTTCTATAGATTCTAATATTTAGCATTTCATATGTGCTACTGTGTTGCAGGGATTGTTTTTGCTAAGCACCTTGCAGTTGGCATAATGTGTATGATCAAGCCCAGGTCTGCCATTTTAGCAGCAATATGTTTGATGCAGTGGTTTCACTGTCTGCTGCCATATGCATATTCAGGGCAGGTAATAAAGATGCAATTTTGCATACCTGCAGATAGCCATGGTACTGTATCTGTGCTAAATGACCTGCTCACAAGGATGTACATTTATGTATTCATTACTAAAGAAGTTAAAGTCCTGATGAGAGGTGAAAGGCTGATTTATGAAATAAAAATAACAAGTTTGTTAGTTTAGCAACATGTCAGATTTCTTGATATTCTTTCCTGTTATCGTGACTTAAAACGTAGGCTAGATTCCAAAGGCATGTCTTCGTCCATTACGATCCACCCTTTTGGCTGAAAAGGGTGGATTATTGTTGGGGGAGAGGGGGAAATGCATCACCACCAGTCTTAACATTGATGAAGTTTCATAATAGCAAATCTTAATTATGTATATAATCAGACTTCTTTCTTATAACATGAGAAAATGTTACAAAGGCCATTTTATGAACTGTTGAATATGTCAGATGGCAGAGTAGTGTTTCCTTGCACAGTGCTGCAGCTGAATGATCTCCTCAGAAGATTTTTTTTTTTTAAGCTTTTCCTCTACCCTTTACTGTGAATCAGAATTTTGGAGGAGACTTTTCTGCCACTTTCAATTCTAACAAAACTTCCCTTAGTTTTTTTTTTACTTTTACTGTTATAAATTACATTTAAATGCAAGATTTATTTATACCGTATTACAAATAATTTATTGTAGAGTTGGGTACCATATTTGGTATTTCTTTTAGACATTAGACTAATATATTGTAACACTATATACCATCAATACTAGTAGAACAGCAAATGTATATTTAATATGTTATGATCCCTAAAGAGCCAAGTTGCTTTATAGCTGCCAGTAAGTGCAAAGTCACTCGAAACTTTTGCTAATTTGTGGTGTGTATACTGCATAGGTATGCTATATGAACAATTCCTGCACAGAAACAGTACACCTATATTTAGCTGTAAAGTTCAGGATTTTCAAATACATGAGGCAGATGTAATGCAAATTAATAGGGATTACTGAAAATCTGTTTAAAAGCAGATGATTGAGGTAAATGTACAGTCTCAAAGAATATTTTTTTTTATTTCAAGTATTGGAAGTCTTGTACATTTGGCTTTTTAAATATTGTAAATTGTTTGTTTATTTTTGTAAAATTTGGATAGGACAGCTCTAAGTATAGATTGTTTTGCATAGATGCGTTTAGCCCAGCACCTGCTGGTAACCAAGGCCCTCCTCCAATGATGGGTATGAATATGAACAACAGAGGAACTTTACCTGGCCCTGCAATGGGTCCTGGTCCTTCCATGGGACCAGAAGGAGCTGCAAATATGGGAACACCAATGATGCCAGATAATGGAACAGTGGTAACGTATCACAAATTTAATTATTTTGAATAGCTGTCATGTCTCATGGCTCATTTTTGTTACCAAAGATATTTTCACACTAAGAACATATTACATGCCTTGAATCTGTAAGAAGGAGTTGATAAAACTTGTTCAAGCAAATAATTTACAACACAGAAGGGAAATCTTTGTTTGATATTACTGTGAAAATCATGCTTCCCTTAGGAATGGGGTTTTTTGATCAGTAACCAGGCTTTAAAATTGAGATTAGAATGTGCAGCACTTTGAGCAAAACTTTGCGTGTATGACCTGTCATGAAGAACTTGCTGGTAGAATGAAATCACTTCTGTGAAGTGAAGAAGGAACAACATACCAGAGTAATCTGTAAATGTAGGCGTTTGCTGGTTTTTCTTTTGCGAAACTGAATTCTACATATTGGCTTGTTGGGGCTTTTGATGAACAGTGAAGTGTTGGAAGCTATGTAGTGTGAAGATATCTTTGTGTAAACTACTTAATTTTTTTAAACTACTGTAGTGTTTTTTGTATTTATTTTCTAACCATGTTGAAAGCATGAGATTATGACAGTAATTACACCAGTTAAATAAGCGTGCCAGCAGCTGTTAGGGAGAACTGTCATATCAATCCAGGAAAAACAAAAATTGCCCAGCTGCCAAGGCGGTACGGAATGTCTTGTATGCATCTGCAGTTTTTTTTATCAAGAGCACATTTACCATCGGGACACAGTTAAAAAACTAGGCATTTTTGCTGTGTTCTCATAGCCAGTCACTTTTCCTAGCTGTAATGTCTTATGTAGAGAAACAACTATATAATTTTTAATCTGATTTTTATGTATTTTTTCAATATTATTCTGTAAATAGATATTTGGCGTGTTCTAGGGGTTGTATACATAATGTAAAAAGTGATTCCATTGTAGCTTTATTGGAACACAGAAGCATTTTGTAGCTGTATTTTTTTATGTGCCTTCTCAACAGTATCCATCTGCGATTGAGTGATCTGTATACAAAGTTTGGACAAAATCCTTTGTTCCCTAGAGGAAAATGAGATTTTGATTGAACACAAAATACATTATAAGTCTGGTCTTTACCGATTAAAGAAGAGAATCTCAGTTCACATCATAGGAGCCAGCTCATTTAATCAGTTGTATCATTTCTTACAAAGCAGGGGATGCTTTTCACAAAGTAGTGTTTTTAGAGATGCTTTTGCTGGAGACCACTTTGTTACTGGTCACCTCTAGAAAATTCTCTTATGATTATATAGACACTGGAGAAGAGGGGTAGGGAAAAGAACATGCTGGTGTAAATCATGGTACCTGTCTCAAATGGTTGTTTTTCTACAAAAAGTCATTCCAGGAATGGAAATGTGGGGAATATACTGACAGTTCAAAATGCATGTTTTATTTATATTTTTTTTTTTTTTTTTTTTACTTCCGTTTTCTTCTGCATGTTACTTAAGGACAAATTCAATGCCTTTTGTTTTTTTTTTCTTCATTTTGGACTTTCAAAGTTTTTGATTTGTGGGGCAGGCCACTTCGGAAAGGAATAGCCTGATGGTATTTGTGCTGCTGTTGGAAATACACTTGAAAGATCCTTTGAGGGCTGTCTACTAAAACACTGGGAGAGTTTATTTCACTTTTTACTAAGGGAAATGGAGGATTTGCTTTATAAACCAGGAATAGAGTTTTCATTCTTTAAATTGGATGCTTTTTTTTTTTTTTTTTTTTTTTAATTTTTTTTTAGGGGAAAGTTGGAGCAATCTTCTTTTTGCTCCACTGCAGTAATCTGAAACATAGATTATCTTTGAATCTAACATTTTAAAAATATCTCCCCTCCCCCCCACTTTATTGTAGGTAGTTAATTACTGCAGTTTTCTCATTATCTGGAGTGAGGGGTCCTTGTTGAAAAGAGGGCTTTTTGTCCAAAAGTCAAATGGTAAAAATTATCAGGAGTTTCTGATAAAGCATTTATCCATTGCTAACAAGCTGCCACGAGTTAAAGAGAAGTTTTAAACAATTCTTAACCAGTGCTGCAGATTTTAAGGTACTTTGGGGAAGGAGTAGATCTTTCTGCAGCTGCTGCATTAACTTTTTTTTTATTCCATGTCAAATTCTAAACAAACTCTAAACAAATATTCAACCATGATCTAAGTTGCATATATTTTTGTATGGATGTAATGCTGTTTTTAATATATATATGAGTTAGCAGACTTGAGACCTTGAGCTCTGCCACTATTATTGGAGTTAGACTTTCAGAAGAATTGTTTTCAGATTTCGGTATATAAATAAAGTTCTTGTTGAACTCTCAATATTGTAGATCTCTGTACAGAAACAATTTCCTCTGAAAGCATAACTGTCCTCAACAGGTGAATGATAAGTTATTTCAAGATATGATTTTACCATATATCTGTGCTTTTAATGGTTTATGTTATGCTGACTTAATGTTTTAAATTTCATCATGTGGGGTTCTATGTTTAAGCACTTGCATAAATACTGAACTATAAGTACTCAGATGCATGCTTTCTGGTTTAGGTTTTAACTGCTATAGCCAAATAAATATGTGTAAGCACATATATCTTTATTAATATTAGGCATAGAACTAAGGAAAACAAATATGGAACAGTAACTGGATTTTCATCTTATATTGATACTTCACGTTAGCCTTAGATATATATATATATATATATATATATATATATATATATAAATTTTTTTTTTTTAAACTGAGCATAGTCCAATGTGCATTTTGTCACTACTTCTGTCAGTTAATTTGGACTGAATTTTAAAAGTCTTAACTATCTATTCCTGAAGTGCCTTACTAAAGGCTGACTCCAGGTAGTATGGACTGAAATATCCACAGTTACATTGGTATACATCTTCAGGTTATATTGATATTAAAAGAATAACCCTGCAGTCTCTAGAAATACAAAAGCTGTGATTTTTTCCATAGTTTGACAATGTTTCTGTGTCTAATTTATTTAAGGGGGGAAACATTGTAGTGGGTTTGTAAGGCAGAATAGGGCTCAGGTTTAAAATTGTTTGTTCTCTCCTCTGTTACATAGAAAATATGTGTTGCTTCAGATGAGCTTGAAAGGATGACATTACATTCAGCACCAGAGTTGGTCTTAATACTTGTTTTAAATTTTTAGTTTACTTAACAAGTTGGAGCATAACATTAGCACTCTTTAATTTCCAGCTCTTTTTCCGTAATAACTAATTGAATCGCTCCTTTCTTCCCTCTATGTGTGATCCTGATTCTGCTGGACTATCTGCTGCACTTCATGACAACATCGCTTGTGGTTTTTGTTGTAACTCACATTTGGCATGTTCCAAATGGACTTATGTTAGCATAACGAGAGATTCCCTCAAGGAGGTCCATCACAGATGGGTTCACCTCTGGTTAGTAGAACGGGCTCTGAAACTCCTCAGCCGCCAATGAGTGGTGTAGGTGCCGTGAGTGGTGGACCTGGTGGCTTTGGTAGAGGAAACCCAGGGGGCAACTTTGAAGGACCTAACAAGCGTCGCAGATACTAAAACTTATTTCATTCCTTACTGTTTAGAACTTCCAGTAAAACTATACAGTGATATGCCTTTATAATTTTAGCTGTTATCTGGAAACGGTTTTATTGTTATTGTAGTCTTTAAAACAGTTTCTTTTGTAAAACTTTTTTTGTATTCAGTCATAGGCTTTGCAGTGTAGAGCAGAAATGATGCGGATCATTATGTAAGGCAATGTGTTTGTGACTAGCAAAATACAATGTGTGACTATGCTGTAATACGTGCAGTTATCTGATTACAATAAAGTATAAAAATAACTTGAAAGGATTTGGGGAATGTTATTACTAATACTGGGTGAGAATAATTTTATGCTTAATTATAAGCAGCAACATGTTCCATTCTTAGGTAGTTTCTGCTATGTGTCAAGAAAGTTCCGTTCTTGGAGTGAATTTGTTTAGCTAAACCGCATGTTGCAGTACATACTATGAATGGTTTATAACACAACTGCTTTTGTTTGTTTTGACTTTTGAAGAGCATCAGATTTTATACAAGGTGTTCTCAAGGATACTGTGTCCTTGAATCTCAGTCTCCCTTTGCAAACTTGGTCACAATAAGCCTATGAACAGAGTATATCCATTACTCAAATAAATGGAAAATTTAACTTGGGAGCGGGGGATATTTTGGACAAAGAATCTGTATGTATGCTGTATTCATAACGGTATGAATAAGTTTACCTGGACCATATTTCTACAGAAAAAAAAAAGTGTCATCTCCATGTCCTACTGATCGTAAAGTATCTTGCTGTTGCAAGGAAGGAAACATTTGTGCAAGCTGGTTTAAAGCCTTCCACTGTGTAATGCATCATTATAAGTACATTTCGATGGTTGTTTGGAATAGACATAAGTCTGTTGTCAATGATTAACTGCTTATTAGGAGGCAAAGATATGTTTTCTGGTTAAAATAATTGTTCACTTACAGTAAGTAATACACATTTAGAAGGATTGCACACAAGTATTCTTGATAAATATTTTACAGAATGATGAATTTGAAAAATACTCATTTCCATCACAACTCAGTCTAGATTCACTGATTGAGTCTTAAGATAAAACTGATGATAAAGCTATTAGGAAGCTTATTATGGTTCAGATTTTATCAGTCATGGAAGATGATGGAAAAGGCCTATTGGTTCTATTCCTGTAATGGCAAGAAAGTAGGAATATTTTGGGTTACTATGGCTTTTTTTCTGTGCAAAATAGTTGTAAAATACTAGTGTTCTGTTTTTATCAGTTCACTCACTTTTTCAGAAATAGAGATTACTAAAACTTAGCATGAGCAGTGATGCTAAATTGATTAAAAACTCTTTTGAGATAACGTGCCCTAATTATATTAAATGGTATGTAAGTAGCTCAAAGCATGGGATGCAAGCAGCAGAGAGAGCATGTATGTGCTACTTCTTAATATAGCAGGGATGGTCTTGGTGAACTGAATTGGGAGCAAATAGGTAATGTGAAAATAGAGGCATTGCTGGCATTTTGTACACTCTTATTAAAATTGCCAGTGTTATATAGCTTAACATGGAGATTTTTTTTATCCAGTTCAGGAGTTACCACTTCAGTAGGTCTTCACTTGTGACATCTGTAAGTAACTATTGAACATTCTCCTCTACACTATTTTTGATGTTGCCCTTTTTTTCTCGGTTTGAGATACATGCCACACATCATAGTTTGTAATGCAATAGTGAGTTGGGTTTAAAGTCTGAAATACTCTTTTCCTCACTTGATATGTATATCTTGTTACAGCACTCTTCCAAAAACACCTTGCAACTGGTTTTACATAGCACACTGCTCCTAACACTCAGCATTTGGGAAAACGGGATGGTTTTTTTCACTAACTATAAACTAGTGTTTGCTTATAGCAACTGCTTAAGCTCTCTGCTTTGGTGTGCTGTGCGCAGTTGAAAATTCAGTTTACATCGCTGCCTAGGAAGGTGTCTAAACATTACATTACTTTTGTCTCATCTTTTCTGCCCTTGTACATGACATTTTAATGGGGATTGAGGAAGTACTGGTGTGAGCTGGTAATTCTAAACTGCAGTGCTGTAAGGGGAACACATTTTAAATATAACTTGAACTAAGTTGAAGAGGTCCATTCAGTTTTTCAAAGTAGAAGTCCATGTCATTCAGGCCTTCTGGCTAACACATGTTCATTTGTTCAAATACTTACACCATCATCCTTATAGTATCTGCATATGTTTCAGAAGTACATTAAACATGCCAAAACTGCAAAAAGTGATTAATTCTTTCTTTGCCAACCTCATGCTATTTTAAGTGCATTTGTTGCACTGCATTTTTGCTAGCAAGCAGAGGTATATCTGTATTTAAAAGTTATTGTAGATTTTAATATTAGTAATTTTCATTCCACAGTTGTGAGCTATGATTCCTCTAAAACTCAGACTGGGATGGCTCTGCTGTGCGGTAGCAGTGGATTTATCTGCTGTCCTTATTCCAGAAAATAATGTAATATCTTTTTAAATACCCAAGCCTTAAGCCCTAAAAAATAAATACTGAAATGTTGGATTTGGGCACACTCTAAAGATTTCATAAGAATTCCTTTTGTAGCTGATGACAGCCTGCCAGATTCTGCTCTTGAAAGCTTTCTTAGGGCTGCCTGACCATGTTGATTGTATACAGCTCAAGGGTAAAGGCAGTGTTTTTCATTTTGCCATTTGTGGTAGTAACTGACTCTATAGTGGTAGGATAAACACAATATTTGTTAAAAAAGGAATGGTCCCAGTTTGGTTCCTAAAAATGGTATGTGGAGTTGGTCAAAGGGTGTTTTTGCTTGAAGGTATTGCCTATGTGCTGCAAGTGACTAATTTTTCTTGTTTCTTATCTGGCTGATCAGTTTTTGGTTTTTTTTTTTCTTCCTGTGTACAAATGTACTTAAATTTTTAACTGCCTTTGGTCTGATCAGAAAGCACAGTGAAGTCTTGACTCTCTCCGCGATATGCTATGGTGGAACTAAGCTTGGGAACGGTGTAGAATTGACAGATACAGTGCTCTTGTTTTTGGTTGTACCTTTTGAGTTTTTATATTATTCCTGAAATTTCAATCTAAACTGCTTAATTTTCACACGAGACACAATTTTAATACTTAAAGATAGTAAAGCTTTATTCTTTAAGTAAAAGAAAACACCACCACCAGACTGCAGATTGTCAAACTGTTTATGTATTTATCACCGTGGTCATTTCAAGTGGTGCTGTTTGGCACCATTTTCATTTTGGTTCTGAGTTAATTTCTTTGTACTTCTGTACAGTGTGCTCATTAGATAAAGCACATTGATAGCTTGGGAAGCTTGGTGGCGATTCAGATATACTTAGCTGTATTTATTTCCTAAGAAAGATACTTAAAAATGATTACGGATTATCTAGAAAGAAAATTCCTGATCTGAAGTTGATTTACTTAGTGTTCACATCTATTTTATCATATTGGACATAAACATATGATAAAACTGGAGACTTATTAGAAAAAAAAGGTTAAAACAGATGAGAAGAGAACAATATGAACTAAAGGTTACATTAATTTAATTTTAACCATAATCCAATAGGATTTTAAAGTATGCATTCTTTGAAGAACATTCTGATCTAAAGTACACATTCAGATTTTAAAATGTTACACAAAACCAATTTTTCCCCTTTTCTGTTTCTGATATCAGATCTTTTTAACTTGAAAAGTAGAATAATCTGTAATTACAAATTCTTTTACAAGGTACTACATACAAATGCATTGACTTACAAAGTACTGATTGTTGAACAGTCACAGTCTGGCTTGAGATAGCTTGGCTCAAAAATGCTGAAATAACTGATCTAAAGGAAGATTCTCAAGTGAAAAGGAAAACCCCATAGGGCTTTTGAAGAGTGAATATGCTTTGAGGTGAGACGTTCAGCATATGAGTGGTATGCTCTAATGGCATGAAGCTCATTTTACTTAAGCATGTTGTGGAAACAGATTTTTGCCATACTTCTTAATATGTAATTTTTTCTATAACAACTTGGATCATAATTCTTCCTTTCTCAGTGAAGATAAGTCAGAATGCATTGTAATTGAACTATTAAAATGACAGGGAAGGCTGGTTAGCAACTGATGGGGTCAGTTTACATTGGACCACAAATGTGAATGGATTCTCAGCCTGAGACTTGAAGTGGTACATACTCGTGGGTGGTTTTACAGAGTCTGCATCCAGCATCTCTTGCTACCTTGTGCTTGGGGACGAGACTGGGGACTTGAGAGAGCACATACTTCAAATGCAATTTAATTTTCTTCTCAGGAGCCCTGAATTTATTCATTTAGGCACTGTGCTATCAGCAAGGTGTGAAACCACCTTGGGATTTGGTGCTTTCTGTGGCATGTTAGCTCACTTCTAGCATGAGGGAATATCAGTCCAAACCTCCCTGATTCTTGAACAGTGAGGAGGGGTGTGAGTGTGGCCAGTGGAAAATACAGAGGAAGGTGGTTGTTCAGTGCTAGTTTAGTGGCAAATGTTGGGTTTTATTATCCCAAAGTCACTTGTTTTCTTAAAAGTACATTAAATGAAATGTGAGAACTTATTAACAACAGAAGGATTGACTAAAAACTTGCTATACTTAATGTCAGGTATAACTTTTCCCATTGGATTGGCTTTTTGTTGCCTTTTGGGATATACTGTAAAATATCTTCAGTCTTAGTAGGTGGTCTCACCGATTTGGTGTTTTGCTGTTATGAAGAACTCCGTTTTGTTAAGAGTTCTGGGGTTTTCCCCATAAGATACTTTAAAAAATCACAGCTGTAGGCATTTCAGGTTTGTTTTGACAGTAATCCATGAAATACTGAAGTTTATCAAAATTATCTATATCTAAAATATAAGTTGTAGAATAAACTGAACATTAAATTTTCATGAAAACAACACTTTTTATTATTTTACATGCAAGCCCTCAATGTGTTAATTTTCAATGGGATAGATTTAATAGGTCTTTTCCATCTTGAACTTCCTTAAGCTACTATGAGAATTAATATAATTGATATTTTGAGGTTTTCATCATAATGACTTTGGCCTGACTTCTACAAGCAGTAAGAGATGGGTTTCTTCAGAAAAGCAGTTTAGAACAGCAAACGTTTTCTCCTAGTTGAAGGAACCATTCGGAAAAGTGTAATTTCACAGAGAAGTGTATCATACTTACAGGTAAAAACCATTTTAAAAACTGATTTCATATAATGATTTATTTATACCAAAATCACATTGAAAAAATTGTAAATATGGGTAAAAACATAGTGATTTGTGTGTAGTCCCTCGAATAGGGGACAAAATGTTCAAAATAGGAGGTATGAGATTCAGAAGGAACTTAACTGTGTTTACTGCATACACGCGCTCATAAGGTTTTCCCCTTTGTTTTGGTAAATGGTTTGTCTACAGCTTCTGTTGTTCCTAGTTTTACTAGTGTGCTTTTATATCTTAATTTCTGTAGAGTGAAGCATAACTGTATAATTTGATTTAATTTACATGCTAACTGTATGTGGGATGTTAAGAGCTTGACTTGAAAGAAGCGCAGCGAGAATAAAGTTATTGTGCTTGCCTTTAATTTCTCAGTAAAAGAAATTGGATAGAACCTTGAACAGGAGTAAGTGTGAAGAGTCCTGTATGTAAACTGTAAATTGAAAAAGGTCTGGGGAGGGGTGCTGGTGGTGAAATAAAGTAACATAATAAAATGGGAGAAATGTGGTTTACTTTTATATCTACAACAGATTCACAAAAATAACTTTAAAACTTGTTATACGTGAAAACCAAGAACTAATTTTTAACAGAGAGGTGGAAATACTAGTTACATTAACACCCTGGATTTTTTAAACTTTGGGATTAGTGTTGTGCAGATGGACAAGGAATATCAGACAAACAAAAGTGAATTCATTTTCTGTAAAAAAATGTTAATATTCGTAGGATGCAGGATGATGCTGCTGCAGTTGGGTATGTTTCTTGTATTTTGTTTTTATGAAATTGTTCTGTAGGACCTGGTTTTTGTGGCTGAATACAGCAACTATGTACAACGTACACACTTTATGTTGTTGTAAGTATGGAACAGCTGATTTTAAAATTGCTAGCTTCTCATCAAACCAGTGAGAATCCAGTCTTACACCTGTGTGTCATAGCCAGAGAAGCACCAAACAGAAGATGGTGTGAAGGAAAATAAAATGGTGAATATTTTATAGCAATTCTGGTATAGGATTAATGTATTTTAATTAGTTTTTTGCCTTAATTTTACTGTAATCAATTTTTAATTTGTGTGAAAGGGAATGTTCTTTTATTCTCAGTGAACATTCAAAAGAAAAACCACCAACTAAACACACCAAACCACCTGCCCCCCCCAAGCAAACAACCAACTCCAATGCCTAACCGTGCCCCAGACCCCCAAGCAAAATAGGTTTTCCATCTTTAAATAACCACATATACCTAAGGCGGAAAACAACATAAGCAAGTTGGAAGAGGAAATGTAATGAATCTAGAAAGATGTAAAAACCACGAGGATTTATTGTAATTCTTTTTGCAGCTGTTTGTTCTTGGTGTTTTAGGTATTTTAATGGATTTCTTTTTTAAAAAGCTTCTTTACTGTCCATTATTCGCTGTTAAAA
This sequence comes from Columba livia, assembly GCF_036013475.1. Lineage (NCBI taxonomy): Eukaryota > Metazoa > Chordata > Aves > Columbiformes > Columbidae > Columba > Columba livia. The sequence continues at coordinate 19,895,664 of NC_088602.1, read as the reverse complement.
GAATTTATTCTGCAGTGCTATTACTAAGCTTTAAATATTTGCAGGAAAATCCCTGCACAAAACAGCTCTCACAGTACTGTAGAATGCAGTATTTGAATTGCCAGCTGGAAGTGGTCTTTCAGACTGCTTACAAATGTTTTAAATATTTGTATGCTAATAGGATATTTGAAATCTTTGTGTTCATCTTTAAAATAATTCAGTACATGCATTGCTGCAGATGGGAACAGCCCATTGCCCTCCTTGCTGCTTGGTCCTGCCTCTCGCCTGCTTTGTGCTGCTCTTGCACCTCTGTGCCCATGCAGGTGAGCATGGTTAAAGAAACCCAGGGAAAACTGTCGATTCTGCTTATTTCAGCGGGGAAGAACAGCATAGAGTGGGCAGTAGAGCAAGACTCTTCATAACTATGTGGACATAGGTTAGTTTGTGCTGTGTCTATATGCTGCATAGAGGATGTAGTTTTTGCATGTATATGTTTTTCATTAAGTGAGTTTGAATGACTTTTCAGCACTTCTAAGAAATATATGGGTTAGAACAAATAGGTAAGAAATATGTTTAGTGCTTTAGGTATCTGGATAGCAGAGTTGTTTTACGTTTTTAGTGATAGCTTGCCCAAGAGGGCAGGTGTTTGAAGTAATGAAAAAAAAATACACTAAAATATTGAGCCAAATTATGTGAGCTTGATCTGTCTGCTTTCTGCATTTGCCAAGAAGGTTACACGCAAGCCAGTAAAACGTGGAAAAAAGTCTTCTTCATGGTTTCTCCAGAAAAGATGGTAAACACAGTTGCTTTAGAGAAGCAAGACTATTCACATGTACTTCTTCTTGGAAGAAAATATGGAAACTGCAGTTACAAGTATGAGAAATACTGTCTTTTAAAATGCTAACATTCTTCATTCTTTAATACAATAGCACTTCATTGTTCCATGTCTTATGGTCCTCCTTAAGGGATGGAGCATGTGAAAGGTAAGCTACAGCTCCAGCTTTAATCAACTTCAAATCAAGAGCCTTTTCCAGAAGGCACAGAAGGAAAACTTTAATAACGCCACAGCAGTTCACCTTCAGTTTAGTTCCAGTGTGGAACATTGTGCTTCTAGAACTTCTAGCATTGTATCAGTAGCAGTTGTACATTTAACATTTTCAGAACCAGAGCTGTACCAAATAATATAAAGTTTCTGCCTTAGTGTGTGAAGAATGCAGCTATTACATTTCGAAACTGAATGTTCAGAGTTTTAAAAGAGAATGTATAAAATAAATGTAATATATTGAATTACTGGTTTAAAAGTGAAAATAACGTCAACTTGGCAGTTGAGATGGCTATGCTTTTCGGACCCTTTTGGTGTATGTGCCAGTTTATCATTGCCTTCTTTTGCTTTGTGTAGCTTTTGTATTATCACTTAATGCATGTTCAGCATCATTCTTGCATCACAGTTGTGTACAGTTTCATAATTTATTCACGCTGCTGAATGCAGATGTTTGTAGAAGGGGTACTAGAGCATTTGTTTAATATTATGGAACTTGTTTAGGAGGGGTTTGCATTGCTAAGCTTGTTTTCTGTTTACTCTGCATGTTTTGTGCAAAATACACTTTTTCTATTGCATATGGGAAAAAAGTGGCAAGTCATGAAAACGTGTTATATTAGGAAAGTAAACTGAAATCCGGGATGCCTCTTGCTGTTTCTAAAGTGACAGCTGGCTCAGGATAAAATCACTTGGTATACTTCCTCCTCTATGATTAAATGTAGATTTTTTTCTGCTTGCCAGCTACTTCAGTATTAAAGATCAAAAAAACCCAACCAAACACGACTGAGTTTAATTTCCATAGGTTATCTGGTTTTGATTACAAGCGTGTGTACAAACGAGTAAATTAATCACAAATAACTTGATGTTTGCTCTGAATAATACTGTATTAAACATTTAAAAAAATAGTTTGAGTTTCATTATTTTAAAAGTGAAACTTTAAAACTTGTGTTGACTGAAATTAAACCTGTCCACTGGAGGGTGAGAGAGAGTACAAATCTTTGAAGAAATCCTGCTCTTGTGTTGAGTTCCATTATGTTACTGGGCATGTGTTTTTTACTCTTTAAATTTGGATTATTGTGTGAAATTGTTTGTTACAGAGACTTAACAAGAAATAGAATTTTGTCTTATTTTACCCAGCTATAGGTATTAAATTTGTTGTTAGCAACATAGAATTGGTTAGATTAGGCACATGTACTTTACTGGAGATGGTGCCATGTGCTATGAATATCAGTAATTCAATAATTCAAGTGATGGTTGTTACCAAAGACTGTTGTGCCTTTAAGCCTAGTAGGATAAAAGCTCATCTTGAGCATTATTCTTACTGCCTTTGAAATTAATTCTTTCATGTGTCTTTTCCTTCTTCCAGTAACCATAAACCTGAATTTTCTAAGTGTCTGATATTTTTGGGAAATAAATGCTGATTTTAAAACTGTGCCTAGAACCTTGATACTACATTTGCATTTTTGCTTTATTGTTGTAGTGTTCACAGTACTCACAGATTTGAAAATGTTCATCTAGATTTTTGGGAGAGACTGAGGGCTTCATTCTTATATGTTGCTTAATTTGTGGGAAAGATGGGAAATTTGTGCCTCAGGTGGGAAAACTTGTAGAAACTTCCTCATATTATTGTAAAAAGAATTTAAAAATCAAAATTGTTTTTAAAATGGGTACCTTAAAAACTTCCCAGTGTCAAGGAAGCTGAATGATGTATCTTTAAAGAAGTTAGGAAATCTTTATTTTACTAGAGGTCCTACATATTTGTGAAGTATTTGAGCTCTAAATCTTTCACTGATTTGACATGGAGGACATTGTGACTCAACCCTAACCTTCCATTAGTCTTATGGTGAAAATTCTGCAAGCTTTTGCAAAATCTTCAGTAGTGATGTAAGGACATAATGTGATATACTGACTGTAAGACTAGGCCAAATAATTCACTTTTGAACATAGTTGCTGGCCTGCTCTGGGTACCCTTATCCGTTCCATTTAGGACCTTGTTTCTTACTTTGTATTCCAGGTTTTCTTTAATGTTAAAGGCTTTAAATTTCTTGATGATGTGGAAGATACAAGCTGTATAAAACTTTATTTGAGGGTTGTAATACTAACCTTGATGGAAATGGGCTAAAGGAAAGAGTCAGATGCACAGTAAAAACTGATCTTTATATGATTTGGCAAGTCATTACATACCTCTCCGTATGTGTTTTGCTGGTGTATGAATATAATGTATGTATTCTTAACCTCTTGTGTCACTAAAAAGGATTTATGGTTCTTCCTGAGTGGTGGGGAAAAGTCTTCTGGATGAATTTAATGTTGAAGTTTCTCTTTGCGTAAATCAATAGACAATAATTGTCAGAATACATGTAAACTTAAAAAAATAGGTATGTACCCTCTCGTGACTCATAGGTGTGTGGAAATACTAATATGGAAAAATAAAAGTAGATAAGTGCTCTTCATGCATTTACAGATGGGAGAGATACTTACGTGGAAAAGCATGAAGATGTGGTTTGACCTCATCTTTCAGTTTCCTCTAAATTTTGGAAGCTGCCATAGAATTAAAACTCCAAATATGACTTGTGATAAACTTCATCTAAAATTCTTCAATGTTATTTCAGAGTTCTGCTATAAGTGAAATTAGTCCATTGTAGACATGTAAGTAAAATACATGCTTTATGGGACAAAATAAGTCTTGAAAGCCTGTCTTTCATTAAGATATGGAGAAGATTAATGTCAATGGGGAGTTGGCTAGATATTTTCTCATCTTTTTAGTTTTTGTCTGCATAAAAACGTAAAGGAACAGAGGTGCCTTCCCTGCATGTCATTAATAGACAAGACAAAATTGTGCTGGGAAAGGACAGAAGTTCAAATACTTTTAATTTACCAGTGCTTCCAGTAGAGGACTTCTTGCACAAGTTTAGAGAGCTCCTGCTTAAAAATAAAATGCTGCTCAAATCTGATCCTGTTCTTATTGCAGGAAAATGTAATCTCTTGGCTTGTTTGTGACAAAACAAGGATTTAAGTTGATGAAGAAAGTAATTATCTTTCCACAGTGATAAACCTGAGTAGTTGAACAACCAACACCTGAGGCAGCTTATCTGCTGATGGGGTAGGTGTACAGCTACACAGCACTCATAGCTTGCCAGGACTTTGACTGTGGTAGTGTAGTGCCTTTGGCTGGTTCAGCAGTCGCTTCATCTGCCTCGGTTAATGGAGTTCCTTTATGGCTACGAGGATGCTTTTCACAATATTCATCACTTCTGTATAGCAGATTCCAGTTGCACTTTGGCAGCTGCTGCAGTTGGGGGTTGAGGGTGGTATAGACATGGACCCCTTAAATCAGTGTGTGCTTTTCCCAGCTGTAGTTGTCTTAGTTCACACCTTTTCAGTCATTGCAGTGCATTTCCAGATGTTGCTTTTCCTGAATTATAAATGTGGTATTCTCAATGAGGTACTGATGTGAGCAAGCTTGTGTAGAGACTTTAAAAATACTGTATACAAATAAAAAAACCCACCAACCCAACTTGTTAACACATGTACTGTCAAAGACACCAATTCCTTTGATAATTCAAGATGTGTTACAGAAAATCAATCTGTTAGATTACTGTTTCAGTCAGATTCCCAAATTTTGGAATGAAGATGCAAAGACTTGGTTCTGCCTCTAGGTGCTGAGGTTCATCTTTAAACTGTTTGTATATATGCATTTATTTTAGTTTAGAGAGTGTGGTGTAAACTAGAATCACTCAAAATTTATGCATAAATATATGCAGAGCATACTCAGCTATCAGATGCAAGATTTTGCAGAGCTCAGAATGAAATAGATTTTTAAATAAGATGGAACGAGAACAAAGAACAAGGTTGAACAGAATAGGAGAGCACACTGCGAGTTCTTTGAAGATGGTCTGTAAGAAGTAGTGGAAGAATCTGATAACAGGTAAATGTTCTTTTAAACTTTCGAAGAAATTGATGCATCAGTACGCACAACTTTGGTTTGAAATGTGGACTTTTGAGAGCTGCTGCTTGCTTATGTGGAGTTTCTTTTCAAGATAAAACAAATGATGATTGTAGTGTGTTAGAATGGTCATGTTTTCCTTGTGTACGTCAAAAGTCATGAACTGTTAACTGAAGTAAGAACTTCTGTGTTTTTTCTCATTAATGTGTTGATATTTCCAAATTAGTCACCTGACAATTTTGATAACTTAAATGCATATTTTTAATGTGAAAATTATAGTATGAGCTTGCATCTTGAAACTTTGAACAAAAAACCGTGATAGAAAATAGTGCCAACAGTCATCTCTTCAATTCAGAATATTTTGTTCTTGAATATGATGCCAGCTGACTACCTTTGTGTGTAAGATGGTACAAAATGAAGTTGCGTATTTTCTACCATGTGGTCTTGGCTTAGTCCTGTGCAAACATGGTTCCATCATTAAGGTCTTTGTACTTTGTTTTCAAGTGAAGAAAGTTGTGGCAAACTGCAGTGTCTTTTAAGGGGATAGTTGGTGGAAGGGTTTAATTTTAAATAGTGTTCAACGCACACTGAGATGTCTGATAGTTAATTCTGTTATTCGAAGCTGAAATTATTCCCTCATTGCAGGTGTTTATTTAACATACATGAGAACTTAAGCTTAATGCTTTTTTTTAGTATTTGTTCACTTGGAAAGCTGTTTTGCTTTGGGTAGGAACAATAACTTTATTGTACAGGAGTAGCCACTTCTATTAAAATAAGGAAAGTAAAATGGTAATAGAAAGTTGAGAGAAATCTTACTTAGTGCAGCATCAGCAATATGCCCAGCTGTGCAAGTAAAAGACAAGAGCCAAGTTTGAGTCCCAGCTTGCCAGACGGTACAACAGGACACCAGCAGCAAGTAGAGAATCTTTGCTCTTCAGTTTTATGCAGTTGAGTTATCTGCTTATTCTTCCTTATATTTTTTCTCAGGTTCCTTGATAGTGTTATGCACAACTTTTAGCCCAGGTCTGAATAGTGATCTGCTTAGGCTGGGCAAGTGAAGGCTTGGTTTGTTGCAAGGACTAGTTGTGTCATATTGAAACAGATTGGCAAATGCCTTCATCTCCTCAAAACACAGGTTTTCATGACAAATAGCACCTGTATTCAACACTGCTGCTTTTTTTTTTTTTTGGTAAACAGGTAAGTCTGTATGTCAGTGGGACCAGTAGTTAATAAAGCATTTGCAGGATACTCTCAGTTTATTAATGCTGTTCTGTTGTCTTTATCTTGAAATACAGATTCTGTTTCCTGTGTATTTCAAATCTAATGTAGGATGTTCTTTTTTCTACCAAATATGGCTTTATTATCATGGAAGCTAGAAGCTGATGTTCTTTATTTGTAATCAGAGATAAAAATTGCCACCCAGCAAAGTTAGCATATCGAGGAAATTACTTAATTGCACAATGAATTACCAAATTTTTGGACAGAGCCAGAGGCAGTGGGCACAAACAAACACAGGAGTCTCTGTCTGAATATCAGGGAACACTTTTTTCCTGTGAGGGTGACCAAGCACTGAGAGGTTGTGAAGTCCCCATCCTTGGAGATATGGAAAGCAACTGGCTCCAGGTGGCCCTGCTTGAGCAGGGGGTTGGACCCAGTGACCTGCAGAGGTCCCTTCAACATCAGTCACTCTGTGATTCTGCCACCTAGATAAAGCTTTGACCTTGTTGAAGTTTATTTGAATTAACATTAAAAACCTGTTACATGCTTAGGTATTTGAATGCTTCCATACTAGGTTTCATTTCAAGGTAGATGTACGTATTGCTTAGTATTGTTAAATTTTACATTTTCACATTAAGCGCTTCAAAGATGAAAGCTCTTTGAGTGAATCTTGAGTGTGTTGCTCTTTATAAGGACCGTGCGACCACAGCTTGCGCTGCCCTTTCCCCCAGCACAGTCTTATGGCTTCAGAGCTTTTAGCCCCACAAAGATAATCGATTCTGCTGTCATTATTTTGAAGAGGAGGTTAGGACCTGGCCTAACTTGGCACCTGCTGCACAAGTGACAGGTAAGGAATCTTTACAGGAGGGAATGGGGAGCGTTGTGTGAAGTTGTGTAAGGCGGCATTGCTGTCACTTTGGAAGTAAACATGCTGTGTATCAGCGAGTTTCACAATTTCTTAGGAATGCTGGTTTTTTGAATTAGAGAAAGATGGATATGCTTAATCTAGGAAGCTTACCTTGAAACTAGATATCCTGTAGTTTTTTGAAGATTCAGAATATTCTCAAACTATTGAGGTCATCACATCTCAGCTATAGATACTAATATAAGTAGTTTTCTGTAATACAAAGTTTTGCTGATTTTCTGTAAAATTTTAGAAAACTGTCTCTTAGGCTTTGCCTATGCACTTTTTTGCTACTTTAAAACAATTTTTAAAATTACTTTGAAATCAAACTAAATTGATGTTAATAAAACTATGTGTATTGAAGTGTGTCTAAAATGATCTTGGTGGTTCTCTCAGATTGCATAATTGTAAACTTGCTTACACAGTGTGCAGTGCAATGATATCCTGACTGCTTAAAGCGCTAGAGCAGTACTGGTACTACTTAACTCTCTGGTAGCTGTACTGGTTTAACTATATCTATTAATAGTTTACAGCAGACTTTTCTAAATTTGTTTTAAACTCTGTGTGTAAACAAGCCATAAGTTTCTGTCATAGGTTGAACTCCCTCAGAATTTCTAGAACCTGACATAAAACAAGTTCATGAAATTTTAACTGTTACTTCCAATGCTGAGTAAGGCGACGGTTTCAGATGCTTTTCTTCTGTCAGGTTTCTTAAGTTTTATGTTAATTGGTGAAGTCACATCTATACATCATTATTTCTAGGTGAAAGAGATGATGAGGGTTAAAGGTTATTCCCTTCCTCCTTCAACAGTTTTGTGCTTCTTAGCTGTTCATGATAAGGTAAAGTATCATAAAATGCTCAGGAACTTTGCATCCATGTAATGGGGCACGTGAGCTCTGGATGGAGAAAGTGATACTGTTACTTGGATGGTTTTCCAAGCTGCTCAGCAGGAGCACAGTCGTTGAAAGTAAAAATCTGACCGTCTGAAGGTGTTCCTGCTGGATTAATGCATACGTAGAGTGGATCATTATGAAAATCACTGTTTGGTTGGCCAGCTATTCTGGTGCTGCACATTCCTCAACTGAGAATGTTAGCGATATAGGAGAGAGGGCTGTTTTCAAAATACAGGATTGAGTTGCCATTTCATATGGGATTATTATAATGACTTTGTATGACTACAGCCTCACAGCAGAAAACTTTACAAAAATATAATGTATATATAAAATATACATTAAAATGTTACCCTTCAATTGTACTGTGTGATAGAAGCCTGAGTGATGTTAGGAAGTTAAAGATTTTATTCCCTTCTGCTGGTTAAATCCAAACTTCTTTGAAATTGTAGGGAACCATTTTTAGCAAAAAAAAAAAAGGATCCTACTTTTGTATTAAATGTGTGGTCTTACATCTAGGAACATAATGACTCGCAAATGAACAATTTTTATTAAATTTACAAAGTACTTAGAAATTTCAGTGTCTTTATTTAGACCTTGTTTAAGCTGCGCAGATGAAATCTTCGTCCTTTCTGTTTAAATATTTTCAGACATGCTCATCGTTCCCCAAATATTGAAGAAAAAGTTTAACTTCTGCATGAGTGAAGTTTTGCAATCCAGGCAAAACAGAAAAATCATTGTCCCTTGATTTAAGTATTGCCACTGGTAACTGCCACCGTCTTGTCTCTTTTGGTGTCTGATTCCAGAAGAGGAATATGACTACACTCACATTCCTCATGCTGTGTAAGATGCTAACTTCAGATACCATATACCTTATAAATAGAAAGTCGTGAAAGAGATCTTAAATGTTTTTAATAGCTCTGTCAAGGGAATTGAATGCCTTGCTGGCTCAGTTCAAATATTTGCCCGTCTGCTGCTAGGAATTTGATCTTCCTTTTGAGCCTTAATTTGGTAGTGTTCAATTTTTCCCTTAAATACTTCTAGCTGTTGGCAGGTATTTGCTCTTAAGGGTATTTGCTCTTAATTTGGGGAAGGTTATCTTGCAGTTTGTCTCCTGTAATCAGTGGCAGCCATGCAACCATGCCCAGGAGACAACTGATTTGCTCCCTGATGGTTTTATTGTTACAAGTGTGTGCTTTTGTCCTTAGCAGGGGCTACTCATGATTAAGGTGAGCAGGTTTGGCCAGACTTGAATAAAAATTAAGAATGGGGAGGAAAAGATTGCTTGATCACTTAAAAATGTCTAGCACTGTGTCTTTTGTTAGTACCTCAGCAGCCAACATTGTTATCTGTTACCTTTTGATAGGTAAGCCTGAACAAGTGCAAACATGAACACAGCTCTGCGGATCATCTCGGGTTCCCTTTGGAAACCCCAAATAAATGGCCACAAGGGATTGTGTGTTCTCCTGAGAACAGCTCGGCACTGGAGTTCTTCCTTTCTGTGTGGTGGATAGTGGCTCTGCTACTCTCAATGATCCCTATTCCTGCTGGTGCAAAATGTTGTATGGTCCACTTCAGTGGAAGTCAAAATTTACCTGTGCTGCTGTTGCTAGGTAATTTTTCAAGTAAACATAAAATAAACTTTGTTACAGTAGATCTCAAAAATCCTACTAATTTTTTTTTTATAAAAAGGCAACCTGTCAGTCAAGCCAATGAAGCTGCACAGCACCGGGGGGTGTGAGGTAAATGTAAAATGTCCTTTGGTGGTGTGGATTGTCCTCGCTGTTCCTGCTTAGGATGCTGCTGTGGCAGCTTGGAGCTTGTCTCGCATCACAATTCTCTATTGGAAAGGCAATTGTGGGGAGTATCTGTTAAGCTGAATCTATTACTTGAGATAGGTTGTACCGAGGAGCCGGTTTTCAGTTTTCCTCAATAATGGCACAATGGATGCACAGTATCACTCACTCTGTGTGTGATGCCATCTGTTCTCTTCAGACTAGACATGTGTGTCATGCTGTTAGCCTCTTACAATATTTGAGATTCCTTTTCCTTGGCACCATACCCACTTTGAGCTTTAATTTAAAGAAAAGCTTTATCATATGAATGAAGACGATTCAGAGTCACTTTGGTGTATTCCTGCTTACTCTTACTGATCCCTTTTTTCAGAACTAGCTGCTAGGATACGTTCAAATATAACAAAGTGCTGTTAAGCATGAACAATGGGGTTTGTTTAGGTTTCTATAGGGTAAGGAGGAGGTTGGAATGATCTTAATTTCCTGGTAGAGAGAGAGAGAGAGAATCCCAAAGTGCAAAGGGAGAGACACGCTGTTTGAAAGAAAACACAGACACACTAGAATCACTTTGCAAGTATTCAAGTTATGGTAAATGGTTAATTTATAACATGATTATGTGGTCTTACTGGTTGGTTTTAGGGCTTGTCTTCAAAAACATATCAGATTTATTGGCTACGGTTTTGTCACTAGTATCAGTTGCCAAGAATCTGTCTCACTGCTTTCTCTTCAGTGAACCTGGGTGGCCAGGAGAGTGAAGATCTTACCCACTGGCTGTTACCGAAACTGGAGGGACTGTGTTAGGCCTTTGGAGATGTTAGCCTTGCTGTTTGTAGATAGAGTGAAAAAGGAAGAAAAGCCTGATTAATATTAAAATAGAGACTGAAAGATGTGCAGTTTGTAATTGTAGCTTCCCTTTAGAACAGGTAGTACTCATCAATAGCTGGATTGGTTTCACCATATGGAGGTGGTGTTCCAGGACGCTAATATTGGTCCAGATGACAGTTCCAGCCTGGTCCCATGGCCATTATTGTGTTGGACCTGCTCAATGATTTTAATACTAGCACTTGAAAATTAAAGCCCTAGTTATAAAGTGTTAGTGTGCTGTGCTTTGTCATATCTGCTTTAGGAAGAAGGTACCATCTTACAGAATATCTGCGTTATGGAACAGATAACAGAACATTTGAACTTTGATATATGTTATAGCAAGCTGCACCATGGTGAGGGGAAAGATGACAAGGAAGCAAATGGGAGGATTGAGGGATTAACAGCACTTCTAATAGGACTCAGACATGAAATTCTGCCGACTTAGAAACCATATTTCTGCTGAGCTGCTAGCCTCAGCTGTACCCAGTAAGGCAAACATTACCTTTATTGTTAATGTTTGTGGTTGTGTGTTGTAATTTGCACATATGTCACTTCTGAGTTGCTTTTTGGGGCTGTTCCTGGAGCAAAACTAGCCTGAAAGGTGCAACCTGTGTGTGGCTTTCCAAAGTCATTCTTTCTGTAACAAATGGTTGGCAGGATGTGCTGAGTTCTCTGATCATCAAACAGGGCCCTGAGATGTAGGTAAATTGTTTTAAGAAGTCTTTATCTGAGAGCATAGAGAGCTCTTGATCCCCTTGTGCCCCTGTCACCAGGGGCTTGCCACACACTCGGCCTCTTTACAGAGGTTTCTTTTGGGCTCCTCGGTTCTGCAACATGTTTCTGTGTCTGCATCCCCAGCTGCAGCAATGGATTATGTTAAACCTACCAAACATTGCAGTGCTCACATGTTCCATTAAACTGGGGGTATTTGTGGAGAAAAGGTGATTTTAGTTGTGGGTGAGGGAGGAGGGAATGTGTGGGTATGGGTTGGGTGAGAGCTGTTTTGAAGCCTGAGTGACTGGGGCAGAGAGCTGTTGAATTTTAAACACTTTAGTTATCCGAACTATTTTGCCTATGGACTCTGGAAGAAGATGCACAGAGTTCAGGACGGATGCCGTTATTAACGCTTTCAGTTATTATTTAGGCCTTTTTGAATATACTAACAATAATTTTAATTATGAATTAATGTAATAGGACTAAAATTATACTCTGACTTGCCGTTAGTTCTTCCAGTTGCACATACTGCTAATCCAAGCAGATCTACTGCAGATTTTTGACATTACAAAAGTCTTAAACTTTTGCATCAGTTTCTAATGCTTTTATTATTAATATGTATTTTAGTGAGACTTTAATGCAGTTCTGCTCTGAAATGTTATTCTGAAGTAGGACAACATTTTACTCCAATTTAATTCAGTTGTATTTTGAGAGATAGCATTGCCTCTTTTAAGTATCTGCTAAATGTCTGTACCACAGCAGGCTGTGCAATGGGGATGAGACTTTCTGCTTCCACACCCTCAGTACAACTACAGTGAGAGCAGTTAGTTCTCAAGTTTCGTTAATAACTGTGTGTGCAGGTGTCCTAATTGTTGTAGTGGCAATAATATGAGAAGGATGAAATGTTGCTTTGGCCACATCCGTTGACAGGCCTGGAAGAAGACAGTGTTGTGTTTGATAGCTGTGTTTTAAAAACCCTCCAAAGAGAAGTGACTTGGGGTTCTTTGGAGCAGAACTGCACTCAATCTACTCCAAGCAGAAGTATGAAAATACAGGAACTTTGTAATGTTCTTGGAACAGCTGTTTTTTAACCGCTGACATAATAAAATTGGATTTAAAATCTTTCAAGAAATCTGTGTAGTAACAACTGAGTGGTTACAATGGGTAGAGAATAAATGGATTTTTTTTTTTGGTAATGTGAAGTTTTATTTCTCCATATTGTGGGAATTTGAAAAGAGAAACTACTGTATTTTCTAGTGTGTCACAGTTATTTACTGTTTCTTTATTTTTTTAGGTTACTATTAAAATCATAACATGCAGATGAAGACTGGCTTGTGCAGAATCCTGCTATCTTAAACAAAAGGGATTCCTAAACCAAGTGTTAGTACAAGGTATGTATTAGGATGTTTGGCTTTATTCAGCAATTTCTGAAATTAGGAGCCCTCTTTTTGTTCACATTTGCAATTTGATGTAGAGTAATTCTGCTTGTACGCTTCAGCTAATACTCGCTTTTAGAGAATGTAATTCCTTGCATAATTCCTGTTGTATGTTGACATGTTTTTAAAGGACTTGAAATATATGTATGCAGCCTTTTGCAGACAGCTCAAAATCTGGCTGGTTGTAAGGTGTCTTACATCCCAAACCATAGTGCCACATTAACATGATGTCCTGTCTGAGCTAGTGGATGCTGTCGATATGTTGCACTGAGAATCCAGTTTGTACCATCAACACTGTAGTTTCTGATTCGGAACAGTCCTTGGGGTTGGCCTTTGGTCCAGAAGGCCATGGCCATGTACCCTGTAAGACCTGGTGTAGAGTTGGGTTTGTGTTCGTGCAGGTGTGTGGTGTCGTCTGTCCTGGGTGTTGGGAGCGTCTCTGCGGACTGACAGATTGGGAGGTTTTAAAGGGAGATGGATGCAGCTTGGTTCAGTAGTTCTGAAATTCCAAAGTATCAGTTTTATAAAGTAAAAATGATGTTAAACACTGGGATTTAACCAAGATGTGCAAGTTCTGCTGATACAGCAAGAGGAATTCAGGTTAGTTCTCTTCTGTGTTTGTTTGACCCAGTGAACATACTCAGAACTGTCTCTATAGTGATGTTAACAGTAAACAGAGAGCTAGATATATTGAGCTATTTATCGACATCTGAAAGATGTAATCAGTCTTTCACATTGGAGGTAAAAGGGGGGGGTTGGACTAAATGATGTTCAAAGGTCCCTTCCAACCCAAACCATTCTGTGATTCTATAGTAGTAGTCTGTGTGGTTTATTGCTAATTACAGAGGTCCTTTTACTGATTTCCAAGTCGTCTGGTAAATTAAGTGTTGGAAGTCAAGCAGTAAAACTTCAGAGTTGCATGGGAAGTATAAACATGATGGGGTCCTTTGTCATTCTGTAAAAAGCATGGAAAGGCTACATGAGAGAAGAAATATTTCTGCAGTAATACGTTTCAAACTGTACTCTTGAGTTATGACTAATACTGGAAAATTGCTCATGTGGTCTTTGATGCCCGAGACTGAAATAGTTCAAAATTTCTACCCAGGAGCAGCAGAATCCTCTTACACACTCCACAGAAGCTTTGCTTCCTTTTTTTGTACCTTTTACTCTCTACCTGCTGTGCCTTGTTGCATCTTTCACTTACGTAGCGCTGCTTTGTACAGGATTTTTCCAAATTAAAAATTTTCTGTGTGCATGCTTCAGAGGAAAAGTTGGGGCCCTGTTCCCCTCCTGGTGTTGAGGTCACCTCAGGCGGGGTGCTCTATGTCGGACAGTCTGGTAGTTGCCTTTGCTGCTGGCAGTGACTTCTCTCTGAGCCCTGCAGTGCTAACTCGCATCTCATCTCTGCGGTGCAAGTTGGGACAGGCTTTTCACAGAACCCCAGAATACCTGAAGTTGGAAGGTGTTGTGGAGACTGTATAATCCAACACGCTGCTCAAAGCAGGATGCCAGGTAGAGCAGGTTGCCCAGGACTATGTCCATTTGGGTTTGGTCTCCAGGGAACGGAGACTCCACAGCCTGTGGGCAACCTGTGCCGGTGCTTGGTCACCCTCACAGTAAAACTTTCCTGATGTTCAGAGGGAAGCTCCCATTTTTCAGTTTGTTCCCACTGCTCTGGTCCTGTCGCTGGGCACCACTGGGAAGACTGTCTCTGCCATCGTTATATCTCTCATTAGATGTTTGTAAATATTTAGACGATTTTGCCCCACCTTTTCCAGGCTGAACAGTCTCAGCTCTTTCAGCCTTTTAGAACATGAAAGATGCTCCAGTCCCTCAGCTGTCTTCCATTCACTGAACTCAATCCAGTATGTCCACGTCTCTTGTACTGGGAAGTGCAACACAGGACACAACACTCCAGATGTCTCACCATTGCTGAGTAGAGAGGAAGGATCACCCCTCTTCATCTGCTGGCAGCTTTCTTTGTAGTGAGTGCAGGATGCCATCAACCCTCTTTGTGGTCAGGTTATATTCTTTGCTCATGGTGGTCCTTGGACTTGTTGTTCACCAAGATCCCCAGGTCTTTATTGGCAAAGCTGCTTTCCAGCCAGTTGGCCTCCAGCTGTGTTGGTGCCTGGGATTATTCCTTCCCAGGTGCAGGATTTGGCATTTCCCTCTGAACTTCATCAGATCATATTGAGCCCATTTTTCCAGCCTCTTGAGGTCAGTCTGGATGGAAGCATGACACTCTAGTGTATCAGCCACTCCTCCCAGCTTGGTGTCCCCAGCAGACTTGCTGAGGGTGTGCTCTGTCCCATCAACCAGGTCATAAATGAAGATGCTGAAAAGGCCTGGCTCCAGTAGTGATTCCTGGAGTACTTTGCTACTTGCTGCCCTCTAACTGTACTTTGTGCCGCTGATGAGAACCTTCTGAGCCTGGCTGTTTAGCCAGACTTCAGTCCACCTCGCTGTCCACTTAACCTAGTCTGTGCTTTATCTGCTTGTCAATGAAGATACTATGGCAGCGTCAGAAACCTTCCTAAAGTCAAGGTAGACAATATCCTCTGCTCTCTCCATATCCACTGAACTGGTCACCTCATCACAGAGGCTGCCAGGTTAGGATCCTGAAGGATTTGCAAATGACCCCTTTGTAAATCCATGCTGACTACTCCCAGTTACCTTCTTATTGGTCTGGAAGTGGTTTTCAGGTGTGCTTGGTCCATCACCTTCCCAGGGCCTGTACCCCCAGTCCTCCTTCCTGCCCTTGAAGACAGGAGTGACATTTCCTTTCCCTTGTCCTCGCACGCCTCTTCCAGCTGCCGTGTCCTTTCAGCGACAGTGGCCTCTCAGTGCCAACAGCCACTTCCTCCCATCAGGCCCAACGCACTGAACTCATGTCCAGGTTAAGTGTTCCCTGACCTGGGCCTGTTACCTACTCCATATTGGGGAGTGGTGTCTGAGGAGGTGGGAAAACAGATCTGCACCCTGCTGTGTGGTTTTGCCTCTCCCGTTGCTAAGCAGTTCCCTGTTATTTTCTTAGTAACATCACAGTAAAATTTTAATGTAAAAATAATCACACAATAATGCATAAGATACATCAAGCTATGGAAATAAGTAAGCTACAAGCATTTACTCACAAAATCTATAAAAGACAATGCAGTTAAAACTCTTTAGCAGAAAAGTAGTGACAGAAAAAACACTTAATTTTTTCAAAGTTTGACTCAGAAGAGGTTTTTCTGTCCAGCTGACGCGTCAGTCTTCTTGTCTTTATGTATCGGGCTGGCCTTGTGCAAAGGAGCCGTTTGAGCGCTTGGCAGGTTTCCCTGGCATCTCAGAATTTTTATGTCCTTAACGTAGAGTTTCCTTCCTGTGAAGGGAAGAGCCCTGGCCAAGGTTCCTTGGAGATACAAGTGTTTCTTTGACTGGCTCAGTAATGACTCCTTGTCTGAGGGGAGTGATAAAACCCTTTTTTTCTCAGTCCCTATTATTAGTTTGTGTGTGCGCATTTCAGATTGCAGCGTGAACCTGGCTGACACAGCACAATGGCCTAATTAAAGGGTGTTAAAAATTGAGGGTAGATAAAAACGTGAGTGGACTGCGTTGTCCTTGGGGCAGAGTGTGCAACAGCAGATGGTGAAAACGTTGCAGAAGCCTGGAAGAGTGAGCCAGGTCAGGCACAAAAAGTTCTACCTGCTCCGTTTGGTTGTCCTTAACCGGTGGCTGAGCAGTATTTTGTAGACATCAGAGCAGGCCTTGGTGTGTCATTGTGTTCCCTTCTTCAGTGCTGAAATGTTTGCATATAGTTCTGTTGGACCAGAAAATGCACCAGGTTCCGATTTCATTTGTAGTGAGGTCAAAACACTGTGTGTGTGTCTGCCTGCTGCTGCGGTTCCTGAACAGTGGCAGCGAGTTCCAGGTGCCTCTTGGAAGGGCCGTGAAGGGAAGCGTTAGCATTTCCCAGCTCTTCATCCAACCGCATTTGCTGATGTGCTGCTTTGTAGTTTGAGTCTTGTTGTTTGCAGTACTTTGAGTACAAAAGTGTGTTTTCAAGGAAGTTATCACTCAAGTATCTCTAGTAACCCCCCGGCCTGAATTACTTACTTCCTGAAAATGTTCTTCTCTGCGTTAGGTTTCAGTGCAAACTGCTGGTGGCTGCACACCCTCAGAACTGAAGAGGGCTTCTGCTGTACTGTGATTGTGTGCAACATGCTGCTCCCCACGCTGGAATTACAAGGACCATCAGGGGTGAGAAGATAATCATGTTGTCACTCATTAGAGCACTTAACAGTGGTTGTGATTCTTGTGATGGAAACAGTTTCTTTTGTGTTTGGTTTATCAGTCTCCTTGTATTATTTTTGTGCCTAACAAGTGTTGTGTTCTCTTTTTCTTCATTGTTCTCTCTGCTCCTGGGCACAAGAACAATGTTGTTATACTATTAAATCCTTAATCAAATCTGTGACACCTAGGTGAGCAGGGGAGAGGGTTGAATTGCTGCTCTCAGTTGAGCTGTTCTCTCTGCCTGTAGACAGCTCTGCCCTGCAAGACCTGAGGGAACGGGCCGCCGGAAATGATGGCAGCGGACCAGCCTGGACTGGTGTGTCCCCCACCAGCACCCCAGACTGGAAAAGCCACCTCAGAAGGATCTGAAGACATCTGCTTGCGAGGTTCAAAATGCCTGTTGCTGTATGAGGTGAGTTACAGCTGCTGTGACATTGCACTCTTCAGCCCCTGGCAGAGCAGGTGGTACCGGCGTTCAGCGCAGTATTCAGTAGTAAAGCTGCTCTTGGCCGACTCTGCGGAACCGAGGCTTTGGCTCCCTGTTTATCTGGGCTGTACCAGGAGCAGATTTTCTTTCAGATCTCCAATAGTTCCAATACTCAAATGCTTCTGCTAACAGGACTGAAGTTTGTACCTGTTACAACAGGAATCAGAGTAATTGATATTGCAAGGCTGCTCCTTGGTTAAATGATTGGGTTTGGACTTAAAACAACTTCAGAGTTAAGTGAGTAAAAAATAATTTCAAGCAATAAAATATGTAACAAAAGATGAGGAAATTGTGGGTTTTATATTTAAAGAAAAAACAGTGGTGTGGATTGTTTAAGTTGCAGTAATTTGAAGGAGCACGGAAGCATTGTGTGAGCCAGCAACAGCCAAAAAGGACTGGAAGGAAAATGTCACCCGGGGGGAGATTAAAGCTGCACAAAGATTTCACTGTCCACGCAGTCAAGTTTGAGTTGGATGTGTGATAAAAATGCCTGCTGTCTTAATGCAGCCAAATAAACAGATGAAAAAAAAAAACCCTTGAATGAAATTAATAATGAAATCCAAATTTTGATGTGGTTTCTCCAGCCTTACATTGCACTGTAATATACCACCACTGTTACTATTTTTTTTCCAGGGTTTCTATGTCTATTTCTTTCTATTTCCTGCAATCAGCAAGGCAGTGAACATAAATCAAGGGCCTGAGAGGAACCTCAAGAAGTTTGAAGAAGTCAAATGTGAAGTTCTGTAGTGGGTACAGAAAAACCTGATGCAGCTCTGCAGCAGCTGGTCGGGCAGTCCTGAGGGACCAGCCAAGATGAGCAGGGGCAAAGAAAGACACTGCTTCTCGGTGCTGCTGAGACTGCAGCTGGAGGGCCGGGCCCAGTTCTGGGCTCCCAAAAACAAGAGATCTATGGGAACAGTCCCGTGGAGGCCACCAAGATAATCAGGACGTTCAAGCATAGGAGCTGTGGGGACAGGCAGTGGGTTTGTTTGCTCTGGAGAACAGGAGCTCAAGGGGTAGGAAATCTGACTTCAGCTGTGGAATGGAAGGGGCAGAGAAGATGAGCTGGGCTCATCTTAGAGGTGCACAGTAATGAGGACATTTTGTGTAATTTTGTGTTGCATCATACCACTAATAAAACCAGTGCAAGTCAGTATGGTCTTGCTGTACTTTACTGGGGTCTCCACCCTGTGGAACCACTGGGGGTTCCTGGTAGCCTTTCTGTTTCAGAGGGTGAATGCAGGGGAGCCAGGCTGGGGGGTGTGTGGGGCAATGTTCACTTGTGGTTAGGGACCTTCATCCTACTGCTTAGAGAAATATGTGCTGTGGAATGTTAATACAGTAGAGCTGAGAGGTCCAGGAAATCAATGGGAATGCCAAATGCTTGTACATGTCCCACACAAGCTTTTCCAGACAGGATGTCACAATCAGCTTGGTAAAGCCTTTTTTGAAAACAATATGCATGTAAGCACAGGCTTTGCAGGCTGAGGCTCTGTCAGGTACTGTTTGTGGCAAGGACAGCAGCTATTCCCACATAACAGAGATGTGCAACTGCTGTGAACAAGCCTGAGGTTTTCTTCTACACGTTCTCCCCACTTGGTCTGTACACGTCACAGCTCCAGGGAACAGGACTTCTCAGAAAGTGAGGGTACAGACAGCCCCTGGGACACTGAGCAATCCTGGCTGGCTGAGGGGGTCTCTTTGTACACTGAAACAGCTCTCTTCTGTCCACACTGGTCAGAAACCACGTTTTTAAAGCATGGGCACAGAAAGCACAGAGGACCTGTGCTAAAAACAGCTGCATCACCCGCCAGCCTCTAGAACAATGGTGCCAGTGCAGTGATGGCAGCTGCAGCTGTTGAGCCTCACTGACAGCAGCAAGAAGAAACTGAGCAAATACTTCGAAGGTATTTCTCCACCAGGCCTAAAGAATTGGATTTTTATTGTAGCCACTTTGTCCACCAAAACCTTTTTCTTAGCAATTGGATAAAAACCATATAATAGGAATAGGACAAAAACCAGCTTCAAACAACTTTACCATATGCACCTTCAGTATGGATTTGGAATTTGTATCACCAACTAAAAGAGAAAGATGACTGCAAAATCCATCCCTTAACAAAAGCAGCATGAACCCAAATTTTATGCCCATGTCCTGTAGGACTCCTCTCTCTCTCAAATGCCTCAAGGAAAGAAAAGAAAACAACAAAACCCCAAAGGAAACATCCCCTTCCTCCCTGCCCCCAGTCAGCCTTTGACAATCTACTTGCTATGTCAACTCCTGGAGCATTGCTAGACAGTTTTAGGTTAGACTGTACAACAGTTTCTAAATAGAATCTATATTATATGGACTTTTGTTCCAAAACCTTTTGTCCCCACCCCAAACAGCTCAAACATTTACGAGGAATAAGTGCTGTGCAGCACTTGCCACACACAGACACCTACACACCGGAGTAACTGAGGAAGGGCGAGCTCCATCCATGAGAACTGTGACTACAACAGGACCACTCAGCGAATGTGCCCGTCCTTACTTCACCTTCCATGGTTATGCACAGTGACTAAGAACAGCCACACACTGTCCTAAGTGCTGGCAGCGCTGTGCCTGATTCTCAGCCAGCGCTTTTCACGCATTTCAGGTGCCCACACTTAACAAAATGAGGTATCTAACGGATTTCAGAGAGGTGGAGGTACCAAGTCTGTTCAAAACCTAGATGTGCTCATGTCTCATCACCACTGTGCGCAAAAAGACACACAACAATCCTAAATCAAACCAGAAATTAGTACTTGTATGTCATGTTGCTGTTCTAGTCTTACAGCTTAATGGGACAGTCCACAAAATTGAAATAGCGTGCTTTGTTATATCTGGCATCACTTAAATGTGAAAGTTTTGAACTTTCAAGAACCAAAAATTAAAAACTAACCAAAAATTAAAAACTAACTGAACTTTGTAATAAAAAGTCACAGTTCTTAACAGAATACTTAACACATCCGCACCATTTTGATGGTGAGCACTCAGATACATTAAGGATTTATCCCCCATAGTTTTGCTAACGAGATAGGCACATAGTGGCATGTAAGCTACCTGTGGCAACCAGAACAGCAAAGGCACAATCTGCAGGTTTTTTTCTTTTTCTTTTCTTTTTTTTTTTTTTTTTTTAGCTTTTCAAGATGTTGGTTAATTTACAAAGAAAAATATTTTATACCTCATGGAGAAGTATTACATTGGTATTTTACAGCACAGGACCATTACAGAACTGCTGTCATCTGATAAAATGGGTCATTTAAATAAATTAAAAAAATTAGCAGCTCTTTGCACTGAGGAACTGAACTTCTGAATTTCAGGGCAATTTACATTCTCATCTGTCAGGCTGAGAACATCTGAAATCCTCTATGGCTCTTCTTGTCTACAAACAGCATTGCCTGCACATTTCAGGTAGTTACAAGTTTTCTGGTTTGCTGTTTTCAGCTTGTATTTGTTTTCCCACATGTCACTTCACTAACAACTCAGATGTTAAGATGTCTGTAAAATTGTCAGTTGCTTCTCTAACACTAAAGTAGTTTTAAAACCGTGATATAATTAGGAATCTGACTGCGATCCTCTATGAGTGGAACCTATTGAGATGTCCTGTTCATACCTGCAGCCCTACCGGTGTTTGTTCAAAGCGAATGGCTCAAAGCACAACTGCTCCCTCATTGGGAGACAAGAGCAGGAGAAGCTTCAAACCAGAACACAGCCCTAAGCAATTCAAAGTTAGATCTAACGCAGTGACTTCCAAGTGTAATTTCTGCCCACAGCTCCAAGAATACGACAGTTCTGCGTTTTACAGAGAAACATTACAGTTAGAGCAGGTAGAAAATTTTAGTTTACAAATGGAAAAGATCTTTCTATTAAAAAAGACATTTCACATAGTTACCTTAAATAGTTCTTATATGCACCACTCCACATTGTGGAAAAGCTGAAATAGGCAATCTGGACTCCACAAGTTAAAGAAAAACAGAATTATATGTATTGGCACAAATACTTACATCTACATCTGTACAAAGTAAAAAAAGCTGAGAGCCCCGTCCCACCAGCGCAGCACACTGAGCTGCTCCCCAACACACACTCCTGTGGGCCTGCCAACGAGTGGCAGCGAGATGGGAACTTCGTCTTAAGAGTGCGGTGCCCAGAAGTTCCAAACTGCTTTGTCAGTCTCTGACCAGGAGTCAGAAGAACGTCCAAAAACGTGTCAGCCCACTCAACGTGCTCTCAGCCCTGAGGTCACTGCAGCTGCACTCGGTATGCGCCTATGAGCAGCTTCACCTGCAAAAGCAAACAAAGGTTTCAGATTGTTCATGTGTAACTACTGTGTTCAACACTACTTCTAATATAAGAAAAGCATGAGTTGCAAGTGACTAAGAAAACTAAGCATAAAATTGCAAGTGACTATGAAAAAAAAAGTATTCATAATCTCTGATTAACAAAAATCAATTTGTAACAGCCCTACTGAAAAATGAACAGCTTGTAAGACTCAATTACACCACCACTGCATTAGGTGATGGTTAAACAAGTGACCCCCAAATCTGAACCAGACACACACAGGTACTTTCAACTGAATAAGAGTTGAGTGTAAGTTTTAAATATGAAGATCTAGAAAATTTACTGGTGCATCTTCCAAGGACAAAAAGAGATGCTACCAGAACAGGATCTGCTATTCCTCTTACAGCATGTAGTGGGACTGTTGCCCAGACCACCTGGAAAACACAACAGATTACACAGACTATTCCAAAACAGACTGATGTCCTAGGAAACACTTCCAAGTTCTCCAAAACACACAAGCCAAACCATCTGTATGCAAAACATAATTGACACTCCATGTATCTGTCACTAAATTCTCAGGATAGATGGGGAAAACGTTTAGCTGTAACAGCAGTTTATCCTGGTGCATGAATTATTCTGACTGCAGCACAAAAACATTTACTTCTGACAAAACTAACACCCCTGGCAGAGCTCCTGAGTTGCAGCAATGTCACAGAATGGAACTGAGACTGATGGGAACTGGCATGAGGAGAGGGTGGGAAACTCGTAATTTTTACATTCGCAACATATAACTAGGAAGCATTTAAACTATGGAAGAATTACTGTACAAAATATTAATATAGGCATTTAATTTTGAGAGCATTTTGTACCTTGGCAGTAGGAGCTTCGGTCAACCGTATAAAAAGCTTGTTAAGGCCTGCAGTAGGGCTGAAGGAATAAATAAAGTGACTATCCTAAAGGAAAAAAGAAAACGGACAAAGTTAGTGGCAGGATATGACAACATTTTAACTATGCATTTTTTGAAAGGAAGTTGTGTATGCTGCAGAGAACCTTTTGTGGGACCACAGAGAAAACAAGAGGACTTGAAAAAGCATGCGTAGTGATGCATTTAATAGCTGTAAAAAAACTACTAAAAAAATATAAATTAATCAGTAAAAATATGAGGTAAGGTAGGTTGTTAAATCAAGGCAAAGTAGTTATATTTCAGAACTTACTTGGGTCAAAAATTTGAGATGCTGGGTGAATGAGAAGTTAAACAGCTTTAAGTAGAGAGTTCTCAGCTGCCTGCTCAACCCTCAGTTCTGAAGTCCCAGAATCACAGACGAGTTGAGGTTGGAAGGGACCTCTGAGGTCCCATCTGCTCCAACCAGGCACCATCTGCTGCTCAGGCAGGGCCACCTAGAAGCAGGTTGTCCAGTACCATTAAATACATCCCTGCCTTTTAAGGCATAATTTTTTATGGAGTTCTAATATGCAAGGTTTGGAGTTCTCTCCAGATACAAAAAAGAATTAAGTTTCACTAAAAAAACCCAACAACCCTATCATGATAAAAAAAGCTTCAACACAATACTCAAAATCCAAATTAAGGCACTAAGATTTCCCAGGCTGCTCCAGGAAGACTATAAAGCAGTTTTATAGTTGATCAGTTATAAGAAAAGATTTACCAGAAATACAGGGAGCTGGAATTTGTCGTTTAAAACCACAGCTTGTACACTGCATGGTCCACAGAGCCGAGCAATGACATTTTTACCAAGGAAATTTGCATGGAAAATAAAGAGAAGAATTCCCGATCCTGAAAGGGAAGACAATGCAGGCATGTGAAACGAGATCCATTAGTCAGAACAACTGCACGCACTGAATGTTTGAAGACAGTTAGGTACAAATATATATGTGTGTGTGTGTATGTATGTATATATATAAACTGCTTCAGTATATATTAAACACCAATGGAGTATATCAAAGCAACACACAGAAATCCAACCTCCTGAGCCAGTGGATCCCAGCACAGAACACAACTGATCTGGTCACTACGTTAAGGTCTTTTGGCAGCAGAAATAATTTTATGTGGCTATTAGAAAGAAGAACAAAATGAATATGGCAATCCTCAGCACGGCTCACCTCTGTGGTTTTAGCTTTACCTAACGAGAGTTATAGAATTTACCGTGGTTTGGGTTGTCTTTTCTCTTGGTAGGGACAACCGAGACCAGACAATTCTGGATCTTTATGAACTGCGCTGAAATTCAATAAGCAACATTCTTCAATACCCACAAATGCCCCATTTTAATACATCCAATTATATAAGGTTTCTTAATTCGGTAAATTATACCTACTATCAACCACTGGAAGACTTGTATTACAGCTCTTAACAACCAGGAAACTGGACAGACACAACCACTTTCCATCTTAGTTTAAGTAGTAGTTCAGCCACATTAATGTGTTATTTCAAGAAAAATCAGCAGATATTCCCCTGATACACTCAAAAGGTGAATGAAAATGACTTAGCTAAGCCAAGCGTCAGAGATTAGAATCCGGATTCCTAAAGGAATGAAGAAACATTCCCAAGTATCTTGGGAATTCGATTCCCAGCTTTCTGAAAGGCTCTATGGGCCACCCATTGCTGATGGACGCTGGCTTCTTTTTGACGGCAGTTCTAGACTGCACTCGTGTCACGGCAGTGCTGTGACTGTGCTCCCGCACTGCAGCGTGTTCCGTACTGCCTACTAAACACGACGTTCCACCAGGAGGTTTGCCAGGTATGCTCTCAATTCAGATTTTTCAAAATTTATCATTCTGAGGTGAACTGCTCCTTTCCTGTACTAGCTGTCACTTAGCTAACGTAACCTCAGAAAGCTAATGGCACCCATGAACAGAAAGACAGAAGAAAGCCACCATGTCTGTGGCAATTAAAAAACCAAGACAAACCACACCCACAGTGCATCAAAACATCGCTGCCCTCCCTATAATCCATAATCAGAGCATCTTTGGTATAACATACTGCAATATAGTAAGCCATACAACAAGCACTTTAAGACATACTTAACAAGGCAGTTTAATAACACACAGTTCCACCTTTTTTCCCCAAACCAAACAACACGCCCACCACAACAAGCACCCTCCTACCTTCTGGCACGTTTTGGGGGGGTCTGTAGTTAAAATCTGTAGAAAAGTCTGGCCCTTCACAGAGACGATGACACGCGATGGGAAAGACTGGCTCCAGCAAAGCCAGGCGAGTTTCAAAATAATCCCTGATGGTGTCCTCTGCTACTCTCGAGAGCCTGAAAGGCCAAACAAGTGAGACCTGTACTGCACATGGTAAAATTACTTCATCAGACAAACGTAACGAGAGCTTGACACAAGAAAGGATTCCAGATTACCTGTCTGGATTCCCAATTTTCACTTCATCATTTATGCACAGATGAACCCCAAGTCCCAATATTTTGTTAATAAAACATTTTATCAGTGATCTGTTTGTGAAATTTCAGCTATCAGGTCGCTAAAAAGGTGGAACAAATGCACTGCAGCATATTAAAAAATAATTCCAGCTAGCTACATTATTTTGAAGGCTCTGTATGTAAAAAGACGTCCCTGAAACATCACTATGAACCTGGTGGGTAAACAGCAGCAGACAGTCACTGCCCCAGGGTGGCTGATTCACCAGCCTGACTGAGAGTACAATGTAAAAATAAATAAGTCACTGTATAAATTTACTGGCAATACTACTGCGAAAATGCAGTTCACAATTTACTAAAATGCAGTGAAAAAGCAGCAATGCTACCATTAAACAGCCAAACTGGTTCTGCCATGGTGGGGTTTTTTTGTTTGGTGTTTTGTGTGTTTTTTTTAATTTGGTCTGGTTTTTGGTTGGTTGGTTTGTTTTGGTGGTTTGGGTGTTTTTTTGACTGGGTGTTAACTGAAGCGAGCAGCGTAGCCTCCAGAAGAGAGGCCACATTAACCAATAGTATCTGGCACTTTCACAAGCAGGTCACCAAGTAATCCTCGTCAGAAAGCTGTTTTGACACTAATGGGTTTTAAATGCTTTTGCACGGCCAAGGTTCTGACCCCCTCAGCTTCACGGCTGTTGGAGCTATTATTCAGCGCACACTTCCCCTCCGTGCTAGCTGAGGTTACCATCTGCAGAATCTAAAACTCAAGTGTTCGATCATGAAGAAACCACAAGAATTGCCCCATCGAAGCAAGCCCAGAAGCCCAGCTAGCCTAGTTTCCAGATGCTAGACAAAGCCATATTAAATATGGGAAATTACTCAACACTTGTCTTTTTTTGGGACACTGTCCTAGGTCCCAGCAATCTGATTTAGAGGGCTCTAAAACCAGGGACTGCAGCCAAATCGCACCTCTCCTTGGATCTGCTCCCAAAATCCCAGGCACCCGTGACCACAGCATTCTGCAACGAGATCCATAATTCCGTTTTCCTGTGCAAAAATACCCCCCCCATTTCAAACCTATCACTAAACATTTAACAGGATGGCCTGCAGAACCCGCCTCATGGCTTGGCGTTATTTTTTTGTTGTTCTTTTCTCATTTTACACTTTGACGTTTTAATCTGTCCCAAGGTGACGTGTATCACATCCCCCAGTCTACCCTCACAGAAGCTACTTCATATCTGAGCATCTTTCTTTTTCCCTTTGGCTTCATCTGCTTTTGAAACAACATAACTGGAATGGCCTGTGCTATTTAAGGCATTTGGACACCAGAGACTTACGTTTTATTTCTGGCTCCACTACTACGATATTCTCTTCCTTTTTGACTGACAAGAAGCACTGAACTGGTATATTCAGGTAGTGAGTCTAAAAGCTTCCCCAGTTGTTCCTTGTGGCACTCTCAGCTCATGTTTAAGGGTCCAACAACACCATAACTATCTGCATTGACTTTTCATGGTGTTTTTGTTTGATGCCCTTTTACTTTTTTTATGCTTTTTAGCACAGTATTTTATTTGGCATGTCGTAACAGGAGTTTACATTCAGCTGTCCAGTGCTTATACACTTTTCAGTTTTCCTAATGGCTGTATTTTTAGTTTTAGGAATCTTTCATTTCTGGTAATCCCCTTGTCCTCCTTTCCATCTCTTTACTCAGTGTTTAAGGAAGTGTCTGCTAATTCTGTTAGCTCACACCATTTTCATTTCCCATGATTTACGCTAGCTTCCTGCCCAAATGAGATCTGTTTTCTTTCCTGAAATCTCCCCCTCTTCCCCTTGACTTAAATCAAAACTCTGACATGCCTGGTACTGCAAACCTCACCAGAACAAACTTCAAAGTACAGTTTACTCACGTGTCCAAATGACTCTTGAGCTGTTCATACACCAGTATGTTATTACATTGTTTAGCAAAATGCAGCGCGCTGTTCTGATGCTTTGACAAAATGTTACAGTCTGCCCCACTTTCAATCATTAGCCGCACTATATCCGAATTCCCTCTTTTACAAGCCTGTGCAGAAAGTGAGAAAACAGGAGGATGGACAATGACAAATCCCCCGTGAGAACTGAGCCCAACACTGAAGTAAGCAGGAGTACACAAATGAATTAAAATCCAAAATTATTTACAACTCAGAAAACAAGTTTAGGTATTTGCTCTGCAAATGCTAACACAACTCTAAACTCTGACAAATTAGGGAAAGGCACAAAAGACAGAAATTTCTATCTTCATGAGACCTTTCAGAAGGTAACTTCTGAAATTTGTCTCAGCTCTGAACTTTCACCTGTGCTTTCAATCCACATTATTCCAGAACTAAAGAAACCCATAAAAATCACACACCACCTCAAAGAAATTAAGTGCCAAGAACTCCATCCCCCCTTTTAAAAAGTATGATCCAACTCCTAAGGTTAAATAAGAGTGACTTGATAAACACGTTTATATCACTTGGTTTGTTCAGCCTGGAGAAGAGGACACTGAGGGGAGACCTCACCACATCTACAGCTTCCTCACAAGGGGAGGAGGAGGGGCAGGCGCCAAACTCTTCTCTTTAGTGACCAATGACAGAACCCAAGGGAATGGCAGGAAGATGTGCCAGGGGAGGTTCAGGTTGGACATCAGGAAAAGGTTCTTCCCCCAGAGGGTGCTGGAGCGCTGGAACAGGCTCCCCAGGGAGGTGTCACAGCCCCAAGCCTGACAGTGTTCAAGAAGAGACTGGACAACACCCTCAGACACATGGTGTGAACTGTGGGGTTGTCATGTGCAGGGACAGGAGTTGGACTCCATGATCCTTGTGGGTCCTTCCAACTCAGGACATTCTATGATTCAATATAAACAAAAACAAAAAAAAAAACCAAACCAAAACAAAAACCCACAAACAAACAAACAAGAGGAGCACAAACCATTTAAAGGGTCCTGGAATTTTCCCATTACAATAAAATAAAAATTTTAAAAAATAAACATTTCCTTTGCGATAGGGGTGTGGAATAGGCAGTAGGAAGGAGACTCCAAACTGGTTATTTTATTTCTGGCCTGCAATGAAACTACAAAAGTCAATCACAGCAACACCCAAGTAAGAGATTCTCTTTTTGGAATTTTTCTCTTCCTGCTGACAACCTGATTATCTCAGTTTTAAGATCACATCCACATTTCTTAGAGTCAAACAATGGAAGAGGATGAGGCACATTTAGCACTGTATGCTCATAGCATCTGCATTTACTGTTGAGATACAACAGTACATTAAAAAAATGGATTAAAACACTGCCTATAATAACCAAGAGAAATATTTGTATCTCAAATACAGTACATGTTCCCTAAATCAGCTCTACAAACATGCTTTCATGTTCTATTAGTTTGCAAAAAGTATTTACTACAAAACAGTGTCAGGGCAAATACTGAATTTACCTTCATTAAAGCAGTTTCCCCGCTGCTCTGCTGCCTGTTGACGTATGCCCCAGCTTCCAGAAGAATAGCTACTGTTGTTAGAAAATTCTGAAAGAAAACCCAAACCAAACCACAAGACAAGTAAGCAGAAAAGATTATGTTTTTTTCAGAATATAAAGTGACATTTATTTAAAATCTATCAGGAAAATCCAGAGCATGAGACATGACACAATTAACGCTGTTCTCTAGAGCAATTCAGACTCAGGCACACAGATAGCCCCGAGTATTTACAATTCTTAACTGTTTTCTAAATCTACACCACAGGAAGAAAAGAGGATGTTTGCACTAATCACCCAACTGGAATCAAGCTCCCCTTCGTACTTTTATCTATTGTACATGGGAAAATACATAAACCAACGTGAACTAAAGAGCACACCCATGAAACATCCTGTAACTTACTGGTCTAGTTGGTCTTAGTTTGAGAAGAGCTTGCCAGAGTCTCCATGTCCCAGCTCTCAAACAGTAAACCCTGCTCAATCAGAGACTTGCTCTCAAAGTGTCCCAAGTTTGGATCCTGTGTATCCAGAGATCATAACAAGCAATTCTAACACAAAAACTTCAGCCCCCATGACTGACAAATTCAGAGATATCCTCTGCCTCCACTTTCATTCAAGGTAGCTCTATGATATTCTCTGCTCAGGGTAGGGTTTGTGATCAGAATTTATTTACACTACAGTAACCACAGCTGCTGAAATTATGCAATTAAGGTTACCCTGCTATATCCTGTTAACTACCTCTTAAGCATCATCCAAGGGAAAAACATAACTAAAAGAGCCGAGAACCATAAATACAACAATAACCAAGCCAACCTTCTCAGCTGCGAGTATCAATGCAGTTGTTCCATTCTTCTGTCTACCATTAACTTTAGCTCCTTTCCTGATAAGGACCCGGAGAAGGTCATCATGCCCACCAGCAGCAGCCAGCATTACTAGGGTCATTCCACTTGAGTCCTGCAAGAAGAATCATTGCCATTAAAAAAAAAAAAAAAAAAATCTAATACTTTAAGATAAATCAAAGCCACAAAACAAAAATTGCAAGTGTGTGAACAGGTTTCACCAAGATCTGCCTCCCTGGCAGAGGAATGCACATATATATGGCTGTCAGATACCAACAAACTACCACCTCCCACCTATCTTGTCCACAGGCCTCACACTCTGAGCTCCATAATCTGCAAAACCCGTAATGTGCCAAGAACCAGCACAGAAAGGAGGAAAACCAGAATGAGCCAGGAAGAAAGGCAGCGATATATATATATAAGTTGGGGAATGATCCATTAGAGAGCAGTGTAGGGGAGAGGGACCTGGGGTCCTGGTGGACAACAGGATGACCATGAGCCAGCACTGTGCCCTTGTGGCCAGGAAGGCCAATGGCATCCTGGGGTGTATTAGAAGGGGGGTGGTTAATAGGTTGAGAGAGGTTCTCCTTCCCCTCTGCTCTGCCCTGGTGAGACCACATCTGGAATATTGTGTCCAGTTCTGGGCCCCTCAGTTCCAGAAGGACAGGGAACTGCTGGAGAGGGTCCAGCACAGGGCAACAAAGATGATTAAGGGAGTGGAGCCTCTCCCTTATGAAGAAAGGCTGAGGGAGCTGGGTCTCTTTAGCTTGGAGGAGACTGAGGGGTGACCTCTTTAATGTTTACAAATATACAAAGGGTGAGTGTCACGAGGATGGAGCCAGGCTCTTCTCAGTGACAACCAATGGTAGGATGAGGGGTAATGGGTTTAAGCTGGAACGTAAGAGGTTCCACTTAAATTGAGAAGAAACTTCTTCTTAGTGAGGGTGACAGACACTGGAACAGGCTGCCCAGGGGGTTGTGGAGTCTCCTACTCTGGAGACATTCAAAACCCACCTGGACACCTTCCTGTGTAACCTCATCTGGGTGTTCCTGCTCTGGCAGGGGGATTGGACTGGATGATCTTTTGAGGTCCCTTCCAATCCCTAGCATTCTGTGATTCTATGATATTTGAGGGTGAGGAAGACAGCAAGTCAATGAAAGAATAAACCAGTAGCCACTGGAGCTAAACTGCAATGGCCAAGGCAGCTGCTACCACAACGCTGCTTTTGGATTTTATTGGAGCATATGTACGAAGAGACCTCTGAGAGTGGTTAGCCCCCACACTCATTCTTGCACTTCCTACCAGATGCTACAATCCAAGGAACACATGCTTGCCTCACTAGTTCATTTGGCATCTTTTCTACTATGCTAAAAAGTCTTAGCAAAATCTATAGTTCTCAAATGCTACATAATACGACCACACAAGATCACCAGTGAAAATAGTGGTATCAGAGATTTTAATCCTCAGAAATAGAACTATAGTACTATTTAACAGGAAAACAAATCCTTGAAAGAAAAGCAGTAAGAACACAGCTGATGATGAACTGGCAGAGAACTAATTATTCATGGAGTGAAGAGGTCCCACTCTGTCAAACAGAACATTTTTTTTTTTAATGTATAGATATTTTACATAGTTTAGCCACTTGATCTGATGGGTATCATAATTCCTTATACCATATTCAGTTCTGAATTTAATATTCAGTTAAATCCGGTGGGCAAACCTGCAAATCCAGTTACTAGGATGCTTCTATCAAACTTCATTTTTTCTTTGGAAGAAACAGAAAACAACTACTGAAGCCTCAACATCTGTATTTCATTTTCTCACGCTGTGCTTTTTTCCCCAAGGTGAAACAGAAATCTGTTACTAGCCAAGATGGGAAAACTTCTCAAACAACCCAAATTTGTACTCTTCACTCCTGACCCACCCCAAAAATACTTGCAGAAAAATTACCTCTTGATCCAGATTATATTCCTCGCTTGAAGAAAGTGCCATCTTTACTGTCATGTAGTCTCCACTTTTAACAGCATCCCTCAGGAGAGCTAGAAAACAAATTCAATGCAGTTACAGGATATTCCACTTTGAAACACCAGCTAAGAAATGTCCCTTCCTCCCAGCAATTACTCACTACTTGATATCGGTCCTGTCGACACACGATTCTCATCTTCTCCATCAAGATGCTTCTGAAAGTCTTCTAGCGTCAGCCATTCTAACTGCATGTCCATACCCAAACTCAAGACTTGCTGCTTGCCATCTATCATGTATTTGATTTTATGGAAGAAAAAACGCAAAGTAAGTATTAAGTATCTTCTGAACTTCCAAACAATTCACTGCTTGCCACTGCTTCAATGATCAGCATCTTAACATACTACTACTTTTCACTCAAACTCTAGAAGTCAGCATGGAATGGTTCCAAACAACGAGGGCTACGTTACAAACACACATAAAATGCTTTTACTTGAAACAAACTATTGTTTGTTCCAATAAATTAGGCTGAAGCGATAAGAGAAGGTGAACACTCCATTACTGTGATAGCAGAAACACACTGGAAACACACTGGAAAGTTATCAGTGAGTTTCAAAAGAAAACACCATGTCAGCCTCCTGGGGAGACACGAATTGCAGCGCTAAAAGATGCAAGCAGGAATGAAGAAAATATTAACTGCCAGTGCTCAGCTTGCCCATACATTTGTTTCTACTGCTCACCAGAGTTCTTCATTTGACACACATCCGCCATTTCTTGATCACCTTCTGCAGCAGCGTAAGTCCATGTGTCTGTTTCATCTTTTATGTTCCTCCTTTCCTTGTACACCTTGCTGTCTTTTGATTTTAATTCTTCTATGAATTTATATTCTAGCGAAGATTCTTCTCTTTTGCAGTTATTCTCAGAATATTCACTTTTTTCTTCTGAAGCTACATTAAACAAGTCAAATGCACTTTTGATATCCTTAAAGCCTAGAAGACAGTTACCAAGAGTGACTACTTGAGCCACCAAAGACTATTACATAACAAAGTTTAAGTGAGTGACCAGAGTTCGTTTAGAAAAGGTCTGTCCTCCTTCCATAAGTTAATCATTGCTGAAGCACAGGAGCAAGCTTAACAACGTAAGCTAAAAATCAGGGAGAGCTAGTTCACCTCAGCTACCCCCTGGCAAGTCTGAGTTCTGCTTTCAACACGGCACCATCTTCTTCTTAAGAAATGTAGTTTAGAAGTATGTGTAAAGTATTACTTTGAAAATATGGTTCAGTATCTGTGATGAACAGATGACAGACATGCTGTATAAGGAACAATAATTAATAACTCTGTCTGTTACTACTTTTCTAAGCATTGTAAGCATCTGCGCTACTTGCAGGGAAAGAGGTTTCTCTAGCAACAGCTACGTGAACCATCACAGCTCCTCCAATGTGCATTCACGGTTATCAGAGGTGCAGTTACCTAGTTCTCCTCAGTTCAGCCTCAGAGTAGTGAGGGAATTTATCCTCAATAAAATCATCCAAAATTTTACTGAGATCAAGATTGGTAACATTAATACTCCATTATACTACTAAGAACAGAAATACACCCTAGATATTTTTCTTCATGTATCAAATAATCCAGTTCCGGTGATATTTTAATGGTTGTACAATGTAAAAATAAACTCATCACTGTGCCTAAAGCAAGACGCAAGAAGTTTGTCTGATGGGAAAGCACTAGTTTTCTAAACACAGGAAGTGTGTACTCATAGTATCAACAGAACACTTCTGGAAACAGCCAATAATTGGATGAACTCCTCTAGAAAAAATACTGTTGGATGCCATGGAAGCATAGTCAACAAAATTAAATGAAAAGGGGCAAAATCTTGACTTGTCTACAACAATGTTAGAGATTTCTACACACTTCTATGCTTCATACGTGAGAGTACAGACATCATTCTCATGCAGCATATATTAACAAAGCCATTAAACAGCAGACTTTTGCTTCCTAAAATAAAAGCAGAAATTCTTGTTTCTGGTATGTATAACAAAACTACACACTATCTGCTCTTGTAGAAATAAGAAGAGAATGTCCTGAAGGGTCATTCTCTTCTCTCCTTTAAGCAGTTAGCACTTACTTTTTATGCCTCTTTGTTCTTTTCTGTTCTTTTCTTCTTTTTCAGACTCTTTTTTTTGAGGTTTTTCTTTTGTTTCAGTTTTCTTTCCTTCTTTCTCCTGATATTGAGAACAGAGATCAAATTAAAGTGGTAGAGAAAAAAATGGAAAATAAAGTCCTTTCACTACTCCAACGAGAAAACATATTCAAAATTAATACTACTGAAACCTGTATGTAACAGACTTGTGGACATTCCTAAGAAAATAATTGAACAGGTGAGTCAAGGGTTAAGTCTGTGAAGGCTTCTTCCTTAAGAGAAGAACTGTTATTTCCAAAATAGAACAACTTCAATTCAGATTTCTACCACATCTCAGCCATGAATGGTGTTTTATGGCTTGAGATGCAGATTTGTCAAAACCAGAGTTTTGAAGGAAATTTAAAATTATGAACTTTTCATTTGTTCCAAATACTGAACCTGACAAGAATGTAATTACTTCAAAGTATTTAACACCTTTGTAGCACCATATTCAACGCAGTTATAACAGCACTGACTTGAACCTTAACAGACAAAACCTGACATCTGTATACAGAAGGTTCCAAGTTTTTCCAGTTTACACATACCAAACGTTATGGCAACAGTCATTTGTGAAAAACAGATACTTGGAAAAATCCACCAAAACCCACCATATCTGCACAGAAGACTAAGCTCAGCAATATCCAATATCACAGAGGAAATTTATGGTAGATGTAGATATACAGTCAAATTCACTAAAACAGAATTCAGCTGCCTCCAGCAAAGCTTCCCTTCTCCTGCAATCCTCCCTCTCTCCATTCAGCCAGAGAATTCCAAACTGCGAAGTAGGTGGGACAAGGCTCCTTCGCATGGCTTTTCATCAGCCTGACACTAACCTGGTACAGGGATAGCACTGCTTTCCTCAAAAACTACCCCAAAAGAAGTCCCCATGAGAACTACAATCTGAATTTATCAATAAATGCTACCATTTCTTTGACACAAGAAAATCTTCAATTAGAATAGATGAATCTGGTGTATCATAATGCGTTAGAGGAGCTGAGATATTTAACTGTCTTTCTCGCCCCCAAACCTCAGCTTTTGACTGCTGACGTGATTAAGTAGCAGTACAGACAGCTGTCAGTCCTGGCAGATGCCCAGTGTTTGGAACACGGGTGTCAAACTCATCTTCACCAGGGGCCACATCAGCCTCATGGTTGCCTTGAAAGGGCCAAAGGTAATTTTAGGACTGTGTAAATGTACATTTATACAGCTCTAGAATAACATTCGGCCCTTTGAAGGCAATCACAAGGCTGATGTGGCCCCTGGTGAAAATGAGTTTGACACCCCTGATTTAGTAGGAGACCTGTAACTTACTAAAGGGATTACCGGATTTTTGCTGCACAGAGGAGCTGTTAAAATCAGTAATCCTGAATTCCATTCCAGATTTCCAATACTGATCAGGTGCACACCATACACTGCGTATTTATTCTTGGAGATAAACTGAACGTAAAGAATGGTTGGGCATGCAAACTGAGTCCAAACAGAGAATGCTGTGTTATAAATTGACATGACAGTGCTCTGCAATCAGAGCTACAGGAGGAAAGACAGGTAGCTAAAACATACACAATGATTCTATTTGAAAAGAATAATCTACTTGGACAAACAATTCAGTGAAGCCAAAAAAGCCTTTAGAACTCACCACCAAACCCACCCATGTAATAAATCCACAGTCGCTCTGGAGAACAACAAACTAGCTACAGAAAACATTGTTTAAGTCTCCAAGACTAAAAAAAAACAAGAAGCAGAATGCCTTCCTTGGTTCCTTGGAGCATGACCATGAGCAAGCCACATGGACAACTTACAAGAGCACTGGCTGAAGAGCCATAAGCAAACCAACTTTCACCTGCTATTGATCTCTTCATGTTTGGAGTGACAAGATTTTTATACTACTGGTAAATAAAACAGAACCCCAAAACTTTATCTGACTGTCATCACTGATCTCTCTCTATGAATGCTATAGCCTCAAACTATGAGAAAATACTTGGGTAATATCGGGCCATTGCATTTCAGTTAACTGAACTTCTTGAGACTGGGCTATGCCTCATAGTAACTGCTTAACCCTGTTTACAAGAGCTTTCACCACTAAGCTCCTGCAAAAACACTGTTCTGTGTACCTCTGCTCTGAGATTATGCCACTTAATTGTCTACCCCAAAATCAGCTACCTTATGTTTAAGGTGGCCTGCTCCATACATAAAACAACCCTCAGCAGACGACCACAGCTGAACCTACAGAAGAAAATTGCTGCCACAGAATTACAGCCTCAGAAGAAGTGGTATATAATCCGTTAAGTATCCAAGTATTTTGGCTGCAAACCTGCTATAAGTCAGACATGGGATTCTCTAAGCAGTCAAAGTTTTATGAACTGCAAACTGCATTAGAACACTCTAAAGCAGCTGAAGAAAATTATATTCTCAGAAACATTCCCAGAAATATTATTTTATTTTTTCCATTTTTTCTCTTACCTTTACCATCCTGCTTCTCTTAAAACTCTACTGTCTCAAATAAAGTAAAATGAACATTCCAGTATTTGCTTAGCTCACTTCTTCAAACAGGTACAGCATTTGTAATTAATTTGGAACAATGCCACGAAACAAAGCATCTTCTTTAAGCACCCCAGGAATTCTAACAAGCCAACAGCACAACTATCTGGGACACCTGGGTCTAGAAACAATTTCCAATTCTCAGGTAGGTGCTAATGCATGTAAGGTATAATGGAGTGGCTGGCTTTTGAAAGAGATCAAGGGTGTGTTTTAACTCAGAACAGCACTTCATTGTGCAGTGTTGGATGGGTAGTTGCTCAAGATTGAATGTCTTACTAAACAAGTAGAAAAAAGTCAAATTGAGGCAACTGGTGAGGGGAACAAAGCTAAAAATGACAGCATGCTTTGAAGGAACAGGAAATCTCATTCTAAATACACATAACAAACAGGAGAAGTTAATATTTTCACATTTAAAGACACCCTCATCTCCTAAAGCAGGGGTGTCAAACTGATTTTCACCGGAGGCCACACTGGGGAGGCCTCCGGTGAAAATCAGTTCGACACCCCTGCCCTAAAGTGTTCCCTCCCTTATAGTGTTCAAAATCCAGAAATTTTTCGGTCTCTCCTACACAGTGATCAGTGGGCCTTTCTTTAGCTTCATCCAGCTCACTAACTTTCCAGTTTGTATTTTTCCCTTTGCCATCCTGAGCAGCGGCCTTTTGAGATACCTGTACCCCACAGATGTTTGATTTGATCCCCAGTCCCCACCCCAAAGCCTTAACATCACTCACCTCCCCAGGCGAATCCGTGGACTTGCGCCCTCTTTCATCAGCACTCAATTTCAAACCCTTCTGCACTGGTGAAGGAGGTGACACTTTCTCTACCTCTCCCGGTACTCTTACTTTTTCTTGAGCTTTTTGCCTTTTGTGCATGCTTTTCTTCTCTAAATCTTGAGTTTCCACTTTTCTACCTTCTTCTTTATAATCTTCAACTTTCTGATTTTTTTTCTTCTTTCTTTTAACCTTAACATCAACACTATCATCTTCATTACCTGCTGATCCATCAAGATGCCTATCAGCAAAGGAATCATTTTCAGCAATTTCTTGTTCCATTCTCTCCTCTCCACTTATTGCTATTTGCTGCTCGTCTTTATTTTCAGAAACCAAGTCTGAATTTTCATTATCAGTTTCATGAGAAAACGCATCTTCTAGAGTACTTAATTCTGAGTCAAACTGAACATCCCCATGCTTCTCCTTCTGTGATTTTTTATCTTCTTTAGAATCTTCTTTAGATTTTATTTTTAAATCTTTAACTTCTCCCTTCTTTTTCTTGATTTCGTTAGTATCTTCTTTCCTTTGCTTCTTTGGGTCCTTCGAATCCTCCTTAGTTTCCGAAGTCCTTTTTTTTGGCTTTGAATCTGAAACCAAAGTATCTGAGGAACTTTCACATTCTGTTCTGGGTTTTTCTTTGAGTTTTGCAGACTTAGACTTTTTCTTCTTCGGATCATCTGGACTTCTATCCTCTCCATCTTTTGACTTCTTCTTTTTCTTCTTTGGTGAAACATCCTCTTTTGTTTCACTTTGCCGGTCACTGTCAGATTCTGCTTCAAACACATCATCATTTAGAGATAGTTTCTAAAAGGTAAAGAAAAAAATAAAATATTTCTTTCCCCATTAAACGGTATCATTCTGGTGTAAACTATACAAAAATAGTAGCAGTGGTGCTTGGAAAAAGTAAATCTCTTTTTAAACACTACAAACATCATTCCACATTGCCAAATAGTAAAATTTGTAAATGCAATTCTATCTCACTTACCTAAATTATATTACTAAATACTTGGATGAGAATCAATACATAAACAAGTCAAGAAAACCAATCATACATCCAACAACAAGATTCCAGAACAGAACTGAATCTGAACTATTTTCTTTCAAAAACAATTAACCTGATTTTGTAAAATTTAGCTATAGGTTTCCCAGAAGCAGGGTACCAGTTTTCAAAGCAGATTCTTATGCTTGATTTTGAAACTGATTGAACAGTTGGAAAACAAAAAGCCATATGCTGCCTTCTTACCATTAATTTTTCTGTATTCCTATCTTACCTAATTTAATGGTTAACATGCAATAATTCAACAATCTGCTACACAAAGCAGGATTGTGAATTGAGCTGCGCTCAACTGTGGTGACAAGGCAAAATGCATGTGCATAGGGAAATGGGGTTGTTTATGTTGTCAAAAACAAGCTAAAATGACCATACGTCATTCATACAGTCCCACTAAAAACTGAAATAAAGTTTAGATGGATTTAGAGTCCGCAAGTGAACTTGTAAATTAACCCTAACCAGAGAGCCGTAACAATATCCATTTTCACCTGAAACAAAACACCTTCAGACTGAAGAGATTCTTTAACTCTTCTTAATTCCACATCCAAAACGTTTTCCTTTCTCCCTCCCCCAATTAGCAGAGCCTCAACAGGGAATACGTCTTCAGTGTACGACACTGGAAGGTGAAACGCACCTGTATGTCTTTTTTAACAGGTTTAGGCTTATTGTCTACAATCTTTTTTCTGAATTCAAGCAGCACTTCTTTGCAGTCTTCCAAATGAGCCTCTGGTTCCCAGGTATCATCATCAGAGGTGTATCCTTTCCACCGTACCTTGTAGAGAATTTTACCCTGTAAGAAAAACCCCAACAGTTAATACGATACAGCACAGTATTGCATTTACTCACTTCTTGGGGATCTCAGTGGATAAATCACTTTGTGTATAAAGAAATTAATATATTGTGAGTTCAACTCAACGCTGACATAAGAACTCCCAGAATTATTTCCATCTGTATCACATACTATACTAAGTAGCCTGGTAAAACACTTCAGTAGTTGGAGTGGTTTTATTTAAAAAATTGTAATATCTATAATTTGTTCAGAACCACAGCTACAATGTACGGATCATAAATTCCCAGTCATTTTACTGAAATGGATTTTCTGACAAGTTATAAAACTACTTAAGTTTTATTATTTCTTCTATTAAAAAGCCAAGCTTGAATTGTTTCTCTTTGCTGAAGAAGTTGATGTAAACCCTTTACATTTATAATGCATCAACGACATTCACCTAGTTTTATATTGTAACTTGTAACTTACGGTAGTTTAGTTCTCAATGCCACCTTTGATAAACTGAAATACTAACGATCAGAAAAACAAACCAGCACACCACCAAGAACAACAACAACCAACACCAATGGGAGCAAGTTAAACCTAGAGAAAATCTGCGTGTGCATCTCAATGTAGTTATAAAGATTTTGGTAAAAGATGACATATGAAAGCCCTAGACCAACTGTTTCAACAGTATTTAACTTCACCATGGGATGAAATTGCACCTTTTAGTCTCTACCTTGTTTGTTTCAGTAGACTAGAAAGTCTTTTACCATTAAAACACACAGCTTTCCATCAAATTATCTCTTGCCTTTCTCCTAAATAAAGTAGTCTGAATCCTTATGTTTCTCAAGATGGACTCATTTTCTTGCGGAGAGGCAACTTACTAGCTTGCGGTCATGTTGCTGCTATAGCCAGACAAGTGGCAAACTCAGAGCCCCCTGCACTGAGCTTCACTGAAGAGCTAAGACATGTCCTAGGAAATCAACCTGGTCACCTTTACTCATTAAACCTGAGTCTTTTCAAACAGATGTCTGACAAAAGCTAGCACCAAACTTAAGGAAATCCATTTTCCCTATAAAAAGCTGATAATGAGTACCAGGCAACATAGCCACTCCTAAACTTATTTTCTAAATATAAAAAGTGCACAGGTACTACAGAAAGCACCTTTGGAGAGACAAAATACCCGTTTCTTTAAGAAATAGATTGATAATGCTCTAAAAGAACCTGAACTGCTAACTAAGCCTGGAGAAGGAAAGCTTCATAAGAACCACCATTTGACACTATTAAATGTATCTATATCCATAAATTTACATTTTTGCCTGAGCATCATTAGCCTTTTACCAAGTATATGTATATATGCCATTAAACTTTAGCAATCACCTCTACTTCCGGTCTTCTATATTTTGCTTCACAGATACAAATAAATAGCCTATATTCAGATATATTAGTGTAATACGTCTCCTCTTATAATTTAGCTTAACCATACACTCTTGATTCAGGAATTAGTTTTCAAAATCATGTTCACCTCTCTCTTTCTTTCCTGTGATAGGATTACTCACAAAATAAGTGATTAATAACTTTCTTATTACAGTCCCAGAATAATTTATGTTATAAGGGATCTCCAGAACTAATAATAAAATGCACCGCTGCAAGAACTGCTGACTCATGTCCAGCATACTCCTGTGTGGGGACTCCCAGCTCCCTCCCCACAAATCCGCTTCCCAGCCAGCTGGCCTCTCACCTGCCTGGTGATCCAGGACTCAGCTGCAGAGTTACTGTGACACCCTTATAACTCAGGCACAAAATAAGCTAGAAGTCTTTTTTTATAATAATTAAGAAAGCTGGATAAAAGTTTAATACAAATGTAAGACTATTTGGCTGGTGGATGACTTTACATTCAGTACACAGAGAGTGATACAAAAATGCAGTTTAAGTGAAGACAGGATTATCATACTAAAGATACATACACAGCCCTATACTCGCCTGTCAACATTATTTTACTGCACGTTGTTATTTCTTTCTTCTTACAAATAACAGAACACTTCCCACACATTTTTATACTGCTGTGGCTTCTAGGAGAACTAGTGATAGGGCTAGAAACAACCTCTACAGATAGGGGTATCACTATGTCATTGAAGAGCAGAGTTAAGGTCATCCAGCTCGGCTGGGAAATATCACAATTTGCACTGGAGTCTGTTGTTTTAGTAGAATTCTAGTGCAGTGTGAAAGGGTTTCTAGATGTACTGAGAGGAAACATTCCAAACTTGTACTGCTAATGCTAACGTCTCATTTATCAGCAGGTCTAACTCCCCAGCACAGACCCATCCCAGAAGGACTGTCTGTCTGTCTGTCCCTCTCACGCTGCCTCTACTGCCAGCTCCCGCAACACTGGGACTGCGACTGGCCAGAGCTCCTCTGTGCAGTGCTCTCCAGCTTCTGCAGCAGTAACACGGGAACACCCTGACTGGCCTCAGGCTGTGCTGCACAGCGGCACACTCACTGTATTTGCTTGTATCAGACCTGGGAATCTGAAAGCTGGGAATCACCAGCCTAAAGCAGACTATGTAAAATACACCGCACTGAACATAACACAGCTTTTCCCAGCCATTTTGGAAGTTAGGACTGGGTGTATCTGTCCTGCCCTGTGTTTCTGAAGCACAGGAGCACGGCCCACGTTTAAGGGCACTGGAAAGCTGACCTGATGCAGCTGGAGCCCATGCTACACAGCTACAACCAACACGTTCTGGGCAAGGCACACAAGCACAGCGAAGCCACGCTGACCCAGCCTGGAAACCTCAAGTGCACATAGCTCAGGACCTGCTGCAGAATGGGCTGCCAGGAGGGGGAGGATAGAAAGAGGGGGCGTAAGACACCTTTTCTACTAGGACATGCCAGTAACCTTTTTAAGAGATGGCACTTGATGTGTTTCAGTAATCTTTAGAAGTGTGTGGAATTGGTATGACTTGCTCCCCCCTGGCCTCCAGTACAGATTTTAGGTTCCATCATGAAGGGGAGGGGGAAGGAGGAAAAAACAAAAAAAAGGGTGCTCTTTCAACATTTCAAACAGTCTAGGCTGCTTTCAAAGAAAGAAGACAAGGTGTGATATTTCTAAGAAAAGCAAACATCACTACAGCTACTTATTTTAATTGGAAAAAATCCTTATTTTAAGGGGTCTTTACACACTGTATATGCCAGTAAACAATAGCCTCACTAAATGTACTTTGAAACGAGCTCCAAGTTCTCCATTATATTCAATCCTGCCCATTTCTGCACTCAGCTCTCTACATCAAAACACTGCTGCAGTTCAGGCATAAGAGCGAGGAATAGTTTAACAACACAGACAAAATAAATAAATTAGGAAATATACTTCAGACTTAATCTCTTTCGTCAAAGCGGTAAGATACAAAAAGCTCGCTTGCAGAACTACGCACAACGTATTTTAAACCGGGGTTATAACGGACCGCCTATTTTTACACGAACCACGCAGGGAGCCCTGCCAGAGCAGCGGCGTCTGCCCGCACACCCGGCGCGCAGGGAGCGGGGGAACACACCGGGAGGACGCGGTCGCTCGGGCCCGCCCAGCTGCAAGCGCATGGTTCAAACCCGCTCGCAGCCCCGCCGCAGCTCCCCAGGGAGCAGGGCGAACACCCGCCCGGGCAGCCGCCCCTCGGTGCGGAGACAGCCGGGCTGCCCGCCAGCTCCGCCGCACGGCAGCGCGGCCGCCCTGAGGGCCCCGCCGCAGCCCCGGGAGCGGCCGGGGGCGCCGCGCTGACAGGAGGCGGCGCCGCGTACTCACCCCCTCGGTCTTCACGTCAAGGATCTTCTCCACCTCGAACACGTCGTCCTCCTCCTCGCTCTCGCCGCCACCGCCGCCAGCCTCCCCGCCGGCCTCCCCGCCCGCTGCCGCCGCGCCCGCCGCCCTGCCAGCCCCGCTGCCATCTTCCTCCCCGTCCTCCTCGTCCTCCGCCGCGGCCGCCGTCTCCTCCTCTTCCTCCGCCCCCTCCAGCCTGTCCGCCGCCGCCTCAGCCCCACTGCTGCCCGCCGCCGCCATTTTGGGCCGAATTTCAAACGACAACTGTGAAAAGCGGCTGCGACATACACCGCCGGGCGAGGAGGGAGCGAGGCGGCTGCCACAGCCAATCGGCGCCCCGCCAGCCCGTGACGCACAGGGGCGGGGCCGCGAGCCCGGAGGCTCCGTGCCCTCCGCGCGGCAGCCGGAGGCCCCGGCGGGGTGCGCAGGGCTGGCGGGGCGCGGCCTCTCGCCGGCTCCGCCTCGGGAAGGCAGCGGCTCCGCTTGCCCCGGGGTGGGCTGTCCTCCGGCCCGCTGCGCGCCGCACAACCGTGCCGTCCCGCTCCGCTCGCCGATGCTGGCCGTGGCGGGTCGCGCCGGGTGACGGCCGGAGCTGCCTGTCCGCGCTGGCCCGGGGAGCCGTTCCTCGAGAGCGGGGCCGCGCCGGGCGCTTCTCCGGGGAAGGGAGCTGGTTAGCAGCGAGCGGAGCGCTCGGAGGCGCGCTGGCGCCGTTGACCGTTGTGTCGGGACACACACCGCGCCCGGGTGCTCCCGGCTTGTCCGAGCAGAACGACGCGCTCTGTATCCCGGTACAAAGGTGTTCTTTGCCTTCGGGTGATGGGGTTTTGGGGAAACGCATGACAAGGGTTTCCCGGTAGAAAATACAACCCTTTAAAATTTCCTAAGAGTATTTGGCACGTTAAAAGAACTGCCTGTAGGCAAGCACAGCTTTTTAATGTAACATGCAGGGGAAAAAAATCTTGTAAGAAAAAGCAAATAAACCATACACTATTTGCTTATTTAACTGCCTTTGCTAGAGCCAGAGTGCTAATACATCTTGGAAACAGTTTCTTAAGGAACACACATCACTCAAGTAAATCTCAGGCCTTAGCATGACTGTATACATTTTGTACGTACCCATAGGGGATGCATTGTTGCAACAGTGAAAACACCAAACTATTTGAATAAACTACAGTGAAGGGAAAAAAAAATATTTGTTTTATTCGTATTTTTGTCAGCACTTCCTAAGATAATGCAGCAATTGACCCTACAAAGTCTTAACAGCAGATTTAGAAGCTAAATTATCATTGTCTACATTAAAGAGTCTTTCTAGTTCTTAAGAAACCTGTACCCTAGCTCTTCACAAATAAATTGTAATACGAATCTTCCCTTTGTATTGTTTACTAAAAAGAGTCAGTATCTTACCCAGCTGAAAAAA
Organism: Columba livia; assembly: GCF_036013475.1. NCBI lineage: Eukaryota > Metazoa > Chordata > Aves > Columbiformes > Columbidae > Columba > Columba livia. Next base: position 19,851,622 of record NC_088602.1, on the reverse strand, counting down.
CGGATTCAGAGCACCTTAGAAACAGAAGGACCTTAGGATATTCCTCTTAGCAATCTCCTCTTACAAGAGGAAGCGTATCTACTCCATCCCTGGCAGACGGTTGCTTAAATTCTCATGACAACACCTATGGAAGTGATTCCGCAGTTTGCGTTAGTAACCGCTTACAACACTTCTCTGTCTGCTGGGGCAGTGTGACACATTAGCTGTGGTGGCTGTGGAATCTCCTGCTTCTCAACACTTTCAATGGTCGGATAAGCACATGTAGAGTTCGTTCTGTACACACTGGATGCTGCCTCAGTGCTCACTCTAACTACATTTCCTCAGATCACAATGTACCAAAGTGTGATTCTGTGCAGCTCCTTAATTTGGAAGATATAACGTGTTCATTCAAACACCCATGAAAAGCCCATTACATTAAAAGAAATCGCCTTTAGTCTGGTTTTGTTGTTAGGCTTCAGTGTTTGGTGCAGTATAAAACTGATGAGTTTTTTGTCCAAAGAAAATCAGAATACAGAGTAACTGCAGGAAAAAAAGAAAAAGAGATAAGTCATTCCTCCTAACAAAACTGACCTATGTATTCACAAATTGACTGATGACTGACAAGAAAAGCAGAGCAGGAGAAAAATAGCTGTTCTGCTGTTTGCATTTCAAGGCACACTACAGGAATTACAAAGCCATCCAGCTGAAAACACTGACATGATATAAAGATATTTATTAGTTCTTTGTTTATCACATTCCTCTGTCAAAACATCTGCCATATTTAACTGAATCACTACATTATGCTTTTTTTACTGTGCCATTAAAATGGCATATAAGATTTTAGGAGAAATCAAAGCATTAGAGGTATTATAAAAGTACTTGTATAATATGCAATGAACCAGAGATGAATGTAAAAAAAATTAAGGTATTTTAAACAGAGTTGCAAGTAAGTAAAATACTGCATCTATGTAAAATCAAGACGTTAAGACCCTTTATTTCCATATCTTGAAGTCTGTGACTATGAGAATTCAGTAAAAATATAAGATCAAATGTCCTCAGTTTAAACAATTTATATAAAACTGCAAGGAAAGCTAACTCTGCTATTATCTTAAACAACTATGCGATTCAATATTTTAAGTAGAATGTCGCGGTTGAGACGGACAAATTATATGGACCAAGTTCTTCCAGGATGAAAGTAGTAGATGCCATTTATTGCCACAAGTGCATTTTTATACAGTTCTACCAATTCATGTGTCTCTTCACTATTGGTTACGAGTTACAGCAGCAACATCTCATTGGCTAATTTTGCTATCATACATGTTACTCTTCTACTCCCTTCTCTCTCACGGGTACAACTTAGTATCTCCAGACACTCCTTTACTCCCCTCCTTCTCAAGGGTAAACCTGAATATCTTCAAGGCTGATCTCTATTCCCGTACTCTCTGTCAAGGATTCCACAGACCTGCTGTAGTTTCCCACAGTAGAAAGAGAACTGATGTTAGATAAACTTGATGCCAAATATCTTCTTGGTGGCAGAATCCCAGTCTTTCCCAAGTTCAAGTTGCTAGCAAACTGATGGAAAACGCCTCTCAACAATTCTTACCCACTTTATCACTTTCTTGACCAACTCAAAAGCCCAGTGAACACCACTGTGCATAGAAATGAAGTTTAATTACAATGAGATCTTGTAAATCCACCAAAGGAGCATGAAGAAAATTTATTTTAACTATAATTATTTGAAATTGGGTATTTTCTATAGTACAATGGTCCAGCCTGTATAAAATGTAATCTGATGCAGAAAACACCATAACTTGAGCCACTCTGTCTTTTTAGAATCTTGCACATGGGAAATATGTAGACTTATAATCATTACTTGCATTTGTCTGCACTATTTCAGTCACCACAGTGAAGTACACTGCATTTCATAAAGGCAAACCTGACTCCCCCTTTGTGCGTTCAGATACGTTAGAATTCTCTGTTTTTGGTCTACCCAGCCTGCTATCAGCCAGCAATCAATGCAGTTTTATTTGTATTCCAGATCAAGTAGCCAAAACTATACAACCAACTTTTTCTTACTGTCAGAGAGTTTCAAAAGAGGGAGGAAGACTTTGCAGCACTCTCCTGGCTGTTTCTTTATCTTGTTCCTACATGCCTTGTAAAGTGCAAAGTGTGTAAACCTTCCCATTTTGGCACAAGGAATCTGTTGGTGGCTGGGGCAATCCAGATTAACTGGAGGCTGACTTCTTCATGCTTCTTTTAATACCTTCGCCTTTCCTTTATACCAAAAAACTTGCCACCTGATAATTGTTCACTTTGCCTGCAACAAAAGGGAATTTCCAGGAGCAGGGACAGTGTGTACACATATACAGGCACATCGCAAGAAGAGCCAGAGGCCACGAATGCATTGCAAAGAGCAAGTTTTATTTTAGTTACCTCTCTACTGGGGGGTCTCCAAAGTCGCACCTAAGCCCCCAGGCAGAGGTGACAAAGGTGGGGACACAGGCACTGCTAAGTTCAGCCCTGCTGGAAGATCACCGGCCTGCTGAGCTCGCCTGTATTTCAAGGCTTCAGGCAGGCGCAGCCTCCCACCCTTTCTCACAACAAAGCAGGAATCTCAGACATAGTGATAAGGTGCCTAGAGTTTCTCACAGGCCTGTGTTATCTAACACAGAGGTTCTACTTGTCAAGCACACAAGGTCAGTAAAACAATTAGTGTGATGTGTGTGCTTTTTCTACAGACAGGTGTAAGTCACTTGAGCATATTTACATTTAACTAATCTCCTCGCCAAATCTTCCGCTATATCCCCATACGGACAGTATATTCAAAAGATGATAGTGCACTGTGACACACAGAAGTGAGGGCTGGGGATCCAGCACCAGCATTCCATCACTGCAGCTAAAGGAAAGGGTGGAAACTGTGCTGTGAAAAATTGTCTGCTCTAAGAATTTCAAGAGTCTTGTATAGAATATTTTATGGTGTATGCTTATGAAGAACACCAAACCATCATTATAATTCTAAACAAGGATGCAGGCCAAACGGCACAAATTTCATGAACAAAAGGTCCAATAGGATTTTTTTCCTAGTTTCTAAAATACGTGATATTAAAAGTGGAAAAGGTTGCCCTTAAAAAGGTTGAGGTACATGAAAATCCATCCTTGAAGATATTTAATATTCAGCTGGGCCAGATCCTGAAGAACTTATCCAATACCTGAGCTGGCCCTGCTTTAAGGAAGAGATGTCCTCCAGAGGTCACATCCAACCTGAACTATTAAATTATTATAATAAGTATAAAGTATCTTTTACTGCTTTCTATGCTTCTCTATTTTTGTATCATATTTTGCACAGCATTCCTTCCTCCATCCATCTTCTTAAAAGAAACCACGTGCCACCAATATGATTAATACCTTCCATTCCCTTTTCTACAGCCATATCATGCAGTTTAGTCATTGACTCTCCATAATGAAATTAATCTTCTGTGTGTTGAGAAGGTTTACATTACTACATTAAATTACAAGATTTTATTTCAAAGCACACCTTGAATTAGATGAATCATCCAGTTTTATCAGTCTTTTGAAAACTATCCCTTTCAATTTCTTTGTGCAGTGTATGAACTGCAGCACAAGAGCAGCCACCGACTGCAGTAGCTTTTTTTTTTCTCCATTCGGGCCTAAGGAAGAAGAAAAGGGAAGCAGTATAACTATTTAAATTATTTATTGACAACGGATTTCTTGACAACTTTCAGCAAAGTACTCTATATCACTTTAAAACATCAGTTGTCCTAATCCGATTTAATTGTTTCACCATACAATCACTACTATCAAGAGTATCCACCTGGCTTTCAAACTTAAACCTGGTAATGTGTCTTTGGGATTTCTGCAGTTTGTGTTTGCTTGGGTTCTAGTCTACTTTGATTTTAATATACATAATAATGGGCAACTTGTAAGATTTTTGTCCTCTGGTGAAGCACTGTGCCCTCTAATATTTCAGAAAGAAGGGACTGCCTTTTTTTCCCCCAGGTTTTCTGGTCTGCTGCCAGCAAAGAGCATCAATTGACAAAATCCAAAGCGAAGTGTGTATAGGCAGAGTGCAGACTAAATGCTACCAGACAATGTGTGTGTGTGGAAAGAATTATATACATATTATTCATATTATTTGAAATCTGAAAAGCAGAAGGGGTCTCTGCCTCACTCTTAGGAGAGACTTTTCCTCTCTTTTTTTTTTTTTTTTCATTTAGTAGATATTAATACAACAGATACAATAACTGAGATAGAAGAACCTTTATTGCTACTTTAAGTATCTCATATCCTCCACATATTTCTCTGGAAGATGTGCTTAGCAACCAGGACACTATATTGTGAGAGAAGCTGAGAAGAAACTGTATTATTAAAATCAGGCACTTCTGGAAACTTTAAGTGAAGAGATCCATTTAAATTCTGAGCATTTCTTACTGAGAATTCCACTAGACATATAAAGTAATAAAGCATACAGATAAGAAATATAATACAGTGCTGTTTTTAAATGACATAAAAGTATTTACCGAGTGATTGGATGTCTTTTCTAATAAGAAAATTGTTAATTAAACGATCAACATCAAATTTCAAGATTTTTTCTCAACCGTGGACTGAGATTCCAAGAGCCATCCTATGGAACAAAGATATGGATAAGCCAAAGATTCAGGACACTGAAAATGTATTTGGCAAGAAGAAAATGGACAGAGGAGAATTATTTAAGACATTTTCTAAAAAGCTTACAGAAACACAAAGACTCAAATCCACATAATCAATTTAGGTGATCCAAATAATAAACTTCAAAAACCTTTCATATACCATCAAATGTCTGTAATTGATCGGGAATGTTGTAGTTAGCCTACCTTGTAAAAACTCCTCAAGCAGTAAGAACAGTCACTTTGAAATCACTCCCGTATGAAGTATGCACAGTGACAACACTATCCTTTCCAAATGTATTTCAAATTCCTTCTGAAAATTAGTTTTAAAGGTGCTAAGAAATAAGCATTCCTGTTACCCAGCAGGAACAATCAAGGATCCTTCTCCTCTGCTGAGAATGCAAAGTCTCTATAAAAGTATTCATTTTACCATATATGTTGTTAAAGGCAGTATTAACAAAACTAATCCTATTTTATCTGACTTTCCCTGCCAAAAAATAGACAACTCCCATGAATAAAATTATGTGTCAAATTGCTACCCTCAGGTCAGATGGAAGGCAGGCTTTCAACAGGATGTTCAAGTACTTATTCTTCAATATTAAATGCTTTTGAAACTCTACCTGTTCTTGCAGCTTTATGTTCCAGAAACTGAAACTGTAACTCTACTGTAACTGTAGACACAAATTTATAACCATTTACAGACTCGTTTAAGGTAATTTAGAAGATAATATATGATTTTAAATGGATGCTTAGATAGTAATTATCCAAATTATGTAAAAAGTGGAGAATATTAAGTTTAATTAGTGTAAAAAACTGTGAGCAACTTTTAAAAAATTCAACAACTGGCAATTCTGCTGATAAAGAAGAAATCTTGAACTGCATTTTGAGAGTTAATTCCCACAAGAGTCAATCACATGTCTACTACTCTACTCCCCATTATATCCCTGTGGCACATAGTTTTGGTTCAGGGTTTAGAAATTATTTCTTTAAAGTGTCCTGTCAAAAATACAGGAAAATATATGTATCTTCTTGATGCTGAGGTTGGCTATACTTTCCTGCTTTCACGTACAAACTTTATGTATAAAGTTAATTACATGGAGAATTAAGCAATGCTTTAAAAAATAGCAAGACTAAGTCACAAGGATGCAGATTACAGGGTGGACTGTGCTGCACAAAGGAACATGAAGCTGGGCACTTGGAACTCACTGCATCTGGTGTACAGGGTGTACTCCCAGCAAAAGGGAATTCAACAAACCACCGTGTTGATTAGCCAACCTGCTGATAAACAACAGGAGTCTCTATTGAGGACGTCCCATGGTGGCTTCTTCACTTGGCTCACGTAATACTCTTGAGAACCTCCTTCTGTTTATTACTTACAGATATTGAATGTGTGACCCACAAGATGTGGACAGGCTGGAGAAGGTCCAGAGAAAGGCCACAAAGATGATCAAAGGACTGAGAAGCTGTTGTGTGAGGAAAGGCTGAGAGAAGTGGGTTTGCTCAGACTTGAGAAGGCTCAGGGGAGACCTTGTCACCATGTTCCAGTATTTAAAGGGTGGCTATAAAGAAGATGCAGACTCCCTTTTTGCAAGGAGTCACATGGAAAAGACAAGGGGTAATGGGTACACGTTACTCCTGGGGAGATTCCAACTGGACATACCTTGAATACCATGTTCAATTTTGGGCCCCTCAGCACAGGAAAGACATTGAGGTGCTGGAGAGAGTTCAGAGAAGGGCAACAAAGCTGGTGAGGGGTCTGGAGCACAAGTGTGATGAGGAGCAGCTGAGGGAACTGGGGCTGTTCAGCCTGGAGGAAAGGAGGCTGAGGGGAGACAGCAGCACAAAACCAGCAAACTCAAAATATGAAATCTAACCTGTGCCAACTCGAGTCAACTTTCTAAGTCTTGCAGGAACAAATACATCCTCAGAGATAGAGGCTTCCTACCAATCACAGCATTCCTAAGTTTGGGTTCACGTTGCTTTATGACAAAGATGTTTACAGTTACCTTATAATAAAAGACAAGACATGAAAAGGAGAACAATCGTTCTTGTGTGACTACTATGCCCTAGGCACAGAACTCTTGTTTCAAAATGAGAAGACGCTATTTTAAGATTGTATTTTAACAAACCTGTGTGTTTTCATTTAATGCTTTGCCCTGTTGCCCTGTTTCTGGTGACACAGAAACAGGCACATGAAAGGTGGTACAACCATGCCAAAAACTCAGTTCAGTGATGTAGGTGATTTTGATCACAGTTGTAGAATTTGGAGATATGTTTCTGACACTTATTACAAAAAATATCCCCCCAAAAACCCCAAATCAAAATGCACAAACTACCTTCAATGACATCCGTAAGGCCTATGTTTTCCAAAACAATAAGCTAATTAGCGTTTAGGCACATTGAAACCAACTGCTAACCCAGAAACTACTATTTGGTTTTGGTGAAGTGTAAGGAAAAAATAGGACTATGATATGAAATGTCAAACTTTCAATAATTTATTAATTTCTGGCAAAAACTGATCAACAGTAACTGAATAAATCAATATTTTACCAAAAAAGAAGGAACCACCTGAAAGAGAAATAGCTGTTTGATGTAAGCCATAGCACATATTTAAAGATCAATAGTTGATTTTAGAAGTATCATATGTATGGTCCAAGCAAGTTCTAGTAAAAAGGAGCTTCCTAACAAAGACATGATTCAGCAAAGAACCGGACAACTGCAAAATTTTCAAATAGGTACTAAACCACAATATTCAACATACTGGTGCATCCTGGTCCATTAGATAAGCCCCAGCACCCTGACTGATAGATTTCTGATATTACCTATGTGCTTGTTTATTTTCTTCAACCTATGAAAGATTGTTCGAAAATAAGCCATTTCATCTCTATAGACAGAAAAACAATATTCTCTTAAATGACATGACTACCTGAAATCCAGTCAAGTGGTGGCAACAAGGGACACAAGAGAAACCAAAACGAGTGTTGCACATCTTCATTATTGAGTGCTTTCAGATCTTGAGATTGAAGGAGCTACATCAAAGTACAAAAAACATTTCACCTCTCCGGTGACATGGTTTCCGTTGATAAAAGCTTCAAATACACAAGCAGCAGATCTGTCATCCAAAGGAAAGACATATTTAGGTTCAATTGGTTTACTGGTTTGATTAGTGTAGGTCTGAAACATTACTACCTGAAATGAATATTTTTTGTGTAACCGTAATGTTAATATGTGATTAAAGCATGAATACATTAAGTGTAACAGCATAACTGTCTTGCACCACAAAACCTCAACAGGTATGCTGCGACTGGAACTACTGTTTGTACCTTAGTAACAAAGGTGTAACGTTCATCAGTGTTTGACAAATATGTATCTCCAGAAACATGCAAGGAGCTGTAGAACTTTTAATCTCTAACTCCTCAATCTCATGTCTTCCAGAAGAGTAAGCCATGACCTTCCAAAGGTTATCTGATATACTGGCAGAGCTGGAGCTGTCAAGCTATTGCCTACCCAAGAAGTCACCACTGCAGTATGTCTATAATAGTTTCAAGCAGTAAGGACTAAACAAGAAGGAAGAGTAAAGCTCCACAAAAACTTGGTCTATTTTTACAATAAACTAAAAGGGTGTTTTGAAAATCCTACGTTACTTCTGTATGCATAGTATCAGTCTTCTAATGACAGAATTTCTGTCTCTGAGGTGGCAGATTGCATCTGACTTTCTTCACACATCCACTCTTCTATTTACTTACCACGTGTCATCACAAAACTCTACCAATTCCTCATTGCCCTTCATATTGTTCCTTGTCATCTGATAATTTCTGGTTTATGCCCTGTATGTTCCGACTCTTCTTTGCTTTGATGGACTTGGTCATAGAACAGATGCCACTGGATAGTAATTAATTCCATAAGAAACCAGACAAAAAAGCCCAAACCAACCAACCAATTTCCCCCCCCAAAATCCCTCATGAGAACAGTTGTTCAAAGGAATCAGACAGATCCAACAACAGTTGTGTCAAAATAGTTCAAGCACAGATGCATTTGCAGTCCGTTCTTTCAAACCCTTTTCTCCTATTTTCCTCTGCTTTCTTTCTTAAAGCTTTGGCAAAAGCACAAAAAAACCCCATTATTTACTTTTATGAAGCTACTTTGGCACTGGAAATCCCTGAATACACATCCTTGTGGGGGGAGACATGTGACAGAACTCAGGAAAGCCACAGCTTTGGCGTGATGGAAACTGCTTCAGGGAGGATGCAGCTGGAGGGGGAGGAGATTGTGGAATTACGCCCCAGGACTGCAAAAAGACCTGTGACTTGACAGAATGTGTTCTTAGGGCATATGTACTGAAAAAAAGGTGGACTCTTACTTTAGCCTGCTTGGCTAATTTTTATTAGTTAATTCTCAGGTTAGAATAGTAAGTTATTTCATATTGATACTTGTGAAAGCTAATTTAGGTTGTCTAACCAAAGTCAAAACCAAAATACAGATACATTTCCATAAACCTTGAATCAGACTAGGTATTTCTCACTGTTTTATAATTCAACTGGCAAAGAGGTTGCCAAGAAGGTCTTCGGAAGGGAACAGAATGTGTACACTATGGCAGAAGGTTTCTCTACAATGGTGACTTGATTAAACATAGGCAGAAAATAGACTTCAAAATAGCACCAAGACTTCCACTGTCCAAAGAGCTTTTGGTATTTGTTTGAGTATATACCTCTAAGAACTCTTTCCACCCAGTTTCAGAACCTTCCTTCATTTAGGAAATGAAGGAATTGCACCCCCCTCTCCCCCTCTTTTTTTTTTGCAATTAACTAAACACTAAGTAGCATTTTGACTAAAACACTATTTAACCAACATTAATTTTTTCTGGGCTGAGTTATGGAAAAGGACAATAAATAGCATACTCTACCTGTGCTACAAAGTCTGTTGTCGTTGCCTTGATATCTACACTTTTCAGAGGGACAGGATTTCCCAATCTGTCCTGAAGGCCAGTTCTTACAGGATTTGAAAGATTTGTATTTTCATACCCTAAACAAAGAGTTTACAAAAGATTTAAAAGATAATTTTTGAAATACACATTCAGGAAAGATGATTGAAACTAATCCTATATCAACACCCACGTTTATGTATGCAATTCACAACACAAAAGTAGCACCCAGATTCTGAGTACTCGAGTTGTATTGTTGAGCTGTAAGCTGGTTGTCTAAGAGATCCTGAGTTCATGATAGTACTTTAAGGTCTTAGAAGGTCTTTGTTTAGAACTTCGCATTTGAATTATTTATAGACCATCTGATGATTTATGCAAAAGCGCATCCCATGCTTCTCTTGAAACACACTGTCACAGGAGGAGTTGCAACTGCTGTTGGTAATTATGCCTATAGGAAATCCGTTAAACAGATGCTACACAGATGCCACATGGTAATCGCTAATTTGGTAACATCCACAAATAAACTACCAATTATTTTTCATTATGCTCTCTTTATACAAGTACGCTCAAAAGTGTTCTAATAAATATTTAGGAAACTCTGGAAGCAAGTCAATACACAAACAGAAAACATTTCTTACTCTCTTGCTGTAATTTCTTAAACTCTCGCTGTAAATAACATTGTGAATGGCTCATTGTTATCTTGCTCCAGTTCCATCCCAACTGCAGGCTGAAATGGTTTTATTTGATCTTCAGCAAGGCAAAACTTAACAAGATATCTAATTTTAACCTGACAGGTTTTATACACAACAAATTCATCACCCTGATAGAAACAAAGAAACAATAACAACAAAGCTGCAGATAATATCTAAAACAATGCAAATGGATTAAGAGGTGAACCTAAATGACACATCATTTTTGAAAAAGAATAAAAACCTCACAGCTTTTATTTTCACTCCCCTAATCTCTCTGTATCAGTACAACTCGCATCTCTTACCTCCTTACTTTGTATTCTTCACACTCCTTCTATTTCCTCTTCTCCACAAAGCACAATCATTCCTCAAATGAACTAAAACCAAAAAAAAGTACAAAAGTGGTGGGTGCCTGGATGCAACTGTATGTGCTAGTGTGCCACTACAGTTGTCACCTCTGCCGTACAGAACCAATCCAAGGATCTTTATCAGCTGGATTCCTTTACAGAGCAATGAACTTTTCACGGTAGTGATTTCTTATTCCACACAAAGTAAAATATCGCTTCCAAATATCAATTTAAATTGTCATAATGGTTCAGTTATCATAAAGCATGAGATTTACATCTTTCTTTTAAGTATTGTTTTCTTGCGCAAATTCTTTACAAATAGGAATTTAGAGACTTAGAAATTTTATACACACTTTACAGGCTGCAAGACAGACAAAAGTGATTTTACACATTACTGTCTAGTGATTTAGTGTCCAGATGGAAATGCAGGTTACATTCATTTTGTTATCTATCAGTGATACAATAAATCCAAAATATGGTGCCATTTCAAGTGCCCAGAACTGCAGGAGCAGTACCTCAAACTCTGAAGAGATGGCTGCTGTTTTATAGACTGTGCACACTGTCATAAGCTGATGATACATTATTTAGCGAATAATCTTGTTCATACAAATCTAAGCAGGATCCATGTGCCACATCATAAACTGCCAGGAGCTGTGTTTTCTCCATTTCACTGGGTGAAATATACTTAGTACTAGCCCTATATGTAAAGAAAGATCATACATATTTTATTACAATTTATATTAATGTAAACTTCATAGGAGTTTAAAGATACACAAATACTTCTGAACAGATGGACAGGAATAAACTTTATAAATTAAATTACCTTAAAAGTATTAAGCATTATATCTACTTAATTTGAAAAATAAAAAGAATATGCAAAGGATTGTTGTTATTCAGACCTAAGAGAATCACTGAAGTAAATGCCACTGCCCAATTTCCTCTCCAGGCCATGATCTGTTTTTGGCATTCAGCATCAGGAATTTTAGAGCAAGTGTAACTTCTAGTATATTCCCACATAGTAATTAAATACCACCCTATGACTGAAGAGCAGTGTCTAAAAGCGAAGGCTGCATTTTGTTAATAGCTTTAAGAGTATTTGAACTGGTTTTGTTCCTTTAACTCAGTAATTAGAAATAGTTACAACAATATTGTTTCCCTATCAACTCAGAGCAGCCTCAGTTATCTTGATTTTCAGCTCTCCCACGAATTTTCATGAGAGAAAAAGATGCTCAGCACTTCTAAAAACAACAAATCAGACTGGATTGCAAAATCCCATGTGAGACAAGAAAATACAAAAAGTTGTGATGATAAACAGAGCTTCAATCAGAAAATCATAAAGCTTGAACCATACTGTTATAACACCTGTTGAGTTGGTAGAAGCTTTGCAGGTATCAGGGAGCTGGACTGTAGGTGCAAACTGAAATGGAAAAATGTGAAATGCATTCTGTTGAAATTAACTAAAACTTTCAGGTTACTGTCATTTTTTTCCAGTGGAGTCAAATAAAGACAGTAATTGGAGTAGCTTTTTTGTTATTTTTAATATTTTATCCACATTTCCAACTTGAAGTCTTATTTAAAGTTTCATTAAAAGAAAAAACAAATGGAAAGGCTTCATAGAATGGAACTAATATTTCTTTGCTGAAAAATTCTAATTTTTCTATCGACTTTATTGCCAGTTTCCATGGTTGCTGATTTCTTAAAAGCTTATTCTAAATATTAATCTTCTAAAACCTTCTTTCCCTAAGTAACTGATAGATGAATAAACTATGCCAAATATACCTACCCTGTCTGTCTGGCCTTTGGTCAGACATGTCATCTTGTGATTTATTTACCTCATATACCAATCTGAAAAAACTTCCCCTTTACAACTGATGTCCAAATGAAATCTGCACATAAAACAGCGAGCTGATACTTCTGAATATTTTTTAGACCAGGACAGTTGAGGACATCAGCAGTATACACAAGAACATGTGTACTCTGAAGCACAGGTTACAAATACAGGTGCAATGGAAACATTCTAAACCAGACCTTTTTGGACCATACTTTAATTGAAACATTTCATTTAGAAACATGGTACATCTGCACTTCATCCACGGCCAGCAGAGAGAGCAGAACTCTTTCATGAACAGTTCAGCTCAACTAAAATATGGGTTTCTTCAGAGTGTGTCTACTTTTCTACAGTAACTACAAAGATATGAAGGTGACCAAGTGCCCAACATTCTGTAGCGCCTTTAGCAGCACATAAGAGGTCCAATAATGCACCAAGTTCTGTTGTGGCCAACATGGTACAAACTCAAAGCTATCTGGTGCAAGAGTGTCCCCCCCCCCAAAAAAAAGCTGGCTAGAACACTGAATAATAATAATAATAATAATCATCATCATCATCTTTGGTAGCCTTATAAAAAAATCATACATTGTTTTTCTGGAATCATATATATGATGAAGGTTAAAACTTTCTGCATAGTTAGGACAAAAATAAAAGCATTTAAAGAAGTCAAATAAAATGAAATGGTCAGAAGTAAGAGGCAGTGGATTTTGCACCTCAAAGAGTTAACATTAAGCATTCAAGAACTGATGGGCACAGATAAATGAGAAGTTATAACATCAGAATGAAATTAGATCTACTCTGCTTGGAACCATCACGATAAACGCATCTACTTTTATTTGTTACATATAACATAAGCGCAGCTTTAAAAATATGAGCTGTTCCCTGATGCAGCAGCACTGAGCCCAGATTTGTTCTGAGGTTCTTTTTACTCCTAAAGCATAACGTAACTTCTGAAGCTTGGGTAAGATTTACCCTGAACAGGTTGGCCACTTGTTAGCTATTCTCAGCATCCTAGAGCTCAAAAATTCCAGGTTTTGAAATATAAAGATGATTCAAAATACAGATTTCAATTAATACGTTTTTGTACTGCATTAACTCTTAGTATATTTGCCATTTTCAACTTATTTTTTTTTAGCAAATTTTTTTTTAAAGCTTATTGGCTTTATGAGGCATGCTCTTGACTTTTTTCCCTCCAAATTGTATTTGGAGATCAGCAGTTTGATTGGATAAATGTGAGCCTTAATTATTGTCCACCTGTTGCTTCACAGCCACCACAGAGATGTGTCAAAACATCTTGAAAATCTTGAATTTAAAGCGCAAAGAAATCTATCACATTTTAGGAATACCCTTGCTAGACCTTGATATGTTATTCTTTAATTCTTCACTTCCTCTCCTGACAATGTGCATTGTAAGAGTTACCAGGAAACTGCTGGGCTCTGAACAAGATGATAACATACCTATAATATTCATTTTCTTCACACATTCCTTTCTTTTTCCTTCAATGTTAACGTCTTATGTTATACACAATTTAAACTGCAGACTCTGAGGACAATGTATACGATTTTTGGTGTTTGTAAAATGACAAACACCTGTAGGAGCTATACATAGGAGTAGGATTTCAAGTAATTCACCCAGTGTTATGTTAGTAAACATTCTATAAGAGTGATAGGGAGAAATTAAGTCAGTCTTACTCTTCTCAAAATTAAAAAACTGTATACAGAAAAAACAAAAAATTGAAATAGTAATACAATGCATTACCTAATCCGCAAGGTGGATTAGAAGTAAGCACTCATTAATATGGCAGTATTTACGAGCTTGCTGGAATTAGTACCTATGGGAAGGAGGAAATAAATGTCAATTTCAAATGGCAAAACTAACAAGGTATTATGCCTTCACTATTAAGTTAGATAATGTTAGATAATTCCCTGTCACTAGCATGTTCCTCGGCACACGCACACTTCTAGTTTCTGCCAATTGACATCCTCCTGGGTTCTCCTGGTTTGGGAGACAGAACATTACCACGACATTCCCATTAGGCAGTTTGGATATGAACACTCAGTCGTGAGGTCCAAGGGAGTTCAGAAGTATGAGTGTGGGAGCAGCCATACCAGCTGGCCACAGTCCCTGCGAGCATCCTCAGGCAGGTGATGTACCCATATGGGTGCAGCCCACTGATTTCACTGCTGAGTATGTCACACAAACAGGCTCCTTGATTTATCCAGGCTGTGTGTTCAATATATACTCAAAATGAAAGGTGTATTTAAATAAAAAACTGGAATATCACAGATTTCTAACTCTACAACCCTCTATTCCTCACTCCGTAATCAAACGCTTGCATTAACAATAACATAACCAAAACTCAGTTCTGTGATGCATCTCCTTATTTGGTTTCCCTTCACTAACAATGAGAGAAGAAAAACAGCATGGCAATTTTATCCAGGAGAAATACCTGCCTGGTTCTTTTGTGGAGGGAGAATATTGCTCTTAATTTTTTATGTGACATTTCAGTACTACAGAGCCAGATGCATTAAAAACGTAAACTGAATATCTCCATTTAAATATTGAACAGAGACATAATCTCTACAGTTCTTATTTCTCCACATGAGGCAAGGTTAACACTCTACAACTTGCACCACTTGATATTTTCCTACTGAGATCTCAGAAACAAATCTGGAACCTACCTTGAGATTCAGCACAAAATAAACCACTCCACCATTTTCTTTTATGCACACTTTCAGTCTGCTCTTCTCCTGAGTGGGTATTTCACTTTAATAAAGAACACACAGTTTGCAAAGATTGTCATTGCCTCATTGCCCTTCTGTTAAAAGAGAAAATAATATTTTTTTTTTTGGCTGAGAAAATTTTCATTCCCACAATGCACCTGAGTAGTCTGTCCCCAAATATATCTTCTGCAAGTCTAGGAAGTTCCAAAACAAATCCCATTTTATTCATCTGGTAAACAAATCCACCCAGAACATCTCCTAATCAAGTTTTTTAATTACATGGAAAATGTAGTGTGAACTACCTTTTCAGTAAAGTAATGACTTGAACTAAGTCTTGTCTTGATCTCTTGCTGCTAATACTCACTGTAAGTAATGTGAAATTATCTTAATTTAGACTGGATCAACCTCTCAGTTCCCCTTTCACACAGTACTGTCTTTTTCAAGAATGCAAACTGCTTTTCATGTTTCCACTCACTGATTTATAATCTGTAGATATATTAAAAAAACCCATGCCACAACATTTAAAAAGACCTTTGGAAAACTGATCTAAATTAAACCAAACACAACAAATAAAACCTCATCAACAACAAAACCCCTAAACCCAAGAAGCTAGCTTTAAACCAGATCTGTTTCTTGACTGAATTCACAATATGGCCTATGGCCAAGATTTACAAAAATGAGTAGTGTAGCAGTGGAAATGATGGAGGGGCAGGGGAAAAGATGAAAGTAAGGGGACTGGTTTTCTCAGCAGTGTCAACTTAAATAGTCTGTAAAACAACCTGAATGAAAATCAGCTGTGTGTTATTTGTGACAAACTATGCTAAGATATGAGAGGCTAGGAGAGTTTTATTTAAACAATAGTAGAATTTATGACAATGTGAAAAATGCAGTTGTGATTCGTGCTAAGAGGTTTAATGTTTACAGGTATAACCAAATGAGGCATGGACTCTGAACTTGGAAAAGGGAAAGGTGGTTAAGTTCTATGTAAAAAGTTATGAAACTTGTTTAGGAAGTTATATTGATAGAGCGAACTAACATTTTAAGGGTTAAGCAACTATATAATAAGGGCCTACTAACAAGCTAACATTTTAAACCTGCTAAAAAAAAACAAAGCAGGACTTCGTTAAATGCCGAGATAATAAGTTTTACAGCACCAGCTGCAACCTTGAGGAGACAAGATAGCCAAGATTTACAGCAAAAAGGAGGCACCAGCCTGGTTCCAGTCGGTTTGGTAGCTTGGATTCCAGCCAGTTCCTTCTAATGAGCCAAAGGTAAAAAGTCCACTGTGAGGAAGCTGAAGGAGCCTTCATCCAAAGACCCCTAAAGACCCTTCCTCAAATTCACCAAGTGACAATGCACAGGCGCAACAGGGGAGGGTCAAGGAGGGGAATATGCAAATGGTTATCTGAGACTCATTTTAATAAAAAGCGGGAAAGGTCACGAATATGTATACGCGTTCCTGGGTCATTATGAATATGTAATACCATATTTAAGCACACTTATTATTAAAAGTGTGCGTGTTGGGCGGAGTGAATCCCCCGCGCACCCAGCGCTGTTTTGCTTATGCTCTAATGAACACATGTTTAAAGAATACAATTAAGGAATTGGATTAAACGTTGTTTATCCATAGAAAAAGCGTAAGTTATTTATTTCAACAACAAAATATAAAGGCAACATCTGGTTTAAGTGACTAAAATGTATCATCAATGCGTACTTATTTTTCTGGATGCATATTAAGTGTCAAGTTATTTTAAAAACTGATGAGAATGATAATTACAGTATTAGTGAGAACACTATATAGCACATGGAGCTCTTTATATAGCACATGATGTCCTCAGCATGCCACGGGCTTTCCAGGGCTTCAGAGCCCTTCAGTGGTAGATAAGTGTTAAATGCAAGCTAGAGGGCCTATGAAAGTCAAGCTGCTATAAAGTGAGAAAAAAAAATATTGCCAGAATCGATCTATAAGTAAACCATAGGTGAGCCGGTAAGCAGAAAGGAATGTGTAAACTTGGGAGATTTGTTTTCTCCAAGTTTCTCTGCAAATGCATCCCCCCTTCTCTATTGTAAGCATAAGAACTTAAATGACCCTGATCCCACTCCTCTCCTTAAATATTGAAGGAGCCAAATAATTTACACTCACCTGCTCAGGCAGCTGCCCTCCCTCTAAGATCCTCCTGCTTCCCCAACAGCATGAGGTACAACTGGAGAGCCAGGGTGTTGTAGGTAGGAAGGGCTGGGACACACTTATACCTCACTGTAAAATGCCTGAAAGGACAGCAACTCAGTCAAATAAACCAAGCAAAGTGCAGTCCACTGCACACTAGGGAGCAGCAACCCTTGTTGCACTTGGCAGGAAGAGGAAATTGTCACTCTTAAAGCACAAGTAAACTTTGGAATACCTGACAGAAAGCAGGAAAGTGAGTTAGAACCCGTCTTAAGTCTGTTCCCAGCAGTTTTTTCTCTCCCTTCAGTGAGTATTTGTTAATGAATGCTACCACTGAATACTAGCCTCTCTTCTCCTATTTCCCTAGAAAACCAAACTTGTCAAGGAATTTTAGCAGTGTTTGGCTTTTCTCTTGAATAGCAACATTTCCAAAATTCAGTATCAGAAAACTATTGTATTAATCTGTGTGTTGAGAATTAATTAACTGCTGATAAACACTTTATAACTGGAATACCATGTGGTTACAGCATCAAAGAAGTTATGCAAAGTGGAACTGCTGACAATTTCCACTGGTTCAGTTCTTATAATTTTAACTGACGTTGGTGGAGATCCATAAGGCCCCAATAGCCTCCAAAGGAATTCACACAAGCACGTCAGCTTGTACTTCGTGATCAAACCACGAATTCAACAGCATTGTTAACAATGGATTACATTTTTAGCACAGAAAAGAAGCCAAAAGTAAATTCTTATCATCCAACAAGAGACCATGAATAACCTGTAGTCCTGTGAGACATTCAGTGTGTAGGCAAACTGAAAACAAACCTCTACTGTATTTTCCTACTAAAGATGTCAAAGGGACTAAACATGATACTGGCTTTAAAAAAAGCATGAGTACGAATCCTTGCATTTACCAGCACAGTAACTTTCCACTGTTAGTGCAGAATCTGGACTAGGATAATCATGTAGACAATATATGCATAACTGTCAAAAACAAAGTGCAGGAAAGATGATGGACAGTTTTGTAGAAAGAGGCCTGTGGAACTATAAAAAGTAACAGCAGAAATTAAAACAATTAGTACACAACCAAAAGGGTTGCCCCAGGTTTGTACAACCTAGAACTCTGTCTTGTACCTACCCACAGCAGCTGCCAAAACAGGTCACAGCGGGCAATGTGCCACAAGTTTTTGGAGCATGGTGCTCTGCCATTTACTGGAGTTCAGGGGAAAATGCTAATTTCACTCAGTAAGACAGAGCATGCATAAAGCACAATATGTCAGAGTCAGTGGATGCTCTCTGCCCATTTATCTTTCCATTCCTCCCTCACTGCAGCTATTTAAAGATTAAAAGGGTATAAGCAGCCGCAATAAAAGCACACCACATACCCAGAGCCTCACGCCTGCACGCCGAAGGGCCTGCGGACAGCTCACCGACGGGAACCTCCTCACACCAGGCGGGACATAGCGCGGACAGGCCCAGAGAAACCCTATCTGCCCACAGAGCCACCAGTAGCAACGCGGGAGGGACCCGGGAGCCGCCTCCACCTGCTGGCCGTCCTCAGGAGCGAGGGGCAAACCCAGCCGCCTGCAAGCAATCCCTCCACCTCAGTCCTCACCGCCTCTTCCCGCCCTGACAGCCCGGGCAGGAACAGGGCCAGTGGCGATTGCCGCCGCACTACTTCAGTGTTGCTGCCCGTCAACGGCCTTTTCGCCGCGGAGGCTCCTGGGAGGTGTAGTTCGAGCGCCAAGGACAGCCTCCAGGCGGGGCGGGGGCGCGGCGGTTCGGGACTACAACTCCCGGCATGCCCCGCGCTGGGGCGTGCCCAACCTGCGGCGCCGGGTGGCTGCGCGATGGCGGCAGGTTTGTAATACAAGAGATGGGGATGGCGGCTGGAGTCAAGTGTTGCTGTGGAAGCGGCCTGAGGTGCGACGCTGGTGCTGCCGCCCCGTACCTGTGAGGGGCTCCGGGTTGGAGCTGTCGCGGTGCGGGTGCCTCGGGGAGCGGCGGGCGCTGGGGGTGTCCTGTGTGCGGTGCCGCGGGCTGGGGCGGTGTCCATGTCCGCGGGGCGAGGGGGAGGCACCGGGCCTGGCCCCTCGGCTGTGCTTGTCTCCCCGCCGGAGACCTTTCGGGGTTCCCTTCGTCCCTGCTCGCCATCCCGGGGTGGGTCAGCTTCAGCCCTGCTGCCTCGTTGGAGTGGCGCCGAGGTGTTGCTGCCCGTAGGCTTCAGGGGGAGCTTTAAACAGGCAGGCTGCCTCGAAGGGTGACAGGAAAAATAGCGTGTGAGTTTGCCGGTGCAGGAATCTGCACCCCGCTGGGAAACTTTCAGCAGCGTCTTAAAACAGAAGGCAGCTGAAAATAATTTTTGTAAGGGAATTTTGCTGTTTCTCGTAGTCACAAGCTTCGGTCGAAAAGCATAATCCCCTTTACAGTGGGAAAATGAAGCGAGAGCCAGCATAAACTGATCTCTGGGGAACAAGGAAGCTTTGAGAAGTTATTTTCTGATCATCAGGACTGTTGGGCCTGGGCTGCTGCGTCTGTCTGTCCTTTGTCCTCCGGTGTTCCTGGGGACACCCCGTGTGCCCAGGCAGAGGGAATGGCCCTGGGAGCATCCGGAGGCGCAGGGCTGAGCGGTCACAGGCTCTTGCTGCCACATAAACATCGGCAGCAGTTCTGTCTACTTTTCTTCCTAAGTGAGGAAATCACGTTGAGTCTTCAGTCTACCTGAATTCATTCATAGAATGTCCCAAGTTGGAAGGGACCCACAAGGATCATGGAGTCCAACTCCTGTCCCTGCACATGACAACCCCACAGTTCACACCACGTGTCTGAGGGTGTTGTCCAGTCTCTTCTTGAACACTGTCAGGCTTGGGGCTGTGACACCTCCCTGGGAGCCTGTTCCAGTGCTCCAGTACCCTCTGGGGGAAGAACCTTTTCCTAATGTCCAGCCTAAACCTCCCCTGGCACATCTTCCTGCCATTCCCTCGGGTTCTGTCATTGGTCAATAAAGAGAAGAGTTCAGCACCTGCCCCTCCTCCTCCCCTTGTGAGGAAGCTGTAGACTGCAATGAAGTCTCTTCTTAGTCTTCTCTTCTCTTCTCCAGGCTCATGATTTATGACACTTGTAGGAATTTTGTTACCACTGAAACTTTGCAGCCTTTGATCTCCTTTTTTGGATGGTTTCAAAAAGAAGCAGCTGCTTGGGAGGAAGAAGCTAACAGCCAGCATGATTGTAGAGTTTCTATGAGAAACTAAGGAAGACACAAAAATTATAAGTGCTGCATTGAAATATGTGCAGTAAAATGTTTGTATTTAGATGGACATATTTGAAACTTTTTATTAATATGAAGATCCTATGAGGGAATTCTCTCCTTCAACTCCTCAAATCACCTCTCTTCTTTTTTTGCAGACACTTTAAAAAAAATGGTTAATCCCTCTCTGTACTCCTGAAGAGGATATTATACACAGCTTGATAATGTTAGCTGCACTCAAATAAATAATAAGATTAAAAGTTGGATTATGTTGACTTCTTGCACAGGAAGTGTGTGTTACTAGTTGTCAAAACTGTTTCTATTGCCTAGGGAAAAGCAGATTGTGACTTATTTTTATAAATACACCAGGTTGGTTATAAGAGAGCAACTTTCTTTTACTGGGAGTCTGTTATTGTATGTTTCTTATTTTGTTTATCTGCTTATATTTCTAGGTGTTAAAAGTAGGTAGCCATCCACACCAAATACCTGGAACTTTGAAAGATTTACTGTCCTAACACTACATAATGTAACATTGTTATGTTAATGCTACATCAACAAATAAATTGGAATACAATTTGCAAGATGCCAACTGTTGAAGATCTGAATATTGAACAAAACTTCATTGCATACTGGATGTCTGATAGTTCCCGTGCTGGAGTCTTACTAGATCCTAGTTTTACTGGTTTGAAAATCAACACAGAAAATTTGTTATCCGGACTTGAAAACATGACAGCTTTCCCTGCTGAAGTGTTGCAGCATTCAGACAGCTGTTCTGCAAGTGATGATTCCTTGTGTGAAGAAAAGTCTGGCAGCTCTTGTACACTTCAGCAATATACCACTGAAACATCTTTTCCAGCAACATATAATGTAGAAGCCTCTAAAACAGACTTTGCCCATGGTGAAGTGGATGGTCAGAATAAATCCGATCGCAGCGATCCACTCCTACAAAAGGTTGAACAGGTAAAAGTCCTAGAACTCCTTGATGTACAAGAAGTAAGATGTTTGTTTGTTTGTTTGTTGGGTTTTGTTTGTTTGTTTCCCACATATGATTTGTCATACCTGGAAGTAAGCAAACTCTTTGCAACATATAGAACACAGCAAGCTTAAAGAGCAAGTCCTAAGTCACAGTTATGTGTGCATTAAAGTTGGTGTGCATTTATTAAGAGTCTAACTTAATTTGTTTCCAGCTGGCACAGGTTTCAGTTTAAAATGAAATTGCATTCAGTGGCAGTGCACTTGTTCTCAAGATCTCTTTTTCTGGAAAGGTGCACACAGTTTTACAGTGTTCAATTGTTTCTTCACTTGAAGCTGTGGAAATGGGGTGCTGGTTGTTACAGTGGTAGTACTTCACCACAGATACTCTCAACATAGTGAAGTACTATGTTGTTGTATCTATAGCAACATTCTCTGCTAGTTTTCAAAGTAGGGTGCTTCTGTTTAGATGAAGGGAGATGTTAATGTTTAATATGATGAAGTATCCAAGAAGCTGGGACAAAAAGGCTTGGAATTACAATGCTGTGATGTTATTGTTTTTTTCCAATACAAGCATGTCAGCTGATCTGCTGTTAACGGGCTACACGTCTGGTCACAGCACTTCCTGATTACTAGATGTATATATCGTGTTAGCTGAAAGTGTTCAGGGGTGCTTTAATAGATCTTGCTGTTAAGGATTAAGAACTCACCTCCTTGTCCACTCTGCTAGCAGCTACCTCGGTACAAATCCCTATGTCCGTTCACTCAAATGTGGGGTGTGTGTGTGTGTGTGTGTGAGGCTTTAGAGTACAATTCTACAACTTATCTGATGCCATATAAGTTTTTTCTTCTATTTTACATTATAGGAATACATTTATTCACTTTTTTGGTATTGTCAGCAGTGTCAGACAGTGGCTAAATGACAGACATTAGCTGGTTTAATGGTATCATAAGAAGAATTGTTAAGTTTTCTGTCTTAGAAAGTTATTGACAATTTAATATATTATAAAAAAACATCTGATGCTTGTAGTGGCAAATGTAGTTTTGGATGTATGAGATCTTTTTCGGTTTGGTTTTCTGAGGATATTATCAGAACATGTACAAGTATAATGTTTTTAATAAATCAAGTTGGAGATGAGAGTTAGTGATCAAGATCCAAAGATCACCTGGCTCACAGCTTCTACTTGCATAGTTCCTTACTTCTCTTTTTGCTGAAAATTGAAGGGACTACAAGAAGAATTCAAGGGAAATTTTCTTACCTTTTGGATGACAAGTGTGGTCCAGCTGTTGATCTGTGGAAGGATTTCATCAGGCCTCCTGTCTCTCCTTCGACGGAGTTGGAACTAGCACATATGCATGTGCTGGAGATACAGGGATAGGCATGGAGGCCCACCACTCGTTGCCAGGGTTTGATAGGGTACAGAATGCCATTCATATGGCCCTTGAGGCTGGCCTTGAGGCAGGGCCAAGGACTCCTGCTACACAAGAAAATGAAGACTGGATTGCTGAATTTAGTCAGTCTTCTAATTCTTTTTTATTTCAGACAACTTAATGAGTCTTAATGTTCTCCAGTGCTCTTTTTCCGCCCCCGTCTTGGTCCTCTGTGAGATCTTTGAGAGAAAAAAAATGCAACACACCTTTTTCTAAAGGTTTAATTATTATGAAGTATTTAATATTTTAATAAAACTACTGCATAGTAGAAGTTAGTGTTAAAAGAGCAGAATTTGAATGCTTTCTCATGCAGTAGAAATGAGTGTTCTGATTCCTATTGTTTCCAGATTGGTCAATTAAAGACTAGTGGAACTGCTAATTGGGCAAACTGGAAATAACATGTGCATTCACAGATTAAAAAAAAACCAAAACAAAAACCAACACAACAACCTCCCCCCAAAAAAACAACCAAAAACCACCAAAAAAAACCCGCAAAAAACAAAACCACACCAAACAAAATTTTGTTTAGTATAGCATTTGATAGTCTTAATTCGTTCATATTACACTTACCTAATAGAATACCTTTAAAACAAGAAATACCTATTGTCTTGATGATACTAATTGTGTGGTACATTCTAAGTAAACCTGTCCTCTAACACATTTTTTTGTTTGAAAAGCTGAAGGAATTGCAACAACAGAAACGGGAACAGCTAAGGAAACAACACATAGAGCAGCTTCAAAGGCTGATGGACGAGCGGCAGAAGCTACTTAGCATGGTGACTGGTCAGACAGCAGCTCTTGGTAAGTTGAGAAAGAAACCATACTTTGAGTAAACTGAAGAATTTAATCTCATTTTCTAGTTAAAATCTGTAAGAGTCTTCAGTGTTCTTCATCTTAAGACTACTTGATTAATCAAAGATGAATGCTGTATTGCTTCAGTGGCTGATCATTGAGTGTTGCTGTAGGAACACTGTCTTGTTTTTATAAAATGCCAACTGTAATGGTAACTTGACCAATTTGTGCTATGACGGGAGCCCTTGTTTTGAAGAACATGTTTTAATTATAAAAGACAGTGTAAAACAAAGAATTGCTTTCCTTTCTGATTTTGTCAATTTTCCTTTCTGAGTTTGTCAATACTTTTGATTGCTTTAAGCAGTCACTGTATCCAAATTAAGTGGTGCCTATTGGTTTGTGCTTGTGCATCATGTGATGAACTAGACTAGACTGAAGAGCTCATCTGTACTGAAAAAACAAACACTTGTAACCTGTATCAGTTTTCCAGTCTTGTTTGCTGTGTACAAATGGAGGGGGCAGTGCTGGGCTGGAAAAAGCTTTTGGAGTTGAGCAGAGGTATTCTCTTTGGTATTCTCTTTTGTTGGCAGTATCAGTCCAACCTGACTTAAGTGAAGATATTTCTTTCACTCTGTCTACTTGAGAAAATGAATTTAGGGCTTAGCATTAGGAGAACAAAATCCAGATTGCCTAATCACTTATTCTTGATCAGTAACATAAGAATGGAGGCTGGGCAATTGGTCTTGCTTTTCAGTGCCATTTCTTTTCTCCTGTGGAAAAGAAGTGTTGTAATACAAATACAATGACACAGCCATGTTGTTTTTTTTTTTAATTTCAAGGCTGTACTCTGATGGCTAAAAGTCAAAAGCTAAGACTTAGGCATTCAGTGGGCTTAACAACTTAACACCAGTTGCTATCATCTAGGTGTCAGAATCGCTTTGGAGACAGAGCTTATGCTCTGATTGTTTCTCAACATACACAAGACAGTGACTTTACAAAAGTTAAACAACAAGGAATGCACCTCATCTTTGAAGAACAGTCTTTCAGGAGTCTGTCAGTCTGTGAGAAACGAGGTTAAAAAAATGAGGGAGGCAAATATATTACTGGTTAGTCATTTATAGAAAGATAACTTGGTGTGTGGTGGGTTTTATTCCCCTTGTAGATGTTGAGCATTGTGAGGATTTTATACAAACGCTGGTTTACTTGATTTGTTGGTTGGTGTAGTGACAGCTTCCAGGCCTCAGAGTGTTCCTGTTGATGTCCATGTGAGTTTTGTTAGAAGCAGCATGAGGAAAAAAATCAAGTTCTTCTGTCTGTACGAAATGCTTGTCTGTTTTAGGAAAAGGAAATATAATCTTTACTGCTAGAGTTGATGTATGATAAAGACTGGGAAAATAGCAAATAATGACAGATACTGGATGGCTGAATTGTTTGGGCTGAACTGTACCCACATTTTCATGTGGCAAATAGAAAATAACAATCTCTCAGGGGATATTGAATGTCTTCAGCCCAGCTCTGTTCGGAGGATTAGTAACTGAACTGGAATTAGGAGTCCAGATGGGTTGAGAAAGAGATCCTGTTGTATGACTAAAAATTATTTGTACATCAGAAGCAATGTGCTGGAGTTCTTTATCTTTCCTCCTCTTCTCAGTTTTACCGTTGGCACCAGCATGACTACTGTGCTGCCATGATTGCATTAGTGGATTTAGTTCTGATCTAGCAAATTAACAAGGTTGCTGAAAATCTGGTTTGGGTGAAAAGGTATGAGATAGCATTTCATCATACTTCATACCAGCTTTAAAGCTTTTAATCAGAGGGCTTGGTCTAAGCAGATGCGAAAGGATAAATTGATCTTAATTCATATATATACACATGGGAAACAGAAGCTTGATAAGAGAGCCCTTCAGTACAGCAGACATCCAAATTTGTTCAATTCTTTTATTTTTAAGCTATAAATTCACAATAGCAAAGAAGATGAACAATCAGAGATATTTAAGGTCTCTGGAAAATGTTTAATACATAATTGAATGTTCCTTAAAAAAATAAAAGCTTGAATTCAAATAAGAATTAACTTGGGGAAATCTGAGGACTATTTTTGTAGAAATTCAGACTACATTATGATGAAGCTCCCTTCTGGTTTTAATCTGACCTGAATGCTGCTTAAAGTATGAGCTGAAAACTGATTTGTTGTTAGGCAGGAAAAAAAATTTATTAATTTTGCAGGAAATAACATATGGTGTCCAGAACAAAAGATGGAAATACTAATGGAGAGTGAAGATCATCATATTGATCCTTTACGTGTGGAAAGTGCAGATCTCTCTGAAAATACCAGCAGAAGAAAACATTTGTGGACTAATACAGAGGAAAGGTAATTCAGACCATTATTGTGCTGTTTTTATCAAGTAGATAATGCATGTTTGTTTGAATTCTGAGTCCTGATTTAAAGAGTCTGATATTCTCAATTTGTGTAGCTTTCTCAACCAAAGATGCCATTTTGCTCTGTACTATGGAGACCTGTAGTAAGAGAGGCTCTAACTTGAAATTGCTTATGCTGTGAAAGATGTGAAGTTGTGTATTGGCTGAAGAGGTGTGTGCAGCCTGGGGTAATGATAATTTAGAAGCACCTTTTAGTATGGGCTTAGTATATGAGTAGTTATAATTACTGTTCCAAATTTGATTTAGTACAATCCCCTATCCACTGTTATGTGGCAAAAGTGGTAATCTGAAGGAGTGTAAGGCTGTGACTCTATTTCCAGGAGTTATGTTTGTTTAAATATCTGTATATGGTTACGAAGCAACAAAGGTGCTTGTGCCAGAAGCCTTCTCATGTAAAAGCTTTGTTTATGGAGCTGATAGAACAGAAGTAGTGGCTGACATTGTTTTGAAGTTCTGCCTTATCTGCCAGCTCACCACAAAAGCAAGACACGCTTGTTCCAGGCTGCGATGGGTTGAGCCCAGCCAGCAACTAAGCACCCACTGAGTTGCTTGCTCACCCTGTCCCCCAGAGCAGAATGGGAGAGGGTATTAGAGGGGCCAACTCAAGAAAATTTGTGGGTTGAGATAAAAACACTTTAATAACTAGAGGAGAGAGGGGAAAAAAAACCCAAACAACAAAGATGTGAAGACTGTCCTTCTCCACTTCTCACAAGCAGATCGATGCCTGCTTTGGTCTCTGAGCAACAGCTACTTTTGGAAGAGCACGCCCCCAGTTTTTACTGCTGAACATGATGTTACATTGCACGGAACATCCCTTTGGTCAGTTGAGTCAGCTGTTATGGCTGTGTCACCCCTCTCAGACACTTGCTCATGCTCAGCCTACTTGGCTGAGGGCAGGGCAGCAGCATAAAAATGCAAAGAAAGCTTTGAGCATCAAAATAGTGTTCAGTAACAGCTCTAACATTGGTGTCCTGTCAAGACCATTGTAGTCACAAATCCAAAACAGAGCACCGTATGGGCTGCTGTGAAGAAAGCTCACTCCATGCCAGCCAGACCCGGTACCAGGATGTGAAGGAGCTGAAGTGTCAAAGGGAGAGATAAGGAACACAATCTCAGTGGCATTACTGAGTAGGAAGGTGGTTCTGTAGAGATTGGCAGTATGAGCAAAATACGAGTGTAAGTTGGGTGGTCTGGGCAGAAGAAAGGCAGTGAAAGAAGAAACAGCAAAACCTGCATACGGTAACTTTTAGAGATGTATACTAACTAAAGCAAGGGTTTGATAAACTATTTCTCAGAAGATCAACAGCTAGCATTACAATGCATTTCTCAGATTAACTTTGACACTTAATGACCAAAGTAGCTCATAATTTGTTATCTTTTATGTGACTACACCTTAGGTATTTGAATAGCAGAGACTCTTAACATAGTTATTTTATATAGAAATGTTAGACTTTTTTTTTAATTACTCTAGACCTATTAAAGCTGTGATTCAGGAGAAGAAACAGACATTTGAAGAATTCCTGGAAGAACAGATAAAACTAGAAGAGCAGCGACTGGAGCAAAACCAGAAGTTACAGGTTTGTGGGGTTTTTTGGTGTTGTGTGTGTTTGTTTGTTTAAATTAATTGTTCTTTATATATTGTGCCAAGATGCAATAGGTGCTTTAAAAATGTATAAGGAAGATTCTAGCATCAAAAGCTAATACTGAAAACAATATTCACGTTCTTAAAAGTAATACAATAAGCCCCTAATATTTCACTTTTTTACAATGTCTTTAGAAATTCAGTAGAAATGTCGTATATAAATTTGTACTCATATATGGGGTTTATTTGAAGAAATCTTTAAACTGTGTAAGGGGCTTTCTAATGTTTTGCAGTTTACTTTTCCTTACCCCTTTTCAGGAGACAAATGGATCAACCAATCAAAAACCAGTGATTAAACGACCTTTCCTGAAAAGAGGAGAAGGCTTAACAAGATTCACTAATGCCAAATCTAAAATTACAAAACTTGGAGAAAACACCCCAAAACTTCAACCCAGGGCTTCAGATGACAGAAATGTTATGAAAGTGGACAAATCACAAATACAGAAAAAAACTATGCCTCCTAGCAAAGAACAGGTTTCTGAGAACCCTTCTGCACCATGTCAAAAATATAACAATCCCAATAAAGCAAAACTTTGTCCTATTCAGAAGACCCTGGTACTCAGGAATCACAACGGAAAAAATATCCTGCCATTAGAAATGAGAATGCAAGCAGGGAAAAATCATGATGGACAGATGAGAGATTCTTTCCCATCAGATATTAACAACAAAACAGAAAATAAAGAGAGCGTAGTAGAATTTGCTAAGCCTAACTCTGGCAAAATTGGAAACAACGTATCTGGCACAGAAAAGCCTCAGTTGTCTCATGAGCTGACAAGTGCCTTTCCTAATTCTAAATGTCCTATAGGTCAACCTGTAAAAGACTCAGAACTGTCTTTTGAAGTTTCATTTCAGAATAAGCTGGAAAACTGGGAAAAGGAAAAAGAAAAAGAGAATCTAGAGTTGGATGAATTTTTGTTTTTAGAACAAGCTGCAGATGAAATATCTTTCTCAAGTAATTCCTCATTTGTGCAAAGGATCTTAGATCGAGATCAGCAAACTATGAAAGGCCGTAGAATGTCTTCTACCCCTATCAAGGCAAAACAGCAGCAAGTAAAAGTGCTGGCTGTTGAACTCATAAACAAGAGAAACAAAAAGGCAGACTGTATGACACAGGGAAATATAAATGATAGAGCAATTATGCATACAGTCTCAAATTCAGGAACAGCTTTCAGAACGAAGGACGGTGTCATACCTTCAGCTTCTTCCATGACAGCAGCTCCTGTTTTAAAAAGTAATCAATGGATTGTAAATGAAGATGAGAGTGAGGGCAATGGTGATACTACTACAGATTCTGAGAGTGAATTTGAGACCACATTAAAGGATGAAGAGGCTAAGACACCCTTTGTGAGGCATACAGAAAGTGATCCAGAATGTTTTGAATATGGACGTTCTGTTACAGACATCAGCAAAGAAAACAAAAATGGCGATGCTGACCTTGGCTTGGCAGACAAAGATTGCAGTGCACTGTCAAAGCAGAAGACTAGAAAAGCTTCAGACCATCAGAGAAGCACGTCTTGTATAAGTAGGAATAAGTTCGAGTTCGATGATGAAAGAACGTGGAGTGATCTTGATGAAAATTACAGTAACAGCGATTTACCTGAGAAATATACTAAAATACCTTTACAGATGGATTTTTCCAGTGAGAATGATACAATGATCCCAGATAAAGCAATAAAGAGAAAAGTTGCTGCAAAGAGGGGAGATGAAATGTCCAAAGAATCTGCAGTGGACAGTGATTCAAATAGACCTCCTGTATCAAACCTGATGATGAAACTGTTTCCTTCACTGAAACCGAAACAGAAGGCAGGCTGTCGTTCGGAGAGTGAAATCAAATCAAATGTGGAACAGGAGCCAGGAGGTAAGAGAACAGCAAGTGGTAGGAAATGTTGAAGAAGACGTATGTTACAAGTCTTCCCTTCTAGTGCTTAAGCTGCAACCTGACATTACACCGAAGAGTGTTAAGTACAGACTTCTGGGGCAGGCAATGGCCCTGTTCTCACCTTTCATCTCCTCTCCTGGTTGCATGTCTGATGTCAAATGTAACCATTATGCAACTTGCAGAATGAGTATAATCAGTGAAAACTTTTTCCCCCCCCCCGGAGGCTAGTTTTCTGTCAGACCAGCTATTGAATCAACTTGGTCTGAAGCTTCTTGATCACTGTTTCCAAATCAAGGGAAGTGTCAAAGGCGGGCTGAAAGCAAAGTTGTGCCTCCCATTCCAGTGACAGTGTGCGTTTACACCCCAGCACGGTAATGCTCTGCTCTTGTTCCTTTTATAAAATACAAGGAGGCGACAGCCCTGTCCAGGTTTTCTGACAGTAGTATGGTATCTAGAGAGTTCATGTGGATTATGGGAAACATGGTTTCATTTTTCTGCTTTGTCCAAGTTGATTTTGACTATATGGTTATAGTCTGGGGAAGGAGTGACCCTAAAAGCTCCTCTTGAAGCTGTTGCATTTATGTGAGATCATTAAAAATGCACTTGTGAAAGTGTGGTGGCCCAGCCTAGCATTTAAATCTCTTCTCTGTAAAGTGGTGAGATCTTGGTTTCAAACTCTGCTCCAATGAATGTTTAGGATTTTGTTTAGGTTTTTATGAGAAGTGCATATGAAAGCTGCTAGTTCTGCTTATTGTTTCATGGAGAATTGATTTTGTAGGGTTATCTAAAGATGCCTGCTAGATATTGTTTGCAGGAAGAGGGGTAGGGTTTTTTTTTTTTACTGAATCTCAGAGCATTTAGGAGTGGATGAGGCAACTACCTACACTGCAACATCAATATTTAAGCTCTTCTCTTGCTTACTCAGAAGTGGATTCTTAAAACACTGGGAGAGTTAAGTAGTGACTGAACAGGAAACTGGGATGGCAAAAAAGTCCACAAATCCTATTATTGGCCTCTGCAATAGATTTCACATTGGTGATGCGTGTGAACAGACTTTGTTGTGAATAAAACTTGAAAAAACTTCAACCATAAACTTTCCTGTTTTATGCTTGGCCTTTATATCTTCATTTAATTTCTCTAGCTTGACATGAAGCCCTTCACATTCCAATTCCTAATATATATTAGTTCTACAGAGATGATAGATATACTCAGTATTTGAGTAAATAGTGCAGAGTGCTTTAAAATGTCACTTCTGTGTTATTTGAATAGTAGGGTTGTGGTTTATTTTTTTGCAATACTACTACTATCTCTAAAATACTTTTTGTTTTTTTTAACTGATGTGTGGTAATTGCTTTCTTCAGTCTTATGGATGCCGATTAGATAACTTGCCTCTGGCTGTTCTTTGACAGGAAACACAGTTCCATCCCAGGTACTGAGGGAGAGACTCACTGAATTGGAAAATGAAATAGAGAAATTCAGAACTGAAAACACAACTCTTACTAAACTCCGAGAAGAAAGAGAGCATGCCTTGGCAAATTTCAGGTCATTTTTAATTGAAACATTTTGGTGCATTCACTTACACGGTATGTTCAGACTATCATAATGTCCAATTACCAACAGCGCAGGTAAATAATTGATGTGTTCAGTTACAGTGGAGACATAGGTCAAGAAACTAGTTGTTTCTCTATGTATATTAAACTGTGATTATGACTCACACACAAATTGTAATATTAAGAACCCCTGCTAGATTAATATCTTTGAAGGCTTTATTTAGGCGAATTTTGTTCTGAGTGATAACTCAGTCCTAAACTGGTCTTGGAAAACTGACATTCATGCTAACACGATTGATGCTTTTCCTTTGGATTGGAGAATATTTTAATTTGAACTGGGGGATTTACAAGTGACATACAGAGCAGAATAATCATATCTGGTGACTTCAATAAGGCATACCCTACCAAAGTCACTTTTGTTTTGTTCGGAAACGGCATCATGTTGTTGGCTAATGTTTAATTTGTGAACCCCTGCTGTTAGCAGATTCTTTTCCCCGGTACTTTTGGGGAAAGAAGTGTTCTACATCAAACCATTAATTGCTGGACTTCAAGCTAGCCATGTGACAATTCTTACTCCTTAAATAAGTAATACCATTTTATAGCTAAGTCTTCCTGAGGGTAACAGGTGCTGGGTTGGAATCAATGACCACAAAATTCAGAGTCTTCATTTGCTTCCTTAAAATCCAGATTTGAAGTAGTTTTGGGCTAAAACAACAACTTTGTTTTGTAATTATAGGAAAGAAATGGCAGAGTTTCAACAGCAGAAAGCCCAAGAACTGGCTGCAATAGAAGAATATAAAAAAAAGGAAATGAAAAAACTGCAAAAGGAGCGTAAAGTTTTTGAAAAATATACCACAGAAGCTAAAGCAATTCCAGATAAAAAGGAACGTGATGAAATTCAGGTATAAAAATGTGTTACTCTTCTAGTCCATACAGAAACACTTAAATTCATTTAAAGGCAGTTGAGAACAAAATTCTAACTTAATTGATAGCTTGTAAGTCATTTCAATATGCAAACTGTTAGTAGAAATGGCCTGAGGAAGGAACTACAGTCTTCACAATGTTGTTTGATGGTTTTAAGGCAAAACCTCTGAGAAAATGTTTTTGTCATGTTTCCATACTTAAAAACTACTCCTGACTCTGGTAGAACAATCTTCAACTTTGATACAAAATTACTGTAGTTAAGTTGTAAGTCTTTATTCATGGTAGTGGATCAAAGTGCAGACTAGAACTGTACTTCAGTTTTATTCTGTCTATAACTGTTGTATAGTAAGTGTAGTAATCTATAATTTTCAAAGTTACATTTTCTTATTACTTGTAGGTCAGATGTAAGAAATGAGATCTGCTTGTTCCTTCATTGTCGGGATGCATGGTTCATGAGATGTATAGACAAGTCATATTAAACATCACACATTAATTTCCCTCTTCCTTTCCTACAAATTTTCCTTATGGAAGGTCAACAGAGTGAAGTAACATTTGCTTACGTGGCTTGGCACGTTCACATGTGTTCTATGTGGTTGAGTCCTCCCTGTTTGCCTGTGCTGAGATTTTGAAGGGTTGTCTCAAGGGTGGCCATGTTTCATGGAATCATAGAATGGTTTGGGTTGGAAAGGACCTTCAAAGGTCACCTAGTCCAACCCCCACTTTCTGTCTCCTACACTGTCTCAAGTGTATTTGTACTGGCCGATCTGTGAAGTATAAAGGATGCCAAAAGGGCAATAGAGACACTTCCTGTGATTTAAGCTAAGCTTATAATGTTGGTAAAGTAAATAATATCTCTTTCAGGGAAGAAAGCTTCTTTCCTTTCACTTTTTGCCTGATTAAACTGATCTTATTTTTTTGCCATTCTTGTGGGGGTTTTTTGTGCTTGTATTTCTAGTACAACATCAAAATATTTTAATATATTAAAATATGAAAGCTCCTTAATTGATAAGCATGCATTTTTCTAAGGCTTTAAAACAGCAGATTGCGGAGTTACAGGAAGATTTAAAACGAAAAGAGGCAAAATGGTCAACCACCCATCGACGCCTGAAAGATCAAATAGAAGTTTTAGTGAATGAGAATATGGAGCTAAAAGAAGAAGTCAAGATTATGGAGAGGTTTCGTCTAGAAGCCTGGAAGAAAGTAGAAGCTGCTGGAAGCAAGAGGAAAATAGAAAATTCTGGCACTCTAAAAAGAGCAGAATCTGTAAGTTATTGCTGGTTTAAATTCATCTGTGTGAATAGCCTGAATTTTGGATCATAAATTTGGAATCAAACAGCTACAACCTAGATGTTTAGTTTTACTGGACTGACCTTGGGACCTGTGGCAGACACAGAATTTTGTTCATGTCACTTTCTCTCCAAATGTGCAGCATCCCTTCTGTTGAAGAGCTCATCTTAGAAATTCAAAAAGAAGCAATTATAAGATCATAGATTGGATCTAACCTGTGAACCTCTATACCTTAAGGATCAACCAGACAAATCAGGCAGTTCACCATTGTCTAAAGCAGTTATATTTAGTTTTGAAACGGTAACTGTTATTCTGGATTGCTTGTACCAAATTAACATTCTGCAGTTGTTGGTAGCAAGGCAGCAGATAGGGAAAGAATTCCAAAGTACAGCTTGGGCTGCATCACACAAGGCCTTCTGTTGGTTAAATATCAAAAATGTAGTTTGAAGAAAGCTTCCAGCAAATTTCATGGCACATGGTGTATAACTTTTGTTGCTGCTGAATGAACAGTTATGAATAAACATCAGGTAAACCATGAATAATTCCTTTCTTCTAGTGTCTACCAAACAGAGGCCTGAAAAGTCAAACTGCATCTCTGCTTCTTCCAGTACAGAAGTACAGCAAGATAAATGGCAAAAGTTACTCACAGGCAAAAGGTATAAATGTTTGTCTAATCAGAGAATGCTTTAAAAGCAATTTAATGTGGATTTTTTCCTTTTATTAAAAAGAATACATCACCAAGTGTGATAGTCAAAAGTAGGAAGAGAATAGCTGTATGGACTTGAGCATATGGGCAAGATTCTGGAGAGCGCTGTGATGAGACCATTCAGGTCTTTTGGTCATGTCTGGTGCTTTGGGGCTTACCAGAAACTGCATTCTGTAATCCAAAATGGCATGAATCGTTGATGTTCTCCAAGCTGTGGATGTTGAGTAGATGGCCATATTGATAGCATTGGAACTGCTGTGTCTCTTCAGAACCCTCTGTGATCAGGATCTGTTATCGTATGGGCAGTGCTGTAGTGCTGTCCTTGTTCACAGCTAAGAGCAAATGCTGTTGGCAGCCATACCCTTTCCTGTGGAATAATCACGTACAGAAAGTTATGGGAAGGTACTTTTTTGGCATCTCTGGTAGCTCAACTAACCATTAGGTTACCTGTTGGAGGAATATCTTCCAGAACAGAAGCTCTTGCTGGTTTATTTTGGTAATCTTTCTGGTGTGCAAGGAGAGACGCGGGAAAAGTCTGCCAGTCAGTTCCTGTTAAAAGGCTACATTAGTCTTCCTTTATTCATTGTAAGGCAGAAGCAATAATGTTGTCTAGATCCCGGGGGTGGGCAGGAAACTCCTTTGTAAATCTCTACAGAAATGAAATAG
Source organism: Columba livia (assembly GCF_036013475.1). Lineage (NCBI taxonomy): Eukaryota > Metazoa > Chordata > Aves > Columbiformes > Columbidae > Columba > Columba livia. The sequence continues at coordinate 19,816,775 of NC_088602.1, read as the reverse complement.
GAAAGTGCAAATATTAGTCCTGTTGCAGTGATTCTTCAGCTGCAGCTTCTTGCCAACACGTGAAACAATGACACACCCTAGCTGGCTTATGCTAATTCTTTTCATAAATGTACTTTCTGTTTCTACTGCATGTAAATGTAGGTGTCCTGTACAACTTGACCTCCTATGTTAACACTTAAACTGTACTTTAATTTTACTGTCCAAATTAACTTTGTTACATGTATGTGAGTAGGAAAGCTTTCTAGAACATCTGCATCAGCACCTGCTAGTGACAGAAGCAACTCTGAGACAATGACAGCACTAGAAGATTCTTCTAGCACTTTTATGGGAGTAAGTTCTGTATCTTGCTTTAGTTTTTAAGAGGGGAAACCCAAAATAAAACAATAGTTACTTGTATGTAAATGAACATCTGGAGGGTGACTGGTGAAGCTGTGGACTCAACTGCTATGTTCTTCCAGTTTTCTTGTCATACCAGAAAATGGCTACGTAGGTAGTCAGTGCAGAATGTTTTACCTGTGTCTAGTAGTTGCAACATAAAATAAAATAAAATCATAATCTCATGCTCCCTTGAATTTTGCAAAATATTACCTTTTGAGGGAGGGGAAAAAGATGGACGTTTATTATGTTCCATGTAGGGAAACCATGCAAGAATCTTGTGAACAGTTGAATTAATTCTTACATTAATTGCTGTAGGTAGCATTCAGGTTTCACCAAACTTCATCAATTGTTTCATACCTTGAAATGGATGCCTGAAGGCACCTGCGCACTATGCTACAGCACAACACTGAATTCCACTTCAGTCCAGACTGCAGCTGACCACAGACAGTTATTGCCAAGTCTCAGTCTGCCTTACCACCCGATTTATACTAGGAGCTGCATAAACCCCAGACTGTGTTCATGTCTTCCTCCACTTGTCTTCCTCCCCTGATGCTCCTTGTTTCCTAAAATACCTATCAGTCTAGGAAAAAAGGAAAAAAAAAAAAAGTAAAAAGACAAAGCTTGATTTGAGTTTATGCTGAGTTATTGCTGTCATTTCAGGACACCTCTCCTAATGAACCTAACACGTCACTACCATCTGGACCTGCATCTATAGACAGTGAAGAGGTAGAGAGAGAAACTGCTTATCCTGATGGAAAGGTAACATGAGAGCTTGGCACTCTGAAATTCCGCAAGACAGCTGTTCTGGAAGTCGAATGAGAATGTGTGATGGCTCAATACTGACCACTCTGTAATGTATTCATTAGGTTGAAAAGGTTTTGAAAAATGGCTGTCACCTCATATTTTTCCCCAATGGGACATGGAAAAAAGTGGGTTCTGATGGGAAGACCATAACTATAACCTTCTTCAATGGGGATGTGAAACAGGTTATGCCCGATCAAACAGTGGTATGTATCCTACATTGTCTGCACTTTTCTACAAATACTTATTTCCATACACATGTATACACACACAGACATACAATTTCTCACTAGTTAGGTTAAATCTGAACTGTTCTCTGCAGATTTATTATTATGCCGATGCTAAGACTACACATACTACGTACTCTGATGGCTTAGAGGTCTTGCAGTTTTCAAATGGACAAATAGGTAAAGAAATAATCCAACCCAACCAACCCTTAAAATTGCTGCCCATATAAATACCTGCATGTATGTAATAAGCATATTGTCTCAATTTCAGAAAAGCATTATCCTGACGGGAAGAAAGAAATTACATTCCCTGATCAAACTATTAAAAACTTATTTACGGATGGGCAAGAAGAAAGTATCTTTCCAGATGGTACTATTGTTCGTATCCAGCGGTAAGCTTTACCCTTTCGGGTACCCTGGCCTGTTAATGGGAAGGTAGCAGTTAGGGCTTACTGCCAAAGGCAGTATATGGTGACAGATCTATAAGTTTATATTTGCATATATTGTACTATGAACCTGTATTTACTGCTTGAAATGTCTTTTTTTTTTTTTTTCTTTTTGGGAGCTGGGAGGAGACAAAGACTGATTACCTGTGTATTTTCTCCTAGGCTAACCTGAGAGATTTTTTATTTGTCTGTAATTCTAGAGAACATATGAGAACATAGCTGGTGTGGCAAGCAGGTCTGACATCCAAATTGATAGTGCTGAAACATGAAGTTTTAAACTTTTCTTGGACTGTTGCAGCAATAGATTTTGTGCAGAGAAAGTGCAAGAGCAGCTCTCGAGTATAAAGAAGTTATATCAGTTTTGCAGAAACAAGTTTTTCAGTACCAGCCAGCTGGGATGATATTTAACAAAACAGGCTTTTCACAAATAGTGTTATTTTTGTTTTTAAGTTCTTCCTTCATTTAGGCTTGCACATTTAATGTTCATTCTGAGATTAAGCTTGAGCCTATGCATAGTTATTACAATGTTGTGGTTTTTATAAGTACTTACATACATTTATTTACTGCAGAGATGGAAGCAAAACTATAGAGTTCAATAATGGCCAGAGAGAACTGCACACCCCACAGTTCAAGAGACGGGAGTATCCAGATGGTACTGTCAAGACTGTGTATGTGAATGGACAGCAGGAAACAAAGTATGTCTCAGGGAGAGTAAGAATAAAGGACAAGGATGGTAATATTATCATGGACACCAAGTTGTAGGTAATGTCAAAACTGACGGAAGTGTTCACATATTGGCAAAAATAATGTACATTCCTGTAAACAAGAAGAGAAACCCATTGAAGCTTGTGTGTATATATTGTTTATAGTATTCCTGACATAAATTTATTTTTCAGTGGGTGTTACTACATCAGAGCTTTTTGTATTTTTTTCCCACTTCTACTTTTAAGAAGCAATTGATCAGTATTCTGTCATGTGTGGTTTAAAGGGTCTATTTTAAAATCAGCTGTCAATGAAAATTCATCAAATAGCAGTATATTATCTTTTTAGAAGATTCCTCAATCCAAGGTAAGACAGTTGTGCTGTTGGAACCCCTGCTTTGGTGAAATACAGCAGAGGGCCAGATTTAAGAGTCTGGTTCTCAGTCTACTTATTGCTTGACTTAAAAGAGTAAAGGAATAGTAGCACTCCTTTTCAGTTAATCTAAGGCTATTCTTCTTCCCTCATCATCTTATTTTATTTTAATCTCACAGTTAAGAGGCAATAGCATTAGCAGACCCCAAGTTCTGTTCTGTAAACTGCTCTTCTATATTCATAAGGCCAGGACAGGTGAGGCTATGGGACAGTTTAATGCTTCAAGCTACTCAGAAATGGGACAGGAAACACCAGAAACCAACAAAGGCCATCTCATCCCATTCTTCCACCTAACGGGCATTTTTAAGATGACTTGCCTATTAAAATTCTACATTATACAAGCAAAGTGATACTGCTAGTGTCTGCTTGAACTCTGCAGTGTAGTGGATGCTGAAAAGTTTCATTCTCTTACACAGTAGAAGATGCTTTTTTCCCCCTGTCCCCTCCCTTTCTCCTCTTTTCTTTCACCTGGGGGCCGGGGGAGGAACAACTAGCAGTAGTGCAAACTATGCTCACTCAGAGCTAGAAGTTGCTTGTTGGGTGGACAGGCAGGTCCTGGCAATCTTAAACAGCACTTCTTTTGTAATTCAGGGCAAAGTCTCTTTCAAGATGGTTGATAAGCAACTTCTTTTTAAAATGAAAATAAGGAAAAATGTATTGTCAAGATGAGCATATGACAGCTTGATGGGATATCTGCAACAGCATGTAGCACATGTCTGATTAATACCAGAATATGTACTATAACTGTGAAAGGATTCTTCCACTGCTAGTGTAAACACGTAAACTACCCTTGCAGTACACCTGAGCAACACTGCTGAAAGAAGCTTTGTACTCTTGATTTCATGGGATCTTGAGGGAAGAGACAAGCATAAGGTATGTGCACAAATATGGGAACAAACTGAAACAGAGGAGGTTCTCTTTGAACATTAAGAAACACTTTTTTACTGTGAGGGTGATTGAGCACTGGAGCTAGTTGCCCAGAGAGTTGTGGAGTCTTCATCATTACATTTTTCTTGATAATCTAGACAATATTCTCCAGGCCAAGACTGAAAGGGGCTAAGCTTTAAATGTAAAAGATACACTATGCTAATACAATAGAAAGACATATAAAGAAACCTCACATATTATAGCAGCAAAGGCAAACAAGCTTTTATATGCAAGCTTCTGTTTATTCCAACACGTTCAAATGAACAGTGCAGCTCCAGTAGGAAGAAAGTGCAAAGCCAATCAAAACACATCCATCTCATCACAACTGAAAACAGAAACCAGAGCAGCCAATACAAACATGTTACAGAACAAAGACAGTAACACCCCCCTGCCCCAAATGTTCACTCCCCATTCCAGACTCTGGTAACAGACTTCTCCAGTGCCAAATATGCCTGAAACAAACACAGATTATATCACAGTAATAAAGTTATCTTCCCTTCAAGTCTTCTAACAAGGTACCAGAACAAATACACCAGCTTTTTATCTATTTCTTTACTACTGACATTAATTCCATGAAATTATGTGAAAGATATCATAGAACAATACTTAAGGCTCTAAGGTCAAAAGAGATTGAGACATGAGTATATCATTTCACTATTTCAAGATTCAAAAGTTTTTGGAACATTATCTGTAAACATAGATTAGAAGAGTTCTTATTAAATGGGAGGGAAAATGACTACTTAACAGAGTTGGCCAATAAATCTGAAAATCCTTGTCTCCAGTATTCTCTGTAGACAACACATATTGTAAAGCTTTTGATTTAAAATATTCCATGTTTCACTAGATGTACAGACATCCAATTGCTATAATGGATCTGTCTGAGAACCAGTGACACTGGACACGGAGATCAAACGCTGAAAATGAAGAAAAACAATTAATTTTGATTGTTTGGGCAGAATACACTGCCCCACATCTGCAAATTACCTTTTTCAGTTACTAGCAGCAAAAGCTCTGTTATATTGCCTTAGGGCTCTTTGTTTCAGTACCTGTTCATTCTTAAAGCTATACTGTAGACTTCAGTAATGCATATGGAAAGATTTTTTTTTTAAACAGCATTTTGTTTTATTAAAAGAGGGGAAGTGTAGACAGAAGGGATTTAAAAAACAAACAAACAAAACCACCCCACAAACTCCCAAACCCCCCCTCTAGGTATTAACATTACTGACAGTTGACACTTTGCTTAAAACTTCTGAAATTGTACTTCTGTAACTAGTATGAATTTGTAGTTCACATGCACTATACTTACATGTCACTCATCCAAATCTGCAAGTCCCATTTCTATCAGTTTCATATGAACTAAGTTTTGGTCATCTCCATACAAGGAAATGGTGACCTCTGGTGAAACAGCCTGAGAAACAGAAGTTGACAAACTTGAGAGCAACAGATTTAAATCTCAAGCTAACCAATAGTCAAAGTGGTTTTACTGGCTACACTCACTGCCTAAATGTAACTCTGCATATAGAAAGAACACTTTGTTTTTAAGTAAACAGGTTTAAAATAACAGGAATGCTCAAAAACTTTTTGATTGCAGGATTAAAAAGAGCACCACATGACATTCTCTCTTCAGCAGCATTCTTTCATGGTAGATGTTCACAATTTTAAATTGTGAGGGTTCATGGTAAAACAAATACTCAAATTATACTCAAGAGTGCTAATAAGAATTATGGGCTGAGCAAGAACTAGGAGAATAAAAAAGTGTTTCTCACAAGGATGGAAGCAGAAAGCTGTTTTCCTTCAACACACTCCATCATAGCCCACAATGCTTCCACACTCCATTCTGGGGAATAAGGAATCCTTTTCTTTTCTTCGTCATATAAAGCAGGCTTAAATCCAGCCAACAGAGCTCGTACTGCCTGAACAGGGTACTTAAGCAGATGATAAGGTACGTGACGCAATCTACAACAAAAATGAAAAATGTTTGCCTGCCAACAATCCACCTGTCAAGCTAAACTCTCAGTATGGCCATGAGTATAGCTTAATGGTTCATGTGATAGATTTACAGTGTGGAAACTGGGATCAGAGTCTCTGCTTTACAATACCATGCTGGTGGCAGACCAAACAATTAATCAGGTACAGCTTGGCCCTCTGAAGGACTTCAGCACAGGAACCATGAAGAAGCAAGGCCAGTATCACACAGACCCCTCAGCCCACCAGGCACACCGGCTCCCCACTACAATGCACAGATTTGAGCACAGGAATGCAAACCAAGTCATCACAGTTAAAGCTCTAAATTTGGTGTGTCTGGAAAATGACACAGGCCTTGTGCTCCCAAGTGCTTCATGCTTGGATGGGCTCTAGGCATGCTACTGGAAACAGGTGCCTTAGTTTTGTTATTATTATCTCCCAGTTCTTCTATCTTTCTACCCCAGAAGCAAGGGAGTGTATGAGGCTCAACAAGGCCAAGTGCCAGGTCCTGGACTTGGGTCCCAACCCCAGGCAGTGCTACAGGCTTGAGGAAGAGTGGCTGGAAAGCTGCCTGGTGGAAAAGGATCTGGGGGTGTTGACTGACAGCTGGATGAACATGAGCCAGCAGTGTGCCCAGGTGGCCAAGAAGGCCAACAGCTTCCTGGCTTGTATCAGGAATAGTATGGCCACCAGGGCCAGGACAGTGATCATCCCCCTGTACTCAGCACTGGTGAGGCCGCACCTCGAATCCTGTGTTCAGTTTTGGGCCCCTCAGCACAGGAAAGACATTGAGGTGTTGAAGAGTGTTCAGGGAAGGGCACCAAAGCTGGTGAGGGGTCTGGAGCACAAGTGTGATTAGGAGTGGCTGAGGGAACTGGGGCTGTTCAGCCTGGAGAAAAGGAGGCTGAGGGGAGATCATCTCACTATCTACAACTACCTGAAAGGAGGTTGTACCATGGAGGGTGTTGGTTTCTTCTAAGTAGCAAGTGATAGGACAAGAAGAAATGGCCTCAAGTCACACCAGGGGAGGTTTAGATTGGATATATGGAAAACATTCTTAATGGAAAGGGTTGTCAGGCATTGGAACAGGCTGCGGAGGGAAGTGGTGGAGTCACCATCCCTGGAGGGGTTTAAAAGGGAGGATGGTTCCTAGGGACATGGTTTAGTGCTAGAGTTAGGTTAGGTTATGGTTGGACTCTATGATCCTGAGAGTCTTTTCCAACCGAAATGATTCTATGAGGGGGAAGCAGAGGAAGTGCAACCCTGAAATAAAATACACACTCTTTCTCATGATCCTGACAGTTCATGAAGCAGGAAATCTGTTCAAATGCCCATTTTGCCTTATCTTCATCAAGGACTTGTAGATCCTCCACGGAACTCATGAGCAAGTCAATGTGATTAAGCAGTATATATATAAAGTGCTTCAAGAGCAAAAATTCAGACAAACTTAGGGGATCCTAAAAGCCTAGGGTGTCAGAGACGCTTAGCTGACATCTGTGTGTCAGCACAGGAGCAGTTCCCAGAGCAGCTCAGCACCAGACAGAACAGGGATCTGAACTTCCAATTTCCACACAAGCAGCACGGGCTGTGTCTCACTCAGATATGCCCTTATCTTATTCCCCAGCTGTGTTCTATGCAGATTGCAGTCACATAGGATCAGAGGATTTGTTTGTACACCTGGAAGGCTCCATCCCTATTTTGTGTAAGCTCCTTGGGTACAAAAGCAGATCAGAAGCCTGAGCCTACTTCACAGAAACACGATATTGTAACAATGGCCTTCTCAGAACAACCCAAGAAAGAGAAGCAGGTGCACAACCCCATACCCTGCAGACAAACTATTTAACCAGCCAACCAACCTTCTCTACAACTGAAATCTAATGCTAAATTATTAAAAATAATATATCTAGAGTTATATAAAAATAAATATTAATAATTGTAAAATATATACACTTATAAGTAAGTACAGATTTCACAAGTGTATACTTATAGACACACAGACATTTTACATGCATTTTTTTTCTTATGTATTTACCTGCTTGCAGGGACAACCGAAAAATTACCATAGTCAACAAACTGAACCAGGATCTTAACAGGGTCAAATTCTTCAACAGACAGGAGCTTTGCTCTATACCAGAAACCATCCTGGTATTCTACAAGACAAGGCATACCTGTAAATAGAAAAAACAAACAAAAAACAAAACAAAAAAACAAACAAAAGTATGACAAAACACCCCAAAATATACTCACAGTGCAGTACAAACTAACTGAACTTGAAAATACATTTTACTCCATGACTGAGATATTTTTTTTTTCTTCTCTTATTCGTGCTATTTTGTTCTATGCACCCTGCAATTCCCTCTGAACTCCCATTCACAATCATTGGTATGCAAGTAGTTTATCTGTCTCGCACAGCAATCACAAAAGTTAACAGAAAATTGCTTGGTACCCTTCCAACCTGGTATTCTATGATTCTATGGAAGATAACATCCAAACTGCTTAACTTTTAAACTTTTTGACTTTGACTCATCTGCACATTTAATTTAGTAAACAGACCGATCTGTAAGAGAGTAGACAATAGTCTGGAGGACAGAAAGCAGATGCTGCCTAAAACCTCAAGCAGAATGTTTCTAGTTGGTAGAATCAAGTACTGGTTTCATCACAAAGTTTTAGACCCACATACTTTACATTAGTTTAAGCCCAAAAACTGTGGACAAGAGAATTAAAGCCCATGCTTTGCCTTAATGTAGAAATCCAGAATTAAAGTGAAGTGAGACTATTTAGGGTTCATCTAATTTCTGTGATGCTCTTTAGGGTTCATATAATTTCTAACTCTTGGTAACATGATTTGCTGTACATAACTTGCACAGAATTTATTAGCAAGATTTTCACAGATAACAGCTTCAGTCACCTTAAGTGAAAAGTTTTATTTTTGCTGTATGCAGTCAGTTCATCAACTTTCATAAACATCAGTCTGAGTTGTTTCCATCTTTTTTTTTTGTTTAGCAGAATGAGAGAAGCCTCAATTCCACAAAAAGTAAAAACATATGATTATAGTGTAACATACAATTGTAGTGTAGTGTTCCTCCTTACTGTCCGAAAGTTTTATTTAAAGATATACAGAAACAACTATTCCTATTCCTCAAAAATAATTTCAGGCTTTTTTAAAATCCACAAGAAACAACAGGGAAAATAAACACACTAATATACCTGTTTGGAAGTGTGTTACAAGAGGAAAAGACTCCACACACTTATTGCACCATTTCAGGGCTTCTTCAAGGCTCTCCAACTCCGAGTCACAGCTGGCATCTCCCTCTGGGGCAGATGGCGGCAGGGGGCTCTCAGAAGGCTCAAAGCAAATATAGACCTACTCAAAGAAAAGCCTCTCTATTACAAGTTTTGTGGATGACTTAAAACCTACAAGTTCCATCAGTGGTCAACGATTATTACAGAAGATTACTCATTCCCAGCTTTGAAGCTTTCAACACATCCTTGCTCCCCTTTCTTCTGTCCTCAATTTAAGAATAATTTCATACTTACACCAATTTTTTTTCCAAAAGCAGAAGAGTCTCATGACTTATCAACACCACATGAATGAATGGAATGCACATATCAGACAATATACCTATGTAAGATTTCACAGCTATTTCTTGCTAGGATTCCTCCCTTCTGCTACTTGGTACATAATATCACTTTCATAATATCAAACCAAAGATTAATTTTAAAGTTGATGAAAGAAAAACTTTTGAAATGGTGTTTGGTTTGCTATACAATGACATTCAATTCACCTCATTTATAATGCTGTAGGACAAGGAAATGAAAGTTTAAACAACGAACACAAGCAAATTAAAATCTATAGAACAGCTTCTAACTGAAATGCCTTTAAAAAAACCCAACCAACCAAACCTTCCCCTCTCCAGCCCCCCCGCCCCAAAAAACCAGAATAAAAACAAAACAAAAAAACCCAGAGCCATTTCAGAACATTATGATATTCTACGAGTAGTCCAAACAAATTAATGAGTAGGTTTTTATTTTTTCTAAACTCAGCATTATAATTCACTAGCCAGGATGACGGTTTCCGTTCCCCAATTTGTACAGAATGTAAGCAAGCTGTAACTCCATCATGCAACTGCTACTTAAATCTGTAAGAGTACAGAGCAGGATCTAGTGTTTACAATTATCTACCAGGAGCAAGAGCTCTAATCATTTGTACAAAAGGAACCAAAAAAAATATTCATTATGATGTTTCTCCCATAAAAGAATTAACAGAATACACAATTTAAGAGAAGCTGTTTTCTAAGATACCAAAATACTTCCACCTTATTTAGTTAAAACAGTTCTGAATTATAGAATCACAGAATCATTTTGGTTGGAAAAGACCTTTAAGATCATCGAGTCCAACCATTAATCTAACACTGCCAAGTCCGCCACTAAACCATGTCCCTAAGCACCTCATCCATACATCTTTTAAACCCCTCCAGGGATGGTGACTCCACCACTTCCCTTCGCAGCCTGTTCCAATGCCTGACAACCCTTTCCATTAAGAATGTTTTCCATATATCCAATCTAAACCTCCCCTGGTGTGACTTGAGGCCATTTCCTCTTGTCCTATCACTTGCTACTTAGAAGAAACCAACACCCTCCATGGTACAACCTCCTTTCAGGTAGTTGTAGACAGCGAGAAGGTCTCCCCTCAGCCTCCTTTTCTCCAGGCTAAAAAGCCTCAGTTCCCTCATCATCAGACTTGTGCTCCAGACCCCTCACCAGCTTTACTGCCCTTCTCTGAACTCTCTCCAGCACCTCAACGTCTTTCCTGTAGTGAGGGGCCCAAAACTGAACACAGGATTCAAGGTGCGGCCTCACCACTGCTGAATACAAGGGGACGATCACTGCTCTGGTCCTGCTGGTCACACCATTCCTGATACAAGCCAGGATGCTGTTGGCCTTCTTGGCCACCTGGGCACACTGCTGGCTCATGTTCATCCAGCTGTCAATCAACACCCCCAGGTCCTTTTCCACCAGGCACTTTCCAGCTACTCTTCCCCGAGCCTGTAGCGCTGCCTGGGGTTGTTGTGACCCAAGCGCAGGACCCGGCACGTGGCCTTGTTGAACCTCAGCCCAACAATCCAGCCGGTCCAGATCTCTCTGTATGGCCTTTCCACCCTCCAGCAGATCAAAACTCCCACCCAACTTGGTGTCATCTGCAAACTTACTGAGGGTGCACTCATTCCCCTTGTCCAGATCATTGATAAACAGATTAAATAGAACTGGCCCCACTACTGAGCCCAGGGGAACACCACTCGTGACCAGCCACCAACTGGATTTGACTCCACTCACTCCAAGGGTATTTCAAATAAGAGTTGATTCAGATAGTTGCATTGTACAACCATCTGTATCAATAACTCAGTAGCATTTTGCAACCTTACTAATACTTTTTTATATTATCTAAAATTTTTAGTCATGTTTTCCTTTTCACCAGCATGATGGGACTGCAACAATTCTTGCCTGCAATATACATGAGATGTTTACAAAACGTACCTCCTTAGGGGACACCAAATGGGTAACTCTGACAGGAAAGATATCTCCTGGATCAGGCAGCGGTGGCAACGTGTAGGAAGGCGAATCAGAAACATCTCCTTCAATTAGTTCCTGGACCAAGACAGACTTTAGTCAAGCATCATGTTTAGTAACAAAATGCAAACTAGCTTTGGCATGATTTCTGGTTCAAAGGATTTATCTAATAATGTAAACAGTGTGTCCTTGATGAAAAAACTATTAATCAACATTTCCTTTCAATACTTACTAGGTTTTAAAAAAAGTTTTAGCTATAAGACAACAGAACTAGTTAATGAACATTTTAAAAATATAAATAACGTATCTTTGAAATGATCCTAACATACTGACTTGCTAGCTTGATTACCATTAGTTCAAAAATGCATTAAATATGGAATTCCCTTTAAAGAGATCAGCACCTGCACCTCCTCCTCCCCTTGATTACTTACCTGAAAACAGATTTGAAGCAATGAAATAGAGTTACAAAACTATAAAATGATAAATTATATACTCTAGCTATACTTTATATAATAACAGTATCCTTTAATGAATGCAGCTTATTCATTAGCTTGTGAGGATGGCTGCTTGGTCCCTACAGCTAAACCCAGAGCAGATTCTGTTTCAGTGCTCTCAGAGCTGCAGCTTCCCACTTCTGCCCGTCCAGAGGTTCTGCTCCTGGGATGAACTTCAGCTCTGGATGCCTTGCTCCTTTTCTGGAGCGACTGAACACCTCCAACATTTGCTTTCTTATGAATTGTTCTGAACCACTTATTCCTGGAATGGATCTGAGTAATCTTTTTAATGTTAGAATAACAACAGCAAAAGACACACACTGAGAAAAAAAATAAATCTCACCAGCTCTGATATGTCCTGACCATCTTCAACAACACAGTACTTCTGGTATGCCATGAAGGAAGAAAGTGACATTCCTCCACAATACAGGTTGATGGACAATTTGCCCCATGGGTTATCTGGTAGTTCCTATTTACACAAGAGAAAATTAGACTATAATAGTAATAGCATGACTGAGCTTTTAGAAATAGTGACCAAGAAATTTAAACTTGTCATTCCTATATGCACCATACTCATTCATCAGAGATGCAAAACCAGTAAGGATGGCTATTAACATCAGCTATGGCAGAAATGGGAATATATCTATCTCTGGAATGGTGGCACCAACTACTCAGCTTAACATTGAAACATCCCATGTTTACTCACTCAACAATACACCCTTGTCTTCAACAATTTATCATTCGGAATTGAACTACCTGAAATTACAGCTTTTCTGACAACACAGATTATGTGTTTGATTATAATGTTAATCCATTAAATTAAGCATGACCAGACTTAATTATGCCAAATTTTAATCACTTGGAACTGAATTTAGAAGAATTTATGCAGGTAAGGTAGGTAAGTTGCTTTTCAGAATGACAACACAGAATACAAAAAGGACCAAATAATATTAATACCTCTAAAGGACACACTAAGGCCCAAAAACTATTTGTAAAGTCAGAAGCGAAACAACTTTAACTTTGGATTTTGTTCTAATAAATACATTTACTGCTATATTCCTTCACCTATTATTCTTAATGAAAGTTAAAATTAAAATAAAAAAAAAAAAGAAAAAAAAAAAAGCCTCATTCCACATCTATGAATAAATTAAGCTACCTGAACATGTATTTCAACCTCTTCATTTGTAAGTAGTTCTTGAAGGCAATTTACTGCATCCTGCTGCCAAAAATTTCCCATCTGTTTGGTAAAAAGCAAGAAACCTCCAGACATTAAGATGCTGACAAGTAATACTCTTGCTATTCTTAACACAGTAAGAGGAAAATATGTGTCTATAATTTAAAAAACTTATTTGAAAACACACATCATTAGTTTATCTACAACAGTATAAACATTATCTGCTATTTGGTACACTAAAACTCAGTGTGTGACAAAGCCAAGCAGCAATTTTCAGATGTTGAAGTGGCTTAGAAAGAGATTCTGTTTGCCCAGTCTGACCTTTACTACATACATAATAATGTCTGTGTGCACAACTACCTGAAGCATAATCCAAAGATAGAGAATGACACTTGAAGATAACACACAACTGAAAACACAGGATACTTTAATACTTATTTTATTCCCTGCAGTATCTGTTTGCCTCCCAACCTCTAGGCTTTCAAGTCTGTCTTTCTTAATCTATCAGTTGAACTGCTTCCAGCAATAAAAAAAGCTTTCTTTAAAAATAAGTTTACAATTAAGGTAGTTGTTTCAGCAATTCACATGTACTAAATACACCAATCAAATTTGAATATGTGAAGATGTTATTTACATATCAATTACTTACTAACAAAATCCCCTAAAACAATTCACTTGTATTGGCTTAGCATAACAGATTGTTTCCTACACAGCTCAGTTCAGAATAACAGAAACACTTTGCAGGGCTTGATGAATTACAATTTTCTGGCCATTCTGCAATAAGAAACCCAGGCCTTATTTCTCCTTGCTGCTATTGCAAAATGGACTGTCATTCAGAGTACCGTCCTGCCAACTATTGCAGTGTCCTGTCTCACAAATATTTGATTCCAACGACAGCTGCTTTTGAAGTGCAGTCACTTCATAAAGCAATCCAGCATTTCCTCATAAAGGCTGTGGTGCTGAAATGATTCTCATCAGCTATTGTCAGAATTCTCATAGGCAAGAAAAAACACCAATTAGTCTCAGCCTTTGTATGACTAAGCAGTGTAGCAATTTGAGTAACTACCTACTAAAATGTCTTCAAATTTACCACTACTCACTGGCACTGTCTTGTAGAGCTGACATGGGATGCAAAATGGAGGAATACCAGTATATAATGTAGTTGGATACAGATGACACTGAGGAATCTTCTCTATGCAGCCATGGTCTATGTACTGTACCTATATGAAAAGAAAAGCTATCCTGAAATAACCCCTATTTATTTAGTCAAGTTTAATTAGACAAAGTGTCCATTTGCAGCATTTGCTTTTCTGGAGAAAAAAATAATGGTTTGCTGATAGAGTATGTGATGTGACAACATGGAAATGGAGAAAAGGATTAAAAATCTGGTATGGCAGATTAAAAGTTCAGTTTCTAAACTTGTCTTGCAGGAGATCCTACCTTTTGTGTAATAACCTACAGCAGTTTAAAATTGAAAAAAATATAAAATTTGTGAACTAGTATAACATGAAACTTGCAAATCTGCATTCAAAAAGCATGAGCAGACTCAAGAGTTTAGGTTAGATTAACTGCTAATTAGAAAATGTACCTGTACACCTGTGCAGCAGAAAAAATTCAAAGTGGCCACTACTTTTTGGGTGGGGATAGGGTGAGGGGAAGCTAAACCTACGTGTTTTCAAAGCATTCTGCATACAATAACAACAACAAAAGAAGAAGAAAAAACTTACAGATGATCAAGAGTAGCTTTTTACTTAAGAACGTTTATAATCACCAGGAATACTATGGGAAAAATTGTGACAACTGAAAATAGTCAGATGGAATTAATCTTTAAAATGAATGTAAAAATCAGGACAGTTATCACACTTTAAAGCAGAACAAACATTTAGATAGTCAGGCCAGCTGAACAAAAACAGATGTGATCATAAATTTATTTTAGAGGATTATATTATTTGCCTTTTTTTTTAAAAAAAAAAAGCCATACATGCGCACATGCTCATGCACACCCCCCCCACCCCATAATCAAACCTACCTGGAGAGTACTACCGCAGACCTCTACAACTTTACCTCGATACCACATGGTATCTGATCCTCTTACAACACAAGCTTCTCCCTTTTTCCAGCAGTAGGGTTCCAGAAGACCAAGGCATTTGAAGTTACTTTGTATTTCAGTCATCAGTTTGTTTAGTTCAGTTTCTGGGGGCAAGGAAATAAAAAAAATAAATTCAAAATAGTCTATAGCATATTAGTGTAAATCATTTCCATCACTAGAACCCAGTAGATTCAGATGAAGACATGTATAAACATAAAATATATATGGTGCTCCAAACAATACTTACCAACACTCACACAATATATATGTTCAATGTCTGGTATATGCAAACAGGTTATTACTTAATGAAGAAAGTAAACTGCATTCCCAATTGCAAAGCCATTAGTAATTCTGGATTTTTACCTCAAAGAAGGGTCTATAAATTTTGCAACTGACACCTTGGCAGCAGTAATACAAGAGCCCCTCTGTGAACAAAACAAGGAATTCCCAGAGGCAGTTGTAGGACACCACGAAACAACAAAAACAGTGTCCAGGAGACCCTCTTCTGCTATGGGTAGAGTCTACAGAAACAGCTGCAAGAACACAACAGTCTCGGGCAAATGGGGTTACTGTGCTTTGAATTTCAGCGCTTTATTATATGATCTAATAGTCAAAGCTGTTAAAAAACCTTTAAAAAAATTAATGTTCTCACACGGAAACATTTATCTAAAGCACAACATACTATGATGGTACTGAAGACTGACACCGCATCTGTCAGATGAAAATGAACCTCTTTCAAACAGTACACACAGAGAATACTAACAGCTACAGAATCTATCACAACACAAATAAAGAGCCCAAGGAAACTGAGTACTGAGCTCGTACTGAAGGAAAAATTCCAGTAGTATTTAAGAACCAGGATAACTTCTGAGAATCTTTAGGACTGTATCCTCATTATTATTGGTAAAATGTATCACAATCTCAACATTATAAACTAAAGCACTTACTGCTTTACCTAATACCGCCTAGACAAGAGAGGCAAGTACCCTGCCTGTCCAAGCGCTTAGGGTTTGATTTCTTGGCTGGGTGGCAGGAGAGCCAATGCTGATGGCTCTATAAGGACAGGGGTCACCTCCTGGGGATTTGGGCTTGCTCTGCTGGGGGGCTGCGGGACACCTCCCCACCGCTGCAGAGAACAGGGTGTATGGGCACCCCTTGCCCCCCCACCAAAGGCCTCATCACCTCCCAACAGCAATCCTCCCCAAAAAGAATCTTCCAGAACCATGTTCTGATACAGAACACATATACAATAACAGAACACAAATCTGGTATATTCTAATATACCAAATCTACCAGATTAATTGACAAAAATTTATTTTCTTCTATGTAATCTTACCAAATGATTTTGGTACTATGTAAATAGTTCCATCATGTCCAACATGGCTTACTACAGCTTGAAAAATTTTTGCTTCGGGTATAATGGGGGATTTATATATTTCATCCATTCCTGAATGAAGCAGTGCCTTATTTGTTTCACGTGATTTTTGTTCAATTCCTGAAACAGTGACATTTTCCTCTGGAGCAACGCTGTTTCTTGCACATGCAGTTTTGGAATTGCAGCCGTCCAGTTGTGTGTTCTCTTGCTCTAAACATGCTTTAAGATGTTCCTTGGAGTCTGAGCAAGCCACAGCAGCTTTATCAGTTCTAGCAGATTCAACCAAATCATATGAACATATTAACTGACACAGGATTTGCAAAGTGCAAAAGAATAAAATGACAGAAGTTAAAAACCAAACATACAAAGATAGCAAATGCTTGTTAAAATACCATCAAACATCTCATCTACTAATTCAGAGAACTGAAACACGCAATGGATACAACTAATGATGTTATATAAGTTCACTAAAAATGGAATTCTGCTGCTACATATGTTATAGAGGACACTGCAAATTTTTGTTTTACTTATTAACTTATGACGATGTGAATACAACAGTCTGAAAGAACATAAAAGTATCCAAACCTTCTG
Source organism: Columba livia (assembly GCF_036013475.1). Classification (NCBI taxonomy): domain Eukaryota; kingdom Metazoa; phylum Chordata; class Aves; order Columbiformes; family Columbidae; genus Columba; species Columba livia. Next base: position 19,799,606 of record NC_088602.1, on the reverse strand, counting down.
TTTCTAAAAGCCAAACCCATTTTAATAAGGTGTTCTGAAATATCAATCAATCGTCCTGTTTCATCTCTGCAAATAATTTTCACAGGCAACGTCCAAGCCACATCACTTTCCTGGAAAAAATGAGAGAGCTGGACAACACATCACAATCTGCATTTCTTCTAAACTACCAGCGTATTTTTCATTTTATTGGTACTGACTGCAAATCAGATGTCATTGAACAACTGATACCTATATCAGAAGACAAAATTTATTTAAGCCATGTCACATATCATTTTATCAACTGTTCTAAACATGACATTAAAATAAAAAAGGTACCAGAACATAACCTTTCTTCTTCCCATAGCTGTTCTATTAGAATGAACTGCCAAATACTTGTTCTCCTCTAGTAGGAGCTTTAAACCCACTCATAAGTAACTTTTCTCATCAGTGCTTTTATTTCTAGACACTCTGTAAAACCTCACTGGCAGCTGCCAACAGACACTAAGCAATTAAGCCATCACAATAATTCAGAAGAAATCAATTACTAATGATGTTCGTACAGCATTGGACTTGTTCTTTCAGTTTCTAAGGCTTGAAAACTAATATAGTAGTTACTGAATTTTTTTCCTCATTAAGAACATGGGCATCTTGCTCATCTCTCCATAAAAGCTGCCAGCATGAATGATCCCAAAGATGTAAGTATTATTCTTTTTCAGTAACTAAAGATATCTAAGACTGTATTCTTTCTACACTGGGTAGCCAAGCTGCTCTAGTGCTCCAGTGAATAATGAAAATAAAGCAGAAAAAATAAAAAGCATCTTTTATCCTGCAGCAAACAGGAGTCCAAGCAAGTTCCACTCAGGACTTTTTTTGAACAGTGAAAATATTCAGAAAAAAATTAACAGACAACCTGACAGAAGTTTTACAAAGACCACTGCTTTTGAATACAAACCTGTATGATCATTTTGACTTCTGCCCCAGTTAGGTAATAGGACAAACATTCACACACTGTTGCTGTCCACTGTGTGCTTCCACCTGTTGGTCTAACATAAAACAAATTGTTATCTCCTTTAGTACAAGAGAAGTTTGTGTCTCCTGAGCTAAAGCACAAACCCTTCCCTCCACTGAGTTCTGATTTGTTTGAAACTGCCTGTCTTTTTTCCACTGACAGTACAATCTGCCTTACAGTCAACAGGAAAAAGAAATTGTTATTTATCTCTAGATCTGTTTGACAGGAAGAATTAAAAAAAGTAACCACAAAACTTCAAAACTGAAGATCATGAATCCCAGAAGCATGACATCTGTCTTAACAGAACAAAGGAAAATCCATACTTCATCTGTAAATGCAGCTTTTCATGTTTACTCAGGGAATGGGTATTACAAACATGGCTGTATTTCTTTGCAATATAGACAGCACATAAACAAATGCACAGGAGAATACCCTGGTTCTCTCTCTTTTCTACAGTCCAGAAAAGAGACCTCCTTCACATCTTCACAAGATCTAATTCATCTCAAATTCCAAGCCAAGGCCAAAGCATTCAGTAAAGTAAGAAAAACCTCTATCAACTGTACAGTATTCATCCTATAAATATTCTTTTTCTATAGCACAGTTTCTGCTTTACTGATATGTAGCATAACCCTTGAAAAAAAACCCGAACAAATCTTTATAAAACAAATCCCAGCTGCCAACCTATTTCTTTTTTATTCAAAAAGCAAACCACATCCAAATCTTAGATAATCAATGCTAATACAGAAAAATATTGTTATGTCATTATTAGGTTTCTAAGACTGCTACTCAGTATAAGGGAAAGGCTACCTTATATCTGCCAAGGAACATTCTACTGCTAATTTCCTAATTATCTTCATGTTTTCCTCAAGTTTTCTCAGGCAGCTGATATCCACTGTTTTTTCAGCTCCAAAATCATAAAGAATTACCTTTTGCAGACAAGAAACACAATGAAACAACAAAAAAAACCCACCTCTTAGTGTTATCTGTAACGAATAATAATTCAACGCACACCTAAATAAATAAACAAAATTCAAACAAGCATTACCAGGATTCAATAAATGGCCTTTGCACTGACGTACCCCATCGCACAACTGAAATGACTGCCACAGTGTACCAAGAGGACAAAACACACAAGTGTGCTCAAAACAGAAGCTGTTACTTAAATAAGAAATTTTCTCTTTCTCTGCTTCAGTTATGTTGATGCATTTATATTTGCAAACCTAGAAATACTGAAATAGTGACCCTCCAACCCTCGCTTTTTATTCTGACGTGATAAAAGTTATTTGATGGCTCTTAGCCTTAGAAAGCAGATTGTGCAAGCCAGAAGTATAGAAAGTCCCACTTCTGCCTCCTACTAACAAGACCCATGGGGATAATTGATGAAGGTGGAGAGAACCAATGCTAATTCAGTGCTGGATTATCTGTCTCATTAAAAAGACACTCTGACTTTTGAACTGAGTAGTTATCTATTCACAAAATGCTTCTTCTGATGCTCCCTACCCTTTTCAAATGAGTGCAACAAAATGCATGCTTAAAGCATTGCTGCATGAGAAAGTACTATGGAAAATGTTACCCTTGCATGGCACCATCATCATCAGTTTAGGGTTCCAGCAACAGCGTGACCGCAGGTGTTCCTGTGGTGGGGCACTCAGTTCAACCGGCTCCATCTCTCAGCAAGGATCATTAAGTGTGAATTCATGGGACCCTCAGATTCAGCTTCTGGAATCTAAGCTGTTAGGCTATAGCTTGGGAACCTGTGCTACGTTGCAAAGCATGGTGTAAACATACATAAGTCAAACCTCATGAGCCTTCCTCAACTACCAGGTTCCCTGCTAATGGAGTCTGTGCTTTGACAAGACCGTGATCTTAGTTGCAGCAATATACAATAGAACTTAAACTCTCAACAAAAGCAAAACACTGCATGAGAAAACACTAACATAAAAGCAGCAAAGATTCGATATTTTTTCACTCATGGAATGCTTAAAGACTTTAGAAATACAAGTATGAACCCTCTTATGATAACAAGTTTACCTCTACACTTGTTTCAGAGACAATCCTGATTATTTGACCTCTTTGCCACTGTTTCAAATCATGTATGTAAACAGCACAACGCATATTACTTTCCCACTTCATGGACTGTGGTTGGGAGTCTTTGTAGATTGAAGCCATCGTCTCCTGTAAACTGACATTAAAAAACATGCTTTTCTAGTGGTAAAATTTTATCCAGTGAATAACAGGTTTATTTAGTCCATTGCTGCTTAAGTAGCATACAGTGAAGTTTAATAACTGTTTAACAGACACGTAGTATTGTAGTTTTTCCTCACGACATGTTAGAAATAAACAAAATGGAGCTTCAAAACACATGCAATCTGATTAAAATTCTGTAAAACTATCATGCTATCTGTAAATTCTGTAAAACTATCAAACTATCACTATGTAAGTGATTCTGACCCTTCTGTATAGCACTATTTGAAAGATGCACTTCCTTTTGTCGACAGCTTGCTAGTGTGGTACTTACTCATTTAGTGTCATAACTAATTCAATGGGACTCTAGGCAGCTACATGCAAGAAGAGGACAAAAGAAAGGAGAAGAGGCAGAAAATACGCAACTTGCACTAAGCAATGATATTTCCATTCAACTGTCTCCAAACAGTATGCACTATTACCTAACCATTACCTAAGTATCTACCAAAGGAAAGTTGATACACTATCTGATACGCTATCTAGAAATTGCCTTCAAACTCTCGTAACAGCATATTAGAATAATATTGAAATAAATAACTTGAAGTTCTATGACCTAGGATATCAGCATTATTTAGGAAGATTTCTAACAAAGGAATGAGGAGAAGAAAAGAAAGAACAGAAAGATTTAATCTTTCTGGACAGTGTTGCATTTATCAGGCCCCAACACTCACTACATTAAACCTGATTTGAAACAGGAGTTAGACCAGGTACTTAATTTGGAATCATAAGTATTTAATAAACCACAACATAGTATAAATCTGTCTTCTGTTCCTACACTTGCCTCAAAGCAGCAAGAAAAGTCAACAGCATTCAAAAGAGAACCCAGTGCCAACTGCAATCCTAATGAGTTTGTTCTAACTGTATTTCACCAATCATAACAAAAATGCCTGAACTCAAGAAAAGTTATTTAAATTTTAGTACCTTTTCAGTACACTTTCTGATGACAGCCACTGTATAAAAATTTTACTAGGAGACACAACATGACTAATTCTCACTTGTAGCTCTTTCTTACAAAGGGATTTGAAATCTCCTTCATCTACAGACTCCATGTCTGAAGAATTTAAAGCTTCTGAGGTTTCAGGAATTCCTACTAGAGGAACATCCCATATTTCATTTGGTCTTACAGCAGTATTTTCAGTGGACCTGTGAAGAGCATAAAATAATCAGAATAGAAAGTTTAAATGCAGTTTAAACAAAGTGGAAAAGAGCTCAATAATCACAATTCAACATGACAGGAATAATTCAAAAAGCAGAAAAAAAAATCCCAGTGAAAGACAAAAACATTTCTAAATGCCACTTCTGAAACAATCATGATAGTAGCTTATTTTTATCCTCCTTCAGAAGGCATCCTTGCACATTCTACTGACAGATGAAAGCACTACGCAACATAGGCTGCCAGCAGAAAAGCCTGACATATATGGACTGCTGAACATTAATGTTTGTGTCTCGCTTAAAAGACATCAAATTACTAATATCATGCTTCTGAGAAAAAGCTTCAATATTTGACTAAGATGCGTAAATATTCCTTTCAGAAGAATATCAACACTAGTGAAACATTTCTCTGTCTAGCATTCCCTGAGGACAGAATCACAACACAAGAGGTGCTAGCACTTTCCAAAGCAGAGTACTGAATGAAATACGGCCATGACAACACCTCGATGAAAACTTGTTTAAACTGTGTGAACTGGATAGAATAAAGCCAAATAACAATCAAGAGTTGGTTGCTATGTATTTTGAGCTACAGCTTAGCTTAGCACAAGCCTGTGTGAATTGTGCCAACTAGAGATGTTAAGAGATTGTAGCTTGAAAATAAAAACAAACCAACCAAAAACCATTAATGCAAAAGAATTGGCTTTTTGTGAACATCCGTGACTACAGTAGACAGCAAGCATGAGTTTAACCGCTGGCCGCTTCTAGGCCTCCAGGAAGAAAATACTTTCTGTTTTCAGAGATCTACCACCTGTCTTTTCCTTCATGGAAAGGAAACAAACTGCTCTATGAGAGAAAATTCTGTGAGTATTGAATCATCCACTACATACTGCTACACAATTTTTTATGCAAACCTTTCTGATGGGTATTCATAAACTGATGGGTAAAACAGCTCACTTGTAGAACCAGGAAATAAATTAACACTGTAGCTCAAACTTGCTTATCTGGCTTACAACTAAGTCTAAGCCACGAAAAAGACAGAGGCAACCTGCCACAGAGGGTTCTCCCAAGTGATACACGTTAATGTCTCACAATTCCCTCTCTCATAACTCCAGTATAGTGTTATCATTGCAGATACACTGGAAAAAACAGTCAATTTGTAATGAACTTCAGACTTCAAGGTTTCTTCCTAGAATTCTGCATGGACTACTTCCTATCCCAATGCAGGAATACTGATCACAGAATGGTTGGGGTTGGAAAGAACCTCTGGAGATCATCTAGTCTAATCCACCTGCTAAAGCAGATTCACCAGAGCAGATCACACAGGAATGTGTCCTGGCAGGTTTTGAATGCCTCCAGAGAAGGAGACTCCACAGCCTCTCTGAGCAGCCTGTTCCAGGGCTCTGGCACCCTCAAAGTAAGTAAGTTTTTCCTCATATTCAGATGGAACCTCCTGTGCTTCAGTCTGTACCCATTGCCCCTCATCCTATCATTTGGCACCACTGAAGAGTCTGGTCCCATTCTCTTGGCATCCACTCTTGAGATATTTAAAAGCACTGATGAGATCCCCTCTCGGCCTTCTCTTCTCCAGGCTGAATAGACCCAGCTCTCTGTCTCTCCTCATAAGATGCTCCAGATCCCTGATAATCTCCATAGCTCTCTACTGGACTCTCTCCAGTAGTTCCTTGTCCTTCTTGAAGTGGGGAGCCCAGAACTAGATGCAGTACTCCAGATGTGGCCTCACCAGGGCAGAGTAGAGTGGGAGGAGAACCTGCCTCAACCTGCTGGTCACATTCTTCCTAATGCACTCCAGGTATCACTGGCTTTCTTAGCCACAAAGGCACATGGTTGGTTCATGGTCAACCTGTTGTCAACCAGAACTCCCAGGTCCCTCTCTGCAGTGCTGCTTTCCAGCAGGTAAGCCCCTAACCTCTACTGGTGCCTGGGATTATTCCTCCCCAGGTGCAGGACCCTATAGTTGCCCTTGTTTAATTTAATCAGGTTGTTCTCTGCCCTGTCCTCCAGACTGTTCATATCTTGCTGAATGGGAGCACAGCCTTCTGGTGTATCAACCACTCCTCCCAGTTTTGTATCAGCAAATCTGCTGATGGTGCACTCGTTCTCTTCATCCAGGTCACTGATGAACAGGTTAAACAAGACTGGACCCAGTACTGACCCCTGGGGAATGCCACTAACTACAGGCCTCCAACCAGACTCTGCACTGTTGATCACAACCCTCTGAGCTCTGCCATCCAGCCAGTTCTCAGCACATTTCACTGTCCACTCACCAAACCCACACTTCCTGAGCTCCTAACTATGAGCATGTTCTGAGAGATGGTACCAAAAGCCTTGCTGAAGTCAAGATAGACCACAACCACTGCTCTCTCATCATCTACTCAGTCAGCCATGCCATCATAGAAAGCTATCAGGTTGGTGAAACATTTCCATTTGGCGAATCCGTGCTGACTACTCCCGATAACCTTATTTTCCTTCACGTGCTTGGAGATGACATCCAGAACGAGCTGTTCCATCACCTTTCCAGGGATGCAGGTGAGGCTGACTAGCCTGTAGTTTCCTGGGTCATCCTCCTGCCATTTTTGAAGATTGGAGCGACATTGGCTTTCCTCCAGTCCTCAGGCACCTCTCCTGTTCTCCAAGACGTTTCAAACTTGGTGGAGAGTGTCTTAGCAATATCATCTGCCAGCTCTCTCAGCACTCGTGGAAGCATCTCACCAAGGCCTATGGATTTGTGCATGTCTAGTTTGCATAAATGATCTCCAACCTGATCCTCCTCAACCAAGGGAAAGTCTTCCTTTCTCCAGACTTTCTCTTCTATTTCTTAGGGTCTGGGATACCCGAGGGCCAGTTTTAGCAATGAAGATGGAAGTGAAGAAGGCATTCAGTAACTGCTTCCTCTGTATCCTCTGTATCATCTGTCACTAGGGCACCCTCCACTAGGTCAAGCAGCCAACCTACATTTTCCCTGACCTTCCTTTTGCTGTTGATGTACTTGAAGAAGCCCTTCTTGTCCTTGACATCCATGGCCAGATTTGCTTCCAAGTAGAGCTTGGCCCTCCTTATGGCATCTCTGCATACTTGAACAGCCCCCTTGTATTCCTCCCAGATGGTCTGTCCCTTTTTCCACATTACATAAACATTTTTCTTCCACCTGAGTTTTGACAGGAGCTCCTTACTCATCCATGCTGGCCTCTTACTCCCTTTACTTGATTTCTTGTCCATAGGGATGCATCAGTCTTGAGTTTGGAAGAAGTGACGCTTGAATATTCATCAGCTCTATTGGACCCTCCTACCTTCTAAAGCCATGACCCATGGGATTCTTCCAAGTAGGACCCTGAAGACACCAGAGTTCACCTTGTTGAAGTCCATCACTGTCATCCTATTGCCCTGCTTCCTCCACGCAGGATCCTGAACTCCAGCATTCCATGGTCACTGCAGCCAAGGCTGCCCGCAACCTTCACATCTCCAACCAGTCCTTGGTTTGTTAGGACAATGTCCAGCAGCACACCTCTCCTCATTGGGACCTCCATTACCTGTGTCAAGAAGTTGTCATCAATGACCTGTAAGAACCTCCTGGGCTGTGTGTGCTTCGCTCTGTTGTCTTCCCAGCAGATGTCAGGACAATTGAAGTCCCCCATGAGAATCATGGCATGTGATTGTGAGGCTCCTTCCAGCTGTCTGTAGAAATCCTCATCAACTTCCTCCTTCTGATCAAGTGTGCTGTAGTAAATACCCACAATGTCCCCTTGTTAGCCTGTCCCTTAATTTTTACCCATAAGCTCTCAATTTGTTCTTCATCCCTCTCTAGGCAGTGTTTGATAGATTCAAGTTGCTCCCTCAAATAAAGTGCAACTCCTCCACCTCGCCTTGCTGGACTGTCTTTCCAAAAAGTACAAAGCCTTCTAAGACAGTTTAGTCATGTGAGCTGTCCCACCACATCTCAGTAATTGCAATGATATCATAGTGCTGCAAACACACATAGATCTCTCATTCTTCCTATTTATTCCCCATGCTATGCGCATTGGTGTACAGGCACTTCAGAAAAGCAATCAAGCATGTGGGTTTCTCTTGAGTGGTGCGGAAAGATACACCATAGTCATACATACCCTTGAGGTGGCTGGTCTTCTGGTTCTCATCTTGGGAGGCAGCTAAGGAATACTTTTTGCTGCTCTGGTTGGCCTGTCTCATTGCCAGCTGGATGTGATGGTGTGAGCATCAACACTTTGGACTTCATCCCCCTAAGCTCATCAGTGTAAAGCCCACCTCACAAAGTTGGCTGAACTACTGCCAAAGATTCTCTTGCCTCTTCTAGACAGATGGATTCCATCCCTCCCTATCAGGTTATAGTCATAAAATAATGTCCCATTGTCATAAAAGCCAAAACCCTCACAATAGCAACTGCCTTGAAGCCAGGAGTTGATGTGCATTATATGTCTATTTCTGGCTGCCCCCATTCCTCCAACTGGCAGAATAGGGGAAAGGATGACTTGGGCACCAATATTTTTCACTTGCATCCACAGGGTGATTCTGTCCAGCTTCTGGCTTGCAGTGTCATTTGTGACCACATGAAAGAGTAGCAGTGGATAGTAGTCTGTGCTCTTGGCAAGTTGTGGAGCCCTCTCAGTAACATCATACCTCGTGTGACTGTTGGGAGGGCAGACAGGCGCCCCAGGGAGCCAGCCACTATGAGCATCTTTTGTTTCTTTTATGGTATCCACTGCGTGTGGCTGGTACAGTTTCTCCTTGCAGACCTTGCTTGTTGGCATCTAGAGCTGGTAAAGCTTCATATCTGGTTTTGGTTGAGATGCTGGAGTGTGGAGACTGAGGGGGAGCCCTGCTTTTGGAGGTCGCTAGGGCCCAAGACACCTCATTCTCAGTGGTGTCTGCTACATTCTCAGTGGTGTCCACTACAGGAGCACGGTTCTGGAACCACCTATCTCCATTTCAGCTCCTTTAATACTGTGCGGCCTTATAACTGTTTCCTGCAACTCAGCCATCTGACGCATCAGATCATTAACCTGTGCACACCTTGTGCAGGCACTTGCCTTTTCTCCAGGAGAAGGGCCTGGGCACTTGTTGCAACCTACTGCTTGTACTGAAGTCTCCTTCCTTAGCAGCTCCATCTTGGTTGGAAGCGCGAAACAATTCAGGCATTCCCTGCAGGAGCACAGTTTTTAACTCTGAGCCAAGTGGCCACCATTATGAGAAAGGTCTGGAGCACTATCCTGGGCTGGGGACCTATGAGCAGCCCACAGTGCCTCCTTGTACAAAGTGCTGTGCCTGTTTGCTCGCCCTGGTTGCAGTGCTCCTGGTTGCTCATGCTCCCTAGGACTGTTTAAATCTCCCAGGTTGATGGTGTTTGCTTGTAAGTCAGCGTTAATGGAATGCTGTGCCCTTCTGCTTATATTGTCTTATACTAGTTTAGAATTGGCCTGGGTGTCCCTCAATAGCATTAAACACGGAAGAGTAATCAGAACCCAAATGTGATCCTAAATGACCTAAAGTAAGTTTCAACTATTCACCAGTTTCCTGCCTTTCGCAGACATTCACCTTCACAAATGGGAAATACAATAAGTGTCACAAATGAGCTCTGGAGGACTCTGGTGACTGGGAAAAGGGAAACGGGAAACATCACACCCATTTCTAGAAAGCGCAGAAACAACAACCCTGAGAACTACCAACCTGTCAGCCTCACCTGTGTGCCTGGAAAGATCATGGAACAGATCCTCCTAGAAGCTCTGCTAAGGCACATGGAGGACAGGGAGGTGACTTGAGACAGCCAGAAAAGCTTCACCAAGGGCAAGTCCTGCCTATGGCCTTCTACAATGGGGTAACCACATCAGTGGACAAAGGAAGGGCTACAGATGTTGTCTATCTGGACTAGATGACCTGTGAAGGTCCTTTCCAACCTTTCTATGATTCTGTGAAGCTGGTGGCACCTCTACTTTAATAAAGGGCAAAAAACACCAGTGAGAGCGTGGTAGGAACAGCAGATGAATAAGGTAAGGAACACAAGGTCAGACAAGTAGAGAATATTTTGTGAGTGAACAGGCATACTACTGAAAGGACTGAGGCCCATGGAAGGCCCACGCTGGAGCAGAGGAAGAAATGAGCAAAAAGGAAGGAGCAGCAGGGAGAAATCCCACTGACCTGACCCCAACCCCTGCACTGTTCACTGCCTCACTAGAGGGACCAAGCACCACTTAAGTGCAGGAGAGGGAGAAGAGCCGCTTGGAGTGAACTTGTGCCTAGGAAAGGGGCAGGTAGGTGCTATGTATGTATTTTGTGTCCCAGTGCCTGAGTCAGTAATATTTATGCTAATTAGTAATTAATTAAGTCTTGTTTGCCCTCAAAAGTACCAAGGGTAAGCCATGTCCCTATCTTTATTTTGACCCAGGAGTTCTCTTTCTCCTGTTTCTTCTGTTTTCTTCCCAGTCCAATTAAAGAAGGGGAAATGAGTGAGCGATCAAAGCCCCACATTAGTAAAGTTACCAGAGTTACACAGAAACATATATTAAAGTAACATAACCACTTGTTTGCAGGCTGCAAACAAATGTCAAAGTATAGCTGCAACACAACAAAATACTTCACTGACAGCCACAATTTAGCTGTTCAGGTTTAAATAAAGCCGCTTAACTTTACAAAAATCTTATTAAAAATTGGAGTTTAGTTGTATTTCTGAGCTAGGAGATGAAAATCCACTTATTTACTTCCTCCTGAAAAAAAAAAAAAAAATAAAAAAAATATCAAGAATTCCCTTTTGGAATCAAAACTTTCTATTTAACAATCTTTTTATTTTCCAGTATTCAAAAACTACTAATGGAGTAATTATTGATTTTCATTAATACAACTCATTGAATATTTTTCTAAAAAGCCAACAAATTACACGCAGCAGTGCTATCTCCTTCCAAGCCTCATCTTCCCCAGCAGGCTTCCCAGCCCTTCTGGCTGTTGCTATCATACCTGGTTATCTGAGTATTTGTCTTCTAATTAAGACCTTCCATAGAGACAACTTACTTCAGGTGCAGGTTAAACACACAAAAGTGGTATTTCTTTTCTTACTACAAGGGAATGGGAACCTTAACGATAATAAATTTGGGAAGACTTGGCAGTTAAGCACATTACAAGTATGACAGAAACATTTAATTTCCAACTTTTGAATCAACTGCAATGAGTTATGTTAATCAAGATTTAGTTTGAGAATTCAACTATGCCAAACTGCAGAGTTACACTCTAACTTATGTCAGCTGACGAATGTGATTTGCAATGAATTTTTCACAACTGTGGTAAATTCCAGCCACTAGAGGTGACACACTAAAGCAAGTAATTTTGTTACACAAATTCAGTATTTCTAAATACTTCCAAGTTATGCAGAGTGTATTTACCCACGTATGTAGGATGATGCCAGGTCTTCTTTAACCAGCTGCAAGTTAATACTAAAGCTTCTTGCATGAACAGCAGAGGAGTCAAAGAGTTCAACAGATAAGATGTTATTATCTAAAATTTCTGAGAATAAATAATATAAACATAATTAGTGCTGATCAATGACAGTAAGAAGATTATGGTTTTGAAGACACAGCAAATGGTACCAATACACAGAATTTTGTAAAATTATATTTATAAAATAACTGATTCTGAGCATCAACAGTATGGAGAGGCTTAGCTTTGCACATACCTACAAAATTAACTTAAATACACCAGCAATTACAAAATATTTTGTACAAAATAACAACTGCTATATGCAATTTCATTTATTAGATAGCTTTCAAATGACTATTCCATAGTTGTTGAAAAATAACTAGCTGCATTTTTAAGAATAAATGGTATTGAGAAAAACCCTACTAAGACATATGTGTGTTATCTGAACTTTTTTTTTTCCTATGCTTTAGAGCAGCAGCGATCATACTCCCAACCAGCAAAAAACTCAAGAAGAGTCAAGGATAGCCAGTATTTTGGAAGCAAGCATTTGTTAATAGATCAGGATATTTATATCACATAATGCTGGTGTGGTCTGTAACACAAGACATGAACAGTGTTTCCAGAAGTTGTATTTGTTATCTCTCCTCAAATTAGTTCATGTTTAGATATACTTGTGACAGGTAGCCTGATGTGAGAATGAACCTAAGTACTTCAAACAAATATTATACTATTTAAAATATGAAAATGCATATTTCTACATTTGAGTTAATTTAATATTATTTAAATGTAAATTGTTACATTTTGATAACTTACCAACAACTAAACACAGCATAAGTTTATCTTTAGTAATTTCTTCAAATCTTTCCTTGGCTTTTCTGTTCCACTCGCTTTCCCCTTTATAAGGCTCAATGAAAGCCAGCCTGCACCTGAATGCCTAAAGAATAATTCAAATTATGTGTCTACCACCACATATCAAGACCATCCCATTACAGCCAAATCATAGCTTTTGCTTTGCACTCAAGCAGGGCCGCAAGACAGCATGACCTTGGTTCTGGTTCCACATTACCATTATTTGATTTAAGATGATCCCCTCCCCCCATCAGCAGCTGAGCATGAATGCCAAATTCAGATACATTCTTGCTAGAAACAGAGCTCACTTTTCCTGGCCTCCCTTTATGATTAGGCATAGACCTGGCTGCAGAGATGAGGAGAGATTACTGCAGAGAGGTGATAAAGCTTCCATCATATTTTGCTTATCATGATGTAACAACCCAAACCTGAAGCACCTAAGATTAACATGACTATACCAATATAAAAGTCTGAAGGACTAAACACAGAGATATGAGACGACCACAGTACCTATGTCAGAAAATTCCTGCCAGAATTTTGAAAGTTATTAATTAGGAGACATAAAATAGAGAGACCCAGAAACTCAGATGAGATTAAGTACTTTGATTAAAAGAATTTTTGTTTGGCATCTTTATTGCTAACTTTAGTGGCTACACTATGATTCAATTTTAAATTAACTGCAAATGTTATCGTTTCCTCCTCCTTGTTCATTGGGCCAAAAGAAAGAAGAAAAACACATGGTGGGGGGAAACGGAGGGAAAGGAAATAAAGACAACAGAAATACCAACGTTTTGTGCAGATATTCTTAGGACACAGGCAGTCAGGAATAAGAAAGTCAGACTGACTGACAGGTTAAAAAAAAAACATTAAAAGACAGGGCTGTGGATGACAAAACCAACAGTACATTAAGCACCGCTCATTCCAGGTCACAATTTCTGCACCACCCAAGTCCATTAAAATGTCTACAAACTGTATTAACGGGCTGAAAAAAAGCCCAACTTCTAAAAGCCTAATTCCAATCTCTTAAACAACCAACTTGCATTTGAGGCACTGCAGTATGTTATCATGTGTGCAGACTTGCTAATGCTTACATGCACAACCAACCTCCCTTCTGATACTCTTACCTTCTGAATGCTTCATTTTGCAATCTTGCGTTCATTTATGTTTCAAAGAATTTTAAAGCCTTCATTTCTTTTTTTTTTTTTTTAAATAAAAAGATTTGAACCCATAGCAACACATAAGCAGACTAAAGCCCGCTGATCTTTCTATTACTTTCATTAAAACTAATAGCAACAAGAAGCTGTTAGTTCTTACACAAACATCAAGTGTAAACACCTTGCCAGCATGTTTCACAATAACCTATATATGGTATAAGAACGATGGGATTTGAGAATAACTGATAGGTTCAAGTTTTTTTAGGCGATTCTCTGGTGGTCATATATCCATCTCTATCCATAGCTCTTTAGCCACTTCTCCGTCATGTTCCAAGCAAGGAGGCCCAGTACTATGTGCTCAAGAGGTGACTAATTCCTAACAGATTTTTCTGAGGATTTATATTTGGTCAATAACAAGCAATCAGTTGCAATGATGGGAATACATGTCAAAAATCTCAAGACCCTTATTTACGAGCTGCTCTGATCTGACAGATTAAGACATTGCAACTGCAAGAACATTTTGTCATTTTCAAAATGTTTCCTCTCCCTTGCTGTCAAAAAAAAGCTCAATTATTCTGGCTGAAACTTTCCCCAGAAACCTCTGCTCAAAATATAAACAAACCCTACTTTGAGTAAAAGATGCTGGCCAACCTTAGTTAAAATAATAATTTCTTCCAGTGTCTACAACTAGTTAAAAAAACCTCTATCAACACGCAAAGATTTAAGGTTTAGCATAATTGTAGTTGGCAACTGGAATTACTGAACGAACAGGTGAAGAAAAAGAATTATTTTCTACTTATGTGTGCTTTTTATTTGACAAAAATACTTTGCCATTTCCTTTCTGACTCAGTTTTTCTCATCAGAAGCAGGAAACTCCTACAATCTCTAAAGTTAGCAAAGCATCAAACTTTAAATGCCATAAACCAAACAAAAATATAATTTTAAAAAGATACGATATTGGGGTCATCATTTGAAAATGAAGGAATGAAAAAATTAATGTGGCTTACTATAAACTAAAAGAAGGTACTTGGATTAAATACATACAAAATTTACATATACCTCCTCACTGCAAGGTAACATTAGATTTCATTTAAAAGTGAATTATATAAAAAAAACCTTTTCAATATGTACCCAAACATATTAAATAAGTCATATCATAAACCCACATGAAAAGGAACTTTCTTAACATTTATTTCAGAAAGTTAACAACCTCCACTTTCCTCCTCCATCCACTGACATTCTATTATTTTTGAGTATTTAATCCAGGCAAGCACTAGTTTACCTTTTCTGGAAAGCTCAAAAACTCCTTCTTTACTCTGCGTATGTCTTTAAGAGTTATGTTACCAATGTTGCCAAAGTCAACATATTTTACCATAACTTCTTCATGACTTGGCAGCCCTTCAAGAAAAACAACCCAAGTTATTAAAACAACAAAAAAAATGAATATCTGGTACAGGTTAAAGCACCAGAATTTGAGAGCAAAATATACATTATACCATATAATCATTAAAATACCACATTTTCAAATGTTAAGAACCAGCTCTTTCAGGTTCCTGAAATGACAGTTAGCATGTTGGTCCCCTTCCATCTAATAACTTTCTGAAATGCTGGCACATTAAACAGATGCCAAGTAGACATGTCAGCACGCAGGCATCCTACACTGCCCACACAGGCAACACAGAGGTCAGCACAAGGACACCGCCATCCCCTTCACAACTTCTATGGGGAATTATTAACCCACACTAGTTACACTCAGAGGTTGGCTATAATAGACAAACCTATATTTCAAACTATAACAGTAAAGTAAGTGAAACATTAAGTAAATATATAATGAAATTTCAGTAAAGTATGGAAAATGAAGTATACCATTTCTATAAAAAAATACATGTATAAACTACTCCATTAATAACAAAAAATGATATGTATTAGTACTACTGACTTTATGAACCTGTTAGTGTAAGAATGCCTTGTAAAAATCATGTCTGTTTGTTAGTATTAATTTTCAGTGTGTGACTCTGTTCTAGTGCCACATCTGATTTTGCAACCTAGCATTAGGGTGAAAGAATCAATACTTCACCTATAATCTGTGCTCTGTACCAATTCCCATCACTCTGTTTTGCAATACAGGCCTGACCTTCAACAGGGCAGACAATTTTCAGGTTTTTCTCATCCTCATGTTTATATTCCTCCTGAATTTTCTTTGGAAGATATAAAGAATCCAGGTTATCTCTCTAAAATAAGAAAAACAAAACATACATACACATCAGTTTTTTCTAATGGTAATTTTGCTCTTTCAACGAACATTTTTTCCAGTACTGTACTCCCTAGTGTTCCCCTTCCAAATTAACAATGGTTGTGAACCTTTAAAGTGAATTAAAGAGCCTAACAATTGTTGAATATTGCCCTGTTCAATGACCACCCAAAAGAGTAGAACACTACAAATTCACATAGCAATTAACCGCATCAAAAAACAAAACAAAAAAAGTATCAGAAGACAAAGGAAGGGCTACAGATGTTGTCTATCTGGACTTCTGTAAGGCCTTTGACACAGTCCCTGACAACATCCTTCTCTCTAAATCGGAGAGATACGGATTTGATGGGTGGGCTGTTCAGTGGATGAGGAACTGGCTGTCTGGTCACACCCAGAAAGTAGTGGTCAATGGCACAATGTCTGGATGGACACTGGCAATAAGTGGTGTCCCACAGGGTCTATGCTGGGACCAGTACTGTTTCAGATTTTCATAAATGACATAGACAGTGGGACTGAGTGCATCCTCTGCAAATTCAGGGATGACACCAAGCTGAGTGGTGCAGCTGACACACCTGAGGGACAGGATGCCATCCAGAGTGACCTGAACAAGGTCAAGAAGTGGGCCCATGTGAACCTCATGATGTTCAACAAGGCTAATTGCGAGGTCCTGCACCTGGGTCGAGGCAACCCACGTGTCAATACAGGCTGGGGGATGAAGGGACTGGCCCAGAAGGCCAATCATATCTTGGGCTGCATCAAAAGCAGCGTGGCCAGCAGGTGGAGGGAGGTGATTCTGCCCCTCTGCTCTGCTCTGGTGTGATCCCACCTGGAGTCCTGTGTCCAGCTCTGGAGCCTCAGTACAGGAAAGACATGGACCTGTTGGAGGGGCCAGAAGAGCCACAGAAATGATCAGAGGGATGGAACAGCTCTGCTGTGAGGACAGGCTGAGAGAGCTGGGTTGTTCAACCTGGAGAAGGCTCCAGGGACACCTTACTGTGGCCTTTCAGTACTTAAAAGGGACCTATAAGAAAGACGGGGATGGACTTTTTAGCAGGGCCTGTTGCAACAGGACAAGGGGTAATGGTTTTAAACTAAAGCAGAGGAGATTCAGGCCAGACACGAGGAAAAAAGATTTTACAACGAGGGTAGTAAAACAACTGGCCCAGGTTGCCCAGAGAAGTGGTAGATGCCCCACCCCTGGAGACATTCAAGGCCAGGCTGGATGAGGCTCTGAGCAACCTGATCTAGTTGAAGATGTCCCTGCTCATTGCAGGGGGTTGGACTGGATGAGCTTTGAAGGTCCCTTCCAACCCAAACTGTTACATGATTCTACGATAAAAATGTTTACAGGAATTGTTAAAATTTCAGAAAGTAATTTATCTAGGATTAATCGGGGATTGTAGGAATTGATCTAATCTATTAATTCTAGGAATGCTAAAACTGGTAACAAGTGACAGAAGTTAACTGAAATTTAGCTTCTTTAATTTGGACTAAAAGTAGCTCAAAATTAAAATGTTTGTTCAGAGTTTTATTTAAATAGAGGTTATTTCTACACTTACCAGCTGGAGATAGAAATCACTTGGGCTATTAATGTGACAAACTACAACAGAAATTACTTCTCTTTCTTGTGGAATCTTAGGTGGACTATACTGCAGGATGGTATTATTTTCTGACTCACTGGGAAGCTGTGATCTAAACCTAAGGTAAACAAAATGAAATTTTGAATGAATTCTGTTACAATTAAGTGAGAAGGAAACTTTTTATATTAAAATGTCAAGATTCCCATAAAAAAAATGCAAAATGGTCTTATAAAAATAACTTGATTCATAGTTGTGTGAATAGCTTGAACTTTCTTTCTTGCAATTGGTGCAGCCAATTCTCCCTAATGCTGCTTCTGTCACAAATGTTAACATATGAAGAATGACATATGGCAGCTGGCTCCTAAAAAGACTTTGGTATTTGGGATGCAGTGGCATACACTTAAATTGTTTTTAAAATAAAGTACAAGTCTAGAATCCACTACATTGACTAAAGCATTCTCTTTCAGATTTTCTTTTCCTCACTTATGAGAAAAAGCAACAACCTGAAGAACACACATGCAGTATCTATCACTGTTCGCACCACCATAACTAGTTATGCTCAAATATAACTCCATGATATTTGAGAATTCATGCCAGTCAGGTGAAGTCCCTGGTGACCGGGAAAAGGGAAACATTGCACTCATTTTTAAAAAGGGTAGAAACAAGGACCCCAGGAACTACCGACCTGTCAGCCTCACCTGTGTGCCTGGGAAGATCATACAACAGATTCTCCTAGAAGCTCTGCTAAGGCACATGGAGGACAGGGAGGTGACTTGAGACAGGCAGCACAGCTTCACCAAGTCTAAGTCCTGCCTGACCGACCTAGTGGCATTCTACAATGGACTAACTACATCAGTGGACAAAGAAAGGGCTATTTGGACTCATGTAAAGCTTTTGACATGGTCCCCCACAACATCCTTCTCTCTAAATTGAAGAGATACACATTTGATGGGTGGACTCTTCAGTGGATGAGGAACTGTCTGGATGGTCGCATCCAGAGAGTAGTGAACAATGTCTGGACGGACACCAGTAACAAGTGGTGTCCCTCAGGGGTCTGTACTGGGACCAGACCTTTGAAGATCCTTTCCAACCCAAACTACTCTGTTTCTATGACTCTATGATAAAAAAGTCCTTTCTCTGTGTGCAAGAAAACAAACCATAATTTCCTAGAGATCTGCATGGCATACCCCCTGGACTGCATGCCGCCTGCCTGGACGCCTTCCTGTGTAACCTTATCTAGGTGTTCCTGCTCCGGCAGGGGGATTGGACTAGATGATCTTTCGAGGTCCTTTCCAATCCCTGACATTCTGCGATACCCTTGTACCCAAACAACAAAACATTCATGGCTTTCTCTGTTTCCTGCTTCTTCCACCAGTCCCACCAAAGCAGCTCTCCACTGTTATAATGCCATCAAACTCCCCCTCCTTATGACCTACCGTCGTTTCTCCAATTCATTCTGCTAAATGCATCACATCACATGGCTGTCACATCCCTGTCACATCTAACTGCCACAAGGCTCATTTCTGTATGTTTTTCTGTCCATTACAGACACTAAGGGCTTCTCCTTTCAACCCCTTGTTATTCAAACTTGTACAGAAATTTAAATTCTGTCATTTTCAACAATAAAGTTCATTATCCAAATAAAGCCCTGACTAGTGCAAGTGAGTATGGCACAGTGTTAATTAGTGAAGGTGAAAAGAAGGAATCAACATATATTGCTGAAGATTAATACTTCACACATTTATATACCAAACACTGCAAAAACAACTTGTTTGGTAAACTTCGCTTTGGAAGTCTTATGCTGTTATTTACAGCATAAGAGCACAAAGTAAAGGAAAATACATACCTTGCCAAGTCTAAAAAAACTAATGCATCCTTGAGAGACACTGGCATGTTATTGTTTGTTTTATTAAATGGAGGCTTTTTCAAATCCACAATGAGAACACCATCCTCTTCTCTAAATATTGTCATTAAAACAACTTTATTATTTACCATTCCTAAAAATTTTGTCTTTGCTTCCTCTCCCCAACCTTCACTCTGTGTTAGGAAGAAAGAAAAAGTTAACGAAGATGTCAGAGAATGTTAAAACAAAAAATACAATTAGTAATTAAAATAAAATAAAAGCAGAAGCAAGGAAGGGAGTGTAGTTACATTTTAAGAGATGAAATACTGAATACACTGTTAGGCCGTGTAGTCCACAGACATGACAGCACTAAACAGTATTTTTCTGTGATGGATTTGTGTTTTTAACTGTACAAAACTGAGCCAGATCAAAGTGCTGCACTTTCCACCACATTTCTTTTAAAGATTCAATATTTCATCCTCTGATTCTTTTGCTAGGTAAACCAGAATTGTCATACAGGTTCATCTCCTGACTTACATTTCTGCTCTCCCAATTCATTTGAAAGTTTATTGATATCTTGGTCCATTTACACTACATTCTTCTTGACATTTTATCTACCTTGAAAAAGCCAGTCTGAATTTATTTCTCTTGGATCAAGTTAATGCAGTTCTCATTTGATACTGCAAATCTGTGCTTTTTAGGTGTGATAAAAACGAAAGCAGATACAAGGAAGGCATTTTAGCCACACCTGTGAAAATCATTCCAGATCTTTCCTATTTAAAGCTCTTTCAGACAACATCAGACTGGTAAAAAACAAAAAACAACAAACTAACCAGTAGTTATACTGTTGGAAATGCACAGCGGCATTGGACGTAGTTTATTCTTATGTGAATGCTGCAAAAATAAAGCAAGCCTAATAAATAACTATCAAATAAAAGAATGCTGCAATATATGTCCTCTTTGTAAGGGAATAAAATAATAGTACTTAATTTACTGTTATACTGAAAGACCACAAAAAACATTTTCCAGTATGTGGCAAAAAAAATTTAAGTATTATAATAAAGGACAATCCCTGAAAAGATTCTCTATTTGTTCCGTTCGGATGATTTTTGAAAGTTACTACTTGCATAAAATTAAACAGTCATGAAATAAGAATATCAGTTCTGCAATTTGTTTTTTAAATTTGACAGAGAACATGTCTAGAGTAACAGTAGTGAGATTTGAACCTCAAATATGTATTTGTAAACCCAGAGGCTATTTAAGACAGACTGCTATATGCTTTTGTTTCCTTTTCAAAGAAATCAATGCAACCCACCTTTTTCCAAGAGATGATTCAATTTTTTGAAAGAATAAAACATACCCTGTACTCTTGAGTTTCATTCTGTTTATACTGGAATAATGCTACTGTAAATTATGTATTTTAGTTAACATAAATCATGGGAAGAAAAAAAAAAAATCTCCTGAAATAGTACAAACAACTTTTACTTACCGCATTTTTGGGAACAACATCCTTCAATGAGCACCGTACTGCTAATGGAGGAACAGCTGCAAGTTCTGCCTCAATATGCTGATTGGGCTTCCGTACAAACAAAGAAAAGTCATCTGTTTCAATAGTTTGCAGAGTAGCAGGTTCAGGCCTTTCAGCATGAATGTATCTATTGTCAATGGGAATAAAACCAGTACTAGCTTAAAACAAAAGCAAAAACCCCCAATGCCAAAAACATGCCAAACTGAACCCCAGACTTAAGCTAAAGGTGACTGTTGCAATAATTGGTCCAATGCCATGTCATTGAAACAAAACTAGAAAGTCTCAATGAAATGCATTTGTTTTGAACACAGAGGAAATGTGTTTTCTTTTGCAATGAAGTCTAACTTAAACATTTCAATGTGTGAAGGCTTATACACTTGTGTACTTACATAGGCTGCCATTCTTCCTGTGGGAAATACATATATACAGAACATGAGTGCCATTTAGGTATCTGGTTATCTGCTTGCGTGAAGCTGATGGAGGACTTGTTTCTTAGTAGTGATGAGCGTAACAGTCAAGGACAACAACTGCAGACAAAAACCCCTCTTTGTAAACATACCCTGAGGAAGTCAGAACTACAGAGCTCCCAAAATCAATCAGGAATACTTCCAGCAGTGCAATATCACAAACTTTGTATCTTACAGGACCACAAGGCTTCCTCTTATTTTTACTTTTCAGCGGAATTAGTTTAGTGATAGTTCCACGGCACCACATTTCAGTTTCCTTACTCTTAATAAAAGCTCTAGCCCCTACAAAGAAGCAAATAAAAAGAAACATTAAATTCAATATTTGTAATGATTTCATACTGGAGGTATTATTACAGTTCTGCATGATGTTCTACTGTTGTCTATCTTCCACGGATAGTAAAAGTCCTACTCCTAAAACAGACACAAAGACATAAAAACCTTGTGTTGACAGTCACCAGAACTTTTCTCCTCACATTCACTTTCACAGCGCCTCTAAGGCTAGGAAGTGTTTGGCTTGCATTAAGAAGTAATTTTTGGCAAACTTTCTATACATCTTAGCGAAGTGCCAAAAAAAACATTGACATTGAGGGTTGTTACAGACTTTTTATGAGTTTTATAAACACCTTCTACAAGTGAGTAACGCTGTCAATAGGCGGGCTAGAAAATAATTTTAGTGATTTAGCAATGCGTTATTGTCTTTCCTTTTTACTTCCAGAATGGTTTCTATCCAGAAAGTTAATTTAAAACAACAACAACAAAAAAACCAACACACATATCCACTCAAAGGTAATGTCGGTTGCATGAGAGAAAGCTGATTTACTGAAATGATGAAAGAATTAGGCTAGTCATTAAAATCACTATACTGAAAAAGAACTATCAGTTAACAATCACTGCCTAATGCTTGAAAACATTACATTTACAGCCAGGTGTTTCAACTGCTGGTTAGTCTAAGCACTCAATTTGTTGAGGCTGAGAAGAACTGCAGAGTTTTTTTATTTCTGGAGTCTTCATTTATGTGATTTAATAAAAGTCCACATATGTTTGCCAAAAAGCATTAACTGTGGATTTCAGAACATATAAGGACTGTTTACTATGTAAAGGGGGGGGAGAAGGAGGGAAAAAAAAAAATTATACTAAGGAAGACATACTGCAAGATAGCATTTTAAGCTAATATGACCGTCAGAAATTATTAATTTACCTAGTTCCAAAACATCTGAAGATAAGAGATACGAACTCTTACTACAACAAAGTTTTTTCAGTTTCTTCTCCAAAACTCCTGCTTCTTTCATCTGCGAGTATCTCCGAATATAGAAGTGGCATGGATTTATAACATGGCTTACAAACACTAGTTCTGCTGAACCTGAGTAAGACAGAAAACAGGTATCAAACACTCTCCAAGTGACTCCAACAGATATTATTAGACATGTGATTAGTTTATGCTGCATTAATCATAACATTACCTCGAATGGTTTTTAATCAGACAAGTCTGCTCATGTTTGTTTCAAACTAGTTATCATGTTTGCTGTCTGATTAAAACCACTCTTTTGAACTACCTTCCTTAAGCTAGCCTTCAAAAGAAAAGGCTGTCTGCTTAAAAAATGGTCACCTAAATTTAAGTAGGTAACTCAGAGTTTGTATTCCCTCTATTTAACAGAGAAATAGGGAATAGAGCAAATGAGACAGATTAAGACTCTTACCTCTAAGAACAGGTATGCCAAGTACTTCTGTATAGTTATTCAGTGGTAATGCATGAAAATCAAGAAAAGGCCTAAAGCCAGTCAAGAGATGACCCTTATATAAGATAGGCCTTCTAAGCATCCAAATCCTTTGCACTGCAGGTACCTCCCTTGACTCCGTTCACTTTCTGAAGCTACTCAAAGGCGCTGGATGGGCCAGAAGGTTTTAGAAGCCCAGTAACTCAATTCCTACAGGAGTATTTTACACCACAAAACTTCCTGCAAAGAGTGGACAGCATCATCTAGATGCAATGTCACCGGGATGGCTGATCAGGGCACAGGAAACAGACAAGATTTGCAGCATTCTAGAGCCCTGCCCTGTCTGTACACATCTCTGAACTACAATTGATCATGGGCAAAAAGTGGTACCAAGCTTCTGGCATTTGAAACATACTGAGCATGCACACAGAACTGTATTTGGAAGTTTAGGAAATGCAGTGTCCAGAGCAGATGCAAGAGCACTCTTGGATATTTCCAGTAGACAAGATGCTATCAGAGTAAAAAAGTCTGAATGACTTGAACTAACTCTTCTGGATCACCCTCGTCTCCATTTCCGACGATAAGTCTGCTAGCTCCTCTGAAGTAGAGCAGGAAAAGCAGGTATTAACAGCACTTCACTGGATCAGCAGAAGCTGATACCTCCAGCCAAAAAAACAATAACAGGAGCTGGGCCAGTTCTGGATTACTAGGGCCAGATGGATTCAGAGGAGATGTCTTTAAGCTGTTTGAAAATGTTCCTTAAACTAAATGCAAACAAAAAATCCCAACAAACCACAGCTGCCTGAAAAGGATTTGAAAAAAATATTTGTCTGATAACTAAACCTACTAGCAGGAAAGAAGGAAAAACTCACTATATCAAATTTCAAATGATGCTTCCCATAATCCAAAAATACACAGTATTACACAGAATATACCTTTTAGCATATTCCCGATAAAAACAACCACATCAAGTTAATTCTATGATAAATTAATCTCTTAAAATCTTGTTCTCTTAGTGTATACTCAAACTCAGGAGTCTGAAAAGGCTCAAACATCATATACCTGTTATAGTTGTGACATGTTTCTCTCTCCATGCAAATTCTTTTATGTCTACTAAAGGTGAGCACACAGTACACTACCTTCAGTATGGGCATTAGGAGATTTTCTCTGCTAATTACTTATTTCCACAGAACTTGTTATGGACTTAAAATGCTCAAATTCCCTAATACTCTGTCAAGTCCCACTGAGAGCAGCCAGTGAATGTACAAGTTATTGAGAAGAGCATGTTTATATGGCTCTAGAGTTAAAACCAAACCAACAAAACCAAAACCAAGAAACCAACCAACACAAAAAACCCCAACTAAAATACCAAAACTGCTCCAAACAAAACAAAAAAATTCCTTCATCCGTTTTCTTTGCTAGTATTACTTTGTGTCCTATATTAAAGCACATCTTTTTGCAGCAGTATTTTCCTGCTTCTTCCTGTCAACTTAGCTCAGTTTCTTTCTTCTCCAATACTGCTATCTTGACTCTTCAACTTTTATTACCATTTACACTCAGCAACAAATGAAGCTCAAAGCACCGCACAAACTGTACCTATAGAATTTTTGAGCTAAGTAACCTATTTCCTCAAATTACTCTCAGTTTTGTACATTTATCCATTCACTCATAATTCAGAAAAAATAAACATGGGGGAGAAAAAGACAACAGTTCAAAATCCAGTACTGACCTAAGAAACGGGTCACACTGTTCACAGTTAACATTATGTCAAATATCTGCCAGGTATTGAGAAACACTGCCAATGTTTTGTTTCTGAAAGCTGTCTGGGACTGCTGTATTGCAACTTCCAACTAAGTGCCTTTACGGCATATCTTAAAAAGACAGTATAGTCTTCACATTCGGAAGGAGAGCAGACCAGGGAGTGTTTTTGCAAAGCAAAATTCTTGGTGCTAAGACTTACATCTGCACTGTATGCACCTCCCAGACTAGTTTTAACTGGAAGGAAATCAATTTATGTACCCGGCCTGCTCTTACATGTGATCAAATGCACACTAACTAGGGATGGTCAGGAGATCTCCTAGATCATTCCTGATCTCAATTAGAATGCTAATGTGTCCAACTCTCCAACAAATTCCAGTGTCTGCTCTTACTATGTAGAGGATGGGTCTCTGCCAGGAAACAAAACCATTTACCAGATAGGAAAACCACTAACCAGCTTTGTGTTGAAAAGGTGTTTCCTTGTTGAAGAGTTTCTTCCTTTGTTCATCAGCGTGACATTCTGTGGGAAACTCTGTTTGTTCTGTAGGAGAAAAGTTTAATGAAATAGGTTAGTTAAGTATGTATACATATGCAGTAAGGCAGCACACAAAGTAAAGAAACATTACATGTATTGTTAGAGTACTGTGAAGGCAAAAATTCTCCTGTGACTGAAACAGATGCACACAGTGGCTCTGTACACATGGCCAGCCCACATGCTAACTCCAAGATACCAAAACTATAATTAAAATTCTTAGATTCAAGACATGCAAAATTCATGTAACACTTCAGTTAGAAGGAATTTTGTTCTGATGAGATTTGTGAGGTCCGAGATTCTGGAATATGTTTAGACGGTCATACTGAAGCTCTGAAATTTACTTCACCTCTACCACAGTTACACGGTACCACAATTACTCTCTCAAACCATCCCTACCCCCTCACCCCCCTTATCCTCCCCAAACATTATTAATCATAGGGATTTTCTAGGTATGTTGCAGAGGTAAAGCACTCTGAAGTTAAGCATATTAATTATATAATACTGTGGGACGCATCTACCCCCCCATTATCTAATTGGAATTTCCACATTCCACCTTGTTCCCAATTCCTTCAGTCCTATCCCCAACAGTGTTTTTCAGTTCTGCAGCATCAAACCTGGAGACCGTTCTCCACATTCAGTCTCACAAGAGTCTAACAGTGGAGAAGAATCATTTCCTGGACCTGTTAGCTACACGCTTACAAATACAGACCAGGGAAAACCTCGCAAGGTCAAGAACCTAAATCTTATTGCCAGTTAACATAGGACAATGCGCTGGAAGAAGATGCAGGAAGCTGAGGGAACTGCCAGAAAAGCATCATCCAGAAACCAATATCAGAAACTTCAAGGGGGACTGCAATAACATAGAGCCAAAAAGAGTCATCCAGGCAGACACAGGAACTTAGGGCACCTCTTTGAGACAGCCTGAGAGAAAGTTTTCACTAAGCTTAGTTGAAATAGGACAGAAAAGAAAGGATGATAGCTCAAAGGAAGACAAAGTGAAATATGGACATCATTAAAGAATTCATATGAGCGGAGACTAACTAAAAATACACAACATAATACAAAACACATAATAACATACTCAACAATGGAACATTTAAAGCATCAGGTACTAAGAAACTCACTCTCTAGGTCATCTTCAAATATTTCTTCTATTATGACATCAGGGCTGGATGGAGACTTGGGTAAAGCAGGAATACTCTGCTGACACAGCATAGGAAGTGTTTTTTGATCTTGAGTATTTTTCACTTCTTTGTGAACACCGAGTTTATTTGCAAGAGCCTTTATTTTACTTTCTCTGCTAAGTGCTAGAGACATATTCCCTACAGATGACTGAGTATCGCAGCTTAGCACTTCTTCTTTGTCATCAAGGGTAAGAGTGCGTTGTCCGTTATCTTCACTATATTCGGGAAAATATTTATTTGGAGACAAATTAGCATAATCCAGTCTGTTTCAGAAAAGCACGAGTCACAGCAGAGGTTTTATTAAGAACATATCTCTACATTAAGAAAACAACTCATAAGGGCTGGTTGAAACAACCTGTTTTTGAATACCAAGACAACAAAAACAGTAACATGATTTCTGAAACCTCATAAGGATTGGCATGTAAATGGCACATATTCTTGGGCACAGCTCAGTACAAGAACTACTCACTTAAATAACCAGAGACCACAGGTACAAATACAAACTATTGGAAAGAAATGTTAATAATGTGATAGAGAGTTCATGTCAAGAACAAAAGGCATGTCAGATGTTTTCATACTACCCGTTAGTCTTCACTGTAATGTACAGGATTTTCAAACATCATAGTATGCAATAAGCCTTTTTAAACATAACCAGTGCTAACTACGGCTCTAAATGCAACTCCATTCCACTTTGTCAGGTTTTTTTTCAAAGACTGTGGGGAAAAATGAAGGGGACTAATAAAATAAAAACAATTGTAATTTTAAAAATAAGGTTTTTTTTTTCTACTGCAAGTTCATCTTAAGCAATTTTTTTCGGCATTTGGCACAATCGGTATTTAGACTGTGAAGTGGAAATACTATAAATTTCAATATTTGCTGCTGATTTTAGAGATTTATTTACTCTTCTATCAAGTAATTTTCATATGCTGAAATTATAAACATCTACTATGAATATGTAAACCCGGTGCTTAGGGACATTGTTTAGTGGTGAACTTGGCAGTGCTAGGTTTATGGTTGGACCTGATGATCCTAAAGGTCTACTCCAACCTAAATCATTCAATGATTGTATCATTAAATACCAGCCAAAGCTGAAAAGCACATAGCGTAAGAAGAATCTTGGTAACTTAAATGATACAGTGAAATATGGTTGGGTGAAACACAAGTAGAACTGAGATGTGAGAACTGAAACACTAACTGGATTAACTGGAATGCATCTGAAGTTTTGCTGTGTTTCGTTATACTCTTAGAAACCCACAAGCATATACAGATTTTCTTTTTTTAATTTAATCTCCAATATGTATTTAACCACTATAAGAACAGCTAAGTTACTGTACCTACCCTCTTTATTAAATAAGAAATACTTACTGCCCTGTTGTTCCCCATTCAATCTTTCCCAAATTTTTTAACAAAGGTGTAATCTCATCAGTGTTTAGGGAGAATCTCGAGAGAAGAGACATTACAGAGGGTGACATGAATATGTAAATCACTTTGACACTTTGGGATGTACGATATTTTTCAGCACAATATTATCCATGGAAGGGCAAAATAAGAGATTAATTACCTACTCCAGTTTCATTCTTTCATTCCTATTAACAACAAACTGGGTTGCTCAATTATCTTCACATTCATACTTAAATTCTTGCCTTTTGCTTTCTGTCTCATGCATGGAGTACTCCAACATTCACTGAGTTTTCACACCTATACCCAGTTTACTTCAACAAATTATTCTGCGTGGAGAAAATTAATTCTCCAACAGTCTTGAAGAATAAAATGGTAACTCAAGTCCAAAGCGTACGTTCTTTTTGTTCCCTTTATTGTTACACTAATAAACAGCTGTTTCCTTTACTGGTGAAAGCTAGCAAAATATTTAAAGTACTTTACAGTTAAGCTAACAGAATTGTATATATAACTTAATAAAATCCTTAGCTTTGCTGCCCAATTACAATAAACAATTTGTGAAAACTGAAGTGTAGCCTACCATTTCTCCTCCCCCCCACCTCTCCAGGAATGTATCCACCCTTCAATCTACAGTATTTTACGCCCACAGAACGTACCTCAATTCCCATGCACCGCCTAGCTGTGATTTTTTCACCTTTGATGTTATTTTAGAGTGGCATCAGCATGCAAGACCTTCATACTCATCTTTTATCAGATCTACTTTCCCCTGTTTTGTTCAAGTTCTTGTAAGGTCTTCCAATGCAAACAAATTTAATTTGGTCATGTTCTAGTTTTTTCTAGTTTGGGTGAGTTTGCCACTGTGCATTTAAATAGCCTTCTCTGAAATACTCATTCACCAATGACATTGTCTTCAAAATAGGGCCTATGTACCAAGTCAGTATGTTTACTAAAAAGATTATTTTAAAGATTCCTTTATCCATATTGTAATGATTCAACTAACATATGACAGCAGTTGTCACAATGTTTGTCAAGCACTGCAACAGGCTGCCCAGGGAAGTGATTTGAGTTGCCATTCCTTGAAGAATTTGGCTCCATAGAGAATTGGGGTTGTTCAGCCTGGAGAAGGCTCTGGGGACACCTTACTGCAGCCTTTCAATACTTACAGGGGTCTCCAAGAAAGATACAGACAGACATTTTAGCACCAGCCTTATGACCAAGCTGTACCATAGCAGTGACACACTTACTTGACTACTTATGGTACAGAAATTATATTTGTCACTTCCAGTGGGGGCAACACGATAACTGGG
Organism: Columba livia; assembly: GCF_036013475.1. NCBI lineage: Eukaryota > Metazoa > Chordata > Aves > Columbiformes > Columbidae > Columba > Columba livia. Next base: position 19,770,219 of record NC_088602.1, on the reverse strand, counting down.
ACATTGCCCAAATATCTTCTTAGACATCTAAGTCTCTCCTGAAGATCAGAAACTGATTCAATTTTTAAAAACAATTAAGCCCTTATTTACTCAAATTATTTCTACTGATAAGGAAAGAAGAGGAAGTTTAGAAGTGGCAGATGTCTGCCAAGGATTCTTTAAATGCATATGTTTGTTTACATCACAGCAAATTGCACATGCTTTCTCCCTGATGGCTCAAATGAAGGCCACTGTGCATTGCTAGTGATGAGTTTATACACATCTGAACTAGTAGTTTTTCAGTAAAAGGCAAGTGAGGCAGCTCAATTTCTGCTATTTAACTGCTATAGGAACAGTTTATATAATTAAGAAAACCAGTTCATCCATTTACCCCTCAATATACCTCCAGCTCCAGTCATTTACCTTGGAGATATTTCTTCCTTCAAACTGTTGACTCTTGAGACCTCAGTGTCAACTGACAACTTTAAATTACAAATAACCTGAAATTAAGAAGCAGAGTCTCAGCTTCTAATATACAAAAATGTATTATCTACAACATGATAAAGCCAGAGTATGACATTTTTAGTTTTACAGAAAAAAAGCCCCAAGAGTTTACTGGTTAACAGCCAACAGCCAGTTCTCAACTATGTCATCTTACATTGCTCAGACCTAATGGTTGGGGATTTTGTAATGTTAGTATGTAAACAGAAGCAGGAGTCAGATTTTCCTTTTGTATAAACAGCTATTGAGAAGGTGACTTCCAAGTAAGAAGGCAGGCCCACGGGAGGACAGCAGTGGCTGCCAGCTCCCTGAAGTCACACTGGGGAAGACAGAGGCAAAGAAAAGAAAAAAAAGGAGGTATCAGGCTTCTTTTGTGGGTCAGATGAAGACTTAAGTTTCTTCATATGGAAAATGACAACTGGGTGCAGGGAACATGCCACTCTAAAAATCACACTACTTCAACATATGACAGTACCAGTTATTATTTTTCTCACAAGGACTACAAAGGCTCTAAATGAACTAACTGTGTAGCACTTTTAGAAAGAAAACAGGGAGCTATTTAATAAGCACCCAGTTTTAAATATTAAAATGTAGAACCCACTACCACTGCATTTGCGTGCATATATACAATGTACATATGTATACACACACACTGCCACAGGCATTATGAAGACATTCAAGGAAGTGTTACACAAGCTTATGACTCAATGAGGTAATGTTTACTCAGTGTAATGATCCTGATGTATCCTAGTGATTGTAAAACCCTTAACTTTCAGCCTCTTGTACTCTCTGAATGCCCAGGTTCTTAAGATTCTTCTCTAAGCACCTTTTCCTCTCTGTTGTCAGAGACAAAAGATTTTACAGGCTGGACCTTTGGTCTGATACAGCATGGCAGGCAGTGTGGGTGTCTATGAATGGCAGATATGATGGGGAGGAGGAATGGAAGTAAAGGCCTGGGACCAAGAGGATCAGGAGAGTGTGGCTACTCATTCTGGAGTAGTTCAGTGAGAAGGCTGGAGAGCTCTGGAATGGAAAAGGCTTGAGAGACTTCTGAAGTGCTGAGAACGCTGCCCTTCCACTGATCAGTACCATGTCAGAGTTTTCCAGTCCTCCCCCTCCATTTGCTGTTTCAGATAGCAAGTTCATCGAGGCAAGTACCATCTTTTGTGTTTCATGTCAGTCACCAGACCCAAATTAGTGAACAAGACCAAATATAAACTGGAGGGGTATGTGCAGAGGTGGAGTAAGGACACATTACTGCAAAAATCTCAATATTGAAGTGAGCAAACTGAAAGATCACAAAAACTTTCAATCCATATTTGACTGAATTCATTAAAAATAATTTCACAGTGCAAGAATGTAACTACCTGAGTGAGATCACAATAGGTTCTTACAGAAGGTGTCATTTTTAATTCCTTTGCAATCCTGACAGCACCAATCAAGCATTTTTTCTTCTCTTCAATGACTTCCTTAGCTTTTGCAATACTAGCACTGTAGTTGTTGACACTCTTCACTAATTCTGCACACAACTTCCTTTTTCTGTATCAAAAATATTACTTTTCAGAATTTAATAAGAATTCAGCTGTACAGATTCAAGCTTCAACTAGAACACACAATTGCCAGTTAAACCACAATACAAACAAGATACATCTCATAAAGGAATATAATTTTCCTCAAACAGTGTAAAGCATGGAAAACCCACTTAATAATCAGAGGAAACAAAAAAGTTGGGAGTTCATACTGAAAAGTCATTTTGTTTGGAGAAACATTTTTTTATTAAATGTTTCAAGCACTCTTCCATTCAAGTCTCCTGATATTTCCATATAAATCCAGTTGAAAAAATCAACCAGTTGAATTTTGCAATTCAGTCTATTAAGATAGCAGGCTCCCCTCCCACAGGGTCTTCTGGAATCCTAAGCTTTGACACCTCCCCCCTCAAAGCTGATGACAGATATTTTTGAAAATTAAGAAATAAAGTGTCCTTGGACTTCTATCAGCTTGGAAAATTTGCAGAAAGTCAATTTTAAAGTTATTCTTACTGTTAAACTCATCCTCCACTAATGGCACTATCAAAAGCTCTAAAAATTGAGCTATTTCAGACAACTAGCATCATTAAGTGTATTCCAATTTTTTTCTTTCTTTGAAGAGCAGAGGCTGCATTGTGCTAGAACAGGTTTGCATGGTTGGAAAACACTAAGATGCCACTAAGAAAGCGCAAAAATATTGCACAAAAATTAAAGACAGTTATTAGGAAACACTGCTACGAAGAAGACTGAAATGTTTTTTAAGAGTTCTTTATCTGAATTAGAAACTTCTTGATAAAAAAAACTCACCCCCGCCACACTACAAACCAAATTACTACCTTGAACAGAGAGAAGTAATAAGTTCATCAAACGTTCTATTGGCAGCTTCTGCAACTTTGTCTCCTTCCCGCTTCACTTTCAATTCCAAGTATTTCAGGATCTATTTCATTCAGTGTTGAATAAACATGCATTTATTATTTCATTATTCATTGTTATCATTTCATTATTCTCACTTTTTAAAAAATATTCAGAACAGAAGCAATGAACAGTAAGACAGCAAACAATACTCCATCGGTAAGAGTGACACAAAAAAAGGCAAACCAGAGGATGACTATATAATGTAATTGAGGAAAACCTGTAGCTCATTAATTCCTTTATTTTCTCTAACATCTAGTCAGCTCGTGTTATTTGGATCCTCATGTCAGCTGAGGTCTTTAGCTCTATGAGGCAAGAACCACAAGATCTTGGGTCCACTGCCTCACTTTCCTTTCTTGACGCTCTAATACAGCACTGTACACAGACAACTAGCACAATTAAAAAAAAAACAGTAGAAATTTTAAACTCATTGTGAGCATAAAGGAAAAAAATAAAGATTCTTCCTCTGGCTAAGCATCAGTTTTGTCACTAAAATTACAGTTAATGAAGAGCCTATGGAGAAAAATATCTCGAGTAATGCAATGCTGCTTTGTCAATTCTCAGTCTTCGCTGAGAGTTGTATGCCTGAGTTATTATATTGAGCTGCTGAAATGGTAGGTTTTTACAAGATGCTATTAGTATACGAATTAGGTATTTACCATAACTTTGCTTAACTGACAAATCAGCCACTGCAACAAATGGAAAACAGCTTTGAAGGACACTTAATGCCACACTTACTAGAATAAATTTGCTTTGAGCTTTTGAATCATTAAACACTTCTATGCCTCGGTATCTTAGAATACAGGCAAAATGTGAAAAAACAGCAAAGACAGAACTGCAGGCTTTTCCACAGCACATTCAGTAAGAGTTAAAACAAAATAATTATAATTTATGAGGTTCATAGGTTACTCAGTAAAAACTATTAACAGCTTTATCCAGTACTTTAGGATTCTTCCTGTATTTTATACTGTGCATAAAAATGCATTACTTGCTTTACATGTTTTACATATTGTGTCTGTCAAAATTTCCATTGCCCATATAATTTCTTTTCCAACTTTAAATCCAGAAAGAGACATGGAAACAAGGAAGTTAGCGTAGCTGCTAGAGCAAAAACAAACACTAAATTTTACCCTGATGCAAGGAACCACAAGCTTAGTACTTAAAGACTGGCTTATGTATGCTTCTGCAAAATATATGGATTGACCCAGTAACTTTCAATTATGCACAGGCACATGTACTCCTTTACAGACCACTCCTGTAGCCTTTAAACTGCAGATTACAGTCTGAAGTTTAAAGCTGTATATTCACAGAAACAGCACAAACAGCTGGAGGACAAAAGAGATGTCAAAACAAAGGCAGTAAAAACATGTTTAAATAGCATGTTAGTATGTCACTACTCGTAACAAAAAGCTTCAATCAATGGATTTAAGATTAGATGATTTATTTAACTCATTTTCACCCACCTCATCTGCATCATGTAAGTGGCTGAGATTACAAATAGCTACATACAAAGCTCCATCAATTTCTTCCACAGTTTTGCTGTCCTAGGGAAAGATTCACCAATGAATATAAAGTCGGTTGTATGACTGCAAGACAAGATGAGCTACATTAATTTGCCATTTTGACAAAGAGGCACTTGATGTGGGCTACTCATCATCTGTGTAAGGCCCTGAGCAGCTCTGTAACTGCAAACAGGCCCTAAATACTTAGCTCACCTGAATTACACTGAGAACATTTACACTGTAGTATTTCTGAAACATGGATTCCAATTTTTTTGTTTGTTAAATACATGAGATTTATTTGGATACACACAAAAAACAAATTAAGAGATAGTACGTGAAGGAAAAGCAAAATAAAGTTACTGATACAGAGAATACTGCATCTCAGAAAAAAAGGAAAATATTTTGGGAAAACCAAGAAAAATTAAAAACTGCAAGAAGCTCCCAGTGGCATACTGATGAAAGGCAATAAAATATTTGCATATGAATTGGCACAGGAGCAAAGGTATATACAGAAATGTCTTATTTTGCCACTGGCACTACTACAGCTAGTGTTAAAAGTACTGGTTAGAGTGCTGGTATTTTGTAAAAAGCAAAATGATAATATCATCAGCTGGGGATTCCCCAAAAAGTCAGGGATGGTGCTGTGTCAGTCTGTCACTATTTGACAACCAGTTCACCTTGCTAAAAGGCAACTTAACTAACATGTAAACACCTCCAGTTTCTGAAGAGTTCCTCACTAGCATTAAGGAGAACAAACTCAAACTAGAGAGAAATTAAAACTTAGAGTTCAAAAACCTGAAACAGATCTGCCTCCAACCAGACACTGGTTTCAGTAAAAGGAAGCACTGCCCACAATCTGGGAGAGATCTGTCAGTCACACATATCACCACAGAGTTTATTAAAGACTCTTGTTCTAGAGATGAAGGTGACAACAACTTTCCAATTAATATACCTGAACATCTTCAACCAACTATGTCTCCTTCCTTGAGTAGAAAAGGGGCAGAAAACCCTCCTCCTGTTAGCACTTGGATGTTAACTGTGTTAGAAGTACTTCCCTATGACAATTATTACCACTCTATTTTGAGCAGATGCAAGGAGAAGTAACAGATAAAAATGGAATTACATTGCTCCCTCTCTACTTTGTAGTTCTCATCATGATCCATGATGCAGTCATAAAAATATATCCAAAACTCAAAATATACTAAATCAGTGATATAACAAATGTGTTGCATGAATCTTGCAGCTATCTTGAATTTAAAAAGAAATATAAAACTCCCAAACTCAAATATTGTGAAGCCTCAGATGTCTTTTTTAGAAAAGTTAAATTCAAAATGAAGAGTTTCACAGGCAGCTGAACACATTAGCCCTCCTCAGCTGTGATTTGGTTGGAGTTGCATTCCTTTTATCAAGTTATTTTACAAACACTATAGCTGCACATCAAGTCTATGATAAGATGGAATAACAACATGTAACTTTTAAGGCTGCAGGCTTTTGTGTTCTATGTGCAGTATGAACTATGCATATACAAAAATAACAAGTGAAAATATAAGGAAATTTAATATTAACACACCATGTCTCCTGATAGAGCTAGAGCTGGTTTATCCCTCAGTCCACCATTTGAAGAAACTCTGTGCTGAACTTTTTTCTCTTCAGTACTGGGTCTGAAGGGACTGCAAAACAAAACTTGTAAAGAAAAAACCTACACATTTTAAATAAAATATTAAGCTACCCGCAAATACTTTAGACACGAGTATTACAAAATCTCTCATTAAGTACACACACACACCAATTTCTGAAACAGCAGAATTCACACTGCAATATACTACAGACACCTCATTTTTCAAAAAGTTTCCTTTTTACTGGCATAATCTTAAAATTCATCTTTTGTAACTATTTTTCACCTGACAACTTTGGCAAAGCTAAAAAAATCCTTAGTAGAAGGTAGTGATTTTTAACCTCAGTGAGAGTAACATCCCAGGATTAATTTTTCATTTGTTGCCTAAATATTTTCCTTTAGATATTTCATGAGATATTGATTAGGTCGTTAAAATCTTTAGAATGCACGACCAATTCTATTAAAACCATCTACTGACAACCTGTTAGGAAAACTCTTAAAATTCTGTTGCACGGTCACCCATACCTGCTCTTCTTCCAAGTACATACAGATGTAAACAGCTGTCAAGACTCTCTCAAAAGCAGGGTGCATAAACCAGAGTAATGACAGGAAGGACACAGTGTGGTTCTTCCTCTGTCCAGTTTGTTGTTTCTGACGGACTGTGAGAAGATCTGGAGAAGACTGCTGCAGTGACTGACAGCCATACATGAAACCTTGAGTTTTCCTTTGGGCAAGGTTACCCTCGCACCAATCTCAGAAGATAAATTTCCTATGCGTCCCTTACAGAGTAGATGTGTGTAGAACAGATCACTTATATAATAGATCTGTAAGAATTATCTGGGCCTATTCTCATTTGTATCAATATGAATCTCCACAGCAATGAAGGAGGAGGGAAAGACACTCACTTTAAGATTGCCTTCAATTTCACACGGCTAGACAAATAAAGCAAATAAATGTAATTTACATATGACACCACCACAGAACACTGCTGCCATCTAATCTAGGCAGAAGGTGCAATGGGAGCAGCAGGGGAGTGGGGAGAAGGAGGCACGTCAATGATACAGTCCTTCCCACCACAGCCTGCCATTTCAGCAGCTTGCTGTTCTCCCTCCAAATCCTTATCAGGCAGTGCTTACAACTTTCCATTCCAAACACTTTCAAGCCAAACCCATCTGTTTCTTGTAGCCTTTCAATGAATTGCTATTTGTACTCGAGGGTCGAACAGTACTACAAACCCATACTGAGAACACATTAGAAAAGTTTAAAGAACACATTAAATACATAAATATATAAATCATAATTTTAAAAAACCACACAACTGAACAACTAAAAAAAAATCCCCAACAGCTGAAGAAAAATGGCTCGAAATGCTTGCTCAGTCAAGTCCTGCCATAGTCTGGCATCTAAACACATAAAAACCCAGTTGAGTTAATAAAGGTTTACCTTGCTAGCCTTCGTGAATTGCCACTGCGCAGCCCAAGTTTAAAATCAGTTTTGGTCTAAATTCAGAGGGAAAAGGTAAAGCAAGTTCAAACACAGGCCTAAATCCAAGTCCCAGTAAAAATATGTTCTATAAGCCTGTTTTCACCTACACGACTGCCTCCCCCATCCCCATTTCAATCCAAAGATCTGACTTACTTGTACTTTGCAAGAAAGGCTAAATCTGAATTTCATAACAGGAAAAAAACAAACAAACCAACCAACCAAACAGAATTTCCACATCTTATCTTTTGCGTATTTTTTTAATTTCAACAAGCACTTAATGTTTGTCAAAAACATAAATTTCTGTGAAACAAATGGCATTAAAACGTCATAACAGAGAAAATATTCACAAGCAGAGCATTTTTTTTAAAATGCACAAACAGAAATATATTAGAATCATAGAACCATCTTGGTTGGAAGAGACCCTCAGGACCGAGTCCAACCATAACCTATTCTTAAGTCATGCACTATGATGCAAAGTGAAGTTGTTTTTTTGCAGAAAGCTTTTAAGTCCTTTTATTTGGGAGCTGACAGGGAAAGAGGCTTTTTTTTTTGTTTTGTTTTGTTTTTTTTTTGTTTGTTTGTTTGTTTTAAATATACACACGCACTGGTTCCTTTCTTGCACATTATGTGCAGACAAGAGGGTAGAATGATGCTGGAAACATGGGGCACCAATAAGAACTGTAAAAACAAGCTTTCCTAAAACCAGACTTTAGACATCAGATGCGCACTACATAGCTACACCACGTAACATGAAATGTGAGGAAAGCCTTGCTGGGAAACAGGTAGTTATTAAATGCAGGCCCTCACCTCAGAGGGGACCTTAGCTTGCTTTAATCACTCAGATTGAAAATGCAATAGATCCTGGAATATCACTGTTTCATACCACCACAGTGACTACTGAATAGAAAGCTTTACATCAACTTACTTCTGTAGAAGAGAAGCCAATAACATCAGTGTCTTCATCCTCCACATCATCATGCAACACTGTAAAAGCAAGCATAGGAAATTCTTGGCCACAAATGTTGTTAACCGTAGGGCATCTTACTCAAGATGACAAGCAAGAACACATGATCACTGGAATAGTCTTCTGCGTACTATTCATCAAGTCAACAGGAATTTGGACATCAACTTTTGTAATGACAGTATTTGAAAACCAGGAATAGGAGTCTGGATAAATAGATACAGAAGTCATCTGGGAATTTCAAAAACTTCCTTGCATTTAATTATTAGAGTATTAGCTCATGATCACCTGTATTAGGTTGCTGCTACATTCAGGACAGGATAAAAGCATTAAAGGGAAGGCAAACAGGCAAAAGAAAACACACAAATGTGTACCTATAGTACAGGCAAAAAAACCAGTCTCATGAAGTGCGCATAAATACCAGGTACTCAACACAATTTTAGAACTCTTGGAAGTCAAGCAGAAAATCCCAGAAAAATGAGATTTCTTTTAAAACAAACTTTTCTGTAGCTTTGTCAAGAAAAACAGAAGGGAAAACAAAGGTATTGGTTGTTCTTGCTGAGTACTGGAAATGCAGTAAATAAACAATGTGTTAATCAAAATCTGGCAGCCCATCACTTGTCTTTAACAGACCATATAAAATATACATTTACAGTGAATACTGCATAACACAAAATCACTGGAAATAAAAGATCCAAAGGGTTACCTTTCACACTCATACCTTTTGACATAGGACACAAATCACTGTTTATCTGATATGGTTCTGTAAAGTCCTCTTCTAGTATCTTAAGACACTGCCTTGAGAAGTAAAAGTTTAAGATCATTAGATATATCAACCAAACACGAATTCTGACTTGTACCTTCCTTAGAACAAAGCTTGGCCACTTTTTACAAAATGACGCTATGTAAAAGAAGATTAAGATAATGAAATGCACACCACACACACAGGAGAAACAATTTACTGCATGAATTATCAATAGAAGTGATACCTGAGCTTCTAGGTATGCAAAACCAGCATTAAGGTAACTAGAACCAGTATTAACAGATGGCCACAAAATAAATTTTAACCACATTCATTACATAATTATTTAACTAAAAATATACTGAATAGATCAACAGTAATTTATTTATATACATAGAAATCAATACTAGAGATTGGTAGCCTGATAACTCAGTATTTGACAACATCCTAAAATGCATTTAAAATGTGTTTTTTCCTGAACTTACTCCAAATGCTAAAACTTTCCACAAACTGTATGTTTTATACACATACATATTATATAAAAATGGACTCATTAGCAGCATTGCAGAATACAAACATTATTTTCTACATTCCCTCAACACTGCTTCCTGACAATTACACTGTCAGAACTTCGAAGTAATAAAGGCACTAATCTCAAAATTCACATACCTTATAGCTCTCATTTTCCTTCTATTAAGCTCTTCATTACTGTCAGCCAGCAATAAGTCTTTCTTTCTACTCATGATGGTGTCTGACTTCACTAAAAAAAAAAAAAAAACAACAACAAAAAACAACAAAAACATTCTCTACAATATACACGTCAAAATTTGAGCAAACACTACAGGTTGCTTACATCACTTGGCAAAGAGTAAAATGAAAAAGACACAAAATCCATAGAAAACATACACCTGTTTTTTCCTTGAAAAGTGAATCTTTTAAAGGCAGCACAAGACTGGCCTGTTCTGCTCTATTCAGTTCCTCCTCTAGATGCGCTACCAGACACAGCAGAAGACACCACCACAGGTCTTCAAACCTCTCTCCTGACCATACACCCTCAATATGACTCAGTTTTCTGCAGTACCTCGATACTGTAGGTGCACACCCTGTTTGCAATCCACCATGTGTACTCACCACGACTCCTGACAGGAGAGTTGCTCTTTCTTCCCAGCCGGCACCCAGAGCGCCACTGCCGCCGCAGGTCCCGTCCAGCTGCCGGTGAAGGGCTGGAGCGGGGACACTCCGACCACACACTGTACAGAGCTCCCTCAGCACGAAGCCCAAAAGTCTCGCGGCGCCGCCTGCGCGCCAAAACACCTATCCCAACCACCAATCACCGAGCGCCTCGTCAACACTTCTTCCACTGCAGCCAATCACGGCGAGGCGGGAGGGGGAGGGCGGTGGTTGCTGCGGCCCGCGCGGACAGCCCTCGCCGCCGTGGTGGCGCTTTGAGGCGGGCGGGGGTTGTGCGGCCTGATCCCTCCGCACATCTTTGGAAATAGCGTGTTTCCCGGGTTGTAAACCGCTAGGTTCCAGATTTGGAATTAACTGTATTCTGCGTTCTCATTATTTGCAGAAAAAATAAGATGTGTTTGTCCTGTTTTGGCTATCACACGTGCACCGTGATACTCTCCAGATTTCTAATACAGTTAAATTAAAACATTAAACTGATTTTCCCATGCCAATTTTACACTTGCCAAATCATAAACTAGGCCGCTCCTCCAGGGGGCAAGTTTTATAACAAATTCTAGTTTACTGGTATTTTTGCACTGTTCACAGAGTAAAACCAGATTCTGCCCCAAACCTTGCATTTCAAATGGAGTAAGTAAATTTTGTTAGGCTAGGGTTTTGACTTGAATAACAAGACAGAGTTAGAAAGGTCACACAAATGCTAGGTTTTCTCAACAACAGGGAGTACTTCAGTGGCAGGGCCAAGGCAAACAATAACTTCGCTGAGGAAAGAGAGGAAGGAGAAGACTGCAGTCCTGTCTGCCAAAAGGACAGAAGAAGAATTTCAGGAATAATTGGGAAAGAAGCATGAAGAAAGGAGCAGTCAACTTCAAAAATGAGCCGATTCTGTGGAGCTAGTTCTTCGCCTACTTTTTGGTAAAACACCCAAATCACCATTGGTTTCATTTGCCTGCATTTGAAAGTGTGTGTATTATGTTTGTTTGTAGCTCTGTCAGACTACACATGAAAGAATAAGTAAACATACACTGCCCCCCTTCAGTTTTGCATTCACACCACTCTGAAAATCAGAAGATGAAGAACGCAACTTGGTTTATTATTTCAGAAAAGACAGCAGTAATTTTCCAGAAAAGAAGGAATACCAGTCCGTGCCAGTAGCTATTCAGCAAACATTACTGTTGTTTCTTCATTTTCCACAATATCATTCAAAATGCAGGCAGTGTGATCGAAGTTGGTGTTTCTGATGTGGCAACCAGGAGATGGCAGCATGGATTAACCCTCCTTTCTCGTCGTCTGTATTTTGCTCTTTCTCAGCAGGAATTTATACTTTCAAAATGTAATCACTAAATGCACTAGAACTGGCCAGTGTTTGTGGGGTTTGTTTGTTTGCTTGTTTGGGGTTTGTTCTTTGTTTTGCATTTAAGTGATAGATTCTGCAAATGTATATCTTGGTTATTTGATGTGTAATCTCTATTGGATTTTTTTCTGTAGTATTTCCATGTGATTACATGATAAGTAGAAAAATAGTTTTCCCTTAAATGTTATGTGAGGGGCTGCACATGTGTTTAGAGAAGGAAGGAAACCCCCTTGTGTTACTGCAGAGAGGGCCAAATGCAACAACTGAGGAAAGTTTGTAGATGTGGGATGTGCAGTTGTATAGAAAGTATAATTTCATTAGTGATCGTGTAGCATTAGCAGCTGAACTATCCCTTTCCTAAGGTTTACAGGAGTTAGACAGGTTATCTCAAAACATTCTAGTGGTCTAGCAGAGAGGCACTGATACCTGAAGGAAATATTGTGCTTAATCTCAGCACCTCACCCACAGTTTCTGCCTCCTAATATTTATGACCTCATTGTAGCAGTTATTGGGTGCTTATACTCAGTAGCTACTATTTATCTAATTTTCTACTAATGAAATTAATGGGAAAGTATGCCAGATACCTTTTTCTCGTCCACTCTGTTGGTTAAAACCAACAAACTATCTGTAAATGGTTAGTTTGGCCCTAGGTTCTTTAGTCGCACTAGTACCATGTTCACATTGTTTTCTTTTTTCTAAAGAATCTTTTCTCTGTTTGAAGCACAGTGTAACAAATTTGCTGAGTCTGTCTTCATGTATATTAATAGTAAAATATGGCATGAAAATTCATAGGTATAAAAATGTTTAATTTAAAGTGTTATTGTTATTTTTATACGACATCCCGAATGCTTCAATCAAGCTTTTATCCTTCAAAATTGCTCTTACAAGCTATTCACTGTGAGCATAACGCAGTACTTTTTGTCTAAATTCTGTCTTTTATTAGCATGTAGGAAAATAGCAGCCAGAGGTTAGATTGTGAGTTAGCTTTGTCCACTGTGCTCAGTTGCTGAATCCGGAAGTCCCACAGAAGTGAGGCTATGGCAGCTTCGTCTCTCCAGGTCTGGCCAGCAGTGTGGCTGAGCACACATTCCCAATTTTAATTCACTATTGAAAAGGCTACGATGCACCATGACCACATGGTATTAATAGGGATATCTGGAAAATAAAGACTTGTTAAACAAGCAAAAGATCTTTTTGTGACTTTGGCTTTCAACCTCTCAAACTCAATATGTCTATAGCAAGGCAGAGATTTGGGCCCTAATGCAGAAATGAGTATCAAAGAGAGAGACTGTGCTGTGCTGCGGGGTCTGACTGGCAGATCTGTGCAGGCACTGGAGTTTGTTTGTGGTGTCTTTCAATTATATTTGTGTGTATGGAGATACATAAAAGATGATGACATCTTTCTGAAATTCATTATGTATAATAGATCAGCCACTGTTAGGCTCATTGAAGATGAAATTCTATCTCTAGGCAAACCAAGCTTTCTCTTTTGTTTCTAAATCTTTAAGAAACTTGATTTCACAGCAAAAATTCCATCTGAAGTTCTCCATGAAATATCCTTTCTAGTCCAAATCTTTGGAGCATAAATTATTGTTTAGTTATTACAACAAGGGAAAAACAAAGTCTAGGTTTTTAGAGGCTAAGCACATAGCTGAGGGGAACATGCTGGTGAGTGGGCTTGTTATTTGTTTTTACCCTATCATATAATGTAACATTAAGCTCAACCTTTATTGCTTAGGTGATTTAAAAACACAGCTTCAAAAATACTAAAAATAAATGGAGCCTTCAGGAGACTTTATTAGAGCCTAAGGAATAGCAGTACCTGAATAACATGTGAACCCCATACAGACAAATATCAAGCAATGCTTTTTTGGACCCAAATATGTCAATTGCATCCATGCTTGTGTAGTCTGGAATTACTATAAAGTCTCCAGGAAAAAAAATAGAGTGGCTTTCTGTGCCACTGCTTTCAGAAACCAAATGAGATTATAGACTGTATTAATAGTGATTCCATAGTCTGTGGAATATAATGTTGCAGAAAGTAGTATAATAGACTGTGCTGCAAAGGCTGCGTGTAGTTTTGACTGCCATATTTCTGCTCATGCATGGAAAGAACAAGTCCAGCTATGTTTTATGGAGCTTGTTTGCAAGAGAGTGAAGACATGGTAACCTGGGCAACCGGACCCTGGTAAGCTCTGCCATGCGCACCGAGGCTTGCAGTGTGCTCTTTTCATGTGTTTCTGGCCAAACTAACTGGATGCGAGGCGGTTATACACATATCACAAACGCATCCCTTGCTGTAGTATGTTTATTGTTCAGAGACAGCCACAGAGGTGCTGGAGGCAAAGTCTTAGGAAAAGCATAACCACTCCCTAAAGCAGGCATGGTCTCTTTTCTGTTCATTGAGATTACATATGGAATACAAGGGAGATTTGGCTCGTGACCTATGCTGAACTTCATATGCAAAGGTTATAGGTAGCCAGAATGCCTCATCTGAAATGGACAGAGAAGACTTCTCTCAGTTCACCTTTGGGGTCTGTCAAGGTCAGCAGCTGTGCACTGTATGCCACGATGGATGCTGAGATAAGTGCCATGATCTGATCCTGTGATAAAGAGTACTACCAATAAAAGAGCTGCATTTGCCAAGAACCAAATTTATTAGAAGATTTGTCAGAATCACCTATGTGAGATGAAAAGATCAGTACTCTTTCAGTGCCTGTAAATGAAGTTTCAGCAGTTCAAGATGCGAATATACAATAAGAATACCCTCACAGCAGATTGTAGAAAACACGATTTACCATCTGTGTCTGTACAAGTCTCTCAGCATCCCACTGGGCTGCTCAGCTTTAGAGGTCCTTACTGGACCTCTCTGTGAGACAAAACCACTAGCTTCTTTGTAGAAAATAGTTGATTTCTTAAGGCATTCAGAGGATTTACCATTTAGAATTCTTCATAATGCATTGAAAATGGGTATCGATGAAGGGAGAGTATGGTTTATTCCTATGGTTAATAAGGCTTTGCCTCATGGCTACGAGCTTGGATAGTGCAACTGGTGAAATGACAGGTTAGTACTGTAATCCTCCACTAACTCCTTGTATGACCCTGAGCTGGTTAGTTACTTGGTCATCAGTTCCCCCTGTCTATTTTGATTGTTTTGTGAATTTTTGTCTGAAACTGTAGACAAAGGAGTTGGACAGCTATTAGGGGTTGTAATACCCATGAGAAATACCACATACCATTGGTTCTGAATTCTGTAGTCTTGTTTAAAACAAACAGGAATACCACCCTGTGACACACCCACTCCAGTCTCTGGCATCGTAATTATCATCAAATTGACTGCCTATTCTATGGAAGATAATTAAGCATTTTACTAGAAGGTACTCCATGTTTTAAGGTTTTTGTGTTATTCACGCATAAAGAAAAAGGAACGGAATCAATGACAAATGGAGAATCCGAATTGAAATAGACTGCTAAGCAAGTGGAGCACATTCTCGGGACTGTGAGTGTTATAATTTTAAATCTGTCATCCTCTACACAAGATATAATGCTGTCCTGGTTTTGTTAAAAAACAGGTTTCTCTTTTAGTGAATTTGCCTGTCAGCTAAAGCCTTCTTATTAGCTGCATTTTCCTGGAGAACCAGATACATGTTTTGGTAAACATAGCAATGGAATGCGAAGTTATTGATAAGCATGGATGGGCATCGCAGGAGAGGGCCAACGAGAAACAGGTGACCAAGAAACTGACCAACTGATTATAACATCCCATTCACGTGAATACTTCATGTAGAAGTGGGAGATCACAAGGATCTCGTCCCTTTTTCCCTTTTCCTTATGGCCGACATTAGGAGAGGACCTTGCTAGTTGTCCCTGCGAAGTGAGGCCTAGTGACAGACTGAATCCAGCTCTGGTTGGCTGCAGAGTCCAATCCAGGACTTCGGGTGCTGGCTCTGCAGTTGCTGGGACTTTCAAGATTGGTTTTGTATATTTTGTATTATTTTCTCTATTCTTATTAGTAGCATTAGTAAAACATTGTTAATTTTTCCAACTCTCTGCTCTCTGTCCTTCTTTCCCTCCTGATTGCCTGTCCTTAGTGGGAAGGGGGGAGAGGGAGGGGCAAAAGGGGAAAAGGGGGGGAGAGGAGGTTAACAATACATCTGCCACAGTTTTATTGTCACCCCACAATCAAAACCCTCGACAAATATTAAAAATCCAAAAAACACAGTGTTTGTGGTCGTAGAGAAAGCTATGATTGTATGCCTCTTGTACCTACCGTTCCCAAAAATGATCTTGGTATTGTTCACTTTTCGGTGCACATGTGCTGTTTGAGAAAGTGGAAAGTGTTGCTGCTACATGTATAGCATATGAGAATTAACACACAGAGCTTTTGTTGAATCAAAAAAAGAAGTTTTGTATTTTAAGTTTCACTTCCTTTCAAAAGACAATAAAATATTAACAGAAAGTATTTTTGTTTACCTTGGCTGGTATAGCTGGTGGTTCCATCTTTCATGTATTTATCAATCTTTCTGGGTTTTTTTGTTTGTTTGTTTTTGTTTTTTTGTTTTTTGTTTTTTGTTCGTTTGTTGCTGGAATAATAACTAAAATAGGTGGTTAAAAACTTTTATTGGGGAAAAAGCTATTTTTTAGTATATTCCTATAATACTGAGCATGAAGTTGAGATTGATAATCACACATAAGGAAAAATGACTCTAAATCACTTAGAGAAGTATGCACTTTTGTTCTTTGCATTTTAAGGTGCAGATAAAAATCACTGTGAATGATTAGAAATATGCAGAAATTTCAGTAGGAAAAGGCTTACATGGGCTATAGCTCCTAGGCTGGATGTTGCTGAAGATCGCAATGTAGGACAGTTTTCTAGTCTCCTGGTGCTCACAGCAAGAGAGTCTACTAAGGGAAGCACCATTACACACTGGTCTGTTCTATGTGTTTATTCTAAACATACACTTATGACCACAATAAGAGATAAAAGACACTTTTCTCAAATTGTTTCCTGGTGTGGACTGGTATATTTTTGTTTTAATTTCCATGCTGTTAGATTCTGACCCCCAAAATCTGAAAAAAGGTCCAATACAAAGTTAATATTGTAGAGTAATACTGTGATGTAATGCCTCTCTTTCTGGAGAACTGAGTTCAACCATGGCACAAGATGATTAAGGATATACACAATAAAATATTTACACACATGTACTTATTTCAGGTGTGTGATTAGGTTTTTATACGTGGTTTATATACATTTATTATACCAGTGACTAAGTACTTACATATATCTCCTTCATAGCATCACTAAAATATGGTTTGAGTTTTAGTGTATTCCCTGGTGGGGAAAACATCCCAATTAACATTTCAGGTGGTATATTAACTTTAGCAAAGATGCCACGGTCTGGGTAGAGAATGGGAAAAGCATTCTTTCACATGAAGATTTAATCCTTCCAGTACAGGCTTGTGGCTTGCTGACAGAGTGCAATGGGGAATTATGAAGAGCAGTTAAAGCACAGGTTTACGTTTCCTATGACAGGCATTCTGGTGCCTTATTTAATTTGGACAAGAGCTTGTTTGTGAATACTTATCATGTGTCTCAAGATCATAGCATTTCAGAGAATATGTAATGAGAATTTATGACATATATTAATCAAGGGACAAGAAACTCAAGTGTTTTCCAGTGTCTGTTTTCTGTGAGGGAAGGGATTTGCTGGATTTTCTCTCCATGTTGCATTCTCAGTTTCTTTGGTCAAACTTGTGAGGCTGAAATAATGTGTGGAAGTTCTTCCCTATAAATCACATGTATTCCAGGAATCACTGGAGTACCGAATGGAAAATGTGAAACCTGTTCTTCTAAACCGAACAACATACACGGCCAGATTGGAGCAGTAGAGCAGTGGCTGGAACAAGGAGAAAACCAAATCAAAACTTTTCAAACGAATTTCAGTTAAAATAGTGTAAAATACTAGGATAGAATCAGAAATGCTAGAAATTCTTAGAGCGTATTTCCATGTATTTATTAAGGGGAACTCAGTCACATTCCAGGCAAAGTTGATCAGTTCATGCGGGGCCAGTTGTTTTCAGTCTTTCCAAGCAGGTCATAGGCCCAAGAGACCTGGACACATGTTTAGAAACCCAAATCAAATTGTTCTTATCCTGGAGTTTCTAATGAGTCCAGGAAAGAGCCTACAGATTGTTTTGAAAGGGTGTGGTGTGGGCTTGGTTTGGTTGTTTTTGTCAAGCACTTTTAAAAACCTGTCTGTCTTAGATGGGGTTCTTAATGAATTTTGCAGTCACTAAGTAAGACAGGTTGGTTGAGCAGCTTCCGGATGTGTACTTGAAGGGAGATTACCTGAGAATGTAGAAGAAAAGAGCTATGGTGTTTGTGAAAGTGTAGGTGGGAAGAAAGGACTTAAGGATATAAAGCTTATCATCCTTGCTCAAAATACTCTGCTGAAAATTCTACCTGGTTTTATCTACCTTATTGTTTGTTTTCTGCTGATGTAGCAGTAGAAGCTCTTCTTAGGACTCATAGGAGCCTCGAAGTTTCGGTAATTCTTGAGATTGATAAGAGCATTGTATTTTCCAGCTTTCCTATAGCATTATTAAAAGGTAAAACTTTAAAAGGAGTTCCAAAGCTTATACAGAACACTGTTAAGCTATGCTGCTCTCCATTATAACAGTTATCTCAGTAGGGCTGGGAAGAAGTGAAGGTGGCAAAACAGCAGAATGGTTTCATTGGACTCTCCCTGGAATAATCTCAAAGACATCATTAGAAAAGGTTTGAAAACATGTTGTGTCTGGCCAGCTTATTCTCCCTCCTGTCACCCAGCTGACACCCTCTAAAGAAAGCCAGGGCCAGGAGAATTCTGAGCAGAAATGACTATGCAGAATAACATTTTCCAGATGGGGCTTGTTCCCTGCAAACACTCCATGAGTGCAGTTTCAGCCCTTGTTTAGCCCTCATTGTGAGGAAGATGACTTGTGTAACCATTACTTGTGAATAAGCTGACAAGACTGTCATGGGTCCCAGAGAAGTGGAGAATACCAGCTCTCTGCTACTTGTGAAGAAGAACTATCGTGTCTGCAACCATAACAGGCCTTTGCTATGTCACCTCAAGGGTCAGTTTATGAGCGTATGGATTCTTAGATCTTTGGAACCTGGACATGATTCATCTGACCACCCTCTTGTAATTAGTGAAGAGGAAGTCACTTTTAGAATACCAGTCTTTGCATTTTTAAGGAGATGTCTAAAGCTAAACAGAAAAATCACATTTAGAAGTGCTTGTTTTTCTCCATTGACCATAAAGGGAATTTAGAGAGACTAGCTGAGATTGAGACATCTACATTGCAACCTTTCGCTGAGATAAATTACACCCAGATGATTCTGCTATCTAATAATGTGTTTAGAAGAGTTTTCTCTCCAAACTCTACAGGTTCTCTTGCATTCTCTTCATGCACATTAGCCATGTACTGGGTTTGGGATTTATTAATGCTTTCAAGCACGACTGAGGAGACCAAAGTGCAGTTGTTTACTACATGTGAAACTTTGAAGAAGTGTGCAGAAGGGCCAAGGGTGCTTGAAATCTCAGGCCCTAGTGAAAAAGCACAGGTTTTATTTTAGGCTCATCCAGCAACTGACTTTTCAAAATCAAATTAATTCAACCCAAACAGTAAAATAATCTGACCATGGGGAACACACCTATAGGATATCTTTGTTCTAGCAAAATAGCTAAAAATGCATTTTTCATGCTGCTGTACAAAAGAGGCCATCCCCATGCTCCTGTGTTTTTGTCCAGTGCGATGGCAAGCTTCGGAATTGTCGATCTGGTATGAGAATTTACTGAATATTATTTTTTTTTGAAAGATTCACAGAATATCTTACTTTTTTAAAAAATAAAAGGGATTGTGATGCTATTACTGATTTCTCTCCATCCAGTTTAAATACTAGGGCCTACACTTCGAATTTATTTGCAAATTGCTGTAAATTGAATTAATATAGCTGCAGTTCTAGAGGCATCCAATTAAATTAATAACATTAACTGAAATTACATGTCAGCTTTTTGCCAGGTTTTGTACAAATTATTTCAGTCAGCTTGGCTTTTACTTATCTTCTTTGTTTCTTTGTTTCTTTGTTTTATGGAAATTTCTGTTTGTAAGTATTACTGTAGTTAATTGATAAAGTTTTATAGCAAACAGTTAATAAAAATCCATTTACAAGAAAAGCTTGTTTGTGTTTTTCTAATAAGATATAGCATTTGCTTTCTGATGATTCAAGTGGCAGGTTATGTAAACATTTCTATTTCTGATCCTTCTAAGGCTTTTGTCTCTTGTCTACTAAGTATTTTGTGGGGGAAAACATGATCATCAAGTCGGCAGTCTGCCTAGGATTTCAGAATGGCATGAAAATAAATAATTACACACAATGAAAACATTTAGGATATTACATTGCGATCATTTCATATCACTGGCAGACGCGTTTCAGGAGGAAAAACAACATTACATAAAGTCTAGTGGTACAGTAAACAAGGGGATTTAAAGGCTGATGGATATTGCTGTCTGTTCTCTCCCTAGGATAAAGTATCAACTGTAATACTTTAAAATTATATTGGTGTTTTTTTATTTTTTGTCCACAACAGAGAAATCTGCAGGTGGCTGACAATAAGTAATAAGGTTTTGCAGCCTTTAGTAGCTCTTATTGGAAAGAGTAAACTAGAGAGAATGGAGGACCTAACTTCATAGAAGGGTCTCCCTTGAAGATCACCTGAATTTGTAAATATCTCTACCTTGGTCACCTACCTAAGCATTAGGAGGAACAGAACTATTCAGTTCTGTGTTGCAGGCCTGAATAGTACAGGGTCTTTGTAATATTCGTAATTCCCTTCAGATTCCAAATGTAGCTGATATTCCCCTTTGTTTATTTCCTTTATCCTTTCTCTGACTATAATGCTAATACACAACTGAGTTTCTGCTCAGAAATAAAGTTTGAGTTAGATGTGGCTTTAAAGGAGAAATTGAAAATGATCATTAAAAGGCAAGGTGAACTAATTTAATGTAATTAATCTGCCATGTTAAAAATAGCTTAGACATGTCTGGTGTTCAGGAGCGCTACACTTCTGGAAGGCTAGTAGCAGACAGTGGCATTAGCACTTTCATGAAACAATTCCTGTGCCTATATGCATGTGGGAACAGAAGCTTTTGACAGCTCCTTTGTAGCTATATATGTATCTATACTTTTAAATGTTTATCTTGCCCTCTCATCTCATAAACTGGACCTACTTAATAAACAAAGCAACTTGAAGACCTTTTTAAACAAAGTTCAAGAGATGTTGTTACATCCTTAATTTTTGTCAGCTCTTGTGCTTGCAACCCTTGAAGTAAGCAGTGCTACTTCCATGTGTCTTTTTCTAGTGTGAACCTGCTTCTGTGTCAAAGGAGTCCTCTTGGCTCCTCCAGTTTGGGAAACTATGTGATCAGTGCATACTATTGAGTGAGTGATACAGAGTCTGTGATTCACATCACTCTTAGCCCTAATTAGTGAGAGTTTAGGCCAGAGAAAGGTATAGTGACTGAATGAACACATTTGTCTTTGAAAGAAACAGAGGAACTGCCTCATCAGTAAGGAGTCGTGCAAACAGCAGGCTATTCATAATGAGAAGTTGTTGGCGTGAATTTGTGACAAATACGTGGGGACATACAGGTTTTATTTGCAGGGGTGGCTCTTGCAGGCTTCATCTTCAACAATAGCAGAGATGATGATAGATATTATACACTATGTTCAAGGTATCAGGGTGATACAGTTAGAGTCATTTCAAAGAAGGATGGGAAGTCTTTGGGCCTGGATTCTTAATGATGTTATATGTTTCTGGGACAGACAAATGCTCTGTGGTACAGGAGTACTACATCGTCTCCTGACTTTGCCATATCTCCTCTGTGACTGCTAACCCACTAGTTCTCTGAGTGCCAACCTTTTTCAGATGTTGTTAAAAGGGAAGGTCATGTCCCAAGCCCATTTGTGCCACTTCCTTCCATCAGACATTGCGTTGTGGATGTCCTCAAATAAGATGTAAACTGGACCTGTATGTGTTCTGTGAAAGGATTTTGAAATTATGTAGTTTAGAGGTCACAAAGTAAATGTGAGTCCATAATGGTATGTTATTGTGAACAAGGCAAGTGTAATTGGAAGGATACTTGGTGTACTTTTTCTGTTTGGCAGGCCTCACTGCTCTGTTATGCCAGTTTTGGGGAAGCACATCAAGGGAAAGGTGGACTGGTTGGATAGAGTCCCAGGGAAAGTAGCCAGACTTGTCAGGGGACAGGAAAGCAGGGCCAATGAAAAGAAAATTAAAGGCATGTGAACAACAGTGGGGTGGGTTGCCTTGGAATAGAAAAAAGGTACCAGAAAGGAAAAAGTCAATAGACTGTCCTCTGTGTTCACTGAAGAAGGAACAGAAGTTCCGTCTGGGAGCTGTAGCTGAACAAAGTTTGGACTTCAGATGAAGCAAAGACTGTGAAACACTAAATACTATGGAAAAGCATTCAAATGCTAAGGAGAGATAAACACTTAATGAGATAATTGATATTTGATACTACTGCATACCTTATGAAATTATTAAAAAAACCCATCTCTCAGGAGCAATATTTGACCCAGGCTTGGAGTAAGTTGTTGGACCATGACCTTGTAATGTTCTTTCTCTATCTATTGGCTATGATTTTATGGTAACTACCTACAATATTGACCTTGAAAAGATAAAAACTGAGAGCACCAGTTTATAAGAGTAGGTGTACTGGTTTTGGCAGGGACAGAGTTAAATTTCTTTATAGTAGCCAGTACGGGGCTATGTTTTGGGTTTTTGTTGAAAACAGTGTTGATAACACAGGGATGTTTTAGTTCCTGCTGAGCTGTGCTTGCAGAGAGTCAGGGCCTTCTCAGCTCCTCATACCACCCACCAGTGAGTGGGCTGGGGGTGCACAAAAAGTTGGGAGGGGACACAGCTGGGACAGCTGACCCCAACTGGCCAAAGGGATGTCCCAGTCCATATGATGTCATGCTCAGCAGTAAAACTAAGGGGGAGGCTGGCGAAGGGACTGCTGGTCAGGGACTGGCTGGACATCAGTTGGTTGGTGGTGAGGAATTGTTTTCGTTTGCATCACTTGTCTTTTTTGGGATTTATATTTTTCTCTGTTTGTTATTTTTTCCTCTTTTCCTTATAATGTTGCTGTTATTTTTAATCATTTATTTTAAATTATTAAACTGTCTTTATCTCAACCTATGAGTTATATCGCTTTTACCATTCTCCCCACCACCACACTTGGCAGGGTGCAGGGAGTGAGCAAGTGGCTGTGTGCTGCTTAGTTGCCAGCTGGGATTAAACCACAACAGTAGCCTTACAGGATCAGACCAAAGGCTGAACTAAGCCACTAAATCAGCATGACCAAGTGCCTCTGTGGAGTGTCTGTGTGCTAGTGCATGCTGCATGGGGAGCAAACAGGAGGAGCAACCTGTCTGCATGTAGCTGTGGGGTTACAATCTCACTGTAATGACAGCAACGTGGTAGGACAGCTGCAGTGGATTGGAACCACAAGCTGAGAAGACAAGGAGGGGGAGTACGGGAATGGGATGGACATACTGGAACAAGTCCACAGAAGGCCATGGAGATGATTAAGGGCTTGAATCATCTTCCATATGAGGAGAGGCTTAGAGAGCTAGAACTTCTCCTGGAGAAGACTCAGGGGTCCTTACCAGCATTTGTAAGTACCTGTGAGTAAAGAAGATGGACCTAGAGGCTTCTTACTGGTATCCAGTGACAGGACAAGGGGCAATGTGCACAAATGGAAAAATGGGGAATTCTGTTTGAACACAGGAAAGAGCTTTCCTACTATAAAGGTTCGTCAAACCCTGGAAAACATTGCCCAAAGAGACTATAGAGTCTCCTTCCTCAAAGATATTCAAACCCAGCTGTGAACAATCTATTCTACTTTCAGCAGGGGTGTTGAAGTAGATGGGACTCCAGAGGTCCCTTCCAAACTCAGTGAATCTGGGATTCTGTCAACTAGTGGTAAATAGTGGATGCACAGAGAAATAGTAAAGGTACACATTGCTCCTTCTCCTAGTTTGTCCTTCCAGCTTTTGGAGTCAGTAGGTTAAATATTAATAATGTTTAATTGTCATTGATAGATATTTTCTGCATAAGTCTGTTTAATTATTTTAAACCTATTTATGCATATAATTTCTCTGTCATGTTGCGATAATGAATCCCACAATTTGATTTGGTATAACACAGTTCATGCAGTCAGGACTGTAAAATCAGGCCAGTGAATTCCCCAAAGCACATAGCTCTTAGCCATTGATAATGGTAAGAAGCTTGTATGGGGATCAGAGGGAGACTATGATTTTCTGTGGTAACTGAACACCTAAATCCTTATGATATATGCAGTACCTTTTATTTACATTTCATAGAATCATAGAATGTTTTTGGTTGGAAGAGACCTTCAAGATCATAGAGTCCAACCATAACCTAACTCTAGCACTAAACTGTGTCCCTAAGGACCTCATCTAAACACCTTTTGAACACCTCCAGGGATGGTGACTCCACCACTTCCCTGGGCAGCCTGTTCCAATGCCTGACAACCCTTTCTGTGAAGAATTTTTTCCCAGTATCCAATCTGAACCTCCCCTGGTGCAACTTGAGGCCATTTCCTCTTGTCCTATCACTTGCTACTTGGGAGAAGAGACCAACACCCTCCATGCTACAACCTCCTTTCTGGTAGTTGTAGGCAGCTTGTGCTGTCTCACACATTTGAAAGACTTTCTGTAAAGCCATGCAAATTTAAAATAATACAGTGCAAAAACTAATATTAGAATATGTTTATACTTTGACAACACCATCTAATTCATATATTGAGTTGCAATCTTAGAGAGCAAATCTTAAAGCTTTCCTCAAACAAGACAAAATGAATGACTAATGAATTTTCAATAATGTTAAAAAGAAATTGTCCTTTTAAAAATGCTTGAAATGCCATTTAAATTACGAAAGCTGCTTTTTAAAAAATTGCTATGGTTATTACTATCACCACCAAAAATAACAAAAGTTTGTAAATGGTCCTGATCCAGTTGAAGTAACTATTGTTTTTGTGTGAAAGAACCTGGTTATTAACTTGAGCTAATTTGGATGAAATCCATATTGTGTTTTAAAATGAGTTACCATTATGAACTTAATTTCTTGCTTTTTTCTTTACTAATAATGTTAGTCTACTTAAAATATACAAATCTTATCTCATTTCTCAAAGAATGTGTTGGGGCAAATGTTTCCTAGGTACTGTTCTGTTTGTTTTGTTTTCTTTTAGGTTGATGAATTGGAAAGTACTCCAGCTCTTTTTGTGTGATTTTGAAATTACCTGAAGTTTAGAAAAAAAAAATTGAAATATAAGAAACAAAGGTGTGAAATAGAGAAAGACAATGCTACAAAGGATGGGTTCACAATAAGTTTAATTCATTATGTGGGAGGTCCATGGCTGGCTGAGGAAGTTAAATCTGCTCATTTGGCCTTTAGCTTGGTCACGGTTCTTTAGCTGGAGCTCTCATGGGCCTGTGTGGTTCAGGCCATTTTGCTCCCTGTGACATTGTATGTTCCCCTGCCTGTCCCCACACGGTTGTCTCAGCTGGCTGTCCATGGTGCCACAGGCTGGGCTGCAGGTCTGATACCCAACCTGCTTCACCTCCCTCCTTCTTACAGCCAGATCTGCCAGTTCTACTCACTT
Source organism: Columba livia (assembly GCF_036013475.1). Lineage (NCBI taxonomy): Eukaryota > Metazoa > Chordata > Aves > Columbiformes > Columbidae > Columba > Columba livia. Next base: position 19,744,696 of record NC_088602.1, on the reverse strand, counting down.
TGAGGCCAATGGAGAGAAAGGCAGAAGGGCCTGTGTGTGAGAAAGTTACTCTAGAATGAGATGGAGCACCTTTTTGAAAGACTGCACTTCAACATTAACACTGATGAATACAACGATGAAATTAAAATGTCCATAGAGACAGCTTTGGAGGAAGAGGTTTAACTAGCACAAACTACAGAATCAGAGACACTGGAAGTAGGATTATTTCCTGTGGAAAATCCTCCCCCACGTTGCATTGGCAAGGGGGTGAATTATAAACACAACAACCAAGACCAGAGGCAGAGGTGGTGACCCAGAGTCCTGCTGAGGATCAGAGCATTAGGAGCATCCCCTCCACACCCTTGGTGCTCCCCCTGCCCCTTCCTCAGACTGCTGGGCTGGAAATTAGAAAGATGAAGAGTGTGCAGAGAGCACAGCTTTCCCATGTGTGGTGGAGCTTAAGCAGATGAATATTTCCAGCACAAGGGGCACGGCAGAGCTGGAGTCACTACCACGCTGTGTCTGTGGAGAAGGTCAGAAAGCATCTCTCAGCACCTCTACTGCGACAGCCATCCCCAGGGGAGCTCTGCTGCTTGGGCTGAGCATGAAGGCGGGACCTGCTGTGATGGAGAGAAGGGGAGAGCACTTACAGGTCCAACAACACGTTAGCATTTGCTGTCAGAGCTGACAGGGCTCACATCTGGAATACTGTGTCCAGTTCTGGGCCCCTCAGTTTGAGAAGGACAGGGAACTGCTGGAGAGAGTCCAGTGCAGGGCAATCAAGATGATTAAGGGAGTGGAGCATCTCCCTTATGAGGAAAGGCTGAGGGAGCTGAGTCTCTTTAGCTTGGAGAAGAGGAGACTGAGGGGTGACCTTATTAATGTTTATAAATGTCTACAGGGTGTGTGTCACGAGGATGGAGCCAGGCTCTTCTTGGTGACAACCAATGATAGGACAAGGGGCAATGGGTATAAACTGGAATACAGGAGGTTCCACTTAAATATAAGAAACTTCTTCTCAGTGAGGGTAACAGAACACTGGAACAGGCTGCCCAGGGGTGTTGTGGAGTCTCCTACTCTGGAGACATTCAAAACCTGCCTGGACACCTTCCTGTGTAACCTCATCTGGGTGCTCCTGCTCTGAAAGGGGGATTGGACTAGGTGATCTTTTGACATCCCTTCCAATCCCTGACATTCTGTGACTCTGTGATCTTGTACTTCAGGAAGGTGTACTGCATACCCTGAGAATTCTGGAGAAGACCCTTTTGAAGAGGAAACTTTTTAGGCTAACTTGGGGGTAGAATAGGTTAGGAGGGACCAGCACTGAGAATTAACCTGCCTTTTTTTCTTTTTTTTTCTTTAACAGCGTTATTTTTAAAATTGTGTAAAGAAGGCATTCCACTACATCTCTGTTTTGAAACAAAAGCCAGAAGCTTTTGAATGACTGACCCTTTGATAGCCTTTCTCCTGGGAACTGGTTTAAACACTGCTGTGTTGCTGTCCGGTGTGACATAGGGCTTATAGCACTCAGCTCATTGCAGGAGAGAGAATGAAGGCACAAGGAGATGGACTTTCATAAATGCATTCTCTCAGTTAGAAATATCTAATCTAAATTTTCACTTAAAAAACAGGAAGAAGAAAATTACCTCTACTGTGACAATATCAAGCATGCAAGGATGGACTGGATAAGGAGAAGACCACTGTTATTGCCAAAAAGTTTTGGATTAATTTTTCTTCTTCTACTAAGAGATTTCCTATATTTTATTCTCTACGATATCTTTTGTCATTTTACATAACTCATGTGAATCTGTTTTATTCATGGTAAAAAATGAACACAGGGCTGAGAGAGAGAGAGAAGGTTCAGGAAGAAAAGTAAATAAACAGAAGATTCAGTATAGATTCAGTATAAATCCTTGTGATGTCAGGCAGGAAACATTAAGTAGTAACTGTAAAAACATAAAGAAATTAATTCCAAATGGAGTAGCCCGCTTTTTACTACATGAAGGTGTAAAAGTTCCCAAAACACTGGGTCTGCCAGATAAAAATATTGTTAGATCAAGGCTATAAAGAAGACAGTCGACTGGGAGCATATTCTTGTCCTACTGATGTAAAGTTGCTGTTCCATAACCCGGCAGGGGATTTGCCTCCAGCAGTTTAACTGCAGCCGTCCCCAGCAGATTTGTGCAGAGCATTGGATTCGTGTACGTCATTAGATATCTTATAGTAGCCTTCTCAGTGGGCTCTGTCTGCGGTCTCATTACTCTTGCAATCTTAATATGTAACATTTTGAAAGCATTCTCCACACACTTGAGAATTTAGAACAAAATCTTTTATCAAAATGATACATTTGCTAATGATCTGGTTGAGTGTTCGCACCCATGAGGAAGACAGTCTTAACAGTGAATTTAACTGAATGCATACACAACGGTGCAAAGCTAAGGTACAATATGCAATCATGTTAGCAGGAGTTCACTGTTAGCTGTGCAGTGGTCAAAGGCTAAACTGGATCTGCAGTTTTGCCGTTTGGTGTGAGAGACGGTTCCTCCCGGGGTGCTGGAACTGATATCTTAAAAATGATGCGAGAGGTGAACAGTGTGGAGATAGAACATGCACGAGAAAAAAAAAATCTCCTCATAATTTGAATTGTTTAAAAAACTGTGCTTGGAAGGCATTGCATGTTCCGTCTCTGTATTTCTGAAGAGGATGCTATAAGAGGATACCTACCTGCCAGTGATCCAAACATTTTAAAATAATACCATTAAGATCTAAATGATTAATATGTTAGGAAATTATTTATTAAAGTATTTTAATAAATACTGTACTTTCCAGTTCTTCCTATTTTTATTTCTGTGTTCACCACTGTGTATTGAATTGCAGATATCACTAACAATCTTTTTAAAGAAAATAATTTTAAAGTCAAAGATTATGATATACAAATAAAGAATATGTAATGCTTACATCTTGAAATCATACTAATATAAGGCATCATCTGTCAGAACTAGCTTTTGTTCCAAGCAGAACTAATTGGAACAAACCAGTGTCACTGCACAAGAGAAATGCACTTTATTTAATGAAGCAAGGGGAAGTTGCTGCCTACAGTTCTTGCTTTTCTGGTGGTGAGATTTCCATGTGCCTGAGCTCTGATATCTGTGTATCCTGCTGAGCTCTGTCCAGCCGTTGGATATGTGAGGTTTTGGATCAGACTAGGGTTAACTCGGTTGGAGTTTCTTCCTCTTATTTATTCCATTGCCTCATCTAAATATAGACCTTTTTTTCTTACTTGTTCTCTGTACATAACGTGACCACATATATTTTATTGCCATTAGTTAACATCAACAGAGAAAACACACTTGAACAGTTGCATTCGGGAAATATTATTGCAACATGTGATTTTCTTGAACTGGTGAAAAGTCACTGGCTTTGGGAAAGGGGTCATCTGGAAGTCAACCTGTCCCAAATATGTTCTAGGTCAACACATTTAACCATAATACTATGGTTTTGAAATTTCTTGCAATAATTTTTATGTGTTGTAAATTTTGTTACCAGTTGTGGTGGCCATGATTTAAACACGTACTGAATTAAATAAGCTAGTTATTAATGAAAAAAATCACTCTTACTATTCTTCACTGTCTTTTGTCCTAGCTGTTAACTGCCATGAGTGTTAAAAGCCTTTAGAACTCCTTTTGGCTTTACAGTCTGTAAATTAAAGAAAACTCATCACATTTATAAGTTGTTAAATTCCTTGTTAACTTTTTCCACCTATTTTTAGGCCCAAGTCTCCAGTTTCCATATCTACATATTGAATCTCATAATTTCTTTCCTCTGCTAGCTTAAAGATCCATCTACTTTCAGAAATTTCTCTGCTGTGTAGGAATCTAAAGACTGATCAAGGTCTGTGTTTGCCTTCCATTAGAGAAACTGCATAGATCATGCTTTTAATTCTTTGATAACAAAGCTGTATCTGGATGTGCCACTGTCATTTGAACAATCTTCTGTACTTTTGTCCATGTGACATGAGGACTGGACAAAATGCTATGTCCTGAATGATTACCACTTTGCCACTTCTGCTGCATCTGTTAATTCACTGTACGGTTTTGTTTTTGTTCTCAGCAAAAATTAAATTGCTCTCACCTAAAATTAAATTACTCTCAGCTCATATTCAGTTGCTTACCCTGTCACACTCTTGTTATTTTCTTTGCTTTCTGAAGTTTCTCATCTGCCAAATAACACAAATTTGTTTTATTCACTCAGCTTTGCAGATGCATGAGTTTGTCAAAGCTATGTCTGTATGTATGTATATATTTATTTATGTATGCATTTAAAGGATTGTACCTTTGGAAAGGTACTTAAAGGAAAAATATAATTATAAGAGTATGAACATCATGTATAAGAGTATGGACATAATTATGAGGGTATGGGGGAATCAAGCAGAGGTCTAAAATTTATGTGCTCTTTTATTATTCCTTCTTCTTGTACTACAGGTTCTGAATCTAATAATATGATGTGCCAAAGACAAGCAAACAGAGATAAGAAGCCAGAGATTGTGCTAGCTTCACTAAGAGGTTTTGCAAAGTGACATGACAGATGGTCTTAACAGTATAGCTCTTCTAACTGTCCATGTGTACATATCTGTCTGATATTTTCAAGCAAGTATTTTGAGCAAAAAGACTGAAGTTTCTGGATTGATTGTGCTGAAGGGTATGCATCAATATTTAGGGGGTGGGTTCTTTCTTTTTGGTTTGTGCTTTTCATTTTTCTGATTACCAGTTTGTAAATGTTTTGTAAACTGTTACATTGGCCAAGGTATCTTAGGAAAATGTTCCCCACAAATACAGAAATCATTGTTGGCTCCATCCCTGTGCTGTATTTCTTTTTTTTTTTTTTAATATTTTAAAGAAATTATTTTACAATTCTGTTAATGTGAGTGAAGTCAAACTGGTATAAAACTGACGTGAGGGAATGGAAGACCATATCCTCTCTGAGTGCACTGATGTATTGTGACTGGAGTCCTCTGTTCTGACATTTAGAGAAGATAATGTAACTGTGAAAATGTCATGTTCATTATCAAGATCTGAATGTCATCATCCTTCGACCTCAGAGTTCTGTAAAGATTGGTAACTATAAAAAAAGCTGTTGTGTTTTCCTTCCCCATTTGTCTTCTGAGCAGAGATTCTGCTGATTTGGGAGCAGCACTGACATTTACTTGAGAAGTCAGTAGCAGGTACAAAATTACATCCTGAAAACAAAGATATAGAAACTTGTCGAGACATGCTGACTGCTAGATACTTTCAATTGAGCTGCTTTTCAGATCTCTATAGGCAGGTGTTTGCTAGAAAATATGTGTTATGGAAAGGTGTGAGCAATATGGATAATACTGACTTCTTGATGCTCCTGGTAACATCATTGACTTCCAATAGATTCTACTCTGAGCCCAGGCAGGAGTGAATATGGGAAAGATGATGCATTCTTTATATGGTAGCTTGTCTGGTGAGTGACTGACTTGCACAACCTCTAGAAAAACTGCTGTGTTGCAAATGCTAATGCAGTCTGTGACCTTTGCATAATAGGAACATTGGAAGCGGATTTTCCAATGTTGCGCTCATTAATAAAGTGTAGGGAAGGGGCTGGTACGATGAGCATAAGGCAGATAGAGTTAGTCCATGTCTTTAATCATCTCTACTTGATGACTGAACTGTTTCACACACAGTTATCTTGGAGGCACAGGCTGGAATTGTACATCAGACCTCTACCACCTCATTAATATCCAAGTAAAGATTAATATACTTTTCAAGATGATGCTAGATACCCTTCTACCTGTCCTGATGTCTGAGAGGCCACAGGTGCTGAAGTCTAATACAGATAGGATATACTTACTAGGTTACCCAGTTCCTTGTAGGGATGAAGGGTTATGCCCCACAGAGTGCTTTTCTAGAGTTCTGTCCAGTTCTAGAAGTCACTGGCAGCAAAGTCCACTTAGAGCAGAACATGAATTAATTCATTTTCCTTGAACTGTTCTGCCAATGATTTGCTAATTTGTACTCAATTCTTCCCAACAAGAAGCAGAATATTGTCTGTGTTCACCTGGTAAGGAAGTCACTCTGCTGCTGGAACAGCACTGGCATGCTTACCAGGAAAAAGGTAAAACATGCTCCTGCAGGAGTGTGGGAGGCAGCATATGTTTAGGTGGGACTTAGAAGCTTTAGCAGTATACGAGTACTGTATATACTGTCTACAACAGAATCCTTCCCTGTCTGAGTTAACCTGGAGGGAAGCATTGGGCCATGCAAGGTTTGAGAAGGATCCAAAAAATAAGGCAGTTAATGAAGAAAACACATTCTGTAATCATCATACACAAGTATCCTTCATTTATAATAGATGAGAATGAGACCATCGCTAGAGGCATTGTAAATCCCACTGCTATCATAAAAATAGCCAAAGAAAGTAAATATTAATCTGTACAGCACTGAAGAGGCCATTTATTCCAACTAAGCAAATGTGCAAGAAGGCTGAACTCAATCACACTGCTTTCGTTAAAAGACATTTAATGCCATTTTTGAAATGTAGATCTGAGATCCTTGGTAGAGAGTTCTGTGGTCTCATAGTCACTTCATTTCTTACTTCACTACAGACTTATTTATGTGACTCTTTAGTGGTGCAAGGCTTTGCAGTCACTCAGATATTTCCTGGAAGAGGTTAGTTTTAAACCAAAATTAAGTTCAGGAGTGGATTCAGTAATTGTCTGAGGCTGGGAATGTTGATAGTGATCTCTTTGTTGACAATGTGGAAAGGTGTAATTATTATTTTTGGAATTAGTTTAGATACTGTCAATTTGTTGCCAATGTGGCATATACAGTATGTTTTAATGAAATAAATGTTGCCATGGACACATATTAAAAATATGTATTACCTGTCAACCCTCTGAAGACTGAAATGCAATCTGTAATGAGGAAAAAGGTCCAAAGTAAAGAAAAAAGAGCCGCACAAGAGTTTTCAGATAGTACAGATTCTGCTCTAAATTTCTCTGGGTAACACCTATTATTTCAGCTTCGTGTTTCGATTACCTGTAAAAGAGAGAGAAGTAAGATTGCTGAAAATCTGTATGTTTTGGAAATAAAACTGTCAACAAGTAAAAAGAATAAAATGACCAACAGGAGACCTGTCCTCTATTAAACACGTTGATGATGTGCTCCCATGGTACCATGGCCCAAGCATCCAGAGTGCCTAGCTCTGGGAGTGCATAGTTGCAACCAGTGTGAGCTTAGGTCTTTTGCCACTTTCTCATCAGACAGCAAAAGTGGCAGGAAGAGAAGCCAGAAGAGCTGTCTGCCTCTGGACACAAAGCATTCTCATGCTTCCGCGTTGCTGCAGCCCTGCCTCATCTTCTGCTACCTGAGCTCCATTTCCAGATGTTGCGGAAGGAAAGGATAGTGCATGGCCCCATGTCACCAATCCAGCCCAGTGGGAAGTCCCAGTATTTGGCCTGGCACAAGCTATTGCAGTGTGTAAGTGCTCAGCAGGAATCCGGTATAACATGCCCTAGACTGCCATGAGTCAACCTTGGGGATGGACAACATCTGAGTCAGGACTGCCAGAGTCTTCCCACCTCCTCTTGTCACTGGTAGTAATACTAAACCCTAAATACCCTGTCCTGGGTCTTTTTACATTCATACTCGGGTTTCTGTGTTGCAGGGAGAGATGATGCCCAGCTTGGGTCTTCTTCAAGTCAACATCTTGAAGAGATGGGAACTCACATTGCTCCTGACATGGTGTTCTTTAGGTAAAGGGAACAAATAAAGTTTTTTGGGGTGCATAGTCAGATGTATACTTGAGAAAAAAATACTAAGCTCCTCCAAACCAAAGACTTTGTACCTGCAAAGCCAGCTACTCATAGGTGCATTCCTGAGAGGGCTTTTTGACTTGCATCTTGCAGGTGGTGCTTGGGCAGTGGTGGCAGCTGGGAACAGGTCCAGACTCCTCAGGGAAGATTTGGGGATGCTGTTTCATGTTGGAATTTGAGTTTATAGGGTGCTTGCCTTTTTTTTCTGTCTCATCTGGTTTTCCGGGATGGACACTCCATGGCCAGATTTTGGCAAGCAGCTTTTTGGTTATATCTGTGCTTTATAAAGAGGATTCTGAATGGCCTGAGATGGAGGGTGGCAGCCTTCCCTCCATGATGCAGTTCTAAAAGTTGAAAGATAAGATAATGAAATCAGAAAACCCAGCTGGCCATTTAAATTTTTTAAATACCTAGTGCTGGCACCCGTATTTTTCGTCTGTCATTAAACATCTTTAAATTCTCCCTAGCATGACTGTCAGGTCATAAACCAGTGCCCCCCTCCAATGCAACTTTCAGGCAACAGCATTTCTCACAGATATCCTCTAATAAGTGTGTAGCACCCACTGGCTCTTCAGCAGGTCTTGCATGAAGCCTTTCCTGAAGTGTTCAGGGAAATACGAGCTGGAAGGCTCTCATAAACCTACCAATGGACTCCCATCTCCCTGGAGAAAGTCAATGGCTGTTAACTTCACCTGAAAACACTGGCCTCTGCAGCACCTCTCTGGTGCTCTTGTGGTCCTCTCTGTCCTTACGCTTCTCTGAAACATCAAGATGCAGTATTGGGAGCATCTTCTTGTCTAGTTAGGGTTCTGGCAGCCTGCACAATGAATCTATATAAAAAAAAAGATTTTTGTGTGATTGTTTGTTGGTAGAGGGGAGATGTATTTGGTCACCCTCTATTTTTGCATCTTTTGCTTACGTTTTACTTGTGGCGTCCCAAAATGTCAAATTAAGGTAGTGCTTTGCATTAGAGACAAACAAGACAAAATGGTATAGTTCATTATGAAACGTTCTAACTGTGTTTAGGAGAAATCACACTGTTCAGAATGAGACCACCTGATTATTTGTGAAATAATAGAATATACAGTGTTCCACAGGACTGAGTGGATATTATGGTCAGATTGCAACTCTGGTACATAGTGCACTGCAAAACACTTGCTCTTACTTCACTATTTTCTAAAGCAATTTGAGTTCTTCTTCCACTTACATCTACAGGCCTATGGTGATTTTTCAGGGATGGTGACTCCCATTTATTCAAAAGGGAATTTTATCTAATTTAGGGTTGCAGTTTCAGGGTGGGTGTTTGTAATTCTCACAGATGTCTTTACCACACACAGGGACTGGAAATTACAGTGACACAACCTCTGGGAAATGACATGAGCTATATTAACCACAGAAAAACTTCTCTTAGGAATTAGTAGGAAAAGAAAAACAGTGAGAAACTGTACTGTCAGGAGCAAATGTGAACTGGCGTAAAAACAAATAGTGTCATTCATCTTCCTTTCTGAATTATATTATTTTGTTTGTTCAAGCTTGTATATACACAAAAAGCTTTGCTAAGTTAAAAGGGGTTATAAGAAGACTGAAAGGGGTTGTAAGAAGACTGAAATCACTATCTCACCACTCACTAGGACTGAAAGTGTTCCTATTACACTGCTTACTGGATTTGAAGTATTATGTTTCAGCAGGCGGAAGAACAAATTTTCATACATGTAGTAGGCCCATGAAGCCCTGCTAACCCTAAGAGGGGTTAACAGCAGATACTTAGGTAAGGATGTGAGAAATGAGCAGCACTTAGTGCTGCTTTTTCTATCATTTTGGTATGGAGGAGTAAGAATTTCCCGCAGTATTGAAGATGGAGTTGCCTGTACAGTGAACAGTGAAACTTACCTGTCTTCCAGTGCTTTCAAAATAATGTTTTGTATTTCTTATAATGTTATTGAATTATTTCATGTAATTATCCCATGGTCTCATTCCTGAGTGACAACTGCCAGCTCAAAGCCCAGCGTCATAAACATGCAATTACGATTTTCTCCTCTGTATCATTTTAGATTTACCTGTCATTTTCTCCCTCAGTCACCTAGTGATAAGACCCTTCTGTATTTCTGCAGTCAGCTGGCATCTCTATTACCTTGCACAGCTTGGTATTGATAACAAACGTTGACAACCCTTATGCATATTATTTATTTCATTACAGAACAGTGTGACCCCAAGTGGAGCTTCATAGTGACCTCCCACAACATGAAACCTGATCAAATATTCTTATTCTTTGTGTTCTAGACATGTAGCCATGTGAAAACCTTTCCTCTTATCCATTTTAGTTTGCTTCTTTAAACACTTCACAGTAAATCCTGCCGGATGCATTTTGGAAATGAAAGTAGGTTATACCAAATGCATCTTCTTTGTCCACACGTTTATTAAAAGCATAATCAGAGAATTTCGGGAGATTTGTGGTGCCTGGTCTCTGTCAAGGCTATGTCGATCTTCCTCGCTTTGTACCTACTAATTCTATTCCTTAGAAGAGTTTCCACCGATTTCCCTAGTGTAGATGTTGGGGTTATTTGCTTATCGTTCATCAAATCTCATTTGAAAGCCTTTGTAAAACCTGTTGGCACTTTTCTGGTTATGAGGCAGATATAAGGGGTGTAGTGGTTTGGCTTTATTATCCTGGAGAGTACCTTTAGAAATCATGAGTTGCTACCATCCTGTCTGTTGTTACCACTCTTTCTTTTCTTCACTCTGTAACTGCTTCTATTGGCACCTTGAGTTGAGACAGATCTTCCATGTGCTTACTGAAAAACCATGTTCTGATGGGTACCAGCATGTCCTCTTTTTTAATATATTTTTTTAACCACTGCAGGTGAAGTATATGAAACACAGTTTTTTCTGCTATGGCTTCATTTTTTTCTGAGCCTTTCTGCTGTAGCTTCAGCACCTATTGTCTCTGCAGGGTCTCTGATACATTTCTTGCTCTTACTGTGTTTGAAAATTTATGATGTTTTTGTTCCTTACCATGTTTCAATTCCTGTTATTTGGCTTTTTCTCTCTGCTTACCTGAACTCTGACAAAATAGTGCAGCTGTCATCACAAGACCTGTTGTTTGTGGAAATGTCTGGATTTGATTATTCTCTCATTTACAACAGGCCAAACTGAGAACAACACTAAAATCAGTAAACAGTGGTCTTTTTAAAGGACAGAAGAGTTACAAACCTTGGTTTTCCCAAAGCATTTCTGTGACCTCTAGATCCAGGAATCCCACATCTGTTGGTCTACCAACCCAAGGTTGTGGTCGTACCTCAGTTTCTAATAAAGACATCATGATACATAAAATTTCAGCCTAGTGCTCATTTTGATCCCCATTCAGAGCACAATGTCTGACATGTTCAAAGGCTACAGTATGAGACTTGCATCTCTAAGACTTTGTACTGAAATGCTTACTTAACCACCCAGCTCCTGAAGCCAAGTGAGGGGACCATGCATCCTTCAGCAGAGGAACTACGATCCAAATACTCCTACCAAGCAGAGTCCAATCAATTCTGTTTTCCCAGGCACACAATTTTACAAAATCTGCTCCTCAGATTTTTGAGTGTCTTGTTTTTCACTGAGGTCATCCAGATGACTTCCAGAATATGGGCTACAAAATTATCAGGAGCATTTGAAATTTTAGGCTTGTAATTTTTGCTTTCAACTAGAGGAATACTGGAAAGAATACTGTTACTGAAAACAGCATGAACATATGCTGATCATGTAATGTACATAGCGAAATGTCTTCCTGTTCTTCAGGCAATACCGGCATTTCAGGCTTTCTCTTTGTATGGCCTATCCATGAACATGATACTGAACTGGCTAATCTGGTTTGAAAGGCTGAGGCACCTGTTCTTTCCTTAGAAGCTTTTACTGCAATTCAAGCAGTTGAACAGAGTATGTTAAATTAAAAATATTAAAATGGAAAGATTTGAGGAACCTTTTTGTTCCCTATCTCACCTTTCAGACCTCTGGCATTATTCAGTCTATTCTGGATCACGGATGAAATCATTTAAATGAGGAAAATGTGATAATATAATATACACTCTGTGGATCTAAACAGAACTCAGAAATAAAATTTATGAATCTTCTCAGACTCTGTCACTTGCAAAATTTACATTTGGTGAGGCAAACCAAGCAAAATCGTACCTCTTTCGCAAAGAGTAAAAGCACATTGCTTTTGAGCAGTCTGGTTTCTCAGATAATCTCAAATGAGTGACAGTGAGCTCTGATGTTTGAACTGCAGTGAAGGAAATAAAAACAAATTATCTCCCCCCTTCAATTGTTTAAACTAATTTGGGAAAATTTTCTGTCTCCACACTATAGAAAGAAAGTGGGTGTAAGTAAGAGGTAAGTAGAGGATATCTGTCATATGGCTTTGTTAAAATGTATCATAATATAAATTGTAAGAAAAATAATTGTCATACATAATTGTACTAATGTGGTATCTGTTTATAAGACATATTGCCTTTGATTAACTTTTTCAGAATTATAAGCCTATGAAAGATGCAGAAGGTGATGTATTTAATCTCAGCCACAAGGAGATGCATCTTCGCTGCTTTACAATGGTGTTTTGGGGATACATAATCTCAGCTGTATCCCTAGGAGTCTGGCTTTGTTCCCACTTTCTTCTCCGACTCTTTTTCACCAAAATACAATGGAGACCTTTTCTGTTTCCTTTATTTAGCTGACAAGTACAGAAATATCTCCTTCCCTGAAGGCATTTGATTGTGACCTTCGACTGTGTGGCTTGTTGGAATCTTTATGCAGCAGAAGTCCCATTACATTTTCTCTCTAACCAGAAAAAACATTAAATTGTAAGTACTCAAACAGCTGGGATTCTCTTCATGGTGGGTGAATAGGTTCCCACTATGAAAAAGAAAGGTCCCATTACTAGTGCGGCTCCACACTGGAACCCTGTTTAGAAATGCTGGAGAAGTAACTGCAGAGCCACAGTGTCTTATTAACATTGGCAAAGAGGGAAGGGCTACAGCTTTCCTTTCTCTGAGAGTCAGTTATATTAATACAGAACAGTTAAAACTTCTCTGAAGTAAACAACAACTGAGACACATATAACAAGGGTCATCCTAAATGCTCATATGATATGAAGAAATGCTTTGTGCGAATGAGTACTGTTAGGCTACCGAATCACTTCTGAAAGGAAGCAGAAGGAACACTGGGATGTGCATCATTGACAACTGGCAGGTTATAAAATGTACTGAAACTGTACATAAAATAAAAATACAATGATGTAGTTATAAGGTTGCAGACTTTGTTGCCCCCTTAGAGTTCTTCCTCTCTGACTTCAGTGACTCTTGCCTAAGTTATGACTCTTTCTGTTATTCATGATCTCAGAATTAATTCAGAAACTGAAAACAGGTCACTTCAAGACAGAGGATGAGGAGAAATTGACAGCAATATGAGGATAACATTTTTTTTAAGAAGTGGGTAAAGCTTGCTCCAGTCTCATTTGACTGTTAGCAGATGGCAATGCACTCCCATTCTTGGCAAATTATTTTAGCAGGCTCTCTGAGCAAATGCATATGGGGGCGGAAGTTATGATGCAGTTCTGAAGTAGAAAAATAACTTATAATTCAAGCTTTATATATTTCAAGCTATTATGAGCAGCTGTGAAAACACATTTATTTTGACTATTTGCTTTAGCTTCAAAATTTGTAATTTGAATGAGAAATCACAGGGTGTTCCCTTTCTATTTCGTTTTTTAAGGATTTGTGTGCAGGCTTCTTTACACCTGTGGATTCCAGAGCTGTAAGTAATGTAATAAAAGTCTGATCCAAATCTCACTGAAACTGGCAAATGGCTTTCCATGGGCTTTATGGGGTTTTCTGACAGACACTCTCTTGCTTTGGATTAAACCAGATTCTTTACTGTTTTCACCTCTACATGAAAAACTTTGCCGATTTTGTGGGTCTTCTTTACAAACTGGGGCAAGACTTATTTCACTTTCAGGCTCTGACATGCCAGAGAAAGTTGCACATCTGCAACTTTGCAGAGTTATACAACTCTGGCTATTGGGGTTTAAGCTGAAGTAGAAATGGCAGCATGAGAGAACTAATGTGTGGCTTGAAATGGGTTTTAGGAAGATGCTGAACTCTTGGACTGTGCTACTCTGAGCATGCACCAAAACACAGGGTGCCAGGAGAACTTGTGGGTCTCACACATCCAACTGAGGAGTTTTGGCAGTGATAGACTAGAGCCTTCTGGCTTGGTTCTTGGATTTGGAGACATAAGCTTCCTCCATACTCCCAGTATGAACACTTCTGCATCTTGAAATTTTTGTATTTCCCTTGTAGTCTACCATCTGCTTCACCCTCTTTGTTTAGCAACTGAATGACGGAGTTGTTTGAAAATCCAGATTGGGACTATAGAGTGATCCATGACCGGGTATAACAGAAATAGCTCATTCTTATCTAATTTGAGATTTTGTTTAAATTTAGAGATTACCTTTCCAGAAAGTACAGGAACCTGCAAACTCAGATCATCAGAAGAAATTCATACCATAAAAACCAAGGAAACAGAGATTAAAATGTGACACTGAGCAGTTCCATGTAATGGATTTTATCACCTGCAAATGAAAAAAGGAAAGTTGTCTTCTGCCACCATTTCCTGGGACCTTACAGAGAGCTCCATGGAGTGAAAGCCAATGGATAGATCTGCTTGGAAACATTTGCTGTTGCTGTGGTGATTGACCCTTCTAGTGGTATGGGGTTTCTCACTGAGTGCTCGCCAACTGTAGGCTTTATTCAGTTTTTCCGGTCTCTTTCATGGGTAGGAAGATGTCTCTTAAAGAAACACTCTCTGTGGTATCAATGACTATGAGATGCTAATCTCATGTGAATGTGATTATGATGTGATGTGAATCACTATGTACCTTCTGCCACTTGATAGGAGAGAGTTTATATTGCTTAGCTATGGCTGCTGAGATTGAATCTCCTCCATGCAGTGACTTTAAGAGACTCTGAGGAGGGTTGATTATATCCACACTGTGCTTACTTTAAGCTCAAAGAGTTACAATTAAAATTATATCTGTGAAGCTATTGAAAAATTAAATTGCTTTTAAGGTTTCTCTGGGCTGTTTCGAAATAATGAAGTCTTGCTTTGTAGGATATAATATGTAGTTTGAAGAAATGATGTGTTTTAATCCGACTGAAAACCAGTGTGATAACCCATAGTGCTATTCTTTTCTTCAGCAGTAATGACATAGCTTCATTTGCATCAGAAGGACATTTTTTTGGTTTTATGTTGAATTGTCAAGGTCAGGTAATCCACTCTGCTACATCAATTCTATTTCATAGGAAGTTCTTTCTCCAGCACTATTTGTGGTGTGCTGAATCCCTGCCTGAAATGATTGTGCCTATACTGAAGATTCAAGTTAAAGTTTTCCTTGAGGCTTCATGGAGGTGTTTGATAGATCAGAATTAGTTTGTATCTTCTTAAGAATGAGATAGGTACAAAAAAATGGAGAAACATGTAAACTGGAAAAGCAAGCACTTGTTTTTTGTAAAAAAATGGGGTACTTGACTATTATTTTTTTTTTTTAACTCTTCCATTTAATTTACAGGCTAGATGCAAAATGAATTGAGTTAAGATTGACCGTGCACTCTGAATTCTGAACTGTTCTGTCTTTCAGTCATAATTTAGATCACAGTTTTAGGCACCTTCATGTCAGAGAACAGAGTGGTGGAGGCTCAGAGTGCAGTTCTTGCCTACACCTTTCCTGAGTAGAGTTCCCACTTGCTTAGAGAGAGGGATGAGACAGGAACCAAAGGGGTCTTCTCCTGCAGAGAAGTGCCTTCATGTTGGTTAAGACTTCCACATCTTATAGGATGACCTCACTGCTCAGGAGGGGTGGAGATTGTCTCCACCATGGATTTTTCTCCGGTCTGATATTAAAGGCATTTGCCTGCAATGTGAGATCTGTGAGTTCCAGGTTGAGGGAGCTTACATGTCAGTCTTCTCATTCTTCAGTAGTGCTCTAATTAATTTGTCTATTTGTTAAAAAAAACCCTCATAACCTCTTGATTTGCAATCTTTCCTTCCCTTTGTTGCTCTCCTCTCTCTCCCCATCAGCATCTGTCCCCAGATGAGGGTGTTGGAGTCTAAATTGTGAGTGGAAGCTGGCAGCCATGGAGAAGGCCTGAGCAAGGCATCCATGCAGACGTCTGCTGGTGTGCCTGGTCTTCTGTACAACTGATTCCTGCACTCTTTGTGTTTGAACAGGCCAAGTTATGCAGAGTGATGCTTGAGAATCTTACAAAATCAACAGTAAACCAAAATACCTCACTTAACTGCCTATAATCCCTCTTAGAATATGTCTCCATTTACTGTATGAAAAGCCTTATCCAGTGGTGGCAACTTTTTTGGGGCTCTGAAGACCAACTTATTAAAAAAAAAACCAACTTTCCTATTAGTAGAGACACTAGTATGAGTAGCTGGTACTATAGGGACTTAATGAGATGTCTGCTGTTGCAGATCTGTGGTCCTCCTTAATCCCATACCTGAATGTGACTGCTTTAAGAGTTACATGTGTCATGCTCATGTACTCTGTAAGACATTTACTTGTATTGCATTTTATGTAATTCTTAAATGAGAACAGCTTTTTGGAGAAATATATTGATTCAAAAAATTTCACATTGTCAGTGGTAAAAATTTCATATGCAAGAATTTCTAGGCTCTTAGAACTTAGTTTTTGATATTGACACTTGGTGTTTCATATTGAAGAGTTTCTAATTGTTCTATATCAATCCTTTATGATTTTTACAAATTGAATTCAGCTAATAATTGATCTTCTCTATCTGTACATTGTTTATAGCCAAATGAACAAAATTCTGCTTTTATAATACTTTAAATTTAGTTTTATCAGGCTTCATGATGAACTGGATAATATTTTTTTTTCTAGTGGATTTTTTTCAAATTAAAAAGATGATTAACCTTTTAATTAAATAATTAAATTGAAAAAATAATACCTACATCTTCCATAATCATTGTTAGCAATGTTGTGTAATTCTCTCTTCTTATCAAAGAAGTTTCAGTAATGGAAAACATTTTAATTTTTCAAAGGTAATCCTTGAAAATCCTTTCTCTTGAAGCTCTCTCTTCACTTTGCACATTTTTTTCATGATCTTGAGATAGATAGTTTAGTGTTTTGAGACCAAGATTAAAATTAACAAAACACATGAAGCCCGTGGGCTGCTGTTGATAACACAGTTATGGATAATTCTGGCCAATGGAGACTAGCCATGTTACCTCTTCCAAAGTCTGAAAAAAGTGCTGAAACATTTACATATGACTAAGTTATCCCATACTTTTATTCATCAACCTTAGTGAATGCTATGAACTCCCTGTTCCAGAATGAAGCTCGTGAGGGACCTGGAGCACAAGTCTGATGAGAAGCAGCTGAGGGAACTGGAGCTGTTCAGCCTGGGGAAAAGGAGCCTGAGGGGAGACCTTATCGCTGTCTACAACTACCTGAAAGGAGGGTGTAGCATGGAGGGTGTTGGTCTCTTTTCTCCAGCAACAAGTAAAAGGACAAGAGGAAGTGACCTCAAGTCATGCCAGAGTAGGTTTAGATTGGATATTAGGCAAAATTTCTTCATGGAAAGGGTTGTCAGGCATTGGAACAGGCTGCCCAGGGAAGTGGTGGAGTCACCATCCCTGGAGATGTTTGAAAAATGTGTAGATTAGGTGCTTAGGGACATGGTTTAGTGGTCGACTTGGCAGTGTTACGTTAACAGTTGGACTCAATGATCTTAAAGGTCTTTTTTAACCCAAATGATTTCATGATTCTATGAACTAGTGATTTTCAGTGCTTGCAAAACATTCGCCTTTATATTTTCTTTACAATTTTCACTTATTTTTAATAAATTTTTGATCTTAAGTGTTATGTCTGAGCTGCTTCATGTGTGGCAATGAAATGCCACATGAATGCCCAGCTACTTTTGCACAAGGGTAAAAGTGTCCACAAGTATCTCAGATTAGGTCTAACAAAATAAATTTCAGGCATTAATTTCACGAACATCTTTATTTTTTTGTTCATGGAGCTTAGTTACTCTTTTAATACAATATATAGGATATTTTACTGTAATTGTCAGTATTGTCTCAGATCACTTTCATCTAAACAAAGTGAAAAGTATTTATTTTTACACAAATTATTTGCTAGATTTGTAATATTATATCTGAGTGGGCTCATTCTTTTTTTAGCTGTATCCCACTGTGTATTTTGATGCATTCAATACTTTTTAACCTAAATTTTCAAGAAGACATGGCAGAAGACAGTATAGTTTATTCTATTCTTGTCAGACAGGAGCTTTCCATTATGAACAATAAAACATGCCACCGAATAATTTATTAAACAGCGCAGTTGGCTTTAGTCCTTTTTGATGTGCATCCCATTAAAGAAATAAACTCATCCTTTTTCTCAAAATACTGTAATGTCACATTACTTCAGTCAAAAATGTCGTTTCCTAAGCATGCTACTCAAATAAGAATTCTTCTTTTTTTCCACTTTGAAAACCATCTTTTGTGATGCCTTTCAAAATGGCATTTAACAGTAAACAGTCTACCAAATATTTTATTTTTAATAATGTTTTGCTCTTTCATTCAGTCATTACGTGCCTGAGTTTCTATAATTCTGAAAACATCTACCAGCACTCTGTTTTACTTTTTCAATTCTAGGCTGCACCATTATGAAGCCAAAGACCTTAAGGGTTATGGTGTATGTATATAACACTCCACAATTTTTAACAATTTTTTAGGGACTTTTAACTGCATTGATGAATTTACTTTTCCAGAATGTAAATAATAATATCAATTATATCAAGACAGTCGATCAGTTTGCTTCTGAAGTGAGATGCAAGTAAGGCTCAGCCCTAACTGGCACAAAGACGTAGCCTCAGGGTTATGCCAGAGTCTTCATTCATTCCCTTAAAAAAGTTTGCATGCAAGCAAGCTTTGTATGGCTGTGTTATGAAATAGACACTTTTACACTAAGAAGTGCTGTAGACGTGATTACTGGTGCCCAACCCAATCTCTCTCAGTGCCAGTGGTGCTGGTGTTTCATTACTACTGGCCTAGATGTCTGCTGCAGAGGGTGAGAGTCCTTGGGCTACAAAGAGCACTGAAGTGAGGTCTCTGAAGGAGATGTACAGAAGCTGCTCTGTTCTCTCCAGTTTCTTCCATTTCTATCTGTCTCATATTCTTTGTAGCCCATTTGGTTCCTGTTCTCCATTTAGTTTGTGGTGATGCTTATCCCATCTTTTGAATGCTTCACATCTCTGCGTCACTTTAGATGTAATTCTAGGTCTACAGTCCTCTTGCCCAACTTCACCTCTCAAAATAAAGTCTCAAGATCATTTAAGTAAAACACTGCTAACAACCATTGTATTTTTAGATTTGTTGATCTTCACAAAACCAATGTTTCCAACTAAGTATAAAGAGATAAATCAGAAAGCAAATAAATAGAGATTGTGTAAATGCTAGTTCTTTACATTAAATGTATGGTACTGAGCTTGCAAATAATTATCCTGCAAGTTTTTAAAGCATTACACTGGTGCAATTCTAGCTAAATTCCCCTACTTTAAATAGTAAATGATGTGAATCTAACTAACTAGCATCAGGAATTCCTCAGAGCTGATGTCAGTAAGAGACTTTCAGTAATTTCAGAGAGGAGATATTTGTAATCTGAAAAAACATTTTTATTATGCTCATTTTTATGATTAAGATAAATAGACATTCCCAAAGCTTTTAAAAAAATATAGTTGCACAGTATTAAGATAAAATTATGGGGAACTTCTGTGAAGTAACAGAAACTCCAAATGCATTCCTGTCCAAAGACAAATTTGACGCTGATACTTAAAGCACAACTCCCTTGGACTGTTTGCTATGACGGGAGAAGAACATCTTTTATTCTTACACATTAAAGTACACAGATGGCTCATGTCAATGCAATCACCTTTCTTGCTTAACAGAAGAGAACAGATGATAGAAGTTAAATTAGAAATGTGAAAGTGCTAAGCAGAAAGTACTAGAGAAAGATCTGTTCATTTCTATAATCTCCAAGTCTGCAGTAGCGTCTGTGGGCAAGATGTGGAGACCTGTGGTCTGCAGGATGACAAGGGGTGGCTGCCGAAGGGGCTGATGGCTATGGAAAGGCAAGCTGGCAGGCAGTGACTTCGAAGAGACCTTTATATGTCAAATAGGAAGAAGAGGATAGTCTTAAAAAGTGCAGTAATAGAAATGAAAACAAAACCCCCAAGGGCAACAATACAAAGCACAGGAATGTGTAGTTAGGAAGTAACAGAAAAGTATCTTCTGCAGTAATGTAGGAATTCAGCACTAAGAAAGACCTAACCAGAAAAAAAGAGCTGAGTTACTAAGAGCTGGATGTAATTAGGAGCAATCATGGGACCAGTGTGAACAAGAAATGTGTTACAGCCGAGAAATACACAAATATGTTCCCATGATGAACAAGTCAAGATGTTTGCATTCGTTATAATGTCATCAACAAGTGCTCCCCTGCAGTGTCGTGCTCTGCTTTGGCTGTGAATGCTCAAGGAAGAGTTAATTGCAGAGGAGCAGACACAGGGAAGTGTTGTTTGCATCATGGAGGGAACAGAGAGGATCTTCTCTGAGAAAAATAAAAAGAGATTGGTTTCTTCTAGTGAACTGAATTTAGCAAGTGGACACTATTGCTCTCTATAATTTGAGTGGAAGTGGCAGAAAGAAGGGGAGAGGAAGAAATGAAAGAGCAACATAAATGCTGGAGAAGAAACAGGTTTATTTAAACAGTATTGACGATTTTGGCCCAAGATCTAGTCTTGCCTTGGAAATTGTCAGTCACACAAATTATTATTTTGCTGTAAATACAGTCCTTTTGGCAGTAATTCCGCTTTGCACTAATGGCAGAGTAAATGCCACGGAAGAGCAGGAAAAGGTGGGCACCAGGAGACCTCAGGGAAGGTGCTGGGGTTCTGTGTTGGGTCATGGGCAGGCCAGGAAGGTGAAGGAAGGCTGGCTGCTTCTCGTGGGGCTCTGGGAGAGAGGGCTGAAGAAAGTAGTAGGGGAAGCTTTTGGTCAGATGACAGGCCAGTGACTCTCTAAGGGACACAGGTTAGGCTGGGTGACTGGGGGGTCTAGTCATTGCTTGATGGGGAACTTTGGATGTGGTGGATGTGGCTAAGGTGATGAGAGACTTCAATTTCTGTGTGCTATGGAAGACTTTGGATGTAGTTGGGGAGTTTTTAGCTGTTTTCCTCCTGTGCTCTTCAGGAGAAAGGAAAATCTTAGCCCACCTCACTACCAAGGTTCCACAGACCCTTCCCTACTTCTTCAGCTGCCTACCTACTCCCTATCCTGCTGCAGGAATACATTTTAGTGGGAAATGAGAAGAATGTTTTTTACCATCACGGAAAGGAGGCTCTGGAACAAGACCAGTGGAGACAAAATACTGAACAAATTTGAAGGTGAAACTTATTCACTTAATGAAGATATTTATGGAACATTTACTGCAGAGCAAGGCAAGACCCAGTGACCTTGCACATCCTTTCTAATCCTGTACTTGTATGAAAAAAATACTCTTAAGTTTGTCTGCCATTGCCTTAAATAAATGTTTTATGCTCAAAGAAACAAGACAATGAAAGCACTGCTACTGTCTCTGCACATCAGTGGCTTCTACAGAAAAATCACAAAGCATGAGCAGCCAAAGGGGTGCCCTGGAAATTAAAGCACTTCTATGAGAATATTTGACCTATTCTGTGTCCCTCTCTTCTGTCTTGCTTTACCACAGATCTGACTTACAGCGTACTGGACCTCTTCTCTATAAGTTTAAGCAGGAACAGAGGAACCAGACTGAATACAGTGACTTTAGCTTGAGCTAGGTTTTCTGTTCATACTGTGGGAAAGGATTGAAGGGCCAGCCTTCACCAAATCACTTTTGCTTTTCACCAAATCACTCCAAAATATCACTATGATTTGATTCTCTTTCAGACAAAGAAATATTGAAAAAAAATCCTTTAAATCCAATTCTCTGTAATTTTCATTGCAAAAAAAAAAAAAATCTGCAAAGTTCTGAGAATGCAGGATAGTTTTGTCCATGAAGGTAAATACTAACAGCATGAAACTGAACAACAACTGTCAGTCACGTCTGTCATCTTTATCTGCATCACTAAAGAAAATATTTTTTGTCAGAAAGAAGGCTTTGGCTGAGTGGTCATGATTAAAGCTTTTGACATTTATTCTGGTGAAGAGCTACCCTGAATTTTCAAGAGACAGCTCTTTTCTCCTGTCAGACATAATTCTTCCAGAAACAACAAATATGCTTTGAGTATATATTGTGAAGGAGGTCAGCTGTGATGTGAAAAAGCATACTCCACTAATGCTGGACTTGCCTTCCCTCTGTCATGTCAAAAATAGAGGTTTATCACCTGCAACTTTCAGAAAAGACTTTTAGAAAGAGGCTTTCAGGTTGTTTTCACAAAGAGGCCTTCTCTCATTTCCCAGTAAGATCTCCCACCCCATTTAAAGTACCTTCCCAAGTGTAGATTAAACATCTGTTTTGAAAGAAGAGCAAAAGCTACGTTGAGTGTTGAAGCATTCAGTGCTTCCTAAGCCAGAAAGCTTTCCACAAGGCAATTGGTGTTGGCAAGAAGTGCAGCCTCCACCCCAACGCTATTCCTTGCACAGTTAAACAAGCCGTTGGACTCTTTTCCAGGCAGCAGATAAGGTTTCACTTGGAAAGAGAAAATCAAGGTCAATCCATCAAGACCGTGAGCAATCAATAGTGGATTCTGTTGCAGGGAGATGGGCTGGGTGGTTACAATGTAGTACCCCAAGCCACAAACCCTGCATAGCTAAGGTCAACAGAATAGTTTTATTTTGCTTTTTTAAAATGAAAAGGGAGAATAAAGGTCATGCAGAAATCCCAGCTCTTCTTTCTTGTTTATGAATGCAATCAATAGATCTGCTTTAAATTAAGGAACCAGTTCTGCCTTTCTGCTGTCAAGGATTAATGTCAGCATTAACGAGGCCAAGCTTCTCTTTGGAAGAGAAAGTCTCTCCCAGATCAACAACTGAGATGTGAATCAAAAATCACAAAATTAGTACTTTAAACTCCGGTGACATTCTCTACCTTTCTTTCTTTGAACACCGGAAAAAACAATCCAATTATGTGCCATGCATCAAATAACATATATTCAGATGCAAATAGAGATGTTGTGTGGCCAATTTGCAAGAGGGTAGAGCATCCACAGCACAGATTCAGGTCAATGTAAACCAGAAATACTCAAGAGCTCTGAAGAAACCAAAGCCGACTCATTTTAAACTGACAATCTCTCTATATGAATGAAGTCCATGAAAACCAATGGTTAGTTTGAAAATGTGTATGTTAGTGACTTTCCCATGTACACATTGAACCTAATAAAGGATTAGAAATGCCAGAAGCAATTTAGTCAGTCTAGCATTGTAACTGGTTCATTCTCCTTGTCTTCTTTATTTTCTCTCACTCTTTTATGGGCACAATTTTTAATCATTCCCCATAAGCAAAATATATGCACAAAAGTAATGCCATGAAGTTATTTTTGGTTTCAAGGTATCTTTGTATGTGTTATTGGGGGACATACTAAGTGGGAAATATAGGGTCTATAGTTATTTAAGCTTACATGTCAACGCAACACATATGTACACTCCTGTGAAAACTGCCAGCCCTGCACAGGATTTTTCTGCTAAACAGTAGAGATTAAATTTATATCACCAAAGGAAAAATTACAATGTACAACATAAGCAGCATCCAGCATCCGGGAGTTATGTATGAAGATTAGCCTTTGAAGGAGAAAGCCAACCATCTTCTGTTATCTCCTGTTGTGAGGAGCACTGCAAGAGGATGGAGGTGGGTGCTCCTCTGTCATGCCAAAGTGTTTAGATTAAGTGGGAACAAGTAAACAAGCCTGGCAGAGCAGCTGGTGGTGCTGTATGACAGGCTCCACTGTTATCTGTGGGTAGACAGCAAGAGCAAAAAGATACCTGTTTGTTTGAGTAGCTGCAGAAGTGCTAAAATACAACCATTACAACATCCTTTACCTTTTTAGACAGCAAGGACTATTGCAAAGAACATCCCATTATGTGACATCCTGTCTTCTCAGAAACCTTGCTCTCAATCTGTGCTCTTCAACTGTGATCATAAGAAAACAGTGTGGAGCACCACAGGAGCCAGAGCTGCAGGCCAGTACTGTGGACTGGTTATCCACACTCTGGGAACTCATCTGCACCTGAAGTTCAGACATTGGGACAGCTGTCCTGGTGCAAAGGCTTCATGCAGACACAACTCGCAATACAAGTCATTCAGTGCTGACATGGACTGTGCCTGCCTGAGGGAATTGCATCGGCACAGTTATACCAGTGACAGATGTGCCTCCAGACAAGAGGTGGGTTACAGACACGAGTGACCTCCATTCGTGGAGCTGCCGGCTTTCAAAAACTGGGTTTTGTGCTGGTTGGGACATCTGCAGCGTGTGGCTCCTGCACAGTGCATGTTAATGCCCCATCAGACAGCATTAGCATCTTTTATCCTAGCAAATGTAGATATCTGTGGTCATGATGAAGCAGTCACGTGGCAAAGGCTGTGTCGTGTCCCGCTCCCCGCTGATTCTGCGGTCCCCAATGAACCGTACCCCCATCTCAGGTGGCAGCCTTCCAGGCACTGGGTGCCCTGCTTTCTGGGACCATGGCTGCTCTTACATAATTCTGCATAGGCATCTTTATCTGGCACTGTGCGCTGCTGTGAAACTCATTTTACATTAACTTGCACCACACTCCCTCAATCAGCAGCACGTAAGACAAAGAAACATATGGGCCTTTATCGTTGTCATTACTGTAATGATGATTACCCAGGGAAAAGGAAAGATAGTTAAGAGCAAAATCTAAATTACAAGATTCTTATATTAACATGCCATTCTAATCAAGTAATCTGCTTTAAGTAATTACATTATGATTACTCAGAAGGTATTCATTTTAAGATCCAGAAATGTAAATTTATGCAAGGCCAAAGCCCTGTAGCATCTGTGTTGTTACTGCAATGCATATGTCATTGTCTGCGCTAGATATAGGAAGACTTTTTCTAGAACATTTGCTTTGCAGTGGAAGTAGGTTTCTTTACCATGTATAAATAACTTAAATCAATCCCTTCTTCTAAATGAAGCACTTTCATTTCTTCTTTTGAGATTAAAGACAGGTGTATTTAAATGTCTGTGGTAAATTTCTCACATTTCTTCTGTGTTAAAAAGAAGACAGGAACAACTAATATATAAATGTGCAACAGTTAATAATCAATATTTTTCCTAATGTACCATTTTCTATGTAAATCATAAAGATTAGGTAAGGATTTTTCCTTTTATGCTTAAATAATATGTAGCATTGCACAACAGCTGAACAAATCTAATTTAGTGTAGCCCTGCTGTTTTTGAAATACCTATTTACTAGAAGTTTGTCATGCATTTCTAATGACATTTATAGTAAATTTAGACTGTGTGGTTCTGTTACTATCTCATCTAATTAGTTTAAACATACGGCAAAGAACAGAACCCACACTTAGTAGTAAACTCAAAACACAGTTCCGGGTTCACTGCTGCATAATTAATTTCACTTATTGCTGCAAAAAAGCACGTATGGTTCATCTGACTTTATAACTTTATAACTTTATGTTAAATGGATTATTTGAAAAGTTGTTTCCCTTGAATTTTGCTCTACTCCATCTGAAACTTTGTTCTGAAGTGTGTCCAGCCAGTTTGATCTCCTGAGAGCTTCAGGTCAGCTCTTATTATCAGTGAAATACCTTTCAAGAAGTGTTTGGTGTGATAGAAAGTCAGACCATCGGTCTAGGAATCCTGCCAAGCTTCCATGAACCTTTTCCCTCGCTTGTGTGCAGAGGCTCTTCCCAGCCATTGTCCTTCTGACTCTGGTTCTCTGTAGTGGCTGCATCCTCTGCAGAACACCTGCACCTCTTTGCCTCTTTAGTCTCCAGTTCTTTGCTGGTCTTTTTTACTTCTTTCAAATACTGCTATTTTACTTCTGTAAATCCTTTTGGACACAATCTGTATATAAAATGTTAGACAAAATAAGGCCATATTGCATCAAGTTTGGACTTACTCTGCATCCACAGCTGGTAGTAATAGAAAAACTGAAACATTATCAAGTTGATTGAGATACTGCTTGAATAAAGAGCTGCGATTTCATACAGACTCTTTTTTTTTTTTTTTTCATTAAAAAAGCACATGCTTCAGTTTTGTTTGGCAGGAAACAATGGGTACTAACAGCCCAGTGACCAGCATTTGGCAAGTACCCTGTCCAGAACACATATTTGCTGGGTAAACAAGCTATATGGAGTTAGAAAACTGCAGATTTGATGGTGCAAAAACTGTGAATATCTTCTCATGCAGAAAGCATGTGGTGCCTTTCTCATAAACCAAACAGGTAGTGTGTATGTCATTCTTTAATGCTGCTATGGGGAAAATTGCAAAATGGAAAAAATACTAATAAGCTTTTCCAGACGGCAGTATAAAAACATTATTGCTTCTGCTACCATGCCTGCTATTTATTATATCTCCTATTTCCCAAACATGCCTTAACTCTATCACAGATTTCCCTCAGTTCAGTTCTGTTGGAAATGCCTGGAACAGAAGTATGGAGAGGGTCTTCTGCTGAAGGTATCCTAAGAGTGTTCTTCATTTTAATAATTTTGTATTAAAATGCTGGGGCTTTTTGAGGCAGTTTATCTGGTTCTGAGATTTGCAACTAGGTTTTTTTCAGTTTTATTCTAATTCCTGAATTTACTATTCCTCCAGTTTTAACATCAACTGAAGGGAACGGCACAAGACATCAAGACATGGAGACACTTTTAGAGTCATGGTTTAGTTAAACTGTTAGGCTCAAGTCTTTTGTTGGTGTGACAACAGGTGATGCCATTATATATGCTGTGAGCCAGCAGTGTGTAGATGCTCTGGAGGACAGTTTCTCACTGATCATTCAGGGGTAAGTCCTGGACTGTATGGGAAAAGCCACTTTGCCTGGGAAGTCATGCTGAAAACCATTGCAGAAAAAGGACTGATGCTCAAGAGGTGCCCATTGAAGGGTTCAAGAGGAAGGAGAGGCCCCAGTTGGTCTGTAGGCTGGATCCAGCCTGGAGGAGGAATCACCCCCATTGCCAGAAGCCTGTAGCCTCCTGCCAGCTTCCTCAGTAGCCCCTCAGCCACATCTTCTCTAGTACCTGGAACTATATTTACTATGTGATGTGCCCTGCTGCGTGGCAGGTCCACATGCACATCCACATTAAATGCTGGGAAAATATTCCAACTGTAAATAATGGCCTAACTGTGCTAATGATTGCACGCATAATGAGACACTGACCCAGACCAGTACTACCTGGAGAAGGGGCAGCAATTTGCTGGAAACTATATGAATCAAATTAATTGTTGGCAATAGTCAGTGAAATCCTATAGAGAAATTTTGTATTCACACCAAGGAATTAAGCTTGAATTGTTACGTGTTTGGTTTTGTTTGTTTGTTTTTTTATTTTTTGTTTGTTTTCTTTTGTTTTTCTAGAGCCTTTTTATCACTGGGAGAAGGATTTGCTTGACTACTATTTTGCCACACAAGAGACTTATAAGAGACTGGATACAATTTTCTGCTGTTGACTCTTCTACTAAGTGGACTCTTCCTCCAGAGTTGTGAAGGTTCTGAGGACTCAAAGACTAGTGCCATGTAGCTCCCCAGGAGGGATGAAGTTGTTGCTCACACTGCACCAAATGAAACAAAGCATGCTGGCTGAAATGAGTAGGATCACTAAGGAAGGATTTCTGGCCAGCAAAAATGCATTTGCCTGTAGGTGTTTAAGTCCTGTAATCTGTGAGATCAATGGCTGAAGACTGCAAATAGAATCCACCAGTTTGGTGTATCTCTATTACACACTAGAAACTATACCCTGAGTAAGGTTTCTGTATTTTAGTCCCCTCTGGTATCAATGAATACATGTCATTACAAGAACTGCCTGGAATTTGTTTCCTCGGATTTATGGGGATTCACTTTTTCCAAGGATGTGCTGATGTTACATGTATTTGGCATTAATGATTTTGAATTGAGTCATTACGGCATCTGAGAGCTGGCTCATCTGCATGTTGCTGGCTTGCTTGCTCTTAATGGACTGCTGGGTCAGATTTTGAGAGAGTTTCTGGGAGAACTGCTTCTGGGAAATCTAGTCCTTGATCTGTCCCAGGGTAGATGAATGTCTGCCATGTCTGACAATCCTCTTCCTTTAGTGGCTTGAAATCTGTGTGCTCCTTGACCAGGCAATTGCCTCCCGTTGTCTCCTGCTTGCAGCAGTCCCACAATCCCCTGAGAGAGCAATCAGATGCTGTAGAAATGGCATATCTAATACAGAGGGCATAGATATAAATATCTAGTTATCTATTAATTAAAGAGTTAAAGGTAAAATGAAAGACAGCTTTTATTTGCTGAGGGAGAAGGAAATTAAACTGTGAGTGATGTGTGGCATTTGTGTCCATACACATAAAGGAAGCTGGAAGTGAGTGATGACCCATTACTGAGCAGTCTGAATTAGTCCGACTTCAGCTGAAATAGTATAAAGCTTTAAAGAGACATTGTTAAGGTTGAAGATGAAAACGCCCCCCCTTCTCAGCCTCCCTTCTCAGCAGAAATACCTGGGTTAGTGGGGGAGCTAACTGAGGCTGTCTGTGTCTGTGAAGTCCAGATAATTCTCTTACTCCCCGTTCAGAGGCGCAGGTTACAAGCTGCTTTGGGCTGAGACCCTGGTAATGTTGGGTAGATTCTTTGCCATTTTCTTGGTTTGTTTACTTAGAAAAATTAAGCCTGCTTAGATAGCTTTTCTTTCCCACGCTTTGCAGCCTGACCAACTAAAATGCTGAAGGACTTTCTCTTAAACTGCATGGGGGCTGTCATAAAAACCTAGCACTTTAGAAAAACAAAAAACCCCTGATCTTGAGAGTCTGTTTAGCTCATCTTCCCTCTCTGAGCCAGGATTAATTTGTGTATATATAATTCATGATTTGTAATTACCCAACATATTCTTAAAAGCTCTCATTGTAGAGACCCCATAATATTTTTATCTGTCCTTTTCCAGTGCCTCACTATGCCCATAAAATGAAGTTTTTTCCAGCCTGTTTTTTTTTCTGGATTCCCGGTGCAGACTGTTTCTTCACATACAGTGCCCAAACCTGGACATAGTGCTCCAATCAGAGTCACCAAAACTCCTGATATATTGCAAGTTACGGTTCTTGCGACTTGCAAGGTACACCCCTTACTTAGACATGCTAGTTGGATTTTCATGTTTTCTATAGTAACATGTTTTATTTTGTTTTGCTCAACTGTAAAAAAATAATAGACTTCCTTTAAATGGACAATTTGTTGATTATTCTTTCTTAAAATCCTACATGATATGCAGCAAAAGCTGTGGCATTACCAATTGGTTGAGTTAATTTTTCTGTGGCCTTGAATGGTTTAAGAGTTGACTACAACCGTTGTTTTGGCTAAGGACACCAGGCATGGCAAGCTGATGGTGCCTGCAGAACTGGTTATTGCCTCCTATGGAGGAAGCCAGACTGTCTTCCTCCGAAATACAGCATCCAAGGCCTTTCCTCTTCAGCGCAGGTGTGTCCGTCCCCTCAGCCTGTCTTTACACGGATGGGTTCAGCAGTGTTTTTTTTTTCAGAAGGGGACTGTGGGGACTGGGCTGTTGTAGGTCCTGCACTTCTGAAACTGGAGACCACCTCCTGCTCAGTTCGTTGGTTTTGTCAGACACATCTGCTTTGCACCTTTGTAGCATAAGCGAAACAGTCTGCAAAATGCCCGTCACGTTGCCTAATATGGCTCAGCTTATGGAAACAGGAATCATAGCAGAAGAGAAAATGGCAGATGAGTATGGTTTGGGTAAATGAATACTCATCTGTGCTTAAAATAGATTAAATACGTATTCTGTTATCACAGATACCTTGGCTGCTGGAATAACGCAGGATATTGATTCTGTCTAGTTAGAACAACTTATCTGACTACTTTTTTGTGTTATAAAATGATCTCATCAAGTGTTATGTGAAACCAAATGCTAGAACCCATGCCATGGTTAAGGGTCAGTGTCAGCAAATGGACAACTAGGGCAAGGTTGGGCATCCCTACAGAAACATGCACAACCAGCACTTTCTGTGCAGCTTTCTGCACCTGCGCCTCTGCCTCCCGCCCCAGCTCTGGCACCGGGTCAGTCTGTGCAATGTGGAGCTGCTGGTGGAAAAGAGTAATGTCGTGACTCCTCATGACACACTAGTGTGACATTAATAGCAGGAAAAGGGGGGTGAGGTCAGAGATGAGGAGGAAGAAATACAAGCATCCTTTTCCATACCAGTCTGTCTGGTTCCTTGCAATAGATGTGAACTAACATACTGCTGTGAACCTGCCATTATGTTGGCTGGGTTTTCCCTCTGTGCCTTCATGAAACATTGGGAAGATAGTTATGCTGTTTCTGCCTGTGAGCTGATGTATTTTTTCTGGTAAAAGCTTTTTTTTATTATTATTTTTATTTTTATTTAATATAATTAGAATACATAAAACACTGTTACATGTTAATTGCAAAGGAATGAATTTAAAGACAATGTTATTGTGTTAGAGCCAAGTACTTTTATTGAACTGCTATACTCAGTACTTCAAAGAGAGTCACCCTGAGTACAGCTTTGTTTGCAGGAAGGTTGGTGTTCTGCCATGGTCTTGGGTACAGGGAGGCTCTGTCACAAGCATAAAATGATGTATCTGTTTCTATAATGCTTCTTCCTTGTTTAGCTGTTGAGGTCATTGCAGATGGATGACTGTGCTATGGCCCTCAACAGAAAGAAATACTTCTGAGACAGGGTAACCAAAAATAGACAAAAGGTGAGAATAATAGAAAATATAAATAATTGTAGGGAAAAACATGTGATAGAAATTTTTATCAAGGTTTAATTTCCCACCAACATTAAATCAGCAATTTCTTTTGCTTTCTGCCACGTCTATTTTTTGAAGCAGGCAAAACTTTTATAAGTAGTTGAAATTAAGAAGTTCAAAAAGCTCAAAAACTGGAAAACAAGCTGCTTTTTACTTGCTTTCCTGTGTCCACATGGCTGCCTAGAAAGCAGCAGCAGCTGGACAGGCAGATAGACAGTTTGTGAAAAGCAAGAAACACAAAAAGTAAGATTTGCCTTTAGAAGAGCAGAAACCACCTCCCCCTATGGACTTCAGTGTTACAAACACCAAGTGTGTCTGGTTTTGATGTGATTAATGGCATACTCTTTTAATGTGCTCCATGAACTGGTCAAGAATTGGCAAGAGATCAAATGTTATTCAATAGCTTATCAGAGCCACTGACAAAATGTGTGACTGCTAATGCAAGGCAACCCTTGAGACAAATAACTGAGTGGCTGTCCGCGCTGCTCGGGGACGACTCCAGCGTTTCTTCCCCAACAACTTTGGCTTTTCAGAAGCAGCTGCTGGTGTGGTCCTTGCTGAGGCCTCGCTCCAGCCACAGTGGCAGCGCTCTGCAGGGTGAGCTGCGCCTCTTTCCAGGTGCTTTAGTAGAATTATCTGGGACAAGGAAACTACCTGAGCACGGGCTGTCACTGTCCTGCCAGCCTCGCTGGGTGCCGATCTGTGCCGTGGCAGCAGCAGTGCTGTATCTATTGCTTTCAACCTTTTCAGATTCTTGCTGTGCTTTCTTTTGATTTTCTGACACATGCTGTCACTTAGTAATAATAAAGCTGTCAGAGGTATCAACAAGTGATTTTTTAATATGGGATCAAGAAGTCTGACAAGAGCACAGGGGATGCCAGATTTCTAGTGGCAGGTTAATTTATTTGAAGTATTTTGAAAATTATTTCTGTTCCTGTTATGTGCAAATGATGCCCAGCAAGGCCGGTGCTTGCAAGATGGGATGCAGGCTGCAGAAGGTTCAGCATGCAGGAATTCTGTTGAGCAAATGATTTAGCTACAAGCCAAGCTAATAGCTAAAAGCTGTTTGCTAAATGTCCCAAGGCAGAACCTGTAGGAATAAGTTTGAATTACTATTCATTTGAATAGGCTATGAATAAAATTTTCAATTCCTGTTCCATATTCCTAGGTGGTCTCAGCAAATAGATAAACTGTTCCAGAAGAGTCCAGCTCAGCAGCGCCTTTCCCAGGAAGACTCATTTCCAGAGGATCCTGGGTGCTGCTTTGTGCTGAAGTGAGTAACACTGTTTGTTTTAAGGAATATTCTTCAGTTCTGCTACAAGCAAAACTGTTAGTAAGCAATCCCCAGGAAACAGTTCACTGGAGAGAATTATTTTGCTTCAGCACATTAGAATTGCAGCTGTATTTTTTTTTTTTAAGTTATCAGCAATTCTAAGTCTCTCTTTTGTGTTCAGCAAACACATGCAGCATCTAGTTTACAGAGGTCAAAGTTCATTGCTTTCCAAAAGCGAGGCATCTTTAAGAGGCCTGAAAAATTTGTATCTTCAAAATGAGGCCTTCAAGTCCATGGTCACTTAAAATAACTAGAAAAACATGCTTAGGGGATGCCACACAATTGGAAAGTATTTTATATATAATTGGAAGATTAAAAGGGAATTTTTTTTCCTGAGACTGGATCGCAATCATTAGAAATATGAAGTAATTATCTGTAATTTGCAGAAGAAGACGACCCAAGTAGCCCTCACTGGTATTTTAAAATTCCCCTGCTGAGTTTTCTTTGTCACCAAGGAGGACAAACACAGTGGACAGCAGTGGCTTTCAGCAGAAGTGAAGGCCGAAGCATAGATTAGATTTTTAAATATAGTAAATTTTGTTTATTTTTTTGGAGCCAAAAGGGTATAAGAAAGCATTAATAATATGGAAAATAGGGCCATCCACAAGCAAATTAAATTGGCAAAGTTAAAAAAAAAAAGTAATCTTTATGCTTCAATGTACCGGCTAGTCACAGGGTATAGGGAGACTGAGTATTTCATCATTCTGTTTCCTGTGAAGCATCAGGTAATTAATTAAATTGGACTGATTTGTTCCACTGTGTCAATCTCTATGTTCACTTGACAGATAAAGACTGCACATAGTAAGTCATACATTTGAAAATCTTGACCATTTAAAACAAATTATTTTCACCTTTTTCAGCTGAAGGAGCTGGCTCTCTTTAGCTTGGAGGAGACTGAGGGGTGACCCCATTAATGTTTATAAATATGTAAAGGGTGAGTGTTACAAGGATGGAGCCAGGCTCTTCTTGGTGACAACCAACGATGAGACAAGGGGCAATAGGTACAAGCTGGAACACAGGAGGTTCCATTCAAATTTGAGAAGAAACTTCTTCATGGTGAGGGTAACAGAACACTGGAACAGGCTGCCCAGGGGGGTTGTGGAGTCTTCTTCTCTGAAGACATTCAAAACCTGCCTGGACACATTACTGTGTAACCTCATCTGGGTGTTCCTGCTCCGGCAGGGGGACTGGACTAGATGATCTCTTGAGGTACCTTCCAATACCTAACATTCTGTGATTCTGTGATTTAGTTTCTTCTACCCTCTTGTGACTCTCTGAATATCAACTTAAACAATGTCAAGCACTTCCCAGGTTTTTCTCCCTGACCCAGCTTTCCAAGACATGTTTTGGTGCCTCAGATGAGGTCAGCGTGGGCTGTGTGGTGTCCCAGGAGCGCGGCTGGACACCTCGCACTGCGGGAAACCAGTGAACCTGGCTCCTGCTCTGCTCATCCCAACCTTTCTCTGTGCTATGACTTAGCAAGGCAGAACGACTGCTTGTTTCTGGTTCCTCCTGGTGCCTTTGGATGTTCAGAGGGCCATGGGTAGGGCACACAGCAGCAGGGCTCAGGTGGTGCTGTCTGGCCTTGTGTATTTCTCAGTGCGCTTTTCCTGTCTAGCCACCACACTGCTACAATTGTCCTAACTTTCATCCTACCAAATCCCAGCTGACATATTTTTGCATGCCTTTTGGCAGGGATGTGGTTATTTTTGTTCCGTTTACAACAGTGAACAAATCTGCCTTTGACTACATTGGCTTTTTTTGAGGATATTCACAATTAGTTTCTTTCTTTACTTTAGACATTCCTTGGGATGAAAGCTGAGTTAAATCATTAGTACAAGCAGAAAATGCAGATCTATGTCCATGTATCCTCTTCTGCCAGAGGGAACGCTCCAGCTGGTAATGCATCTTCTCCAAGAGGCCTGACATCAGTTTAATTATCTGATCATATTAGTTCAGTTTTAGAGAACCAGAATTGCTCCTGGTTTGACAAACCATTTTTTTTAATAAATCCTGTACCCTCTGACTGGTCACAACATGGTTTTGCAAGCTGACAGCTTCTTCTCTGCACTCTTTCTGCTTCTGCTGCCAAAACCTCACTATATGCAATCCATGGGATCATACCAATGTTTTTTCCATGAAAGAGAGAGTTACAGAGGAGTTAAAAAAAAAAAACAAAAAACAACAAACCACCAAAAGCTCAGGTTTTCAAAGGTGATTTACAAACATAATCTAAGTCTTCCTGAAAGGTCTATAAGGGTCTAGGACCTTTAAAGGTCTATGACAGGGGTGTCAAACTCGTTTTCACAAGGGGCCATGTCAACCTTGTGGTTGCCTTCAAAGGGATGAATGTAATTTGAACACTGTGTAAACGTAGGAGTAGTTACATTTATACAGTCCTAAAATTACATTCAGCCCTTTGAAGGTAACCATGAGGGCAATGTGGACATCTGTGAAAATGAGTTTGACACCCCTGGTCTAGGACTTTGACATTTGAGTGATACTTTTGAAAACTGCGTATGTCTTGACTATAAGGGAACATGATCTGACAGGTCTCTTGCTATTAGCAATATTTTTTGGTTTGTGGTTAACCATATATTTCTTTTAAGAACTGATAGATGGCAGTGTCTGGGGAAGAACAAGTCCTCTGAAAACACATGAGGAAGATCACTGAAGTCTCAGAGTCAAGTAATCATGGAAGGCGATAATGTTGGTCGGTTAAATAAAATGTTAAAGGGTTTTAATTGCTAGATATTGCAAAGTTAACATCAGTACTGTGTTGTTCAGAGCACACATTAAAATGAACTAAATTCAGCAATAATTCCCAAGGCCAAAGTATGACAGACAGAAATTGATCATGAAGGCGTGGTGACATGCTTTGGTCCTGCTGGTGTTATCCAAAGACCAGGACAAGACAAGCCTTTCAGAAGAGATGGAGAGTAGCAGACAGAGGTGGGGCTTCTAGGAACTGATATCTAATTTGTTTCTCCAAGATCAGAATTCTGTGCCATATATGAGCAAAGTGCTATTATAAAAAAAAAAAAAACAAAACAGAGAGTAATCTCTAATTACAGTAACTTATTAATCTTCAATGAAAAATTATGCTTTATTTAACTTTATACTGCATTCATTCAAGGTAATTTTCCTATTGCCTCCTTGATCTTGGAAAAGATGTCTCCAAACCAGCAGGATAGCTAATATGAAAAAGAAGTGATCAAAGCATTCCTTTTAATTGCTTTAAATGGACATTAGAAAACAATGACGTTTGTTCCTCCTCTTCCTTCTTCTATTGATCTTTCATTTTAAGAATTTTTTACACTCTTTTTCAGCTGATATGAGTCTGCAAATCAAGTTCACAATTATATTAATTGCTGGCAATCATCATGAGGAGAATACACCTCTGTATTGCACACATACTGTTGGCTTCATCTCCGCTATCATCTCGCTATCTGAAAGGTATGATATGGTTTACAATAGTCATCCAGGCTTTCTCAGTCTCTTCTGAAGGGAGGTGGACACCTCCAAAGAGTGGATCGCCTAATTGTCAGACAGGTCTTTGATTTTACCTGGTTTCATTTTTTCTTTAGTTTTCCACAAAAGGTGATGGCACTTCAGCATATCTATCAGGTTGGCTGAGTCAGGAGAACTCCTATTTCAAAACACAGGAGGCTGCGCGGGGATTATGGACCCCAGTTTCCTGCAATCCTAAATCAGCGTCTGCCTTTGGAGCACAGCAGATGAACTGCTGGGAATGTAAACAGATTTCTATCTGGTTTCCACTGTGACAGAACTGAAATCCAAGCATCTTTGGGGATGGTTTCCTTTCAACAGACTGACAAAATCTGAACAAAATTGTTCCATCAGCAGTTTTTTAATATGTAGCTTTAAAGACATGAATGGATTGGAATTTGGGAGATTTGGATTCAGTTTCCATCTTTGTGGCTGTGAGACTGGATGGGTAACATCACCTCTGTGTTTTATTGATCTTTCTCTTCTTTATCTGTGTTGTCGGCTCATTGGTGATCTCCACTGTGCTTGCATAATGTACTGTAACAGTAAAACCAGTAATAATCCACATTTATTAAGCCAGTCTGCTCCTACATTGTATCATTTGTTGTGCAGGCTGATATATAATTCTCCATTTCACACTCAATCAAGTATTCATTTAAAATAAACTTCAGTATAATTCAATACATTATGTTTTCACTAAATAAAAGTCGTCCTTTTTATGTTGTCATCATTTTTCTGTCTGAGTGCTTAGACTGAACTTGCTTTTCCTACAGTAACGTGCCCATTTGCATGAGCAACATTACAAGACCTGGTGATCATAACGCATCCTCTACAGATTGAAAATATAGTCAAACCCTAATGCACAGTGGGTGCCGGTGAGACAAGTTGAACTGTACCTATCTATGAGCAGCAGTCACAGGGTTAACATGGTGGCCAGTGGGCTGGGAAGCAGCTTGGCAGAGAAGCCAGCTAGACACAGACCTGAGCAACCTGCCCTATGTGACTCTGCTTTGGGCAGGGGCTTGGACTAGATGACCTACAGAGGTCTCTTCCAACCTTAGCTATTCTGTGGTTCTGTAATTATTAGGATCTCATCCACTATAAATACAGCAAGAAAATTGTATATAAGCATTATGATGTGGTTATTATGATCACCTTTGGGAGTTTTACCTAAACCTACGCATAGGAATCCTAAAGTATCTGCCCACCTTGGTTTTAGTTCGGCGACAGCCATAAGAGAACACTTTTCAGAAATGGAATTAAAGTTTTGTCTTGAGGTTTTTCTCCAGGCTAAGGCTCAATAACAAACTAAAATTGATAGGCAGAAGAAATTAAGCTTAATTATTTATTTGTAGTTAATTATGCCTGCTCCCATTAAACCTGTGAAGTAAATAAAAGCCCAATGAGAGATGGAGTTCCCCTACTATAGGAGAAGACATTAAACATAACCTCTAACTGCAAGTACTGATACCAGTGCCTTGGAGATAATATTTACTATGAATTATTTTTCTTGTATTTCACTTGGGTTGTACATGTTCACTTCACTGGAATAGACTGATTCTCTCTTGTCACTCATGGGTCTCACTACTTTCTCCTTCTACTCCACACTGGAATAATTCCTTTACTAATACAGATTCACTCTTTGTACTACACAAAAGGAAACATAGGTCCCCTTCTTAAACATCAACTCATGAGTCTGTTAGTTCCTTAAGCTCTGAGAGATATTTAATTCCACTTCAGGAGTCAAAAACCTGTGCTTTGTTCCATATGTGCAGTTCTCACTACAGTGAGGGGGCTTTCAGTTACATAAAATTTAGCCTAAGGTGTATTCTCCCACCAGGAGATGATGTGTCTTCATTTTCACAGTAACATGCAGCTTGTTGCAAGATGAAATAGTTCTGAGACTTTTTTTTGAATGAAGCAAGGATATATTTTGAATTCTTTTGAGCACTGGATTTATGCATTCCTTATATACCATTTAGGTTCTCAAATAGACTTAAAGAATGAGTAGGTTTTGCATAGCTTTGTGCAAAAGGGTAAATTTCATGCAGTCTGACTGTCCGCCAACTCAGTTTTGTCCATGGATCATTCCTATGCACAAGCGGAAGTGGTTTCTCTTCATAGCTTAATGAGAATTCTCCCTGTTAATGTCACTACCTGCCCATAGGTGAGGAGTTACCCTTTTGATACTGACTCTGTTCACACTCCTTTAATGTTCTGCTTGTGTAAAAAAGCATGTATGTATCTCCATATGTATTTTTAACTTCAAAATTGCAAGACAAACCCATAGCTCTGTTGCAAGGTTAAAGGAAGAAACTAATATTGCTTATAATTTCTGTGGTCTGATCCAACCCATTTCTCTGTGAAAATGTCTCTGCCCTCTCAGAAAGCCCTGTGGACAGCAGGGACGTCATGCATATGCATGAAGCTGTCTGATATGTCCACACCATTGCTGGAATGAATGGCAGTGCAGCAAATCTGAAGGTTTGGGTAGATAGTTCCTTACTCTTGCCTCCACTGAAGCCAGAACCAAAATTCATTTCAGTATCAGTGATTCTTCCCTTATCTCTGTGTTTCTGCCTGTGGACCTGTATGGGCTGTTTGGATTTACCCAGGCAAATGCTCTGACATGAGCAATGTATTAATTAAAGCCAGAAGGGACCATCTTCTAGTCTGACCTTTTCATATCATAAATCATGGGATTTTGCTGACTTCATGTATGTTGGATCCAGAGCACCATTTTTGGAAAAGCTATCAATCCTGATTTTCTAACATATATAGAGGAGGACTCCACTGTAAGCCCCAGGGAGCTATTCCTATGGTTCATGCATTTAACTTCAACTTCCACCTACTGGTTCCTCATTATATGTGTCTTTTCAGCATAATGAAATAAGTAGAAGGAACCATCAAAGAACCCCATTATGACATTTCTGGAGGTATTAAAAATTGTGATCAAATCTATCTAAAATGTTCTTCTTCATAAATGGAGAGACTGTGCTTTTATCAGTTTGGCAGCTTTTAGTACACATAATAGATGTCATGTTGATACTGGGTGGTTCTATTTTGTTTAAAATGTCACGCAGCCTTAAGTCAACTTGCTCACATAAGAATGCTGTTATTACATCAATACTAGTCTTTTTATCATCCAAACATGTAATCCTGTGAAAAAATGTAATTCAGCTGTTTCACCAAATCTGTTTTCTATAATTCCACATTGATATTCAAAGATTATGCATTGACTTCTGTCATTCTATATTAACTGAGTGTATGTCACTTGCATTCTTATTTTTCTAGGGATCAATGTCAAGCTAAAAAGCTGGTAAATGCAGAGGTCACACTCGCATAACACTATTTCTCTGAATGTCAAGACCTTTGAAAAGACCATAGGCCTTCTTCAGGACAGAATCAGAAACCTCAGAAAGAATGATCTAGAAAACTCCTGGCCTGGCTTCTTCAAGCTTTCATGTGCAATTTAGGAAAATATGCTTAAATAAATGCATAACTTTAATAACTGCTGTTTGACATTGTCACTTGTTGCTTTTGAAATAGAAGTATTTTGTCATCATTTGGTATCAATGCATTTTTTCCCTAGTGAAGAATAGAAACATTTATTGAATGTTTTTACCAGCTTTTTGTAATTGCCCAAGACTAACATTTAAATCTAGTACAGGAATTTAATTATTTTTCAGGTTTCTGTTATACCTGAGATAATTAAAACACAGCATATTATTCAGAAGCTCATGTAACTGTCTTTGTGGCTTTGCTTTGTGGTGCACTGACCTGGCTGGACACCAGGTGCCCACCAAATCTGCTCTGTCACTCCCCTCCTCAGCTGGACAGGAAGAAAAAATATAATGAAAGGCTCATAGGTCAAGATAAGGACAGGGAGAGACCACTCACCAATTCCTGTCGTGGGCAAAACAGACTCAACTCAGGGAAATTAATTTATTGCTAACCAAATCAGAGTAGGGTAATGAGAAAATAAACCAAATCTTAAAACACTTTCCCCCCACCTCTTTCAGAAGAAAGAGTCCTGGGCACAAGAAATTGTGCCTGGGCACAATTTTGGTCCCAATTTCTCAACCTACTCCCCACCAATGGCACAGGGGGTTGGGGAATTGGGGTTGTGGTTGTTTCTGCTGCTCCTCCCTCCCTCCCTGGGAGAAGCACTCCTCACACTCTTCCCATGCTCCAGCATGGCATCCCTCCCATGTGAGACAGTCCTCCATGAACTTCTCCAACGTGGGTCCTTCCCACAGGCTGCAGTTCTTCATGAAGTGCTCTAGTGTGGGCCCTTTCCACGGTGGGGGGGAAACAGGAACAGACTGCTCCAGCTGGGGTTCCCCATGGACCCACATGTCCTACTCAAGCGTGGGCTTCCCACAGGGCCACAACCTCCTTTGGGCATCCACCCGCTCTGGTGTGGGGTCCTCCATGGGCTGCAGGTGGAGATCTGTTCCACCATGGGACCTCCATGGGCTGCAGGGGACAGGCGGCCTCACCATGGTCTGCACCACGGGCTGCAGGGGAATCTCTGCTCTGGTGCCTGGAGCATCTCCTGCCCTCCTCCTTTGCTGACCTGGTGTCTGTAGGGCTGTTTCTCTTATATTGTCACCCCTCTACCCCAGCTGCTGTTGTGCAGCAGGTTGTT
Source organism: Columba livia (assembly GCF_036013475.1). Lineage (NCBI taxonomy): Eukaryota > Metazoa > Chordata > Aves > Columbiformes > Columbidae > Columba > Columba livia. Next base: position 19,704,355 of record NC_088602.1, on the reverse strand, counting down.
TTCTCCTTAAATACGTTATCCCAGAGGCACTACCACCATTGCTGATGAGCTTGGCCTTGGCCAACAGTAGGTCTGTCTTAAAGCTGGGAAATCTTTTAGTAACTTCTCACTGAAGCCACTCCTGTAGTCCCTGCTCTATGAAAATCTTGCCATGCAAACTCAATACAGCTTTGTTTTATATTTTATTAAATTTCTGATTTTTAACATGTAATTATTAAAAAACATATATTGTTATTCGCATTGCTACTATTATCCCTGCTTTACTTTCTCTTTACCCCAGGCTGTTTTGCTAATCAGGCAACCCTTATTTTTCATTAGGGAACTCATGTCTTTCTACTTCATTCTCTTAACCAATTTAGTGCATAACAATCTTTGTGAAACCCACCCTTTCAAGCTGCCAAGTTTAGTGGTCAAGACATTTGCTGTAAGAACTGTAATCAATGCACAAGCGCTTTTTTCTGAAGCAGCCAATCCAATTGGAGCAACCTTTTCTAAAATCAGCTTTATTTTCTGTGTCAAGATGAAGCCTAATATAGATTTTTTTCCCACATTTTCCGTGAATTAGGAAAGTGAGATACATATTTTTAGAAATCTTAGGCATCACTTAGTACTGGCAGCATAAAAAATCGAGTGCATGTCACTCAAATCAAAGAGACTATCAGAACACTTTTATCACCTCTGTAAGAACTATATTTTTTAAGGAGCTGAAATGTAGCAGTTATCAGCTATTGTTCCCTTGTATGTGATTTATGCAGCAGAATATGAATTTCTAATTTCTGATCCACCACGGCTACAAGTAGTAGTGCCATTTTTTGACACAAAGGGTGTAATTTATGTGACCAAAAATAATATTGACCCTGTATATGTTTGCATCTGCTCTAGTGATTGCCATCCTGCCTCCTTAGTAGGCAGCAAACAGGCACATTGAGACCATGCTCTTTCATCCTATATCTGAGGTGAAGAGGGGAATCATACCTTAAAAGCAGCTGTGGCTCTGCCCATGGCCACTGAAGTAGCTGAATTTGGCCGAAAGCAACTTCATCTAGAGTATCATTCCCTGTTTGGAGAGCTTGGTTCATCCCATCAAATCAGGGCAGGTTTTTGTTTATAATGCAGGTACCTACCATGGAAATTATGCTGGTACAATGGAGCCATTCCAGGAGGGATTTTTGTTGCTTTAACTTTACCAAGATAGCTGAAGCACTAATATATGTACATGCATTGAAGATCTGGCAGGTTGCACTTCGGAAAATGATGAGTTCCAGGCTTCTCCCAACACTTGTAACTAACTACATCAGCCTGGTCTGGTCTTTACAGGAGTTTTAGTTACTAGAGTTTTAGGCTATGCATTCACTGTTAAATAAGAGGAGCTTTTGCTTTAGAAGATGTTAATGAACAAGGACAGTCTACCACCATACAGGTGAACCCTTAGCCCCTACCCTTCTTTCTGGGAAAAAGACTGTTTTTAACCAGAATTGATCAATTAACTCTATCTCAAATTTCTGTGAGAAGTCGGTTTGCATTTTTTATTGGTTAATCAGGCTGAGACAGAGTTAGTCTCTTCTAATTATCTTCCACAGTAAAGATAATTGTTTTATTAGGAGAAGGTCCCTGTGTGCAGCTGGTTTGCAGGGCAGAGGGTTGGGTGGGATGTCTGCTTTCTCCACTGAAAAAAGTGACAAGCAGATGTTACTGTCATCAAGAAAAACAATGCTGTGAATATAAGGTGTCAGTAATCTGTATTACTGATACAAAATCCTTGCAGATGAACAATAGGTAATCTCTCATTTCCATGGGATTATAGCCAATGGCTGATAAAGTGTACAGTTTGAAAGGGCCCCAAAATCCGTATCTTGACTTCCTGTTATTAAGAGGTTTTGAGTGAGTTTCTCTTCTCTGAATCTGAGTAAATAGACTGAATTTACCCAGAAATACGTGGTAAGTTTTACACAATACTCCATTTGGTGTGATTAAAATCTGCGCTTGTTTTCATACCCTTTACTTTCCTTTTGCTGAACTGGCCATCCAAAGATACAAAGCTGTGATTTTACTTCCTGAGTCACTCCAGCCTTTCCTTTGCTCAATGGTCATTTTCTTTCCCCAGTCCTTTTGTGTGTGGTGCTTTCCATTGTACTGCACGGTTATCTGTAGTGTTTGTGCTTCAAAGCACGCAGATCTGGCAAAAAAGCCCTGCTGTTAATTGTTAAAAACCAAGTTAGGGTTAGTCTTAATATTTCAGCTTCCTGTATTGGCTGTTATCAGACAATAAAATCTTGCTCGTTCCTTTCACCTGCTCCGACAAAGTGGGCTTTCATGTAGCACCCAGAGCAGTAAATGGGTTAGACTTGCCTTCCAGAATCTGTAGCCCTGTAGGTGGATTCTTTTTAAAGACTTTGATCTTTGTGGAGCAGCACTATGAGGTGATACAGTCTGTTCCTTACAGACTATTTGACATAATAAATAATTCAAGGAGAGCTCAGGGCATACAGCTATACCAGCTTTCCACAGCCCATTAAAATCAGCAGAGCTGCTAACAGGGGGAAAGTTTCCTTCTTTTGGCAGACCAGGATGGCTTTGAATTGATGAAGACTTGCCTCCTCTTGACTAAATCTCTCTCTATCCCCTGCCACGCTCCTAGTCTCCATTTCCAGCTGGCACATCCTGATCTGGATCCTCGTACTATGTTTCTCATGCCTGCAATTGCTGCTTTATTTCTTTTTCTTTTTCTCCATCTCCTTCTTGCCCCATAGTTCGAATTTTCCTGCTAGAGGCTTTGCTGCAATGGTCAGACACCACCTGCCTCTCCTCGTGCAAGGAGCCTGACCCGTGACAGAGCTGGGAGAGCCACGTTGTGCGACGATATTGCAGAGATAGGGTCAGGGGGGCACAAGAAGGGACTGAAGGAAATGACGCATCCAAACTCTGATCATGTAACTTATAGATTTGGACGCAGCAGTATATCCTGAAGAAAAGTGTGGCATTGTGCAGTGCAGGAATAGCTGAGGAGGGCAAAGCCTCCATGTCTCTGCTTCCTTATATCTACTAAGTTGTACCGATGTGGAATGATCAAACTTGATGTACAGAAATTAGTAATTGGGGTGTTCCTGAGAACAGAGTTACATAGCCGATGCAGCCATTTTTCTGATAAAGATAAGTTATTTTTTATCTGCTTTCATGGTCAGCGTGGCAGCAGCTGCTACTGTTGTCTCAAGAAACCCATGAAGATTGAATCACAAATTTGCTGTGGATGAGTAATAACTCACTAATGTCTAACTAATCTCTAGTCCTTACACAATTTTATTTCTTCTTGTGTTGAAAGTGCTTTACAGAAATGATCACTTAAACCCATTGACAGTAAAGAGTTTCAAGACACAAGGGAGTTGAAACGACTGTTGTTGAACCCCTAGGCTGCCCCAGAGGAAACTCACATCTCCAGGTTCTCAGCCCAGCATCCCATCTTTATTTACCTGACATTCTTAGCAGAAAGTTTTTACGTTTTCTTGTACATTACCATAAATACTGGGCCTTTTTGTACCTTTACTGTTGCCTGTGCTGCTTTGGAGTTCAAATAAAACACAGTTGAAAGTGACTTCTTGTGGCTTTCTAGATCATTGTCATCATGTCCCTACCTTCCCAAACAGGGAACTGAAGGAAATGGCTTTAGATGTTCTATTCTTAGCAGCTATTGAAAATTGTCAGGAACACCACTGAGCTGTCTATGGTAACAGTCTTGTTACACCAGCCCACACAAGGAGAAATTTTCAGTCCTGTGATTTCTGTAAGAGTATAGCTGTTTAAGCAAATATCTCAGCTGGTATAAAACTAACCTGGCCTCTGCAAAATGGCATTTAACAAAGGTAATAGCTGCAGCTAAAACTGTGGTAATATTTAAGCTGAAAGCCTTCATTTTCCTAGAATTTAAGGCTGATGCAGCTGGACAGATAGTTTAATAACCTTTCTTCACTGAAAAAGGAACCTGTTTTTAATACAGTTGTATTTGTATTTTACCAATATTTGGTTTTTAAAAATTAGATGGTATTTAATAAATATAACATTAACACTCATGCCATTGCCACTGACATAGGCAAGGCATAGTAAGAAATGTTTCCTTAATGAATTCACTTTTGGGATGGAGTTATCAAGGTTTAAGATAAGAAGTGAAAATAAGGGGACTGCAGGTATGTGTAGGGAGGATCTGAGCTGGATAATTACACTGATTTGATCTTGAAATCAGCCAGACATTGCCTTGCCTTGTTTTCTTTGCTGTGTGATGCTGTGCTGTGCTATGCTAACTTCTCAACAGTGCGTCACCTTCTAGGAGTGCTTTCTTTGACATGACTAATAAGTAATATGCTTTTTTCTGTTCCTTTCAGTTGGAAAAAAAAAAATCCAGGTAGTGATTTATTTTTGAGTGTCTACAGAAGATATATCAAAATGCACAGGTGTGGCTCTTTTTGGAGGAGACAGGGTCAAAGAAATGTGCTCTGTCCTTGGGAGTAGCAGGCAGAGAGGCTGGGGACTCGTTAGTTTCAGTGCAAGTACACCTCAACATTTAGTGCTGTCTCCTGAGGAACTTTCACCCCCACCCTGCCCCGCACAGAGGAGTTTTTATTCTTACCTTAGTAGGCTTTATTGTGTTGCAGACATGAAATGTCAGCTGCAGACTTCATCTAGAAGTAGGTGCAGAAGTAGGTACCTTAGAGACCTGCCTGGGATCTTGATTCCAGATTTATTGCTCAGGGGAAGCCCAGGGGAGGTGTTGTGGGTGAGTGTGGGTAGTTTGATTTGTTTCTTAGAGCTAGCATGGCTGAGGATATCTCAGACGTGAAGCTTGCATGCTAACAGGAATCCTCCAAGTCCTGACAGAGTCATATCCAATGTATTGTTTATTTTATCATACCCCATTAAAAAATATTGCTAATATTGTTACTATTATATCACAATCCAACAAGAAGGTAAAAAAGCTGTGGAAGCCAGTGCCCAGACCATAACTTGCAGGGAATGAAATCTTTTAAGCAACCACAGACAATTAAGTGATTTGGGGCCTCTAATGCTTTCTTTTTTTTCAGGAAATCAAATTTTCATTTCCTGTAGCACAATATGATAATATTTTGTTTCTGGAAAATAGAGAGTGGAATATATTTTAACTTTAGCAAGGAATTTACTGTTGATATCACATGGTTTTCACCATAGAAACTGGGAAATTTTGAACTGGATGGAACAAAAAAATGAACAATCATCCTTATATTTCATAATGAAAATACTTTCTGTGTATCAAATAACTTTGATACTTGGATGTAGGTAAAAAACTGCTTAACAGAACTGTTAGTAGAAGCCACAAATCCAGAACAGCAGCTGTGCCATTCTTCTCAGCACAAGCGCTACTTTGTCAGTGCATGGTAGGACTAGAAAATTTGGCACAGACTTTGTGTATCTAGAAGAGCATATGTGGAAGCATGATGCAGAGAGCAAAGTGTCAAGCAGCACACTTCAGCTCACTTTAAAAGCTTTGCATTTCCAATTACTGCAGTGCGTTCAAACCTCGGAGGTGAAAATGCTGCTCATGCAGTGCTCAGAATCGTTTCCTCTGAAAGACAAAAGGCAATGTTCAGGTTTGGGAAATTTCTTGAATTAGCTTAAGCAGTTTTGAAAACTGAAATTATGAAACTCCGAAAGGCTCTGCAGCAGTTGGACCAAACTCAATCTTCTTGATAGAACTCAGCATCTAATTCTCACTGAGAGGGACAGATAGTAGGAATGATTTTTTTTTTTTTGCTATGGTGAATTAGGCAGATTGTCTTCTTGTCTGCAGTATAGTTTTCTAAGTGCTTTTGTCCAACTGTATATTCAGTGCTACAAGAGCAAGATCTTCCATAAGTTACTCTGACATGCTATTTCAGTGTAATGAGCCTTCTAATTAGTTAATACTTGCTAATATTCAGGCTTCATTTTTCTTTTCAAATCCATATGGTGATAATCCTAGCTTTGTGACCTACTGAGAATTTCAGGGCTATTAATAGAGCTGGTCAAAGTGCAGAATTCCCTTCTGTGGGGCTTTTTGCCACTGTGGTATTTGTGTTTGTTCTGAGCTTTGAACTGCAGAAATTCGGAACACACCTTATTATACATAACATGAAATACAATATAAAATTCATTTTTTATTGTTTCGAAACACCTTATTTTCTATCTGTAAATCACATGGTTTCCTCTTCATGTTTTAGTGAAACAGTGACATACTCTGAATGAGAAATAAATAACAATAGTAGTATAATAGTATAATAATAATAATAAATAATAATAACAACAATAACAATAACAATAACAATAACAATAACAATAACAATAACAATAATAATAATAATAATAGACAGTGATAAGGTCTCCCCTCAGCCTCCTTTTCTCCAGGCTGAACAGCCCCAGTTCCCTCAGCCGCTTCTCATCAGACTTGTGCTCCAGACCCCTCACCAGATCCGCTGCCCTTCTCTGAACTCTCTCCAGCACCTCAATGTCTTTCCTGTGCTGAGGGGCCCAAAACTGAACACAGGATTCAAGGTGCAGCCTCACCAGTGCTGAGTACAGGGGGACGATCACTGCCCTGGTCCTGCTGGCCACACTATTCCTGATGCAAGCCAGGATGCTGTTGGCCTTCTTGGCCACCTGGGCACACTGCTGGCTCATGTTCAATATCCCCAGATCCTTTTCTGCCAGACAGCCTTCCAGCCACTCTTCCCTGAGATTTCATGAACAAATTTCATTTCTTCAAAACATTTTTGTCTAGGAGAAGCCTGTCCCATGACATTTTGACCAGAACCTGTCACAGTCAGAATTAAGATGCAGATCTCTCCACTAAGCAAAAGCAAATTTAACCTGTCAGGTCAGAGAAACACCATCCACATTTTTTCACCAGAAATTACAAATCTGAAGACACTTCAGAAGCATCGTTTTTGCCCATGTTTTTCTGTCTGGAGTTCTGAATCTGTAGGTAATCATAGCAGAAAATTGAAGTAAGCCCTGATTCTTGTCTGACTTACACTGCTGTTAGTAATAGCTTCACTGAAATCAATGCAGTTATAAACAGAAGTGATTGGTGAAGTGATGTTTGGGTCCTTGAAGCCAAAAGCTAAGTTAACTTAGAAGGGTGCAATAACATCCTGAGCCATGAATTAGCAAAGAAGGTGCACCATGGCTGGGGTGATGAAGGACACACAGGTCTGTTATCTACCGCTGTGAAAGGCTGCCGGGGATGATGGAGATGTAAGAGGCAATTTCAGCTGAAATGAAAATTCTGTTACATTCAATTTCTATAATGTATATATTATAGAGTGTGTATATAAATATATGTACTCTTCTCAAATATCTTCTGTTATGTTGAAAGCACATAATTAATCCATTTTTACTAAATTCCAGTAGGTTAAACAATCTGCTAACATTGTCTGTAGAGTGTTTGATTACAATAAAAACCTGTTTGGTCCAGATGAGTGATCAAAGGGAGAATCATTTCCAGTTCAACAGCTAACATATTTATTACTCAGTGTTTTAAAATCCATGATGAAATATGGGACGGACACCTATCTCATGTCTTTGCTTTCTGCTGTCTGAGACACCCACTGATAATCAGTGTAGCTGCTCAAGAGCTGTATAATCTGTCTATGAAGTGAGAGAAACAGCATCAGTGTTCAAGTACTGATACATGATCTTTAAAGATTTTTAAAAATGCAAAGAAAATTATCAGTATCTAGAGACTACCTCACCAGCCTATAATATTTCTGTAGTTATATTAAAGGGAGAAGTGAATATTCACAGTCATTCCTGCCTCCCACTGCATTTGGTGACATTTTCACAACGGATGTCAGTGAAACCAGGATCGACGCCCAAAGTCATTTGTATGGAAAACATTTACCTGTGAGGCCAGATTGACATAATGTGTAATAAATTCCCTAAGTCCCCTTTTAATTAATGAGGAGTCCAACATTCATATGGAGATAATTGCATGTAAAACATTATTTGTATTCCATTAAATTAGGCTGAGCCATTTTCATCTGAGAACAGGTTCCAAACACCTGCTTCTAGAAAGCATTATTATTGCTTGTTTGTACAGAACTAACTATGTGCCAACTGCTTTACCAGCAGACAGGGGCCAGGTCCTGGCTCCAAAAAGTTTGCAAACTAAATAACATGCTAGAGGACTAAGGGGGTCAAGGTGAATGAAAGACAGCAGAGCTGTTGAGATGAAGAGTTTCCCTTGATCCCATCAGATCTCTGATTTTTGCAGGGATAGTAGAAAACCTCATTCATTGAATATATACTACACCTACAGAGCCTGAAAAATGCCAGGAGTATCCTCATCCAAATTTAGCTACTTGAAGGAGAATCTAAGGACGTTTGGTCTCCTCTAATCACTGGAAAGAAACAGGCACTTCCAGAGGGTGACCCATTCTATCCTGAAACAGGGGAGGAAGGATAAGTTCAGGCTCCTTTTCTAGTCTTCTAGCATAGTGGGATCCTAACAGCCAGCTTAGACTAGAGGACTAACCTTCATACAGCTGGAGTTGGAGGAAACACGTCCTACCCTGAAACCTCACCGTGCAAGGACACCTCTTGCTCAGTCCAGTCGCTGCCATGTGTGCTTGAAATGACTCCACTACTCCAAATCAGAGGCTGGAAGAGGTCCTGTTGGGAATGACCAGTAGATCCCACTTCCCAGCACATGTCACTTGTAAAACTGAGACTGTTCAGTGGCTCCACACATGCTCTGCATGGTGCTACCATGCTCAGCCTGACCGGAGCAGGAGGTCCTGGAGAGGGGTTCAGTTTGCATTGCGCTTCCAGCAGTATGGATCTCTGGAGGCTCCTGTGTCAGCTGCCTCTGACACACCTAGTGTGTGAGCTTCTCCTCGAGCACAGGCACGTAGTGGAAGTGTGCCTCTGGCACCCACTGGCACCCGTGTGGAGGAAGCGCAGTTCTTGTTCCACTGCGACATATGACAGAAAATATCATGCGGTGAGAACATCGGAATAAACACATCAGGGACAAAACAGATATGAAAGAAACATGTGGGAGTACAGCCATACTCTAGCATGAAAGAGGATTTTGGATGCAAAACAGAACAGGCACCCAAACCAAAAACATATGGGATGCATAGCCTGAGAACACAGGTAGCCACCTCTGCAGGAGTTGAGCCTGGAGAAGGCTCTCACTGAGCCAGGTGGACCTTATTGTTGTGTTGTGAACAGGCAATGCGATGTATGGCCCATCCATTTGGATTCAGGGGCTTATGGTGTTCTCTTTTCTCAAATTGGCAAATGACAACAAGTTGGGGGACCTATTGATTCAGTAGTAGGGGAAGGGGTGTAATTCAGAGGAAGGTAGTCAGTTGTGAGGAATGGGCTGAAAGAAACTTGAAATTCAGCAAGAGCCAGTGCCAAATCCTGCCCCATGGATTTAAGAGCCCTTTGCTACGGCACAGGCTGGGACCAGCCACCTGAGGAGCAACTCTGCAGAAAAGGTCCTGAGGGTGCTGGTAGGCAGTGAGTGGGACATGGGCCAGCAGTGAGTCCTGGCAGCAACAGTGACCAACAGCAACCTGGGCTGCATGAACAGGAGCAGAGCCAGAGATCAAGGGTAGTCATTATACTCCACTCAGTACTGATTAGACCACGTCTGACCATGGAATACTGGACAAACACCAATAAACCAGATGGAGTTCAGGGAAAGCCCTTGAGATGGTGGGGCTGGAGCACTGGCCCTGTAAGGAGAGGCTGGAGGATCTGGGCTTATTTAGTCTGGAGCAGAGATGGCTCGGGGTGGATGGACCTCACAGAAGTCCCCAGGGCCCATGGGGAGATCACTGAGGAGATGACATGGGATGGAGGGATGTGAGACAACAGGCATAAGCTGAAAGAAGGAAGGCTCAGCCTGGAACAGTTTTTCCCCATGAGGACACTCAGGCAGAGGCACAGGTCACCTGGAGAGTCTTTCCAGTCTCTGTCCTTGAATGATTTCATGACCCAACTGGATGAAGCCCTGAGCAGCCTGGGCTGACCTGAGAGCTGATCTGCTGTGAGCAAGAGGTTGGACCTGAGGCCTTCTGAGGTTGCTCCCAACCTGAGTGACCCTGTGATCCTACTTTGTCAGACTTGCTGGCCCTGAGTGGTCTGGCCCTATTCGACACCAGCACACTGCAAGCAGACTGCCAGGGATGGACATGTGTTTGACTGAGAATCAGGACATTTGTGTGGGGCATCAGGGGACTGACGTTCGTGTGCACTGTAGGTGTCTTCCTGTGAAGGACAGGTTCCCAACTGGAAGGTGACGTTTGTTGATCCACTTAAATTATTAAATATTTGAAGGAAAACTGAATGTCATCATTTATTGAAGGGCAACAACAAAGTGTGGAAGATGCTCCTTATTAAACCCCTGCCCTCCCCACGAAGGAAAGGGAATAGGAGGAAAAGGGAGAGAGACTTACAAATTGAAAATTTAAAAATGCTTTACTAATAATACTAATAATGAGAGAAAAATAATGCCAAATATACAAAACCAATAACTGAATTTCCCAACCTAGTGCAGCAGCAGCTCGAGGCTGCAGGACAAACACTGGAAGACCTGAACTGGATTCCGCAGTACACAGGAACTGGATTCAGGGATGCACAGACTGGAACCAGGCCCAGGATTGCAGGTAGGAGAACAAACAGGGTCCTTTTCAGATGCCAGCCATGGATGAAGAGCGCGAGTCCCTTGTGATCTCCCAGTTTTATACGGAGTATGATGTGGAACACCCAGCTGGTCAATTTTGGTGACCTGTTTTGTCCTACTAATAGATTCTAAAATCTTTGCCTTTTTATTTTGTTTTGGTTTTCACAGTGATCAGCCCAGCTCCTAACCAGGGTTCCAAGGTGCTAGGATGAACTGGTGATTACTATTTTTGCTACTGTAACTTGGAATTTCATCTCATATCTGTACCCATGTTCTGTGCAGATCTGCACAACAAGATCTACCGTTCCTGAGCTTTTTCAAGGAACACAGCATCAGGAGTCCCCTTGAAATGAAAATTTGCCAAAATTTCCTTTCAGGAACTACTAAGATATTTTATTTCAACAGTATTACTTTGATTCATTTTGATTTGACTTTACTATTGCCATTCAATATTAAACACAGTGCAGCTTATTTAACATTAAATGCCATGTATTGTATAAACCATTATTATAACCTACTGTTTTACTGCAGTAAACAATCAAATTGAAATGCATCAAAAAAATTCACTTAGAAGAAAAAAGTCACAGTGGACAGAGTGGAGCATTTGCCTTTATCTACAAAATCTGCAGCCATTTTCTGTTGAAAGACTTTGTGGGAATTTACGTATTCCATTGAAGTGCCCCATTTCCAGCTGCAGCTTTTAGCAGAAAACAATCTAAAAACAATCAAAAATATTTTCTGCAACTCCTTATGAAATATTAAAGGACATGGCTGACATGTGCAGTAGCAACCTGAGTCAAAGAGAGGTGCTACCCATCATTGAAAAGGTGCAACCTTATGCGGAATTGCAATAGGAGACCACATATCTGTCCTAACCAATATGGGTTTGCCTAATCCCGTTATGGGAGATGGTCTTCCAAGTTACACAGTAAAATGCTGACAAAGTGCTGTGCACAGTGACAAACAATGGGTTCATAGTCCTGATCAGTAGTTTCTGATTTAAAAACCCATCTTCTTTGTCCTGCTCTGTCCTAGGGGCAAACTCAAACCCATCTTGGACCAGCACAGAAATTAAATGAGAAGAGATACTTTAAAAGATTCCAGTCTAGACTTAAATAAAATGTGAGACATCAAGTAGAATAAGGAGTGCTGGAGAAATCAAATTGGACTCCTGCTTGAAGGCGAAATGCATTTGCCAGCTCGGCTGGGGCTGAGATTTTCTCCCTGTGCTTCAGCTTTGCACAGCAGTCCAGGTGCATTACATGGCATGTTTTCACTCCTCCTGATGCCAGAAGTAGGCAGCTGAGCTAGATGAACCCCTGGTCTTTTTTGGTAGAGTAATTTCCATGTAAGCATGTAATTTGGAAAACTGTGTTACCTCATTACAGCTCCCTAGTAAATAAAACAATTTGCTCTTCATTATGTACTTCTGTATTTCGTTGAAAGGGTACTTTTCTCCAGAAGTACAAATGTACAAAAGCTAACAACCCTCTTTGTGACTACCTCTACTATAACAGATCTCTGATTAAGAGGTTACTAAATTATTTTGGTGTTTATGCTTTCTGTTAATCCCCTCTGGTCTGCATCTTCAGCCCATTCTTTTCTATGTCTAAGCTAATCCTAGATGACCTAATTTCCATGCAGAACTTCAGTTATTATCTCTGTTTTGGTGACCCACAATAGCTTTTCGATGGCCACATAAAATAAATTCTGTACCTTTGTAAATAATTGTTCACAGTGGAAGTTGTTCAGTGAAATTCTGAATCAGATTGGACTGTAAATTTTATTTCTGGCCTTAAAATCAATGAAGTACCTCATACGTAGCTGGCAATTCATCAGTTGTTGCTGACCTTCTGTCCACTGTTCAGGTTCTCTAGTTGCTACTCTGCTGAATTATTCTGGATTTCCCCTGCAACTCAAATGTAGACTTAAAATTGAATTATTGTGGTTCTCTCTCTATCTTCTTCACTTCTTATACCCTGTAATGGGGCATCAAGTCAGCCAAAGCTTTGACGCGAATTTGCGTAGACATTTTCCATAAGGTAAGCACAGCATGAAAACGTGCTAGGACTTACAGACTCAAATTACTGGCTAATCTCCCCATATGCAGGTTTCCTTTCATTTTGTTCCACTTATACCACTTATACATTTTTCTTTTTTCCTTTTTTTTTTTTTTTTCCCCTAGTTTTCCTCCCTTAACTATACAAGTTTACCAGATACCAAAAGCCTAGCATCCTCTTCCTCCTACTCCTTCCACCCACAGCCAGGCTATGACCAGGCTATCCACAGCTGCTCTCCTGCTTACCTGTGGGCAATGCATGGGCTCTGCTTAGTGGCTAACTGACAGGAAGATCTTCAAAGTAGAATCCGTTATATAGCAAGTGCAATAAAGTTCTATAAAGTTGCAATAAAAGTTGTAATTATTTAATCACACTGAATTTAAACTCAGCAGTCTATCCCACCTATTTGTTTTGGCACATTTATATCAATAGGACCAGTTCCAGAGATCTTTGAAAAAAACTGAAGATTTTTAATGGAATATAGATTATGGTTTAAGCGTTGGCTTTCCAAATGACATTAAGAAGGTGCTAATTGTCAATCTTTTTCTTGTCTGAGCAGAACGGAAGAAACATGTCACTATCTTTGTCAGATCTGCTACTTACAAGTGTGCTCCCTGAAAATGTTTCTACACCACCACTATGAAGCCTAGCAGCATTTATTGAGAACTTGTGTGATGAAAGGAAGGAATAAATCTTGTATTTTTCTGTTTTCCTTGGTAATTTTGGAACAAAACTCTTGAGCTTTCCATCTACTCAACTTCTAGATGCCATAAAATTTATTATAAGACCAACTGATGCTGACACCTTTTTCATTCAGCTCTTACAAGCAGAAAGGTTACATTTGCATTAAAGTACATTTGCATTTTCCTATTTATAGAACAAATATAACTATATACAAAACAGAAATAAAAATGCCTTGCTGGTTAGTAACGTCTTCCATATGTGATATGTGAGGCTTTAATATATATATATGGAGTTGCTTTTAATGGGACTCTTATGATTAAAGCTCTATAGAATGCTTGAAAAACATGAAGACAGGTATGCAGAAACATGGGCTGGAGCATGTCTAACAGCAGAGTCAAGATAAGAAGATACTTATTTTTCACATTTAAAAAACCCCATTATTTACATTTCTGTCTGCAGGATTCTAGATCTGACCTTTAAATCTTAACAGTGGAGCTCTAGCATGGGATTCAGTTGATTAAACTTAGGTGCCTCTTGCTGATTTAGATGCCCTGGGGTGTCCAAAAGAGCTGCATGGGGCTGGCAAGTACCACAGAGGACCTGTGAAAAACCATTGTCTTCTGGGACAGATAGTTGCTGGAAGTGTAATACGTAAGAGCAGCTCAAGATGCTTTTCTCTAGGCAAGAGTCAAGCTCCTGGTCAATATAGTCAGTTGAGTCCAGATAACTATGTAGGTTCCTACCTATTTTATGTTGAGCTGAATCTCTCTTTGGGCTTCCTGGCTGACTTGGTTGTATCTCCACTGACAGCAAAGCGATCAGAGATACCTAGTGCACATGCGGGGATCTAAATTTAGCCATGGTAGTCAGTGAGCTGAATCCTACCTGAAGAGTTCAAAACACAGCTATGCCAGAACTGGCTTACCAAAATTTCCATTGTCAGGTTTCACCAGCCAGCACTGGAATGTCTTTCTTTGGTGTATGATTTTATCAAGAAAAACAGGAGAAAAATGTACCATGGGTCTTACTAAACTGCTCTTGATTCCTCATTTTTTCATCTGGGATATGGCTGCTGCTGTTTGGCTCTTTATTGTGAGAGTCCACAGATAATTGCTTTTCTTCTTTCACGCCTCCACCCCACTGCATTCATACCCCTCTTTCCAAGCATCCTTCTCTTCCTTGGCTCTATTATTCCCCACTTATCTCTCATATACACATAAATGGATGGTTGTGTTTTAATTTGGCAATTGTATGTTAATAATTATGAGGTGCTCATATTGGTTGGGGCTATTGCTTACTGCCCCTAGTACAGTGGCATCCAACATTTTAAAATACCATTGGGCTGTCAGGGGAAGATGCTGCCTGACAAAGAGCAGGTTTGCTAGAGAACAGTGCAACATCTGACAGAGATCTGCAGAGACCATTAATCCATTTTATTATAAGCTTCTTATTTCAAAATATGCCCTCTTCAGAGGAACATTAGGACAGATGGAGAAGAAAGGCTAGAAAAGCTCTGGGTATTTACTGTAGTGCTGTAGACACAGCCTCCTACCTGGTGATATTGCTGTCGCAGTAAATGTATTTTTCAGATTAGTGTTTGTTAAACAAAAACAGAGGCTCTTTTATTTAGCAGCTCATATGGTGGAGCTTTTTGTTCCAAAGACCTAAGGATGTCCTGGGCAGCATTTTCTCTGCCTTGCAGGAAATTGCTCTAATGTAAAAGGCTGGGCACAAGCTATTCCAGAGATGGTAATAGCTGTCGTGCTGGCTCACACAGGCACAGCACTATCCCTGTAATAGTCTTGAAAGCCTCTTAAATGGGTAATACAGACCAAACTCAAATGTGTTAGACTTCCCTGCATTATCATCACAGAACACTCTGCCATCAAAAAGTTGGTTGCAACAAGTGAGAATGGGATCAAAATAACACATTCTGTGCAATTGTGCTCTGTCTTTTTTAAATTTATTTATACAAAATAATTCCCCTTGAATGTCATCTAGGCACATGAATATTGCAGATTTCCTGCAGATTTATGAACGCTTGTTCTATTTCTGTGTAATGCAATTTCTTCTCAGCTGCTAATGTGAAGAGGGAATTGTGTTTGTGTACACAGACTCTGCTCAGCATATGGTCCAGCAGCAGATAACACCCCCCAGCTGTTGTGTCCTTCAGGACTGCTCCCACAGATTATTCAGTCTCTTCAGAATCTGAGCGTATCTCCCATAAAGCTCACCCAAAAGGGAGTGAAAAAACTGGCTGCTTGTAACGGGCACAACAGCAGGCAGCAAGATTAAAAGAAAAAAAAAAACTCTGTAATATAACACACAAGTAGTTGCTCGTTGTTGCCCTCACTGGTGTGAATCTGGAGAAACTCTGTTGACCTCAGTAGCATCTATTTTAACCTTATTCTTGACCAAGCATGTCTGGAAGAATTGTGTGTTTGGTGCTTAGTTTGTGACTTGAAAAACAGGGTCCATAGTCCACTGCGAGCAGCAGGAGTAGCTTACCTTGTTCCTCCCCTGCTTGTCCAGTGTAACCCAGTTTTGACCTCTGTGAAAGGTGAGAGCACGGGTCAGTTTTCCAGTTCTACTTCTATTCCCAGTTCATAATAACAGCTACCAGTAACCAGGATGGCCCTTTCTCTGCTTCATGCCTGTAGCAGCAGATAAATAAAGTGAAGCCATGACACAATTTCTCATGTGTTACTGCCTGGTCATTGCATCATTGCAAGCTGCAGTCACTACAGATCAGATTCAAAGTGATGACTCGAAATCATGTTTTCTCCTCCAATATCTTCCTTCCAAGATCTAGCACATGATGTTATGTGTCATTTATAGGTTCAGCAAAACAAGTTTGCCCTTCTTATTTAATGGTCACCAGGGTCTGGGTAAATCTGCTGGCATCCCACATTCTGCAGCTGCCTATTATGACTAGCTTAAGTTTGGTATGGCTCTTGCTGGCTTCCTTTGTGCAGTATGTTGTTTAAATTGGAGAGTTATATTACTTCTTATTGGCATAAGTTTACACCTTCAGAACGCCATACGTTGGCTGAGACTAATCCAATTTATTCCTTGCTGACAGGAATATGGGAGGGACTGTCACTTGTGAGTCTCAGTATGAAATGTGATTTCATGCTGACTCTCCTCAAAAATGCAAAGCCCAGCAAGAGAATGGAGATATTTTAAAGATCATGGCAGTTAGGAAAGCTTTGCCTTTTTATCAGCCTTTTTCAGATTTTGATGGTTTTGTTGTCTTCACAGTCTTAGTGCGGTCTTGTTGAGTTATCATTCTTGTTGGATTTAACTCTCTAGGATCTAACACTTGCAAGCTTGGAGAGTCCGTATGCTTCAGTAATTGTTTTAATTGAAGGAGATTTCAGAACTCTATGACACTAGAGTTGTCTTTTTGTGGATCAAAAATTAGCTTCATATCCTCACCCTTATGAGCAGAGTACATTTGTCTATCTCCTAAACACAGTGAGGCCCTTCCTTCCCCCTTCCCTTCCCCCTTCCCCTTCCCTTCCCCCTCCCTTCCCCCTCCCTTTCCCCTTCCCTTCCCTTCCCTTCCCTTCCCTTCCCTTCCCTTCCCTTCCCTTCCCTTCCCTTCCCTTCCCTTCCCTTCCCTTCCCTTCCCTTCCCTTCCCTTCCCTTCCCTTCCCTTCCCTTCCCTTCCCTTCCCTTCCCTTCCCTTCCCTTCCCTTCCCTTCCCTTCCCTTCCCTTCCCTTCCCTTCCCTTTGGCATATTACAAAGGCAGAGCTAAAGTTCAATTTTGTATAAGGAGTTTTAGTAGAGAATTAGGAGAACAGAATGGTTTCTCCTGTATTTTCAGTCCAAGAACAGAAATTACAAGAAAGCTCATTAAAAAAACCATTTGGTGGGGTTTCTGGGACCACATTGAGAATGAATAAAACCAGAGGTGTTTAGGAGAACACTTGCAGCCTTAGAAAATTTTTGTTCATATTTGAACTCAGCCTAAGTTATCCTCCTATTTTTTCCTAATACCAAAGTATAGGCGGGAGACATTATTTTCCACTGAGAGTTCCATGTTGTGATAAAAAAGGATGTAATGATTCCTTTTATTTTCTAGTGTCTTACAGGACTGTAGAATCACATCTAAATTGAGAAAATAGCTCAGTTTCTGAAAGAGGAAACTGGTGCAACTGCCAATTTTTAATCTACCACTGCAACAAGCCAACAAAAGCTTTGCATAAAAATTCTTTTCATATTTACATTTATTGAATTGAGTATATCCAAGCACAGACACACCAGCTCCTTCCCTAGAAGTCTGTATGAAAAGAAATCAATTTAATTGTATCAGAACGAGGCTGGATTTGCAATCTGAAGAGCCTGGGTAGCTGGAGACTAATTTTTCTCAAAACAGTTAATTTCACAATCATTTCTGAGATTCCATTTTGCATGTGGTTTGAGTGTGTTAGAGTGCTTTGGAGCTTAGAGAGCAATTACTTTTGACACACTATGGAATGAATAGTGTACCCATTGGAATATAAAATTCTCTGTTTGGAAGCATACTTGGCCCATGATTCATAAAAATATCAATGTGTTACTGTGTGTTATGTGAAGTTTGAAAATTACTGTTATATTACCCCTACCATTTAAGGAATGTTTCTTGGTTTTAAAGTACAAATAAGAATTACAGAGCTTTGAAACAACAATTGTACTAATCTTGACAGTAGCCTAAGGAAGGCACAGAGACAAAAGTCAGAGTCTCTTGACCTTTATAAACATTTCTGATTGTGATAGAGCCAGTGAAGTTGTTTTCAATTCAGAAGACCATAGGATGTTCTCAGTTCACAAGCTCCCCTCTGATTGCTGGATACATTACGTTACAAAGAACCTGTGGCCTTGCAGTGTTTTCAGGCTAAAGCCAGATCTGCATAATGTTGTATAATGATCACAACTCTGTTTTGTACATTGAAAGTCTCAGAATTACATTTCTGTGAAACACAGGTTTTACTGCAATTTATCTAAATTTGTTTCCTGAAGAATTGCCAAAGTTCGCTTAAAATGGACCAAATCCTGAAATCTTTCCTCCTTCTGAAGTCATCCCATAGCAGGACCTACTTCTGTTAGTTTAAGGCTTTTTTTTTGCAGTAGGGTTTGTAAATTAGGTGTGAGTTTTGCTGAAATAATGAAATACAGTGCATCCCTTCATGTGTAGGGCTAATGGATGAAATCAGATCAGTATTTCAAAGAAATGATGAAGTTGGGATTTCAGTTGTTTGAACCACCAAAAAGGAAAGTTTATGATACTTGGAAAAACAATGGAAGAAGACTAAGCTGATGGTACTGGTTTTTAAGCCTTGGGCTTTTCCTGCCATGTGCTTGGAACTGATGGAATACAAGACTTAAGTAAACAAATCTAAGTAGCTCAGGATCTGACATGTGGATTAGGAAAAACATGAGTCTAGATATACATACATTACTGAGAAATTTACAGCACTGGGTACAGATAAAAACATGCTCAGATAAAGTAACATAGTGTCCAAAACTTGGCACTTCTGAAATCCTGGAATCAAGTTGGGAATTGTCCTAGCTTGTGCTGCCAGAAGACCTTGTCCCTGCAGCAGGCGTTGTTGGAAGTCAGCAGGATTTTTTAACAATATTTTTAGTAAGGAGACACCAAATATTATTCAGCAGAAACTTACAGAATATATGTAGGATTGTACATAGCATTTAATCTGCTGCAGATAACTGCTTGCATTGCCATAATGCTGTGAACAGTCTCTGCTTATCTGGCTTCACTCTTGGCATACTGATGCACATGCCAGTCACTGAGAATGTCCAAATAGATTCTCCTTCCGCTACGGGCCTCTGAACAAGGAGGTGA
Source organism: Columba livia (assembly GCF_036013475.1). Lineage (NCBI taxonomy): Eukaryota > Metazoa > Chordata > Aves > Columbiformes > Columbidae > Columba > Columba livia. The sequence continues at coordinate 19,685,066 of NC_088602.1, read as the reverse complement.
AGAGGACCTGCCATTGCCTGCCAGACAGAGAAAACTTACAACACAAAGCTGAGCAACTCTGGCCTCACCCTGTGGACAGCAATGGCACACACCGGGTCACTGCAAGACACACCAGATCATTGCAAGGTGACTTACCTTTCCTGGGAGGATCTCAAAGAGATTTGGTAAAGGTTACTGTGATTGCTCCTGTGCCACACAGGCTGTGGATCTGTGCTGTGAAGAGAAATGAAATATTGAGCAGGTGGCCTGAAAGTGTGTCCCTCAGCTATCCCACCTTCTCTGGAGACTTCAGGGATTTGATTTGGAAAAACATCACTTAATTAGCTCATCAGACTCCCTGAACCTGGAAGCAATTTGGTTTTAATTCACTTTTTATAATAGGCTTTGTTTTTATGAACCTTGTGTGGAGCATTCACTATGTAAACAAATTATATTTTCACTTTTTCCTCTTCTCCCCACACTGGGCTCATTTAATACTCACTTGGCTTGTATCTTAGAAGGAAACAATCACAAACCGGAAAGACCAAAGCTCTTTAGTTTAAACAAATCCCTTATTCTGGAACTGAAAATTTAGTTTCATTTCAGCAAAATAACAAGCATATGCTGTCTTTGGAGGCATTTTTATTAATATATTGAAAAGCTTATTAAATAATTACTGCCTGGCTGCCTTAGTGTCTAAAGGCTGCCTAAAGATATAATGTTAATATTATAGCAGTCAGGTATCTACAGTTGGACTTAAGTGGAATTTGAGGCACATCTCCAGGGAGCAGCAAAATACTGTGCAGAGCCACCTCAACTAATGATGATTGAGATGGCTTAGTTATTGAAAGCAAGGCAGCAACACAAGCATGGCTATGTTGTTCCGTGATGGAGCTCTCTAGCAGTAGGGCGTTGCAGCAAGCAATCCCCTGGCCATGTTAGACTCAGTCCTGCTGAAGGACTGTGCCTGACATGTACCTTGTGATGCTAAAGTACTTTGACCAAAATGTCTGTTACTGTCAGTATCACTCTCTCATATCTCTAAGTTTTTAAGTTCCCGTTGGACTTAGCTTTGTATCTGAAGTTAAGTGCCTCATACTTTCCACCCTTTTGCTGACGTTTCCAGCCCCTGTTTTGGAAGTGGCATCCACTCCTTATGTCCACCCCTCTGGCATGACAGCTCACACATCAGCCTAACCCCTGCCATGCCAGCACACCAGCTGAGAACAACAGTGTCCCAGGTGCAAACATAAGCAGTGTCCTACGTCCTTACTGTGAGCACTAACGTCCCACTGACCACGGAGTGTGTTGCACCTCCAGCCAGCTGGGAGCCATGGCCAGGGGACAAAAAGCTTCACTGCAGTATATAGACTCTTTGAGGACCTGAGAGCTGCCATCAAGGGCCCGCCTCTTGGGACAGCTATCCCACACTCCGTTTATTTCGACTTTACAGATAGCCTTTGTATCTGATTCATTCTGGTGTTATTTCAGTTTTAGGGCATGTAAGCCCATTCAGCCCTTTGCTGTCAGTAAGAGGGATTTAAGGCCTTTAGACTGCCTTACCCTGCTCTGTAGCAGGTTCAGCTAATGCAGGTCTTGAAAGGACACCCCGTCTCCATGTACAAATCACACAGGAAAGACTGCTTGTTAGCCTTTAGCTAGATGTGACCAAAATGTCCTTTTTCTGCCCACTCTAGAGCTAGGGTCTCAACTGATGACTACAACATTTAAAAAAAAAAAAGTATTTTAGTCCCTCAGCTACTGTACAAATCTATGCTGTTCTGAGACTTCACTGAATATTGTATCAGACTATTAAATTTCTACTGCATGAGAGATAGCCTTGTATTCAGAGTACTCACCTGGCAAATCCAACAAATATTTGAGTATTTTATACACAAAGCGGAAGACTTCAAAGAGGAGAAAGAGGAAAACCCCCTTGCAGAATTTCTTAAATTCCCTGGGGAAGGTGGCAGGCAGTAAACTATACCCAGCTCTGAACACAGCACTAGGGGTGAGGCTTGAATTTGAGGCTAATGCTGCACCCAGCCCCCCCCTGCTCCTCATTACCCTATGGGGTCTGCATCTCTATGTTTGTTAAAAATGACCCAAACCAAAATGAAGAATGAGGCAACCTGTTTCAGATCAGACAAAACACCTCGTTCAAAACAAACATTTACTAAATCACTCCATCAGTTGCTCACACAGCCGTATTTTTGCTCCAGGTTTTGCCAGTGCACCGCTTTCACCATTAGTGGGTAACACCGCAGGACTAATCTGGCAGTGGGCTGCGTGTTTAACTTTGTGATGCACATTGAAGTTTCTGCTGCAGGGTCCATGAAGGCTAGAGGGATGGAGAGACAAACAGGATATTGCTGTCTTGTCCTCAGCTGGTTGCATGTCCAGTTTTCCTCTGGGCTCTCAGATGTTGCCTCTCAAATATTCTACACTGTGGATGGGCCTCAAATGTTTCTCTTTATCAGTGACTGTGTGACAGATGGGGAATGCCAGAGGAAGAGTCTTACAGTAGACGTGCTCTTAATTTTTACATTCTCCAATGCATGCAAAAAAAAAGATAATCCAGGATTTAAACACTCCCATAACTATGGATTCTTATTTAGTTATCATGATCATGTTCCTTAAAGAATCATGTACCAAGATCAATGTTAAAAATGAATTAAGATTGCAAGGTGTGCTGGATTGCAAGAGTGCTGGTGAATGGGGCTGCATCTAGCTGGTGGCCAGTCACTAGTGGTGTTCCCCAGGGGTCAGTGTTGGGTCCAGTCCTGTTTAACATCTTTACTGACGATTTAGATGAGGGGATTGAGACCATCATCAGCAAATTTGCTGATGGCACCAACTTGGGAGGGAGTGCTGACCTGCTGGAAAGCAGGAGGGCTCTGCAGAGGGATCTGGATAGACTGGAAAAATGGGCTGATTCCAATGGGATGAAGTTCAATAAGGCCAAGTGCCGGGTGCTGCACTTTGGTCACAACAACCCCCTGCAGCGCTACAGGCTGGGCGCAGAGTGGCTGGAGAGCAGTCAGACAGAAAGGGACCTGGGGGTACTAATTGACAGGAAGCTCAACATGAGCCAACAGTGTGCCCAGGTGGCCAAGAAGGCCAACGGTATCCTGTCCTGTATCAAAAACAGCGTGGTCAGCAGGACAAGGGAAGTGATCCTTCCCCTGTACTCTGCATTGGTGAGGCCACACCTGGAGTATTGTGTTCAGTTCTGGGCCCCTCAGTTCAGGAAAGACATTGAAGTGCTGGAGCGGGTCCAGAGAAGAGCAACATGACTGGTGAAGGGACTTGAACATAAGACCTATGGGGAGAGGCTGAGGGAGCTGGGGTTGTTTAGTCTAGAGAAGAGGAGGCTTAGGGGTGACCTCATCACTCTCTATAACTACCTGAAGGGACGTTATAGCCAGGTGGGGATTGGTCTCTTCTCCCAGGCAGTTAGCAATAGGACAAGGGGGCATGGGATTAAACTCTGCAGGGGAAATTTAGTCTGGATATTAGAAAGAAATTCTTTACAGAGAGAGTGGTCAGGCATTGGAATGGCCTGCTCAGGGAGGTAGTGGACTCGCCGTCCCCGGAGGTTTTTAAACTGAGATTGGACATGGCACTTAGTGCCATGATCTAGTAAACGGACTAGAGTTGGACCAAGGGTTGGACTCGATGATCTCTGAGGTCTTTTCCAACCCAGTTGATTCTGTGATTCTGTGTGATTCTGTGAAGGTTAAACACTGGGAGATTAGGAAACATCAGCATAAGAATTATTTGAGCAATCTGCACCCGCCTTATCTGCCTGTACAGTGTTACAGTGTTGACTTACATTAAATAAAAAGAAGCTAAATAAAATAGAATCTGTGATTCTGTGCTTCTAACTCCTGTGCATTTTTGTATATTTTTACATAACCAGGAGGAGCAGAAATTCGCTCCTGTGGCACAGTGTCCACAGTTTACCAGCCTAGTGAAGTTGCCTGTGTTGGAGGGAGGAGGTAGGAATCTGCCGAGGACCTCCTCACAGGAGGAGACCTGGCTCTGGAAAGAGAAGCCCCAGGTTTCAGCCTGGGTTTTACACCAGGACCACAGTGTGGGGACCTGGGCAGCCGGGTGACATTCCAGCTGTGGTAGAAATGGTCTCTTTCACCTTCCCCGTGTTTGAGCGGCAACTGAAAATAAGGCCTTGAAAGAGCAAATCTGAGGATAATTTTAACTGCATCTGTTGCTATCTGTGCTGCCTGTCAAAACAAGAGCTGTTTCATCCCTCCTGTGTTTCTGACAAGTTATGTGTGAGGTGTTCATGGGCCAGTTTTGCAGTCGGAGGGACATGCAGCTGCCTGTGTGATGGTCATTGCACTGGGCACTGCAAGATCTCAGATCAGGGAAGGAAGATGGACACATTCATCGACTTTATCTTTACAGTAAATTTTAAGTAGGCAGAAATTAGATATTTAACTAGAATGTAGCCAGGATTCTAGCCATCTCCATAAAAAGAAAATGTACAATCAACTTAAAATGCTTAGAGACTTTTTACTTCTAATATTTTGTTCAAAACTATTAAAGTGTATAAAATAATTCAGACTTGTAAAAATCTTTACTGTAAGAAAGGAAAATCTCCTAACAGCTGTAGCTGAGACAATACTTTTGACTTATCACATTTCTGAGATAATTAAGCTAAGTATTCAAACTGTATATATGCCTCCAGGCAAATGCTTAATCATTTGCTTTTTTGTTGTTGCTGTAATAGTAATTATTTATGGTGATTTGCCAGTGATGACTGGAAAGCAACACTTTAATCTCCATCTTCCTTCACTGTTCTGTTTGGCATGCTGAACTGAAGCTAGCACACTGTGGTATATTAATAGTGTGAAGGGATTTATGGTCACTCTTTTCACTGATGCTAATGGACATAATGTACATTCATAAATCCTGCAAGCTTCCAGATGACAGTGTGCTTACTAACTAGCAGATCTGTCTAGAAAACATTGAGAATCATAGGATCATACTGGTGAGAAGGGACGTCAGGAGGTCTTCTCTATAGCCTCCTACTCACAGTGCTGCTATCAACAACTCTAGACCAAGCCAACTGCAGCTTTGTCTAACAAAGCCTGGTAAACTTCCAAAGACAGGGATTCCCAGACCTCTGGTATCTGGCTCCAGTTTTGCACTGCCCTCCAGGTGGATGAGTTTTTCCTAATGCTCAACCTGAACTTGCCAAGCTACAGCCTGTGGCCTTATCCCTTGTTAGACATCTGCCACTACCAGGAAGAGTTTGTCCATCATCTTTGCAACTGCCCCTTCAAGAAGTTGTAAGCTGCTATGAAATCCCTCTCTTAGCCTCCTTTCTACCAGGAAAAGCAAGACCAGAGTCCTCAACCTTCATTTGTAGGCCAGGAGTTCTAGCTCCTTTGACCATTTTGGTAGCACCCAAATGGACTGTCTGCAGTTTTGCAATAACCTTCTTTAACTGGGGGGCCAAACTTTGTTAAAAAGTGCAACAAGTCTAATTCATTGGTTTTACTGGAGAGGATATTTACTGACAACCTGGAGTTTGGTATGAGTGCTCATGCAACATAAAATCTGATTTTATTGTGTTTGCGATGCAGAAGCACTCTGTGCATGTGCATATTGATTGCACATGGAGGCAGATAATGCTTGGGGCCTTCTAGCTTAGGGTGGTCCTGAAGCACAGTCTCAGCAGATGCCTGAGCCTCTAGAGCACCTTGGAGAATGGGAATGGAGCTTGATTAAACAAAAATGCATTGCGTGTAAATTATAACTGGCATACCCGAGCTGGCTGCATTACTGTGAAACCCACTGATTCGCAAAAGTTTTAAGATTGCCTTTTTGTTAGGAAGATAAGCAATCAACAAATATCTTTCATTCAGGCACTAACCAATAGAATCATAGAATCATAGAATGTCCTGAGTTGAAAGAGACCCACACGATCATCGAGTCCAACTCCTGTCCCTGCACATGACAACCCCACAGTTCACACCATGTGTCTGAGGGTGTTGTCCAGTCTCTTCTTGAACACTGTCAGGCTTGGGGCCATGACACCCCCCTGGGGAGCCTGTTCCAGTGCTCCAGCACCCTCTGGGGGAAGAACCTTTTCCTAATGTCCAACCTGAACCTCCCCTGGCACACCTTCCTGACATTCCCTCAGGTCCTATCTTTGGTCTTTATAGCAATCCTTTTTAAAATCTGTAAGTTATGTACAGTTAAACCTGATTAACTTCTTTAATAAATAGGTTTTTTAATGTTATACACATAACGAAAAATGTGATCCAGAGTCATCTTTGGAAAGAAAATAATTCTGCTGCAGTTGCAAAAAGGGCTGTAAAGAATTGTTTTAAATGTATGTATTAATTAACACATCCATGTCTCTCATCCTTGAACATGAAAACCTTTGGAGCTCTGGTATGATTTGCTAGAACTTGGACAGATGTGGTAAGAACGGATTTTCATAATTGGGTCCCAAGGCCAAGTTCTTCAGTGCTGCCGAAAATGCAGTTCTCTTGGCACAAATAAAGACATTTTATTTTAATAAAAGTAGGACTTCTTTGGCACACTCCGGCTGGCAGCTTAGATAAACTTCACAACATCTGAGGAAAAAAACTGAAATGGGAAAGGAAAACTAAAGCATCTGACAACATGTATGGCCTTTGCTTATGGGCTTTACTTGGAGGATCCTGGACTTCTACCCCAACTCTATTGCACAGTCCATGTGTTACTCATATTGAACCTACTTGTTAAGGCCAGATGTGACTCGGGGCAGCTCTATATTTTCCAGAAGCCCACCTGCATATATCCATCTCTCCACCTACCAATACACTACCGCAGAATAAAGAAGAGCAGCCATACACTGCACAGTGTGACTCGGGGTTTTGAGTAGTTCTGTCATCTCTGCAGCATACGATTCTTTCCTCATGATGCAAACTGTGACCAGCATGTATATGTGTGCTGCAGATAATTTTTTAGTAGAATTCATTTCAAGTAATGCCAGAAGCCTGAGAGCTGGACGGACCTGAATTTCATGATATGAGCTTCCTTTGTGGTCACAGGACAGGAACAGGCACCTTTGGAGGGTGAATCACCCTCCCCGTTCTGTGGGCTTGTGCCTGTTCTTCCTGACTGACTTGCAAGGGACATGGCTCAAGTTAGGACCTCATTTTTGGGGATTAAATTGAAATAGTAGTCTCTTACATTTCAGTTCTCTGTCAGGGTAAAAAGTTGCGGCTCTTTCTTTGCACATCTTTTCACAAAGTGATCTGTTTTTTTCTCTTATTCCTCCCACATCCAGGCACAGGCTTAGTTTTGATGGGTTAGAGAACGGAGCCAAACAATTGTGAGTGACAATCAATAGGGATTATTGTTGAGGGTACAATCATAAAACTGTGTCACTAGGAAGAAGAAATAGAGACTGTAGACATGAAAATTAATGTTTATGAAATGCTTGCAAAAGAATGATTTATTAGACAAGTAACACTGGTCCAGTTTTCCTGATAATTCTTTGTTTATGTTATCCAACATTCCTTCACTTACGTTTGTGATGTATCACTTCTTTCTTTAGGACTATTCCAGCAAATAAGAAGACCATACTAAGTACTAACAGGACCTCTGGGACACAAAACACTGTCTACATAGTTTGAATTCATTCGCCTTTAAAAACATAAGATAAATTGTGTACTAATCAGATTCCTCATTGAAACTCGCCTGTAAACCATACATATTTTTGAATCTTTTTCCAGTGATTCTTTTCTAATCCTAGGGATGCAGCAACAAATGAAGCACAGTAATTGTATTTCTAAAATGCAGTAAGAAAACCTTAGAATGTTAAAACTATAAGCATACATCATCACACATGTTTTATTACCTGTGCATATTTGCAATAGGCAAAGTGATACAGTTAAAGAACATTAATAAGAGAAGGAAAAAACCTCGATATCATTCACACATCTGGAGAAACAATTTTTCTTTCAACCAATGATCTCATCTTCCTAGTACAAATTGTTGAGGTGGGGCCAAGGGATAGAGCAATAACTCATCTTGTAGTCTCTGTAGTTTTGCAGTGGTCTGGTTTCTAAGATTTGCACTTGTTTTTACTGTACATGTAGCTGAAACAGATGCAAAAGCATATTTTAGGAATGAAAAACTTCAAAAACACTTGGAATTTCACAGGTATCAGGTGGAAGGATTTGAACAACTGTGCCTGTCTCCCAGTGAGTTTGCCTGGGCAGCACCAGTCCCAGCAGCTTGGGCAGAACTTTAAGAGCAAGTGTGCTGCTCTGCACATGGCCAGTGAGTCAGGGAGCAGGACTGAGTATGGGGAGGTGTAACACACCATTCAATGAGGATACAGCATGAGAATGTAGAAAGTGTGGGACCTCTAAAAGGTAACATCATTCTTAAAATGCTGTCTGCATGCCTAAACCCATCAGCATGCATCTTCTTGCAAAAAAAATAATAAAGCCTTCCAACAAAAACTGTGCATAGCTCAACAGAAACAGTAAGCAGGCTATGAAAGGGAAAAGTCTTGAATTTACAGGATGCAAAGATTACTCAAATGAGGGAACAGAGCACCCATAAAACACGTGTAAACAGAAAAATAAGAGAGCTACAGAAGAATTGAAGCATGCCTTGCAAAGCTCTCTAAGTAGCTCAAAAGCAGGAATACAGTAAAGAAACTCATAGGACCACTTGATGACCAACATGTAAAAGGGATACTCAGAGATGCTGAAGCCAGAGTAGCAAAGATCAGTGGATTCTTTGCATCAGTCTTCACAATGGAAGATTTTGAACACATTCTTTGTCAAACAAGTCAGAAGAACTAGATCAGGTTGAGATGAAGATACAGGGCGTGGCAGTCTAAAAAAGTAAGCTGCATGTGAACAAGTCGTGAGCACTGGATGGCATTGCTTTGGGAGTGCTGACAAAATTAGGGGGCTGTGGGCCCAGGTGTGTGAACTGTCACTATAAATGGCCACTCTGCCAAAGATGTTGTGGATTTCCAGTGAAAATCCTATCCACAAAAGGGCTCCAAAAAGGGGATTATCAGTCAGTCACTCTGACTTCCAGCCCTGGAAAGATGGCAAACAATAATGAAGAGGAGGATCATTGAACAAATGTGTTAGAGTGACCTTTTGAGGGAGACTCAACAGAGCCTCTGTGAAGAGATGTCTCTGACCTGATGGTGTTCTGGAAGTGTGATATGAAGCACATGGATGAAGAGTGCACTCATACTTGGGTATACCAAGTGGTGGGGGTTGCAAAAAGTTTCTGATAAAGTTCCACACCAAAGGCTGTGAAAGATGTTATCCTGCTATGTGGCTGGGGGAAGGTCCTTTCTTGGATGGAAAGCTGGTTGAAGTATTGGAAGCAAACTGTAAGTCTTAATGGTCACTTTCCAAGGTGGACAAGAGTCATCACTGGAGTCCTTTGGGGATCATTGCTGAGATTTTTATGAGGTTTTATTCTGCATCTTTATCTGTGACTTGGTGAAGGAAATGTGCAGTTTGCAGATCATACAAAAGTTTTTTGAGTGAAAAGAAAAGCCTATGGTGGAGAATTCCAGAAAGGCCTCACAAAATTGAGTAAACTTAACAGTGGCAGAAAAGCTTTGGTATAGATAAATGTAATGTAATTCAAAACTTAAATTTATAATACAATAATAATTCAAATATGCATAATATGGAAATGGTGTTACATGATGGGCAACAGAACTTGGAGTCCTCATGGGCAGTTTTCCAAAATCATTGGCTCAGAGTTTGGAAGCATCCAAAAAACCCAACAAATTAGTGGGCATCATCGGGAAGAATATTTAGAAAAAAGATGCCACTTTATCACTACATATATTTTGCCACTATAAAAAAACCTTGGTGCACCCACATTGGGAAAAAAATCTGCAGTTCTGCTCTCTGCCTCTGAAGAACAACATGATGGAGTTAGAAGAAGTATACGGAAGAGCAACTAAACCAATGAAGCAATTGAGACCAAAATGTTCAATTTGGAGCAGAGGCGGCTGAGGGAAATACAGTCAGGGTACAGTATCATAAAGACAGTGGATAAGAATAATTTATTCATTAAATTCCACAAGTACTTGGAGGGGAGGCACTGAAACTAGTAGGATATTTGTTTAAAACAGATCTTGGCTTAGATCCTAAATATCAAGTTTTTTCAAAACAGAAAGTACTCCTTTAAAAGCGGGTAGTGATTTCCACCCCCCCAGGAGGTTATGGAAATAGGCAGATTCATCAATAACAGGCCGAAACACGTACTAAAGGAAAAAGACAGGTATGTACCCTCTGATGTCTCTCATATAGATTAGGGATTCACAGCAGATGATGGGGAAATATAGTGAGAAAGCACCACATAAAGTGGCCAGGCTTGTGTGCTCTTTAAAAAGCTTCTTCTCTTGCCATTGTTGTGGCCAGGTACTGTTCTTATCCATGTCCCTGTGTAAATAACATTTTTTTTTTATATTTATTAAAAGTTATTCTTACTACAAAACTCTTAGTAATGTCTATCATCCCTAGAAAAAGTCAGAGTTCTGAAAAAGAAATACTGCTTTTCAAATATCCATGTTTCTAATCTCATACAGGGGCTGAGGGCTATGTGGGAGAGTTTCTTTGCTAATGAAAGGAGGCATGCCAACCACATATAGATTAGCACTAACAAAAAAGGGAGAACCCTGGGGCAAATCTAACTATTCCCTAGGTACAAATCTCAGACCTGAAGGTCACAGTGAAAATGACAATGCAGACTGCATATCAGCATCATGTAACATGCCATCTGTGATTACAGCTGTGACACAGCTGGTAAAGCAAAATATCCTTTAATACTTTGTGTTGAACAAAGCATTTCTCTACCAGGACTTTGTCCTGTCAGGGAAATGAAACACGGCCGAAGAGGAGGTTTGGCATTGTCCCACCTGGTGCTCCTCTGTCCCAGGCACCTATTGGGGCAGAGCACTTCTAGGCAGCTCGTGGGAGTACCTGTGAAGATCAGACTTGTGACTGGAAAACATCTTGTTTTTTGCCACCTGGACCTGTGCTGTGGGCTGTGAGCTGGCACCTCCTGCATTAGCCACCAGTGTGCCCCAGTTTCCCTCCATTTGCCCTCTCCACCCCAATGGACACTCTGCAAGGCATGACTTGTCTTCATCTGCACAAATCACAAGGCTGACCAGGCACCTACCTCCCACAAACACCTGCTAGATGTTTTAAATTTTGGGGTTGATACTTGCTTCTGGCATTAGATATGTTTGAAAATCTTGCCTTAAAACAAGTTGAAGAAGTTTTTTTCCCATTTGTTGTTCCCACAGGATTTTTCGCATCCCAGGTGTTTTCTTATTTCTACTGGAAGAGGGATTAACACTTGGACTAGTTGCTGGGTGGTGTCACTTGATGTAATGGTGTTGAGAACCAGATGTTATTTGCACACACTCACTTTCAAGGCTGTATGCATAACATTAATGTATGACAGTTGTTCATATAGACATTTCCCAGTCTTCCTGCTCAGCATGGACTGTGTCATTCAGCTCTGCTGGAAACCTCTAACTATTGGTATTAAATGATTTTCATATAGAGAAAAACACAGGCACTGGTAGCTGATCTGAGTTCTTCCATGGTGTCTGTGTGTGTTTCTGTGTGTGTGAGGCTGTTCATTGCTACACACATATATTTACTGTGCAAAATGGAGTCACATGGATTTACAGTAGATAAACATATGCTGATTTTACTTATATGTTATGTTTTCCTTTTTTTTCCCCATCTTTTCATCTGAGGCTTATTAAATTGCTATTAGAACACACTACATGGCAAACGTTTATGGCTCTGTGTCTAAGATGCTTTAATGATGAAGAAAGGGGAAGAAAATTAAATGAAGGCATTCTGCTAAAACAAGCTGCTTATTTGCTATAAACCTCCATACACTGTTGGGAAATCTGGTACAAATATCTACAAAATTACTAGGAACTCAAAAAATGTTGGATTTTGTTTGCCCTCACAGGAGACATCCCTCTTGGCTAGAAGACTCCTACAATCCTGACAGAACAGAAAACTGTGCTTGACAGTTCCTATTTTGGAGGTCGAGAGAGCTGGAGATGTTTTTCTGGGTTAGAAGGTGCAGCAAGAGCATTAATGCAGAGACTGGCTTATCTTCACAGCAACAGAGGCTGTTTGTAAAATCATACTATCAGCATCAATATACAGACAACTTAGAGGAGTTTCAAATATTCTGGGGAAAAAACACCTTTAATTCATGTTCAGAAGGAGTTGCTCCACTGCTGACATAAAGGGTGGAGTTCACTGGTTTTGGGACAGAAATTGTGATGAAGGGCCTTATGTGACCACATCTTCATCTTCACAAGCATTTTATGAGAAGCTTCTGATTCCTGCAGATGCTCCAGAAATGCTGACTGAAGAAGATCTCTGCACCCTGCTTGGCTCTCTGTCATTTCTGAGCAACTCATGGGACCTGCAGCCCAGAGAACCATGCTGATTCCCTGATGGTTCGGACTGTCTTCTTAAATGACCAGAGACAGACTTGGGGTTTGGGTTGCTGAAATGCTTGTGAAAAATGTGTAGACCTGATCCTACCAGGCACTGAGCACTTTGGATGGAGTCAGCAATGAATGCAAACACAGAACTGGCTCCTGTAACAAAATTGTTTAAGTGTTTAAATCCACAATCAGACCCCTTTCTCGACTAAACTCATGTACCCTGCTTTGGGCATCCCCCATGCAAAGATCTTACAAGAAATATCAGTGCCCCTAGCAAGCATGGTGTTTTTGCTGGTCCAGCATATATGGAGGGAGATTTTGGAAGAGACAGGGAGTGGATCTGGGGCATCAAGGCAGGGGAATCAGAGGGATGTGAATTCTGGGTCCTCCTAAGCTTGAGGGAGGAATGAATCAAAAGCTCTTCTCAAGAGATCAAGTTGATCAGTTGTAATCACCTTAGCAGGACGTCCTCCACAGCCAGAAGCCCATGAGAAATTAGTTTGTCATTAAGACACTCAGTAGAGGGGCAGGTCCCAGGGACATAGGCCAGGTTTTTCTGATCACTCTTTACAGCCTATGCTCTTTGATTGAGGAGATGTTGCAAATCCTGATTTACAATCCTGCTGACCATGCCGATTTGTTGTTAATGGGAGATTTAGACTGCTTAAAGAACCACTGTTCAATATACTAGCAAAAGTGGGCTTAATATGATGTTGTAGAAGTGTGACTTAAAAAAGTGCTATAGCAAGGTTCACTCTATTACTGTATGGCACAATCATTTCAATAGTGATTCAAAACTACCAAGACAAAATGAAAGTTACCAAGGCACAAATCAAAGTTACCAAGACACAGATAAAAGTTACAATGACAAAATCAAAGTTACGACACTAAAAGGTTATGCACAATATTGGTTGCTTACCAAAGATCTGCTGTTGGTAAAAGGTCTCTCTGCCTTGAGAAGCAACCTTGAGAGGTGTCCCAGCTCAAGGGGAGATCACTGCCATGCAGTCACGCTGCTTAGCTGGGAGAGCTCAAAGAAAGCTCACTTAGGCTGTCATACTGATGGGATAATGTGACTGGCTTATAGTCAAAGTACGTGTTATGGGAAAGGTAAGCATGAGACTCCTTGCACCCACACCTTTCTTTGCTTATTGATAAATGAGTCTTGAAAAAGCCACTTGCTATTCCTGTGCTATTCATGTGTTAATAGTATGACTGGTGTTCCAAGCCCATACACATAAATTCTCACTGTGTCACTCTTCTCCTTTGTGGATTTTCAGAGAACAGATAGAAACTAGAGGAGTTCTTAGCCCAGGTGCAACTCAGACCTTTATCTCCTTTGGAGCCTGTACCAAGCTACCACTAGTTTGGTTAAGGCGTTGAGTGCATCTGTCACAGGAGAAGGTACCAAATTGATATCCTGGGTCTCATCCTTCATCCCCCTGCGTGTCCAGGATGAGCAACACAACCCATCTTATGAATAGCTTTCATCCAGCCCTTTCGTGAGACCAGCAGTAGTAGCAATTCTCATGGCACGTTGAAGTCCTTTTCTGATCTGTTGGGACATTTTCCCTTAATCATGAAAGTGCTAATTAACCTTAGCTGGGAGAATCACCTTTCTGAGAGCAGCATGTCCTCAGTGACAGGTATGCTCCAAGCCAGGAGAAGATCAGCCTCTGCCCGCTTCTCTGACATCTCCCAGTAGCGGGAGTTGGATGCTGCCCAAGTGGTCCTTTCCCAGCCCTTCCTTGCCACCTCTGCCAAGACAGGGAATGCCACATCCCCTTCCAGGGTTGTGTCAACCCCCCCAAACTGCCATACAACTCACTTGAACTCCTTTCCATCTGCTATCCTAGAAGTTTAATAGAGGTAATGGCAGTTATCTGCCTAAGGCCATCCATGTAAGTCAGGAGAGAGTGCTGTGATCTTGTGATCACGTTTTAAATTGCCTATATATCTCCCAGATTTTGTGACTTTATTTGTTTCAGTTTTCCTCTGCAGCTCTCAGCTGGTGCCAGACAAGGGAGACCAGATCAGACCAGACTGACTACAGATTGGAGCCAGCATGGCAGATCAGGAACAATTTCTCTCTTTTTTATTTTGCAATACAGCAGCAGCAAGTGAGCTTTTGAGCCAGCACCTCACAGTCCCTTGTGACTATCACAGATACAAAAATCATGTGATGTTGCTTGGTAACACTCAAATGTAAGTACTGTACATGTCACAAGGACTGCACTGTATTTAATCAAAAGTAACAAATACTATATAAACAAACCGAATTCAGGGGCATCTGCTATTAATTCAACAGAGCAAGGGGAATAGTGCTGCTCATAAATATGAAATTCTCTACATATTAAATAGGAATTGCTGACAACATAGCACTTATCCTACAATCTGTAAAAGTGGGAAAAAATATTATTCGCGTACCATTGATAAATCGAAGAAATTAAACCTATGGAGTAAAACCAAGACACAGTAAAGTCAGTCTGTCAGAATCAAACAAAACAGCATCCAAATTAACCCAGGCCATATCCAGGCTCAGACTATAGCCACAGATCAAAACATTCCTCTGCATATAAACATCCTGTCATGGGGTCTGATCACATTAGTAATACTATATTCCCTGAGAAGGGCTTTCAAGGCACACATGAGCACAAAAGATGTGAAGTTCAAAGCCAACAATAAGAAAACAATTAGAAACAGACATCTCCTACTCAAAGACTCCACCAAGAATGGCAAGCTTTTTTATTAGCACAATAATCCCTGCAGTGGCAAAGGAGAGTTAGTGAAGAAAAGTTAGTGAAGAGACAAAATAGTCTGCAAAATTTAGATTAACAACAGTAGTGAACAATAACTAATGGTGGGCAATATTTTATATGTCATAGTGGGAAATAAAAAAATAGAGAAAGGAGAACAGGACAATAAATTTAAAAGATTCAGACTTTAAAACCCAGAAAAAATGGGCTTCAGTTTATCTTACATATTTTTATATTTTTATATCGTTCCTCCCCAAAACTGAAACACTTCATGGTCTTTAATGTGTTTACGAAAGTGAAACCTTTCTGATAAAGGGATTATCCCTATTTCACATGTGGGGAATTGAGATCTTACACAGGTATCCTGTGAGGGAGCAGAGAGCTGAATCTGACCTGCTCGGTGTGAGGCCAGTCTTGGACTGCACCTCCTTCATTTACTGTAGTTCTTCTCTGATCTCATATCATCACACAGCATATATGTGTTTCAGCAGATAAAATGGATGCATGGTGCTGTTCTAACCCATCAGGAAAACCCATCCATTTCTTTCTGCTACTTTGTCTTTTAAAGTTTGTTTTATGAACGAATCTGCATCTCCACTTCTTCTTCAGCTTGTGTTCTCTACTCAGGTTTGCTTCAGCTCCCAGATTTCTGCTGCAAACGTTAGAGAAAACATTCCATAGTTACTGCGATGACACTTACTACAAAGTGTTAAAATAAACATTACTTTTAACATTAAAATAAAACTACACCATGACTGTGCTGCTGGATCATGTCCTTGAGTCCTCCCTCTTTCTGTTTTCTGACAAATGCTCCATCAAGGGCTTAACCTTCACCATCCCAGAATTGCCACCATTGCTGCTGTTGCTGCAGTTACTCCAGGCCACATAGCTTGTCATTTCCATATTTACTGTTCTTGGGATTTTTTTTGTTTTCTTAGCAAATGTAATCTCAGTGAATTGACAGTGAGCAACCACCAAAGACAGATGTTTGCTTAGAGGTTTCCTGTGCAGTAACACAATCCAGCAAGAGACATGAGGCCGCGGAATATGGCTTAACCACAGCCAAGACCTTCCTGGTAGGGAGGTCCCCAGAGAGGGGTTGTGACAGGACATGTTTGCCCCATCTGAGCAACAGCTCTGGGATCCCCCCTACTTGTGTTTTTGCTGAAACGAGGCATCCACAGCACTTCTTTTAGATAGGGAAGGCAATTACTTGGGAAGGTTTATTCGAGGATAATCACTCATCCCCAAATGTTCTATGTCTTTCCTATCAGCACTTTGATGTGCTGTGTCATAAGAATGTTGGAGAACTTTGGCTAAGATCTTTACTGTTCTAAACTGTTTCTTCAGAAATTTTAAACCAGAGGCACCTAAGCTAGAGGGGGAAGTATTGACACCAGTGGAGTGAATCCCTGCAGCATTTCCCCTGTGTGAGCACTGTCTGTCGCTGATGGCCAGGGTTACTTGCCACTCTCCTCTCCCGGCCTCAGCAGCCTGACAGGAGAGAAAAGAACGGGTGTGGAAGTACCACACTGCCCTTCATTTCACACCATAAGCTTTTTCTTGATTTGATTTGAGAAAACATATATCTCCCTGGAGTGGGCTGTCAGCATGGGCTGGTTTGGGGAAGGGATCATAGAGAGATTGCCTTGGGGTAAAATCAGCTTCCCTCTCCTGATTTACTCAAATCTTTGGCAGCCCCTAGGAACATAAACCAAGTAAGTTTGTAACTGTGCCTTATTAAAAACAAGTTATAGAGAAAAAAAAAAAAAGTTTTGAACATGGATAGAAGTGGTGATGAGTTCCAGATCTGGTCCTGAGTGGCAGGTGGTTAACGGGAATCTTCTGAGGAGCTGCGCTCAGGAAGGTGCCCCAGGGATGGGTTCTGCAGTCGTATCTGTTATCAGTAATTTCTCCAGCAATTCTCTGAGGGTGTGAAATAAATATAAGCTCAAATAAAATAGATGGCGTTTGTATTTAATGGTGACTGTGCTCACAAAGAGCTTGCACTGTGTCAAGAGGGCCATAAGGTGAACAAAGAAAATGAAATGTAACCTGAAGAATATTATGCAGCTATGAAGATACACTTGGATCCATTAAATGGATGAGGAGAAGAAAAAAATCAATGCAGGTCCTTCACTCTGGGATATGACTGTGTATGTGTTACTTCCAAAGACACATACCAAGCAAATTTCCATATAGGCATTTTTATCTTTCAGTGACCGACCTCAAAACAAAACCCATTCAATGAACTAAATCACTCTTAAGGCAAGATTTTTTTCAAGGACATCATATCCAAGAAGATCAGCCTACTATAACTTCCAAGTACAAAGCACAGACTGCAGCTTCAACTGCAGGTCTTAGGTTCATTCCCAGGGTTACTGGAGATGATGGTTTCTGCACAGAGGTTGGGTGCTTGGCGTTTCACTTGCTCTTCTGTGAAGCAGTGGCCTATGAAAGGAACAGTGACTTTGAGATGTTGTGAATCAAATATGTTTAGATAATAGAGCTAACCAGCCTGATCCCCTTATGACACAAATGTTTAGACAAATCTGGTCTGCTAAAGATTATTTCTGTTAAGAGAAGAAAATGATCCTATCATGAGGTCTTAATGTTGAAGCATTCTGTTTACTTTTTGAGACTAATGAAGATCTGTTTTTCCAAACACAGAGAAATCAAATAGCAATTAGCCATTTCTATGTTCTGAGTTCCAAGCCTCTGCCAGTCAATCCCCAGATCTAGAGATTTCTGTTTTAGCTTGTTCTGGGACCTATAACCTTCCATCTTTCTTTTTTTTTTTTTTTTTTTACATTGACATAAACCCTCAGGAAAAACAGCCAGTATCATTTCTTCATTAACATGTCATTCTGGTTTAGAGAGTTGTGCTACAGAAGCCACTGTTATTTCAGATATTTGAGTTCAAAATGGAACGTAACTGTTCCTTGGTGTTATAATGAGTGGATGCCAGCAGTTTATATCCCATCCATAACAATGATTTGCGAGAAATGGCTGAAATAACTATAACAAATTAGCCATAAACTTTGTCATTGGACAAGGTGGATGTGCAGAGACACTAACACCAGAGGAAGCACTATCACAATCACAGAAGTCAATCACTCCATCATAAATGACAGAAATACCTGATTTAGAAAAACCCGTGAAATATTTTGGAAGTCTTCTCAAGACAATCCTAATTCCAAATCCTATCACCCACAGGCACTGAATAATAGATTTCAATTGGGATGAAGAGTTAAGTGTTACAGATGGTTCTTTTTTTCATACCAGTGTATAAACCAAATTTTTAAAATTGAGGCACTGCTAATTTTGTTTGTTTCTGCCTCAGAACTTTGTCCAAATGCAGTACATTTAATTTTAAAATTATTTTCATTATTCTGTAATTATTTTGCTGGTGACACTCATTTATATTCTAATTTCTCTCCTTTATATTACAGGAACATAATGTTTTGTTATTATAGAGCTTCTCCTGAGTGTTGGGATCATGACAGACAATACAAAAGAAGCATTAGCCTTGTTTTACACCTAGACCTCTCTTTTTCATTAAAGATAAATTAAATTATGTAAGAAAACCTATACTTCTTTCACAGCCATTTTCAGATTCTGTGTCTTAATCAATGTTTTCAGTTGGAATACTGATTCTTTGAGAGAAAGCCCAATGCAATGGGTATTGTGGGATTTTGAATGGACACTGAAGAAAATGCTATGAATCACAGTGCCCCAGCCATTGCATGAGCGAGCATCAGGTCTTCCAGCCAGGAAAACACCAGTATGAGACACACTGCCCAGGACTGATAACATGCTGTGTGGCTCCTGCAGAGCCACTGCAGACTGCCTAGTGCTGTAACTCTTTATTTCAACTGTAACAGATGAAATGTAAAGTTCTCTTTAGCAAGGAAGCCCTTATAACTCAGGTCTGGTTTATTCATTCGATGCTAAACTGCTCTGAAGGGTCAGTGCCTTATTGCCATGTGGAGCAGAGGAGGTCAGTTTGAAGGTCGTGGCTGATTCACAAGGCTGAGCTACAGGGTTCATCGGTACCCACCAGCAACAGAGGCTCACGCATGTCACTGAAGCATCAGCATGACACATGTCTACCAAGGGCATCGCCACCTCTGTGGGAGTCCTAACTGTTGGGCCAACTATGTTCACATATTGTTGGAAATTTAAAAGCAAATCACGCCCAAGGCAAGGTTCACCACTGCAAAAGAGCATTAGAAAGAGCCTTGAATTTGCAATAAAGAAAGACAGATCTGTCTCCCGGAAAAGCTTGTAGTGTGCAGGCTTTCTCCAAACCTTTGGAGTTGTATCTTTTCCGTGTTCCCACCAAGTTGCTGACAAATGCTGTCACCTGTGCTCCACCTGTGCTGCAGGTAGGAGCACATGCTAGAGGTTACTCTCAGCACATCATCATAAATACACTTGAAGAAATGGTAAGTAATGGGGCAGAAGAGGCCTGGAAAGTGGAGACAAGAGAATAGTACCAGGGAGAGGATGCAGAAAGGAAAACAGGGTTGTTCACATAGAGGAAAAATGTTTGGAGACAGAAGCATAAAGGTGAGACGGAGTTGGAAGCCAGAGTGCAAGTCCGCTAAGGGAAGAAATGGGGACCTGGGGAAGGTCATGGACAGGCTGAGTATCTTTGTAATGCACAGCGGTAAAGAGAGCCTGGCTACACTTCTCCTAGGAAATTAAACAGGCCAGGGAACATCCCTGGGCACTTCAACTTGACTGTACTAGCCCTAGCTATTTATTGGGGATAATTTGCAAATGGCTACAGTTTTGGAGACTCAGAGATCTACCTGTGGGTCACTCTGGGCTAGACAGCCTTACCTTCAGAGGACAGTCCTACACATATTTCATTGACCAGCACAGATACAGCCCTTTTGTATGTGATTTTTAGATCATGTGCTGTCTCAAGAGGAGTGTTGTCCTGCTTCATTAGACTGACATTGTAGAGTCTAGTCTCACAACTGACATGATGTGGGTTGGGTTGATCTTCATCTCATGGAACAGGCAACAAAGCCCTAGTCAGAGCATGCACAGCAGTTCTGGTTCTTGCTGCCTTTGCAGGGTGCTGGCTGGTGTGTGTGAAATAGATGCAGCATCAAAATGAAGCCACATTGGCTCAGGCATTTGTCCAAAGAACAGGTCTTACTCCAAAGGACTTAGATCCTACTGTTCAGAATGGGTTGAAGAAGCCAAGTTGGAAAACAGAGGCACAAAGGCTGCAAGATTGTGGAAGAGAAAATCAAAGCTGAACACAAAGGTCTGTTTGGAGAGATGAGAGGAACCTCAGAAGAGCCCAGAGCTACCAAAACATACACAGGGGAACCATCAAATATGCTGATGGTTCAGTAAGGTGAGAACAAGAATGTGAAGCTCACCAAAGGCCCTGGAGGTGGTCAGCCTCAATTGCCCAATGCTGACAAACATAGTAATTCAGAAGATCAAGAAAAAGCTGGTAGAGGCCTTAGAGGTACAGGTCTGGAATTGCTTACAGATACAGGGAAGAGAGAAGGCAGGATGTTTGCTGAATATGCTTTGTGAGAGGTTGTCAAAAGGATTTTGAGGAACAACGAGAAGATGCAAGAAAACATTTGTCTGATAATGTTGAAGAGGGTTGGAGTAGCAGTGTGTCACTGCAGAAATTATTCTGTCCCTAAAACAACACATACCCATTTGCTTATCCTTGCCTTCCTTCTTTCCCTCCCTCCCTTCCTCCCTCTCTCCCTCTCTTCTTCCTTCCTTCTGTCCCTGCAAACATGTACAAACTGGAACACTGCAGTCTAAGGCAAGCAGATGGCTTGCAGGCAGGAAGAGGTGTTCAAGTTGCTTGGCCCAAAGGCATCACTACACATCTATTCAGACTAGGGTCTATTCTGGGCTTCGCCCCCTCCTTGGCACAGTCCCAAGCTCCTCCTGTTACTCTGCCAAACTGTGGGCTGTCTCCTTTTTCTAATAGAACTGGCACATGTTGTTCTTCATTCACAATCTGCTTTTTAGAGTAATTTTTACAGCAAATAGCCAAAGGAAACAACATTTTAGTGCATAACAAGACAGCCCAGAAATAGGGAAACGAAGGTGAGAAATGTGCTATCAGGAACAAAATTAGTCATTTAAAAAGGGGTCTGAGAGCAGGCTAGTTCATGCCCTTGTGCTATTTTGAGGACTCCTATTATTGCATTGTCAGGTCCTGGCACAGTGTCTGGAGCTCCAGCCTGTGCTGCTGCCTGAAAAATAAGCCCTCACTTTGGAATGCTTTTCTTATTTTTAAAATCATCTTTCCCTAAAGAAAATCAATGATCAAGTCACCCAGACAGTCGGGTTTGCTCACTCCAATGGTGCAACAAAGTCTGGGATGCCAAGGCCTGGCTGTGCCTGACACTTGCTGCTCCCACCATGCATTTTAACACTGGTTAAATGGGCTGTGAACAAACCCACCTCCCCCCAGCCTCCAAGCCAGATGCACAGGTGAGGAGTCCTCTCTAAAAAAGGTGTCTGTGGTGCTGCCAGGTTTGAACTAACTACAGCCATTCAACCACTGATGCCCATCTTTCCAGCACTGAGCTCTCCAGCAGCCCTGCCCAAAACACGAATGTCACTTCCACGTTCTTCTTATTGAACTTGTGCCATCAGTGGTTCCCAAAGGGGTTGCATGTCTCCTGTCAGTCTGCATTGCTCCCACACCTCACAGATGCTCCTCTAAGTGCCTCCTGGCAATGACGGCTTTTCCTACAAGGGCAGCCATGGAGCGCACAGGTTGCCCTGTGAGCCCAGGGATTGCCTGTGCTGGCATATGGGGCATGTCTAGTGCTGGGCCAACACTGAAGCAACAGGATGCTTGCACTAAAATGTCTTATAGTGGATGCCTCTTGAACTGTGTCCAGCAACTGTTTGGGGTGGGATACCTGTTATTCCCCAAGACAATGATGGGTTTGTGCTATTAATTCAACAGGGTATACAGCCTGGGGATGTTCCCAGGCACTCATACAAACCAGGCTTTCTAGCTGAGTGAAACAGTTGTTCAATACCCTCCCTGAGTAATGGGGTGTCTGGCCTCTCTGAATCTGTGTGTAGGGCTAAGGCTATGGGTCTCTCAGAGCAGACCAGCCTCAGGTTTCCTAGTATTGGCTGTTCTGAAGTTTTGCCCTTCAGGAAAACAAAGGTGTCTACAATGAAAGTAAGAACAGGGGGAAGGAGAGAGAAAATTTTCCCTCCCCAACTCATTCCTGCCTACAGACCTTTTTCTACAAAAGACAGCAGTGCTTGCATGGTGAAAGGAATCCTTTTCTTGGGAGGCTGTGTGGATGGATGGATGGTCAATGAATGGATGCAGAACAGGATGAAGACCAAGTGAGAGGAAATAGTTACAAATGCTTAAAGGCTGTAAATACAAACTGAAAGAAAGATAGAGATAAGGAAAAAACTATCTTTCTAGGACCATCTTTTTATTTAGCCACCACAAGGCATACAGCAAGGCCCCCACCCCAGTCTCAGCAGTGCTGGTCTGGCTCCTCTGAGGTCCCACAGAGAAATGTCCACTTCCAGCAGCCAGGGTAAGCACCACATATTTTTTTTACTTGACTTGGTTTACACAGGAACTGCTTTGCAGAAATCTCTCCAACCTGGTCTCATGCCTACCTCTTTTGGGACCATACTTGGTCTCAGTGCCTGTGGAAGGTGTGGCCTGCAAGAGTCCATCAAATATCCTTTGTGGTGGTCTAGCACTCCTGGGCTTTATAGGTTGTCTGAAGCTTGTCATACACAGCCAAGAGTTTCCTCTCACCACCCTGTAGCAGCTATCAGCACACTCAGTTTGCCCAGTCTAGCTTCTCTTCCAACCACAGACCCCAGGTCACTTCCAGCCAGGAACATGTAAATGGGCATTAAATAGAAACAACTGTCCTTAAAGTTATGGGAGCCATTTTACATTTAACAGCAAGTATTTTTAGCCTAAAACTTATCTTCCCTATCCTTATATACCCATGCATGTTGTTCTTCATAAATGTAGACACAGACAAGTACTGGCTTTATACAGGCCTCTTTAACACATTCGCCAAGAGCACTAAAATTAAGGGCATACTTTCACCTTCATGTGTTTTGTGGGCAAGACTAACATAAAATGAATACTTTGCAATGAGCACTGCCCAGGTCGCACATGATATGTTGTTACAAACTGACTCTGGCTAGATTATAGTTTTTCAGAAGGTTTCAAACATCAGTGAATTGAAGAATGGCATAGACACCTGGAGGAATTTTAGCCTCTAATTTTCCCTAGAAGTCTCCCTGGCAGGAATTCAAAGTTCACAGTTTTGCCCATGGACAGGGAGATGTATGTGGGAATTCCTGTGGTATATGCTCTGCTTCATTAAAAGAGTAATAAAACTTAAATCTTTCTGCAGTTGTCAAAACTACTTTTCACCTGAATCTCCGCTATAGAAGGCTGTGGATGTTTCAGTTGAATTATATTTGAAATGTGAAATGTTATTAAATCAAAATAATTTTCAGCCATGTTTGACATGTGTACACCAATACATCAGCCTTACTGTGTATGTCAAGAATTTCCTCCACGTATTTCCTTTACCTCTCTTTCTTCTATTTTCATTTCTCTTATCAATTATTAAAACCCACAACATCTAAGAAAGTAGAAACAAATGTTTCAATTTCTTGGGATATTGCTTACTTACTCGCAGTTCTCCAACAGCAGAAGGAACACGTATTTCTTGTCTCCTTTGTCTCATGGCTTTCAGCTTTGAATGACCAGGTTGGATTTACTTGTGGTTGCGAGGAACCACATCCCATCCTCCTCTCTTTTCCAGCAGTTATGCAAATAATTTAATTGGTGATACCAGGACTATTCCAACAGATAAATGCTAGACAGCACAACTGATACATGACAATCTATGGAAAAATATCCTGTGCTTAGCAGCTGAATTAAACTGAACTCTCCTCATACAAGAAGCTATTCAATGATAAAATCAATTAATGACCTTATTTTCTAACTTCAGATATTGCAGTGTTTTCTTCTGTGAGACTGCTCCAAACTAATAAAATAAACTTCAAAACATTTTTACTTGCATAATTCAAGCCTGAAGTGATTTTTCCTTAACTTCAAACTCTGCATAAATTTCTCACTGGAAATCTTGCCAGACAAATCTCTTCTTTGAGTGTTTTTCTTTACTACTAACTTATAAATTTCAGAAAGTAAGACAGTGTATATAAATGTTAACATAACCTTAACTCTAAGCTCCCACATGACATTAAAACATTTATTTCTGTGGAGAAAAATAATATAGAAACATAGGAAAGAAGAAAGAACCAACATAACGGCTAACTCCATGCTTGCACAATTAAAAACAAAACAAAACAAAAACCCCAAACAAACAAACAAAACCCAAAAAACCCAATCCACCAAACAACAAATGAAAAAAAACAACCAAAGGAAGGTAGAGCATAAAATGCACCTCTGTTTGCAACAGAAGCTGTTCCATATCTCTGCAAGCCTGCCCCTAGTGGCACAGAGCCTTGCACTCTTCCAGTGAAGCAGTGTCACGCAGGTGGACTACCATAATGGTATGAAACATCCACATGTTGCTACCAAGTAGCCCATGGCCAGAAGTAGACCACATTTTCTGTATTTGACATGAACTACCGCTGGTGTAAGTAACCCACAGCTGAGCTTTCCCCCAAACCCAAAAACCTGCCTATACTTCAGACAGATGGTCTGAAATGGGAGGACCTGAACCTGCCCGGTCCTTTGCAACAGGTGGTGTCCAGGTTCCCACAACCTCCAGACTGGGGAGATCTTGTAAGCAGGCACAACACATCATGGCCCAGTTTTGGGGCACATCCCCTTTACTAAGGGGCTGGGCAGAGATTGCCCTTCTCTTGAGCTCTTCCACTGCTGTCCTTGGTGGCACCTGAAGTGGCTTGTACAATGTAGACCACAAGCAATTCAAGGTGAAGCTGAGCGCCAGCTGTAAGGGTAGACAGGAAGAGACGCAAGAGCAGCAAGGAGGAGGGCCTGGCTGTGGTTACTGTTCTGGGGAGAAGGTGGGGATGGTTGTAGCAGCAAAGACAGACAGAGACAGCTGAAAGGACACCTGGCTTTGGCTAGTGCTGCTTTGAAGCAGGGCTTTTCCCTGGGGAAGCAAGGAGAGAGCTCTTCCCCTGCCAGAGCTTTTGGCCAGAAAGCTCCACCATCTGATAGAGAAGGTGTCGGCTTCCATGCTGGCACTGGGGCTGGATGTAGTGGTGGGCAATCAGGTGCCACTCCTGTGCTGGACATACTTTTTGCATAGCAGGAATATGTCAGGACAGAAATATGTCTGGATGACTACAAGTCAAGCCCAGAGCATCTGCTTGTTTACCTCAAACCCTGGATGTTTTTGCTCCTTCCTCCAACGCACATGACCACATCCACATCTTCCAGTGCGTGCAAGCATGCTGCACTCCCACTTTTTATGTTGCTATACAGAAATATCAGAACTGACATTGCTGTTTGTGCATGCAGTGCAGAGCTGCTGGGCCTTAGTGTTGTGCACTGAGGTGCTCTGCTCAGAAAAGACTGAGATGTGAGAAAAAAAAGGCATTGGCTGAGTTCTGCAAACTTCCCACTAATCATTCACAAGGCTGCCTAGGAAAACCCCATTAACAGCCTATAGTCTAATAAAAAAGGCAATTACTCTACATGTGCCTATATGCACAAGAGACAAGCAAGAAGATCCAAGATGCATTTTGTCTTAGAAAAGATGGAGATCTTACATTTTGTCTTTTGTCCTGGGAGATGCTGCTTCTGTCTCTGCCTTGCTCCTGAAAGCAGGATCAGGCAGGTCCTCTTTCACCCCAGGACTGGATTGCTGTTCTCACACTTCTGTGTTCTCTAATGAATTTCTTTGGTTTTGTGAACACATTTTGCAGGTGCCATCATGTTGACTCTTAGCATGTGTCTGGACATGCAGTGCAGCAGCCACAGCAAAGCCGAACAAGCAGCAAAACAGGATCACTAGGACTGTGTGCAACAGGCATCGCTGAAAGAATGGGAATGAACCTCACACTGGGTGAGTGGGAAAGTATTCAATTGCTGGGAAACAAGCTGAATTTAACAAATGAAAATTGCTCCTTCATTTGGATAGGATAGGCTGTCAGCTTTTCTCAGTACCTGCCCGACAATCAAGTCCTGCACCCAGCATCTGACATGCCACATATTTTCCAGTTTCTTGACTTTCACCCCAGCTTTTGACTGTGCTTGGAGCCATCACTGGTTTCTCTGGCTCCAGCTTGGTGTTCTCCTTTGACTCAAGAGGTGGATGCCATTTCCAAGCTTACTGACACAGACAGCTGACCAAAGTTGAGCCTCTTTCAGACAAGCATTACTAGCACCTTCCATTTCTTATAGCTGCTATAGTAGGAGGCAAGGGTCTTGCAGCAACTGCAGAGTCTTCTCTCAAGTTGTCTGAAATGTCTTAGCCCTCCTGAACTGTGCTTGAGTTAAAACCTTGCACTTAAGAGGTTCATGCAGAGCAATGTTCTTGGAAAAATATGTCAAAGGCACAAAACCATTATTTTTCCTACATCTTCCACACATTTTCCTTCAGTGTAGTACATCTTCTGTCTCTCCAGACAATTTGCTGTAGATTAACATTGGACTGCAAACTTGTGTAACACATTTTCTAGAATGGAAAAAAGCAACCTGCTTACATTGGTACTTGACATATCGATGTGCCTGTCATCCAGAGAAAATGTCAATAGTTGGGACCAGCAATTTCATCACAGGGAAGGAAATTAAAGTGAGTAAATGTAATTGTAGCTAATTTCCATTCTCTGGAAGAACATGCTATTGAAGCTTGTTGTAGGTGAAAAAATAGCTTAAATTGTGAACACTAACAGGCAGCAAATCACTGGGTATGTGTGTGACTATCCAAAATCGAACTTTTGAACTCTGAAGCAGAAACTTGCTACTTGCTGGGATGGTCTGCTTGCAAATTTTGATAATACATGAGCTAAAGTAAAGCAGCACAACCTGAATACCCCAGTTAATAAAGAGCCATGAGATAGTCACCAAGTAGGAGGCTGATCACACCAGGCTTCTCCACATGGGCCACTTAGGTTGGGAAAACCAAGGGCTTGGAGTTCTGGAGAGAAGAGCTTGTCCCAAAACCCAAAAGTCTCTGTCAGTAAGTGATCTCACAAAGAAAAAACACTGGAGGGAAGATCCTGGAAGTAGGAGAAGACCCTTGGGATTAGGGAGATGGATGGAACAGAGCTGAGGATGCCCAGGGGCTTTGGCCACTGATGCCCGAGGCTGGCAGGAGGCACAGCAGGACCTGACCCAGCTTTCTGCCCGAGCATCCCAGGGCAGCCACCACCTGCCTGACAGAGGGATGTGGAGGTCTGGGGGAAGCGGCAGAGTGAGTGTGAGAGGCAAGGGCAGAGGTCAAGAGATTGTGTCAGCTCTTAAATAAGCCCCAGTACCCAGATCCACTATATATTGTCATTTACTCTGTCTTGCCCCTGACAAAGCTGTAATTAAACCTTGAGCAGAGCAGAGTGAACTGTATAGATGAGTAATGCAATAAGGTTTTATTTAAACAGGCATCTGTAAAACAGAAAGAAGAGAATGTCTGACTGCACATTTCCTTTTATAAATAAATATTGGGGTGTTTTTTTGAAATGGGAAACAGTTGGCCCAAGAGCTGCCAGTTATTTGACTGCACAAGATTTGCAAAGTGGGATGAGCATATTTGGAATGCATTTTTGCTACACTATTAAAATATGTTGCCAGGGGAAAAGACACTTAAAACTACTTTTTAAAAGTGTACGTATTTTGTTTACTACATCTGAAAACGTTCTTATCTCAAAAGAATCCTGTCCAAATGTGAAGCAAGTTGTATGGCAAGTAAATGAAGGCAAGGCAAAGAACGATATTGCTATGCCAAAGAAAATGTAGGTGTGTGAAATGCTGTTTCCTGCTGATCCACAAAATGAGCACTCTTGTTTTTTTTTCTGACCAGCTTTAGTGTCTAGAGTTTGGAAAAGATTATTACTCATTATTTTTGCATTGAGAAGACTTGGGAAGACTATGTAAGAAGATATGCAAGCCGCATAAGAAGATATTCCACGCTTCAGAAAACTCACAAACAGAAAAGGAGGCAACAGGGGTAACTTGCCACAGCAAGTGGGAAGGACGCTGGCAATGACACAGTCATGGCTGGCCTGATGAACAGCACTTGCATCTCCTAAGTAAGCACATTTCTAAACTGCTCCAGAACATCATTCCCAAGGTGGACTGATAGTGCCTGAAGCTGTACAAGCACTATGAAAAGGAAGAGAATGGGCAAAGGGATGAGCACCAGCCCATTTTTAGTGCACACCCTGGCATGGTACTAGCCTGTGACACTAGTGGTGTCCCCAGCAATGTTCGGCAGCTCCTGGTGAGCACCTCCGACATGCTCACCTGTGCTGCTTGAGGAGCTGCTCAGTTAGAAGCTGTGAGACTGAGGAGGTGGAGGGTTGTGCCAGTGTAAACTTCTGGCAACACAAAGTCCAAGCCCATCAACCCACCCAACACACAATGGCTCTGCTGCCCAGAGCTGGCAGGAGCCACTGGGAAAGGTTTCACTACAGTTCATAATAAACAAACATTAAGAAGCACTCTGAGCTTGTGCCAATATTTGCCTTGTGCTGGATTACAGCATCTGTTTGCACAAACTCCTGAGTCCCCAACAGCAGTGAGCACAGCACCACTGAATTTTGGAACGTGCCTGCAGAGGGATGCACTCGTGCACTTCTGTGCCTTGCCACCGACACTTTTTATCTCTGAGGTGTACTGAGGGGTCTCAGATGGAGTTACTGGGGCACATATGAACCAGAGATAATATTTAATGATGGAGGGTTGTTTATGCAGCCTCGATCAAAGTCTGAGTAATGCTCAACAACTCCTACTTATGGTATCTGGTCCAAGTCCCCTTTTTGCTGTAGTTGAGAAGACAGACAATGAAATAGTTGCTTTAAAGACTGGTTATTATTATCCTGTTTATCTATCCGCTTGATGGGTTTTGTTTTCAATTCCCCTTAAGCCAGAGGGTTTCTGTTTGTAAGTGAGGAAACTACATCTGAGTACCAGAAAGTTCAGTTAAACTTTCCCAGGTTTCTTGGCAGCTCAAACGGATGTTTTATTAGTGACCCCAGAAATCTGCCCTTTTCCCTTTTTGTTGTTGATGATCAGAGGGGTTGAAAAGAAGGGTTCCCTAAAAGAAAGATCTTGCTGCTAACTTTATGTGTCACTTAGTCTTGTCATTCTTGATTTTCAGATGGTGAAGTTCACAGAATCACAGAATGTCAGGGATCGGAAGGGACCTCAAGAGATCATCTGGTCCAATCCCCCTGCCAGAGCAGGAACACCCAGATTGGGTTACACAGGAATGTGTCCAGGCAGGTTTTGAATGTCTCCGGAGTAGGAGACTCCACAACCCCCCTGGGCAGCCTGTTCCAGTGTTCTGTTACCCTTACTGAGAAGAAGCTTCTTTTCAAATTTAAGTGGAACCTCTTGTGTTCCAGTTTGAATCCATTACACCTTGTCCTACCATTGGTTGTCACAGAGAAGAGCCTGGCTCCATCCTTATGACACTCACCCTTTATATATTTGTAAGCATTAATAAGGTCACCTCTCAGTCTCCTTTTCTCCAGGCTAAAGAGACCCAGCTTCCTCAGCCTTTCCTCTTAAGGGAGGTGCCCCACTCCCTTAATCGTCTTTGTTGCCTTGTGATGGACTCTCTCCAGCAGTTCCCTGTCCTTCTTGAACTGAGGGGCCCAAAACAGGACACACTATTCTAGATGTGGTCTCACCAGGACAGAGTAGAGGGAAAGGAGAACCTCTCTGGACCTACTAACCACCCCCCTTCTAATACACCCCAGGATGCCATTGGCCTTCCTGGCCACAAGGGCACAGTGCTGGCTCATGGTCATCCTGCTGTCCATCAGGACCCCCAGGTCCCTTTCCCCTACACTGCTCTCTAATAGGTTATTCCCCAATTTATACTGGAACCTGGGGTTGTTCCTGCCCAGATGCAAGACTCTACACTTTCCCTTGTTATATTTCATTAAATTTTTCCCCACCCGACTCTCCAGCCTGTCCAGGTCCCGCTGGATGGCAGCACAGCCTTCTGGAGTGTCAGCCACTCCTCCCAGCCTGGTGTCATCAGCAAACTTGCTGATAGTACACTCTATTCCCTTGTCCAAATCATTGATGAATATATTGAATAATACTGGCCCCAGTTCATCTACTCCCCTTATGCTAGAAGCCGTGAGACACCCCTGGAAAGCTCCAGCTCAGCAGTGATGAACTTAGGAATTTTTCCATTTTGGCCAATAATTTCTCCTCTCTCCTCCTCCATCATTTCCCATGGCAAGGCTTATGCCAAACACAAACAGCACTGCTTCTCAGATAACTCAACCTCACAGACAGAGGTGAGCTGTCATTTATTTCTTATCTTGCTCAAATAACTCACAATCTGAATGACTAATTTACCCTATGCTTCGAGAAGGACAGGAAATATCAGGGGAATGCAAATAAGTAGATTTTGCAAGGCCAACCTTGAGGCAGGCTAGCTTTCACCATTTAAATTCATGTCCTGTCCCCACTACTCTCACTCCCTACATCCAGTGGACCCAGAGTTTCTTTCTGGGCTCAAAATGGTTTTTTGCGTGGTTGTGTGCCAGAACAAGCCCCGTGTGTTGTACTTCTCCCTAAAACACTGCTTAAATGGTACCAAAATGGTGCACAGGCTCTGTGCTGTCCCTCTGGTTTCCCCTGCCCCAGTGACTCTGCCAAGTGTGCGCCCTCAGGGGTTTGGGAAATGCATGTATCTCACACAGAGGGATCCTGCAAATCTGCTGCATCTCATAGATGCTTTAATAAGCTTGATGAATGGCTTATTAAAGCTTTGGCCAGCCCTGCTGGAGACTGGGCTTGTCATTCTCTTCCAGTGGTGCCTTGGCTGAAGGAAAGTGCCACCCACAGCCCCATGGGGAGACACAGCACAATCTGCCCTGCGAAGGTGTCCTGTCCTGAAATGTCAGCAGGGAAATGAGCTCTGATTTTTCTGGCACTACAAAGCTGATTCTTCATGTACTGCCTCGTATCACAGCAGGACTGGGCAGATGATAGACAGGACTGGTGGGAAAAGCTATTTTCTCCTGGAGCTCATGAGGCCAGAGAACGCTCATGTCACTGCAGCCAGCTAGTCCTGCCAGCTCCTCAGATAAAAATCAGCTCCCTGATTGTGGGCTTTGATTAGCCCTTAAAAGGCATCACAAGATGCAAGAACATCAAGTTGCTTCATAACTTTCGCTTGCTCAGAAAGCTCTTGGAGGAAGGAATTTTTTCTCTCCCACAAGATGTCCGACATGCATGATGGTTGAACATCTTCGCAGCAAGCAAATGCATGGAGCATCTTGCAGTCATTCCTTCTAACAAACCCCATGTATGTCTTCACAACCAGATTTGATACCAGTATCTGTCCTGAAGGCAAGATCTTGTTCCCCTTCACACTTTGAGCTCAAAATTAACTTCTTTCTCACTGCTGGCTCCACAGAGTGTATCGTCCTGGTAGTGATACTGGCTTTCTCCTTATGCAGTTTTATACTAGAGCAGATCCTGGATTCAGTGGCTCAACCTGAATTTCCTTCCAGTTTGGTGAGGGAAAAGAGCTACCCCCTCATTTTTTAAAATGCTGTAGCTGTTTCTTCATTTGTCACTGTATACGGTAATTAACACTACCAGCCATTTTACCTACCCAGCAGTGACATCTCCATCCTCAGGGGGTTTCAAAACTCAGCTGGGCAACCTGCTGTAACTTTGAAAAGGACTTTCCTTTGAGCAGGTGAGATTTCCTTCACCAGCAGGGAAAGAAGTTTCTAGAGTTTACCAGGAAGAAACTATAGCAAATGGTTCCTATCGTTCATCAACTGGAGTGCTAATGATTTCACTGGTAATACTGCCTGTTTCCATCTTCTCAGCAGTGCAGAAATTGTTAGGGGTTTGTTGTGATTCACGTGGCAAATGTTGCCACAGACAGCAGAATATAATGCTGTGGCTGTTACATGGAGTTTCCTGGTTAGCTGTCAATCCTGCTTTGTTTTTAAGGCAAATCCCATTTCTTGAAAAACATGTTCCTTTATTTACTTTTGTTTCTCCACCTGAGTGGGGTGACACAGGCTCCTATGGAGTTTTACATGGTGCCTGTTGTCACTAATGGACAAAAATCAATTAAAACAAAAGGAATGGCTAATTCTGCTTTGTATTTGGCTCTATCCCTGGTTTCCTCAGCAGTAAAAATTGGTCAGAATAACTAACATATGCAGGAAGGATACATGCTCCCAGTCCAGTAACTTCACACATGTCTGAAACAACCAGGTTTCCAGATTTGCCCTTGCATTCAGAGAGTGGCTTGGTGATACTGGTTTTGCAAACAGACTTTGAAAACACAGATCTAGCTCTGGTACAACTTGAAAAATCCCATATCGCAGGGACATTTTGTACTGGTGTCAAGTCTGCTCAATATCAGCGTGGGGGCGTGAACACAGCCGCGAGTCTGTCATCGCGAGCCGGGGATGTGGACTCGGAGCGAGAGCCGGAGAGCGAACCTGCTGCTCTGCTGCTGCAGCCACATTTCTGCACTGCTGGGGCTTGCTGCCAGCACAGTCTCAGCTGTCACCTCCCCGCCTCCTGCCCTCACCTCCAAAATTAAATTGACAGATCACCAAAACTAAATGTGCGCAGCCTGACTTGCTTGTATGGAAATAATTAAGCATCTGGATGAAGGAGTGTGTTAACTCTCTGTTGTCCGGGGTGCCTGTAGGTCCATCTCCTGCGGCAGAGAATTTCCTGGGGACCTTTGGGAGGGTGAAGTGGTGCTGGGCTCCAACCCACAGGGCTCGAGCAGGGCTGGACTCTGGGCCATCAGTTATCCCAATGTATTCTTTTATTCCAGTAACAGCTGAAAATGGTCTGTTTCCTATTGCATCCTGGCCAAAGCAGGAGGGACTATTAGCTTTCAAGAAGGGCCAATTTACCAAAGCTGAAAATATTTATGAGAAAAATCAGCTGTAAGGAAAGGTGACCCAGACAATTGTGAGCAATGTTTGGAAATGAAGACCAGTTTACTATGTGTCCTAAAATTGTGATCCCACAAACACATTAGACATCTATAGAGGTAGCTTAAGAAAAGCAATATGGTGTAGAAAGGAAGAGAGAGAATAAACAAAGAAGGATGGAAGCTGATCTACCTAATTTAGACACCTGACTATAGGCAAATAATGCAGACAAAGTTTCCCTTGGAAACCCTTGAATCCACATATTTCTCTCTTCTGACTGTGGGAGACACTCAGGCACCTTCTTCAGGAGGGTTTGTTCATTCACTGCAAACTAGGGGCCCCATCTGGGCAGCCAGCTGGCTGCTGTAAGAACAGTAACTGGTTAAGAGGAAGGTTATAGCAGTGAAGATGTAAACAGTGATGCGAACAACCAGAGAAGCAAAATGAACCAGTGAAGAACTGGTGTCCAGGAGGATGCGCTCCTGAGGTCCCTTCCCACCTGAGTGGTCCTGTCATCCTATGGTCTTAAACTTAAAAAAGCTTTGGGAAATACCTCACTGTGGTGCCAGACAACTGGAACACATAATAAGTAACAATGCAGGCTGGATGCACACGGTTAGTAAACACTTCTGTGCCTCATTTGGATTATATTTAGCATTGTGTTGTTTTCTATTCAGCAGTAACTGAAAGGGATGTTAAACGGTAACTGCTAGCCAATTAAAATTCACTGATCACTACAGCTTATATCCAAAATATTATCTGAGGTGCACTGGCACTGAGAGAGCAGATGTTACACTTTAATAAATCTTGGACACTAACGGAGGTTGCAGCATGTGGCCAGAAGGATGAGGCTGTAGCAGTGTTTAAAAGGGGGAAATAAACACCCCAAGTAAGAAAGGTTTGCTATCGCCACATACCCCTTGCACAAAATTATGGAATACCTGCCTCCTCATTGTAGTTTCCAAACTCACTGTAAGAAATGCAGAAACAGCAGGGAAAATCACATAGACTAAATAATTTTTGTCCAACATCATTAGTCCTATTTGTCACTCAGGAGCTGTCCCCTTACTTAGCAAAACAAGTGTGTAAGAAATGACTGCAACCTCATCTGGGCGTTCCTGCTCTGGCAGGGGGATTGGACTAGATGATCTTTCGAGGTCCCTTCCAATCCCTGACATTCTGTGATTCTGTGATTCTGTGATTTTCTTTTAGGGATGTGTGATGGATCCAAGGGGATTTGTAACTATTTCAAACCTTTTCTTCTAGGATAACACTTTAAGCACAGACCATCACACAATGTGACCTTAAAATAATCTTGATTTCATTTACTTTTGTTAACATGTATTATTCTGTACAAATAGTGCCACATTAGCTAAAATACCCAAAGCTCACTATTTCGAGGAGCATTCTTTCCTGGACACCCCTGGAACTAACTTCTTCCCAAACCTGTGTTGCATTGGTTGTTTCTTAACTGCTTTTGTGTACATCTGTGTTTTCCTTGCATTTGTATATTTGATTCTATTTTGTACTTTGCATCCATTTTTAGAAAGTAAATATGCTGTTTAATCCAAATATTTCCATACTCTCAACAGAGACATTTTAATAGTGATTTGAACAATTTTCCCAAGAGAAAGAGCAGCGCTGAGGCTGTTTTATGTTAAAGCTTTCAAACACAGTTGTTTAACTTCTTCTAAGTGTCAGAAATTTATTCTTTAAATAAAGGAGAGCTAGAAAACCCTAATGGGGACTAGACGAGCGCTTAAGTGTACTGTTTAAATTTCACCTGTTTCCATTACGCGCATTGTAAGGAATCCGTGCGGGCTCTCCAGTAGCTGTGTTTTATGTCTTGCGGTGCCACAGACCGGTATGACACGGGCGCAAAGGCTCCAGATTGCAGAGAAGTTACCCTGATGTTTTTCAGAAGGACAACGTGTCTTGTAAATGACGGCATGTACTTAAAGACCGCGACTGTGCATTTCAGATATCCTCAGCAGGCAGCCTGATAGCAGGCTGCTAACAAAATAAAAAGCAGAAAGTACCTTCCAAGAAAATGTATTTGGGTCTGGCTGTCCTCTGTGCAGAAGCACTTCTCGCTCCCTGCTGTGTGCTCTCTCTCCCAGGGCTGCAGCCTTTTAATGGATTAGGGTAACACAGTGTCCTCCAGTTTCTAATGGGCTTTTGGATGTGGCTTCATGAGCTGGAGCAGGTAAGACAACAGTTTATGATGGGCACAGACTTTTCTGGACCTCGTCAACATACGATGTTTTCTCTTGTGGCTGGGATTAGTTCACAAAATCATTCTATGCACCATTCAGTCCTAAAAGCTGTGATACGTGGGACTGTGCTGGAGAGGTAGAGGTACAGCATGGACCTTCCTGAAAACCTGAAAAAGCAGATGTTTAGGGACCTGCTGGGACACCACCAGAAATGGTTCCTGCCCTGGCTGCCCCACAAACAGCAAAGCGGGGTAGAGAGGGCATCTACAGAGGAAGTCTGAAGTGATTAAACGCCTAATCTCAGGTGTCCAAATAAAGTGCTTAAACATAAATGAGATGACTCTGGGCAAGGGTATCCTTACTGAAAAATGTGAGCAGTTATCTATATTTCGCTAGCAAATGTAAAGAACATTTTGTCAATAAATCCCATAAGAAGCAACACTTTTCCATACTGCAGCTGAGGGCCAGGAGCAGTGACCTGCGCTGTCTGTAGGTCTTTACTGGTCAGGGCTCCCATGTCCAGACTGAAAGTCTCCTTCACAGTCTTGACAATGTCCAATTCACTTTGCACGGCACATTAATTTAAGAGCAGGTTCTCATGCTTTTATTCTTGTCAAGAAATGTCATCCCTCACATGCAGCCCCATGGAGCTGCCTTAAATCATTTTTATTCACATCAGCCTCAGTAGGTATATCAGAGACAGAGATAGTTCTCCTCTCTGTATGCTACTTCTAGATTTATTCTAGCTGATCTGCTGACATGATCTGAAAGACAGTACAATTCTGTCCTTTTTCCCTTTTCAGCAGAAATTCCTATAACATCCAGGTCCCCAGGTGGAAATTGCAACAAAATAAAATAATATTCATACCTCCTGACTCCACAGACGCCCTCTCTGAGGCACACATCAACCTTGGAAACCTCACATGCCATTTGATTTTGCATTTCCACATTGTTAATGAGTTTCCTCTGGCTTTGGAAAAAGGGTTCTGATCCCGATTCCTGCTTCCCCCCACAGTTGCTGGGGCCTGTGGGCAGGTGACACACAGGTCCAGGAGAAGGGGCTGATGTCTGTGTGTTCACTGTACCACTGTCTGCCTGATACAGGCCAAAAACCTTGTGACTTCTGTGTTACGTTAGAAACTCCTTCTTTCCCATCCTGTCCATTGGGAAGTCAAGAATGGGAAGCAATGAGAGACAGAAATTTGATTTGTTGGGGTTTTTTTTCGTTCTTGTTTGGATTTTGTTTTGGTTTGTTTTGTGTGTGTGGTTTTTGTTTGTTTGTTTGTTTTCTTTCAATCTGGTCAGTCTTATCTGTGATTGATATGTTATTTTAAAAACACAGTTCTGGCAAACAATAAATTTGCCAGAAGCTGTGCCCCCACATCATCCTGTAATTAAGCATAAAGTTAAACTGAATTCACTAGGGGGTTTCACTTAGAAAAATAGTTTTCTGGTTAGGACGTCTGTAATCAGAGGACAAGATCCCATGCCTCCTTCCTCCTAGGGCTCACTGCATTCCTCCAAAATACCCAAAGTCTATATTTAGTGCCCCCCGCAGCCTGAAAGATCTGAACCCTGCCAAAAGACAGCTGTCTGCAATATGTAAGGTAGGGAGCATTCAGGGGCATCCCAAGATGATGTGTTCACTCTTGGTGTGGACTATATTTGAACAGCACTAGGAGCAGAAGACCAAATGCCTGTCTCTCCTCTGAGCACCCCGCTCCAGCATGGAGCTGTTTGGGATCTCTCAAGTGGGTCAGTGGGACAGGGTTCTCCCCCGACTTGGGTATCCAGTGGCCACGGCTCCTTGTGAGGAGTGAGACCCCTTTACTTCAAGCTGTAGCCTTGAGTCCCAAGGGAAGGGCTGCCATGTTCTGCAAGATATTCATCACTCTGAACACGTGTGCAGAGCTGTACCTTGCCTCTGCTGAATAGCTGTGCCGTGGTTTCACAGTTACCTTGCTGCAACCAGAGTGTCACTCTAGAGCATTCACTCGTCAGCCAGAAAGGAGAGGCAGAGGCAAGGCAAGACGCAACCCTGCCTGGGGTGGGAAAGGTTGTCCAAACATCAGCGGTCAGCAGTGGAGGAACAGCATTGGTGGACCTCAAACCCTTAGTGATGGACAGGTGGGACCTCACTACTGGTCTTGGCTTTAAAGATATTTTCTCCTACTCACACGTGTGTCAAGGCTGCTTTATTTAATTCCTGATGGCAGCTCAGGGGTCAGCAGCAGTTCTGGCTCAGGGTAGACTCACAGAATCACAGAATGTTAGGAATTGGAAGTGACCTCAAAATATCATCCAGTCCAATCCCCCTGCCAGAGCGGGAACACTTAGATGAGGTTACACAGGAAGGTGTCCAGGTGGGTTTTGAATGTCTCCAGAGAAGGAGACTCCACAACCGCCCTGGGCAGCCTGTTCCAGTGTTCTGTCACCCTCACTGTGAAGGTTTCTCTTCATATTTAAGTGGAACCTCCTGTGTTTGTACTCATTGCCCTTTGTCTTACCATTGGTTGTCACCAAGAAGAGCCTGGCTCCATCCTCATGACATTCACCGTTTACGTATTTATAAACATTATTGAGGTCACCTCTCAGTCTACTCTTCATTTTCAGACTCCTGTCAGCCAGTTTGGTACCTCCTGTACCTTATTTCTCTGCCCCCTCGCCGCTGCCCCATGTAGCTGAGCTGCCTGCAGCAGAGATGCAGGGCAGCCCCCGAGCAGCTGCACAGTGCCCTGCTCACCTGCACTGCATGGGCAAAGCTGGCAGAGATGCACTTTGTCAGCATCCTTATCAGGGAAAAACTGCTCTCCATTCCTTCAGCAAGGTTTAATGGGCAAAGCAATGACACCCGCGTGAAAAACAGCTGCTGGGATTACAGCGAGGTAAGTCTGGTGGCTGTAGTGAGCAACTTCTCACACCCTCATGATGCCGCTGACTTTAATGGGGAGCCTTTGGATTTGTAGCCATATTGGTGGGACAAGAATCAGAGCTAATGTGTCTTTATTTCTTCCCTTCGGTCTGCTTCGGGTGCAGTCAGCACTAGCTGCTGAAGTGGGTGCAGCTGAACCGCAGGCTGAGATGAACCACAGCTCAGCACTGGTGATGACCAGCAATATCAGTGGATATGACTCATTCTATAGAAACTGATTTTACCCCCTCAGCTCCCTACTCTGTTCCAAAAATTCTTAAGAAAATATAAAACCTGAGGCACTGGAATGGCAGAAAAATCTGCAAGCCAAAAAAAAAAAAAGAATAAATATCAGCTCTTCAGAGAGTTTGGGCTCACTTACAGCTGCCACCACCAAAAGAGAGAGCTTTAAACCAAACACCTCCAGCAAAACCCTCACTCAGAGCTGACCTAAGCAAGTGGCACAAACCCCTTACAAACCCAGCCGAAAGAAACAAAGCTCCAGCTCTAATAACCACGCAAACTTTTCATAAGCAATTTTAAAACATTCCCTTTCCTTGTTTGTGAAGATGAGGAGCTGTAAAGCTCTCTGCTACAGTAGTTATTGAAAGATGGCCTATTATATTTTTGTCTGATATAAAACAACACACAGAAACAGGGTGATGAAGTCACCTGCAGTTGGCCACAAACACAACGCCTGTGTTGAACAAAGGAGAAACTGGGGATCCAGCAGCATCATTTGCCTGGAGTCCCTGGGGACGAGTGATTGTCAAAACTCCAAACAGTAAAAGAACTTACTTATCGCATGCTGTAACAAAAACAGGAGAGCATGGGGCTGTAGAAACTGAGAAATTGTCCGAGACTACATATTTTCTGTCTGCTGGACAAACCATAAGACACTTTGCGTGAAAACAAACATTAAGGTAAATGTGTTCTCACCAGAAGGCCGCCAAGGCAGGAAGCACAGAGCAGGGAACAGAAACCAGCGAATAGCCCATTTTAGTCATGATTTTTAGACTTATTAAATCAAACAGGGTCCTACTACAGGCTCGCTTCATTCCTGCGGCACCCTCGTCATGTGCATGTCATTAGAACTTACCAAGCAAAGATAAAGGCCGATGCCGAGGAGCCCTTTTAGCATGTGTTTCGTGTAACCATATCTCTGGGAATGCCTTTTCCTTTAGATCAAAGTCCTGCCTTGACCTGCTGAGGTGAATAATGAGGGGCAGGGAAGTATTTTTAACTCTGTGGCGGGAGCTGTGGGCACATCCCAGAAGGGAGATGTGGGGTAGCAGTGACACTGGTCTATAAAAGGGGCAGCCAAACAGCCTGGCCTTGAGTTCGTGGGCCTGGAGGCAGTGACCTGGCTCTGCAGGACCCTCCCAGCCCCCTCCCCAGACAGGGACACCTCTGCAGGGCATGGGAAGGGGATGGGCATTTTTAGAGGGATGTTGATGCAAAGCCAAAAATCAGAAGGCACTGGGAGGTGACAGACAATGCAGGTGGTGTGTACACACTTCCCCTGGCCGAGGTGGTGGTGCAGGGTTCCAGGTGCACTGGTGGCTGGGAACCAGCCCTCTGTGCAGAGTGTGGGTGGCAGTGACCCACCCCTGCCGCAGGAAAAACAGGGACGTACAACCCAACTTCCAATTCCATCTTTAAACATCTAAATACGTGACCCAGAAAAGCTCCTTTTGAGCTGCCTGTTACTCAGCGTCCCAGAAAACCAGATCCAAACACTGTTAGTACGAATTATGAAACTAGTGTAAATTTAAGGTTCTTTTTCTTGGCACCCAAGTTATGAAAATCTAAGTTTTCTGATCTAATCCATTATGGAGAATTCTCCTTTTCAGCCTTTGCCAGCTTTCTTTCCCAATGTGGCTACATCTGAGCAATGTCATATATTTCTTTTTAGTTTGTGAGGCACTTGGGGGGACCAAATGCTACTTGCTATTGATATGGAACTGTAGTGCTGGGAGCATTTTTTTAACTAAATATTATGAATAGGAAAAGAGAAAACGGGGAATGGGGTAGAGGGAGAGGGAGAGGAGACACGGCATCTTTAACAAAGGAAAAATTGAAACTATAGAGTATATATAGTTTGTACTGTACTTGATATTAATTGGACAAATCAAATGAAATGCAGACCAGCTTTCCAAGGAACCCACTGTGAGAGTCCAAGAGTACTTACAACTACACACATTTCTCATCCCCTGACGTCCTGGAGATCTGGGGATCAGTTGATTTACGGCCACTGACTCAAGCTAATTCTCTTTCATGGGCTTTATTTCAGTAATACGGGTAGCACTAAATTCAGTCTAGTCGTAAATGCTGTGCTGGTAATTCAGTTATAAGTGTCGATGCTTTGCCAGCACTGTCTGCACAACTTCCCCGGCTGGGCCATGGTCTCTATGTCTGCCCACACCCCCAGCCCTGGCTGCCCTCTCCATCCTTGCTCCTACACAAAAGCAAAGGGCCCTGGGTAGGGACCTTGGCTGTCAGAGCAGGAGCGATGCTGTGCTCACAATCGAGCTATCTTTTCATGGAGAAATGCTTAATCACAACATCTTTCTCACTTAGCACAAGAAAAAAAGGTCCTTAGATGGGAGCGATGTCCTGAGCAGGACCCTCCAGCTGACCCTGTGGGAGCGGGAGATGAAAATTTTATTCCAAGGGATCTGGCTGCAGTAGACACTGTAGAAAATGAAGTGAATTAAAAGCTGTTCTGCCTTTAGCAAAAGCTGCAACACCTTCCTTACCATACAAACACCACACATCCACCCCCAGGCACAATTCTTCTGCCCTGTCAGAACAATCCCTCTCTAAAACAACAGCAAAGCAAATGGCTATGTCCAAAAGAGGGATCCCAGGCAGACAGCATATCCCGAAGATATGCCAAAGGCTCCATGAGGTCTGCTCACCTTTCACGCTTCATTTCACACAAAGGACACTCGGTGGTGACAGTGGTGGGGGCAGTAGGACGGAGTGATGTGTTGAAGCAGCTTTGCAGAAAACAGCGATGCAAAGTAGGACTAAGCAGCAGGGGCTCCTTCAGATGCATGGTCTCTGTTGAAGCTGTCTCATCTAACATTAGCCCCCCAAAATGTACATCTCGTGC
Organism: Columba livia; assembly: GCF_036013475.1. NCBI lineage: Eukaryota > Metazoa > Chordata > Aves > Columbiformes > Columbidae > Columba > Columba livia. The sequence continues at coordinate 19,643,464 of NC_088602.1, read as the reverse complement.
CTCCTGCTCGTCTGTGGTTGGTGTGGTGTCACAGGTGCCCATACATCCCACCTGCCTGAGGCAGAGAGGACTTGCCCTCATGAGATGCGTCTCTTCCTCTGGCACTAGGTGGTTAGCCTGGAAATTTATCTTTAAATTAATTACCTTAATACAAATCAATTAGTTGTCTTAGAGTTACCTTTCCTATAGAGGCAGCTAACTTTTTGAGAGTTCACATTAGATGAGACAAATCTCTCCCTTGCTCTGTGTAGCTCAGATAAGGATAGTGCAAACCCTAAAGAGATAATATTTACAGTAAGCTGAGAATGAGAGGTTCCAAGACAACAATTGTTGCAGAAGTTTTCAGCAGGGTCACACAAAGGATATGCAAAGGAGCCATAAATGGAGAGACAGACTTTCCCATTTGAGATCAGTTTGGGCTAGAAAGATTTAAAGGAAAAATATTTGGTTTTGTCTTAAAAAAAAAAAAAAAGAAAAAGACCAACACACAACAAATTTCTTCTCCTTGATGAGTTCTGAGATTACATTCCTTTTAACTTCAAATTTTATGATATGCTGTCATGGCAAAGGGGTGATGAATCTTCTGTGTACAAACTATTCCCAGCTGTTGATAAAACCGCGGTCACCGTCGGCTTGCCCTGTCCAGATCTGTACGCAGTGTCTGCAGCCAGATTTAGAGGAAAGGAGCTGCTGCTATTTTTCCAACTTGGGAGGCCTGTTTTACTGTTGGGCTTTGCTGGGGCACATGAAGAACTAATCAAATTTAACCTAATCTACCAGTTTTCTGGAGCTGAGTTGGGGTTCACCTAATTTTGAAGTCTTCATAGTTCACACTTTGAAGTTGCGTGAGTACAACCAAAGCTTGCTCCTGGTGGCTACTGTCTCCCTGGGTCACGCAGGAGATGGGTTTTGTAGCCCCTTGTTTGATGCAACTGATGGAGAAGGAGCAGTGGGATGACCTTTTTCATCACACTCTACTGGCACAGGGGCTTGGTGAAGGAGCTGTGATGGACGAGGCAGAGCAGTGACAGCACTGGGAACAATGGGCCATGCTGGCTGGCCGGTTTTCCAGGGCTGGAGTCAATAGAAACAGCATATTGCTGACACCCTACCAAAACTTGTGCCTCTGTCTGCTCTCATACAGAGCAGTGCCAAGAAACGTGATGATTGCTTTGTGTGGAAGAAGCTTCTCAGGCTGAAAGGGCACCCATGTCCACAGGGGACAGGACAAGAAGTCCTGATGCCTTGAAAGGCATCGAGGACAGTTTGGGCTGGATGTGCAGGATCAGTTTCTAATGGCACAGGCAGTGAGCCATGGACAGGCTGCCTGGGGAGGCACTGGCTTCTCCACTGCTGGAAATCTGTATATTGGGAGCAGGGGCTGCTGTCCTAGGACAGTGGGGAACAGACTGGCAGGGAGCAGAGACCACAGATGCCAAGAAAATATATCTCTATAATATACATCATGTGGTCCAGGCAACAATATTTTTAGGGTCTCCAATGCATCTTTCTTCTCCACAGAGGCCATTGCAGTTCTGAGTAATGACTACCTAAGTAAATGAGTACGTTTGGTTTTATTAAGAATTGCTGTAGTTTAACTCCTCCCTTAAATTGCACTAGAACACATTTGTGCTGTTAATTGAAAAAAAAAAAAAGGCACCAAAGTATTTATTGCTCTTTGAGTCTCTCTGCCAACAGTGACACCACATTTCTTTTCTACCCTTTTGGAATGATACTCTCCTCGCTTCTAGCTCTGAGCTTCTACCAGTTGCAGCTATTTTTCTAGGCTGTCCAGGCTTTTCACAGATGTCTATATGCAGGTCACATGCACTTCAATGACTACAGACTTACCTCCTAAGGAAAAACTGCTGGAGATATTTATTTTAAAGTAATAGAGGGCTGAAATTCTGCAAAACACATTAGGAGCTAAGGAAAGACTAATACATAGTACTGCAATAAGCCAATTCCTCCCATCAGTGGGAAACCAAAGCAGGCTGTATGTTGAAATTTCTACACTCTTTTAAAAATATTTTTGAACAGGAATCATATTTGTAAAACTCCTTTTGCTTGCAGTTCGTTAACAGAATCAAAGATGCAAATGTCATGAGTTAATTGTGTATCCTGACCAGCCTGTAGTGGGCCTGACATTTCCGTCTTTGGATGATGGAGATCTGTCACTTCTCCATTTTGATAAATCTTTTTGGACAGGAGAAGTCTGAAGTTGGTGTGTCAGAAATGCATCCCCTGGGTCTCTCCTGAGGAGCAGTGGCAGAGTGGGGAGTCCAAAGTGCATCTAAGTGATTGCTGCCTGCTGAAATGTATTCAGATCTCTCCGGTCTGGAAAAGAGGTTAGACATATCACGAGAACAAGCTGTTCAGTTCTTACTGAGCTTTTGGCCAGGTCAGTAATAATATAAAAATTCTGTCATACTGTATATATCCTTACCTAGTCAACCTGCCAAGACATGTCTGCTGTGCTTATCACCCTGTTATTAGAGTGCTTTGGCTCAGAAAATAATTGTGGTGGTGCGATTCAGAGAGCCTCAAAGTGCAGGACAGGCTGTACTGGAAGAGATGATACCTTTTATTAGACCAACAGGCAGAAGTGACAAAATGTGGACAGCCCACCTGTGGCTCAGATCTAAAAGGGGCCCGGGGTCTTGCCATCTCTTTTCATGGTGACTTCCCCTGCTCTCCTGGATACTTTTTTTCTGACTGTCCCACAGATCAGTATAGTCAGACTAAACCCAAAACAGTCATTCTGGACCTGCATCAGCTCCTTTTGCTGTGCTAATCCCAAAGAAAGCTCTGTTTTCCTCAAGGCTTTTTTTCTCCAACTATGCCTATGTGTCCAAAGAAGGTAACAGCTCTCCCTTCATTTGCCTGAGTGGGGAAAGCCACTTCAGGCCAGAGAGCAAACCAGGGCACAGAGAGGAACTGGAAATTAAAGTCACAATATACAGTGATATTCTATTCAGTGGCTTAACCTGGTACACTGTGATTTTGTCCCCTGCCTCTACTTGAAGAGTTCTTGACCTTGCAGATAGCAGCAGGCAGCTCTTTACAAGCTGGCAGAGGCTAACCTCATTGGTCGGCAGATTTGGGGTTCACTGGAGCACTTCAAGCAGGGTCCTGCTGCATTCATTGGCCCATGCTGCCAAAGTGGCTTCATGCACCCCCACGCTCCTGGGTGGGGAGCAGCCCCTGGGGGCTCCAGGATGTGCCAGGGCCTGGTGGTGCCCTCCCAGATGGGAAGGGCACAGATGTTCCATCTTGCCTGTCCCCAGGTAGCTGGCCCCTGTCTGCAGGCAGCAGTGACAACTCTCTGAGTCACCCACCAAGCACCTAGATCCGTGGAAGCTGGCACGGGGAGTCATGGATGGGTGCATTGCCTCTTCATTTCTTCTTGTCAGTTTTCTGAGTGTTTATGTTTTCTCTCTCAGCTGTTCCTTAGACTTTTATCTGTACGTTTTTTTTTTGTGGTGATTCAGACATGGATGCTAGGAGGAGCTATTAGGAGATCAGCAGGAACTTTCATTTTCATACAACTGTATTCATGTAAATGTAACAACAAAGCACAGCAGTGTTGTGCGTTGCAGTTACACTGCTGTGCAAAGTAGACACCTGTGCTAATCTCTGCCAGCCCAGCTGTGTAAGAGAGTCTTATGTCAGACTGACAGAGCTGAGATGGTAATGACAATTCATACGCAGCCTGGTCAGGAGAGGTGGTGCTTTCACAGGACAGATTATTTTGTCTGGGCCGAACAGGCAGCAAAGACAGGAGAATATAGATCCACCTGCTGTGGGTCTGGCATGTATACTGCTAGCAGTGCACTAGCAGGGTGCCTTTTACACTGATCTGGCCAGAAAGTGATTCCCTTTTCAACGAATTTTCTTGCACTACGAAATCACAGTTCTTCCAGAAATACTGCCCTGAGCTCACACAGCACAGGTGACATGATGGAGAAATGCCTGTGGGACTGACTGTGCCAGCACCCATCATGCAGGGAGAGCATCCAGCCCAAAGTGTTTGGGAAGCTCCAGTATGGCACAGACACCTCTGCAAGTGGCAGATGTTACTGGAAGGATTGCTTCATATGTAAATGAACGTTAAACTTCAGACCTGTGTATCTGATGGCAATAGCTTTATTTGCTGCAGTGGACTTGGTGGTTCCTGTTATTATTCCCTTTGAGGTCTGAGTTCTGTTCATCAGTATTTTAGGCCAGAAAAATGCTTGTTTTTCTGTTTCTCTATCCAGTTTGTCTATTTCTTTAAGCATCTGTTTCCCAAATGTAGCCCTTTTGTTCTGTGCTGGCAACTGGCTCAAAACTATGAAGGAGGTTTGACAGACAGATTACATCCAGGACTCTAATTTCAGAAAAAAAAAATCAAATATAGGCTTGAAGGCTGGGGCCACCTCTAATCAAAACAGTGTTTAAAGGACATATGGCAAAATTCTGGTGGTGCCCGTATCTGGGAGAGAAAGGATGGTTCTTGTGAAGCTCTGGGAGCTGGAGAAGATTTGTTCACTTTTCCATGTAGGTTTTGTAACATTAGCGGGATGCTTTGCCTCAATTTCCCCATCTTTACATCAAATGTTGTAAGGTGGGTCTAACATCAAATGCTCATTGCCCAGGTATTACAATACTTTATTTGTTATTGTTGGCAGAGCACTTGGAGTAGAAGGTGCTCTGGGCATGCATTAGAAATATCTTGATGTCAGTCGATCTTTCAGCAGGGAACATAAACTGCACCACTTTTGGTACAACCCCTAAAGTACATTGAGTCCTCCTGCTCTCACTTCCATGTCGCTGCAGCCCAGTATGCCAAGATTCAGTGCAATTCTTTACAGACTGCCAAAGAAACAAATTATTATTAATTACAAAATTAAACTGGCATTTTAAATCTAAAACACATGACATCAACATTACACATGGAACCAGATACCATCAAATCACATGCCACCTCATAAATATTTGGGCTGGTGGGGCAAAAGACCCCTGGGTCTACTGCTTTGTAAAAGGCTTTTAAGCAATACAAGAAGTGTACATACAGTCCGCTTTGAATAACTCACGAGGAGCTGACCCTTTGGTGTTTGCAGATTTGCTTGAGAGGCTGTAATGGGCTTTTTTGCATCAGAGCGCTGGGGTAGGGGTGTACAGCCAGCACAAGCGCCACAGGAAGGGACAAAGGGCAAGGAGCCAGTGGCAGGAACAGGAGTAAGGAAAGAGCAAAGGAATTTGACTTGAAATCCCAGAGGAGCGAGTTGCTGTTCAGCATCGCACGACTGACCTGCTAGTAGCCATGGAAGTGTGTGAAAGCACCTGCTTGCTACCCCTTTCTGAGAGCACCCCTCAGAGCACAGACAGGCTGCTCAGCTTGTCCCAAAAAGCAACACCTATTGTACCTGCTGGAGGAGGATGGGGCTTCATGTTTGCCTCATCAAGAACCCAGGAATCACATGCACAACTTGGAAGTTGTGGTTTGGTTTCCTGGAGTCAGGCCCCAGTGCAACCCCCCATCCAAAGCAACTTCTAGATATATGAAAATTAACCTGAATAAACTTAGCATTTGATTAAAATAGAGTAACAAAGTTCACAATTTTTTCTTCTTTTATTTTTTTTTTTTTTGTTACATTGGAAAAACTTTAATTTTCACAGAAAGAACTCATCCAGACTCCAAAATAGCTTGGTACATTAGAGATATGATTTTTCCATTATGTCTCTGCACAACCTCTGTGAGAAACTCTATTTAAATCACATTTGCATAATTCTAAGATCAGACTATTCTGCTCATAGTACCCATCCATCCTTAATTTATTATGGGTTCACCAAATATTTGCCCTTTCTTTCTGAATGTAAAAAGGATATTAATTCAGACAAGTCTTATAGCATAACTTGATGCTAGGTTTATGGAAGATTTGGAAAGCATACTTATTATAAGGTGCTTAAAAACTGCTCCTAAGGGTGGTGTAGGGGGCTCTTCCAGCATTTCTGCAATAACCTGTATGCTGGAAGCAATATGCTGTAGCAATAACTATTTCCTGATTTTTATTCCTTACTTGTGAAGGACCGATCCCCAAACTCGGAGAAGACTAATAGAAATAGCAGAGCACTCAGGAGTCAGAGGGTGAATGAGGGTTTTCTTAACTCCTGCAGGTTCTCTATCGATCCACTGCTGCAAGGTATGGAAGGGAGCGACTCCCCTCCTGTGCTCCCCGTCACCAAAGAGCAGCACAGACAGCGTGTGTGCACCCGCGGGAAGGCAGCGAGAGGGGCAGGATGCTGCAGCTGGGACTCGTCCCTGCAGAGACCTGGCAGAGCTGTCACTGCCATGGCACTCATGCATCGGGTTTGGCTCCAAACAGGAAGGCAGGAAAGCTTTGAAGGAGCTTTCCAGCGAGCAGAGCTGCAAAGCCTCTGCAACCCGACAGCCTCATGCCAGGTAGATGGTGGGCTTCCAGCAGCTTGGATGTTGGATGGCAAGCAGAGCTGGGCAATAGTGTGGTTCAAGCTAACATTTAATGCCAGAAGAAATGTTTGATTTCACCTTGAATGACCTTGCTGGGATTCTGCAGACACTTCTGTCTCTGTGTGTGGCTAGAGGACAAAGAGTCATGGCACCTGATCCTGTAGTGGTGGGCTGGAGACCCCTGTATGAAGCCAGGCGCTGCTTGGATAGGATCTTTATGTAGGTTTGAGGGACATGCCTATCTACAGACTTAAATAAATAGTGTGCACAGCTGTATTGTGGGGCTGCAGGGGAAACCAAGGTGGGAACAATCCTCCTGGCATTGCTCACAAAGCAAGTTCCCCGGGGGCTAATAACCAGAATAGGGTGCAGCACACAGCAGAAGGTGCCTTGGTCAGAAACACTGGAAGTATGAAGGGTGGCTGTGGTGGTCCAGAGGGGACCACTGCTGGCCCTGGGCTGGGATGCTCCTCATGCTTGCTGTCTCCTGCACAGCCACAGCCAGGAGAAGGGTGGTTTTCATTTCACTACTTAAAACCAGCAAATTTCCAGCTGTGGCAATTATCTGGAAAACGTGACCCATAAAGGGTCAAGCACCAGTAGGTGGGGAATAAGAGTCCGTTATTCATAACTTTTATGATATTTGGAGCCAGCCTGTGGCTGGGTGGCAGATCCCTGGTGTTTGGACAGCTGGGGCTGGGAGCAAGGCGGGGGCAGCTCGCAGCCCCGGGACGCCCAGCCACCCCCGGCCAAGGGAGACTCTGCCCCCTCCCTTTCTAGAAGTGCACACTCTTTCAAGAATCATAAAAATAAGCTGATTAAGGTGCACAGCAACAAATGACAGAAAAACAAGCAATTATAGCAAGGCAAAAAATTAGGCTCTTTTAATTTACATTTTACCTTTCAGTCTACATTTAGTTGGCTTACAAGTGCAAGAAGAGTCTCTGTCTTCTTCCCACCTCCTGAAATCAGTTTTTTAAACAAAATATTTTTCCTCTGCTGCAGCCATACAACAAACCTCTGAAGAGGGAGAGTGACTGTAAGCACAAAGAGGCAATAGATGGCTGCCAAGAGATAGGGGGCTGTGAGAACACACAAACTGGGAGGGTGAAAACAAAGAATAACAAACTTTTACTTCTGCCTTGTTTTCTTTTACACTGAGATACTATTTTATTTGTAGCAAGTGACAGTAAGTAATTTCCAAGTGGAGATGCGGTAATTTTTAAATTGACAATGCACTTGCAAGTACTGAGTTGTATTTCTAATAAATACTTTCAGTACAAATCAAGAGAATGGAGGTGACTCTTTTATAAAGATGGCTTTTTGCTCTTCCCGCAGACCGTTGGCTTTTATCCTTTTCCCTGCAGAGTGAAGGACAGAGAAGAGTCATATTTCTCCTTTCTGTCATTACACAGAAAATGAAAATGAAATTTAATTTAAAGAAAAGTACTAAATGCAAAGGAATAATACATAGTAAAGTGCCATCACCTTTAACAAGCAGAGAGAGGATTGCAGAGGCTAATAAGGACATATTTTAGAGTGCCTGCTTATCCTGAACTCCCCTCTTAGTCAGTTAGTCAGTGCAAATGTTGATTAATTTGAGTGGGAAGAGCATGGTCTACAATGATTGCAGATGGTTAGAAAAAGCAACAGGAGAAATGCAGAAAACAAGATATATGTTTATTGTTTCCAATAAAACAATGGTTCTATTTACCGTGCTTTATTATTACTCCTTCTCACCAGCACATTCCCATGTTTATTTCTTAGGCCACACCTACAAACAAACTTGCTCTTGCTTAACAGCAGTTTAGACCAAGGCTTTCCTCTTTCTCTGCCCACAGCACTCGGAGGCTGTTCAGTTCAGGTAGGCTGTGAGTATATAATTGATGTCGTCTTCCTAAGCTGTCACCTACTTGCTTGGGTAGCGAAGCTGAGGAGTCGCAGCGAGCCAGCCCTGGCTGCAGCAGTGTCTGATTGCTCTGACCAAACATCAAGTATATCTCAGCTCATCTCTTTCTAGGGGTAACAAGGCCATTTGGTGAGAGAAGCCATGCCCCAGAAGTGCTGTTCCTATGGGGCAACTTTGGCCAAAGCCACCTGCAATGTCTGTACCATGGGACACAGCTTGTTAGGGAGGGGACATGTGAGCATGGGTGACCCCCACCAGCATCACGGTGCTGGGGAGGCTGTTGACTGCTCAAGCCAGGACCGGGCTAACCCTGCCCTGGGCCAGACCAAGGGTGGGGTGAGGGACAGGGCCGATGGCCTGGAAAATATTCTTACTTGCAACGAGGGCAGTGAAAGTTGCATGGCACTCGGGAAACATCCCTGTGTTACTGCTGATGCTTAGTGAGTATACAACCCAAAGCTGGAGCCTGTGCACTGTCACTGGAGAAGCCGATAATTCATTATCCTGAGTAAAAACATCAATATAATGTAAAGGGACACCATCAGTCTACCCCTCCACACACCCAGACACTGGCACAGAGTCACTATTCAGTGAGGCTGTTTATGTCCATTGACTTCTGTCACAGAGAGCATCTCCGTGAAAACCCAGGCACAGGGCAAGGCTGTAGCTGAGCCAGGGCAACCTGATGGTGAGAGTGACAGCCTGGTTGCTGTCCCCAGCCCACCCTGTTAATTGCTGTAAGAGAGGGAAATGAGGAGGAGCAGAGGAGGAAGGACTATTAGGCTATTAACAGCTGACAGGTTTTCTATTGAAGCATATCCACAGCTTGGTAACACAGCATGGTGAGCACTAGTAGAAATAAAGTCCACTTCTGTCTGTGCAAAATTTGCTGCAATACTTGTAATGTTTCCATTTGACAGTGATGACATCACACATGCATTGTATGGAAAATGTACTTTTTTTCCCTAATGATACCATTGCACCTTGGTCCATGGACTGCCTGATCTATTAATAATCATTGGGAAAGACTGCAAGTTTCACTCAGAACCTTCTTATTTTTTAAGCTGCTACTGGGTTCTTAATTGAAAAAATACACAGGTCTCCATAACCACATCGGACTTTGAATTGTCACTGCTCAAAGGCCTCCATCTACCTCTATTGAAGCCTTAAATTGTTCAGATCTCCTTGAAGATTTGTTTTTAATCATAGAATCGTAGAAGGGTTTGAGTTGCAACAGACCTTTAAAGGTCATCTAATCCAACCCCCCTGAAATGAGCAGGATCATCTTCAACTAGAACAAGTTGCTGAGAGCCCCATTCAGCCTGTCCTTGAATGTACCCACCTCTCTGGTCTGCTTTTCACACAAGGTTTTCTTACAGAGGATGACACAAGCACAGGGTGAGCCCTTCTCTGGACATCCCTGCCTGAATACAGGGGACTTGCCTTTTCATTGTCAGATAAAACAATTTAAATGCATCTTAGTTTGAAGTAAGGGATCTTGATTAAATCTTGATCTTAGGGGTGGATCGTGCCTGTTAGACAACTCCAGGAACTTGCCTCTCCTGTTCCTGGAGATTAAAATACTAACGGGCACAATTCTTCTAAATGAAAGAATGCTTATTAGCTGGTTTTGACTGTTTTAATTTAATAAAAAGGGATTTAAAAGTATCAGATATTGGTCTAACGGTGTTTTGCTGCTGACTCCAGAGCGGAAAATGGAGTACCTTGCGTTTGGCAGCTTCTACAGGTGCCTTCCAGGTGCAAAGGCTTCTCAGATATGACAATGTCAACTTCCTGACTTAAAAGTTTTTTTCTCTTTCTTCATCAAGTGATGAGGCTGCTTGTCACTTCCACGTCTCAGTACACCAGACACTGTCTGGATGGATGTGTCACATTGGGATGGGTGCAAAACAAACCCCAAAATGAACCCTAGCAATGCGTGATTCATCCCAAAACATCTAATCAGTGAAATAAATGATGAGGAACTTCTGGTACGAAAGAGCTCTCTGAGCGATGGCATGTTGCCTAGAAAGAGCACAATTTCCAAAACAGTCATGGACCTTGAAACTCCGGAGTGCTGATGTTCCTCAGAGATGCTAAACTAATTACAAATATGATAGTCCTTGCTTCTTCTCGTGATTTAGCTTCAGCACTGGCCTTCCCTTAAGAATAGGAGACCATGTGTACTAAGGGTGAAAGTTTTAATTGAGAGCACACTACTCAGGGAATAGCCATGATTCTGAATCTTGTCATTTGGTTAACATTGCAGTAAATTATGAACTAAAATCTTTTGTCAAAGACCAATTAATCACCAAGAAAAATTAATCACAAGGAATTTAAACTTTTATGCTAATTTTCAAATCCCAGCTGGGTTGTGCTAATCAAAAATCAGCATGTTGCTTAGCTCTAGAGCTGGATGAAGACACTTGGAGAATGGCATGAGCTTTTTGGAGTTAGCTGCTGTGAGGGTTTTAGAACTTTCAGATTCAATTCTCGGTAATTTGGGTCAGGCTTGGGCCTGACATCCTATGGGGAAAGGTTAGACTGTTGGTTTCCAGGATTATTTTTAAAAAATCCATCCACAATGTTTAAATTAGGACTATCAAAGTGTCAAAATATCTACTTTATACTTTTGCTGATACGCAAAGTATTCATCTCCTTGGTGAAGCAGACCACCTCCACAACCTTTAATTGGCATGAACCTGTAAAGCAGACTTTGGACCTGAAGTATTTTGAGGGAGACTGGTATACTCAGAATCACAGAATCATTTGGTCAATGGGCAGGGTTATGGTGGAGCAAAAAGATTCTGAGGACTAGCCAGAATTAGCTATCTACTTAGTAAATGAATGGTCTTTTTCTGCTCGATTGTGTTCAGTGACTGCTTTTGGGTATTGTAGGGGGTGATTAGGGCTGCACAGTTATGGTCATACCAATTTAGATGTGGTTTTGTTATCTTGTTCTTATTATATTGGTTTTGGCTTCTTGGTGTTCAGGACTGCTGTGGAAGATAAGTGTTATGATCCATTTTTATCTGAAGTGGTTCGCAATGTCTTTGCTTATCTTGTCAGCCGGCACGCTTCACATCAGTTCAACATGCAGAGCTGAGTGGTCTCTGCACAGTCCAACGGTTGTGTTACTGATCCATGGACAGAGGCCAGCTAGGCAGGATCGTTTTTCTTATGTCCTCTGACATCTATGACATTCCTATGACGTTCTTATGTCCCATGGTATTTATGACATTTTCTTATATCCCGCGACTCTTTTTCCTTTCGCTCCTGCATGGAGCTGCTTAGCCCTCTTGGTCTGTGCTTCCCTCTGAATTTCTGACATACACAAGTAACTTGGCTATCAGAAATGACAGATCACTGCAAAGTTGTTGAATAAGAGATGTGAGTGAATATGAGAACAATTGATTTGATTTAGCCTGGTTATCAGAGTGGCTGCTGCTTTGGAGCTGGCTTTAGATGTGACTCATGTGGTACTAGTACTTGTAAAAAGCTTGCCTTGAAATATTTTGATAAGGTATCTCAAGTAACTGGCAGAATTCCTGTTAATGCTGTACCCTGTGAGCACCAGCTAACCTTCACAAATGCCGTTCAGAGCAGGTAGAGAGGAAGAAGAAAACTCTGATTAATCTTGCCAGAGCTGAAATGCATGACACCAGCTGACACAAAACTACTGCTCTGCCTGACCATCTCCATGTCGTGTTTCTCCTTGTGAGGACACCTTGTACTACAGAAACATGGTCTTTCATGACGCAGGCATTTTGGCAGTTAACAAATGCTTAGTTAACCTGAAATACCTACATAAGTAATCATAAGCCTCAAGTTAAGTGACTAGGGAACTGATTCAGGTCAGCAAATATGAAGCTAAATTAAGGTTATTTGGATCATGGGCACTGATCTACGGTGGAAACTCTGCTCAGTACAGGAGGCTGGAAATCAGCTTGTGTGAGATCTGAACATAGCACTTCTTGTATGAGGAGCAGCTAAAGTCACTTGGTTTGTTCAGCCTGGAGAAGAGGAGACTGAGAGGAGACCTCATTGTGGTCTACAGCTTCCTCACAAGGGGAGGAGGAGGGGCAGGTGCTGATCTCTTTAGTGACCTATGACAGAACCCAAGGGAATGGCAGGAAGATGTGCCAGGGGAGGTTTAGGTTGGACATTAGGAAAAGATTCTTCCCCCAGAGGGTGCTGGAGCACTGGAACAGGCTTCCCAGGGAGGTGTCACAGCCCCAAGCCTGACAGTGTTCAAGAAGAGACTGGACAACACCCTCAGACACACCGTGTGAACTGTGGTGTTGTCATATGCAGGGACAGGAGTTGTACCTGATGATTCTTGTGGGTCCCTTCCAACTCAGGGCATTGATTCTATGATTCTCCAAACAGAACAGTTTCCAGGCAAACATCATAGCTGAAATTTCAAAATGTGATGATGAAGGTGATCTGCAAGTAGTTTTCACTGGTTTCCCATGAACCGAGCTGCTGTGCTGGTGTCCCTGGAGCAATGCTGGTTGGTGTTGCATCAGGATCTGACATCCTGACCTTCAGTAATCTTCATCAACCTAATTTACAGTCTTGGTGTTCCGCAGCTCCTTCAACCTAATGAACTGTAAGCTGGGACTGGCTGACTGCAGGCAGTGCACCAGAGGGCACCATTCTGCTCCCTGCATGGCGTGGTGCAGGGCACGGCCGCTGCCCATCACTGCAGTCTTTCTGGGAATGTTCTTCTTTTGTGAGTGTCTGAGTTTAATAAAGGAAAGTGGGAAAACAGAATATCTGATCTGATATTGGGTAATCCGTTGGCCATCCAGAAAATTATGTGAAGTTGAAAGTAGTTCAATAAGCAGATCTTGCCACAGTGTGTTTGCATGGCTGAAAAACTATTCTTATTTTCCATAACCATTTCCCTCAAGTGTCCCCAGCCTTCCAACATCTCAGTTGTTTAGGAATCATAACATGCAAGTTGCTTGGGTAACCAAAATCTGTACAACCCCCTATATCCAGCTGCCTGGGAGACTCCTTGTTCCAGCATGTGGATCAGTTCTGGAAAAGAACCTTGGCTAGATGTGGCATGGCTTTCCTGTCACAGGGTCCGTCAAGGTGAGACATGTGCCTGCAGATCGCTTGTGCCTCTGTAAGGAGGAGACTGACATTGCGGTTTCTAGCCAGGGTGGGTCTATGGGACAGCAGCATTTAACATTTGCACTTCTGGACACCACAGAAAGGCATGCTGGCTGTTTCCAAGCAGTCATGAGGCCACAGCGTGAAGGTCTTGCTCTCTTGGGTAGCATTATCATTTTGTCTTTTGTTTAAATTGATAGCTGGGTAGCACCTCCCCTACGGAGAAGAATAAGCAGGACCTGCCCAGGTTTCTGGAAAGCCTGCTGTGGAGCAGCTGATGTGTGCATCCCATCAGCTCAATCCACTGCAATCTCTGCAGGGTGCTGGCTTTACTCACTGTTTCTTTTTACTCATGTTTTTGAATTAATTCAAGTTTTTGAACCCATAAATGTGATTTTCACTCCGGACTTTGGATGCTGTGCCAAGAATATGTGCTCAAGGTTGAACTGAACTATTGCAGCACTCATTGTTTGAGGGGATTGATACTCTCGACAATATTTGGTATCATTTCACTGTTTAAAATTACAAAAGTCTCTGCTACAGGTATTAGGAGATGTGTCCTTGGAGACACTGAAGACTAAACCAGGTACACCAACAAGCTGTGTGCTACATAAGTAATAATACTCTGGGAGCGGACAGGAGACAACCTAGCAGATTTCCGCCCACGTGGTCACTGCGTCTTCCCTCTGGAAGTTTCATTACAGCTCAGATGAAGCTGCAGGAAGGGACCTTCACTGTACTGCTGCCTGGCCCCTCTGCTTGCGGTGATTTCAAGGGATGTGGCATTTTGCCCATCCTCTGTGAGAGTTCTTCAGGCGTCAGCCTGGACCTACAGTTCTTTGCCCTGCCTCTGTCATGAGTCCTGACCTCCATGCTGTCCTCCACATACTTTCTTGTGTCAGGGAGGAAGCATTAGCCTCATTTGAGAGATGGGAGTACAGATCCTGTATCATTTGCACAAGACACTGAAAAATGTCTCATGGTGTGGCAACCGAGTGCAGGGGAATCCTCAAGTACAACCTAAATCATTGGACCCTTCATCTTCTCTCAGCTTCTGCTCAGTGCTCAGAAATGAGACTTCTGCAAACTCAGTGGGAAAAGGCATTAAGCATTGAATTCACTGAAGTCTCTAGGAGCTTTATTTAAGATTTCATTGTAACCATGGGCTTATCCAGTGAGATCAGTAATAACCACTACCTCTGCACAGAATGCATCCTAAAGCATAGTCAGATGTATTATCTATAGTCATTGCATAATTTCCTTGATTTATGTTGGATTTCTAAAGCACAGCTGGATTTGTGAAAAGAAAATTTTACATAGTCCCTACATAGGACAGTACCATGCCAAGAGGCACTGCTGACCCTGCAGCACATCCATCTACCCTAATTAACCTTATAATACATATCCCCAGGTACATCACACACCATGTCAGACTCCTGACTTATTCCACTTCAAAACCATTTCTGTTTCATTACTGGTGGGTTGAATGCTCAAATGAATTTGGAAGATAGCAGATATCCTTTTTTCCTGACATACAAAACTAGTTGCACATGTCCTCTCCCCAAAAAGTGTGGGCTGTCTTACAAACACAGAAGCAAGTAGAAGAATGTCATGCCATGAATGTTTTTTTTTGTTAATTTATGTAATCTTTCCTACCATGAACTGCTGAACTGAAAGGTACAATGAACAGAAAGTTCAATTTTGGGAGCAGAGGGCACAAGTTGCTCCCTTATTATTGGACTGGACCCAGGTGATTTTCAGAACCCCTTCCCTGTTGCTTTTCCATGCATGTGTTGAGCTGTAAATTGTGATTTGGTGATCGTATTCTGGAAATTTGCAGCCTGTCCCATGAAGATACAGCACCAAAAATGATCTCCTGTCTCTGATTTTCAGGACTGATGTCATCCTGGTCCCTCTTAATTAATCTGATTGCTTGTACTGTGCTACTGCTTTTGCAGTTATGCCTATAGCTGCTATTAGAAGTGTGATGAATCATTTGTCTTTTCCTGGAAACGTACTTGAATCCTCTGCAGAATTGTCTCCAGCCCATCTTGTCTCTTCCTGTCCAAAAAATGGCATATGCCTCTGCTGTGATCCATGGCTGGAAAGCATTACTGAGTTCAGAACTGAGCTGCTCTGAGCATAAATTCTCAGAGTTGTTATAACAAGATGTTCCTTTGAAAAATAATAGCTTCTCCCACTTCCTTCAAAAAGAAATACAGTGATAACAGGAAAAATGTGATCTCCTTGCTCTGGATGTTCATCCTGCGGGAGTATTTCAGCAATGCAGGCTGAAGGTCCATTGCAGCAGGTATTATGTAAGCAGATGGTCCTAATCCAAAGCGCTTGCAAGCTAATTGCCATGTCTCTGTACTCATTAGTGTGCGGGCACTTTTCCCAGCCCATGGCATGGGGCTGTATGTCCTCTTGGCCGGCTGATCCAGCTAACCACACCAGCACTTCTCTGTTCTCTCATCGCAACCACTAGCGATGTAGCATCCAGCCCCAACCTCCAGAGCTGTGTTTACAGCTCCTCCTTTGCACCAGCGTGGCCTCCAGTGCAGGGACCTGTGACAATGCTGCACAGAGCTTCTCCATCCCGGACTTCTGCTATGTTGCTGGTCCAACGGGTCTTCCTGGGATGGGGGAGGCAGGGGTCATGAGGATGGACCCTGGAGTGCTTATTCAACCCTGTTAACAACAGCAAGAGACACTCGAGCACTTACCCAAGGATATACAGACTAGCCAGGGAAATGGTCGTTCCTGAAAACATGCACATTACTGTAAGCGGTGGTAACAGTAGATAATAAATGAGCATGCTTTTAGTTAAAAGGCCAGTTCTTTGCCCATATGAGAAGGAGAATAGTTTCCCAAGACTCACTTTCCTTCCTTCTGTGGCTTCCTTCTGCTACAAGGGCTGCCCTGTTTGTCTCTTGGTTTTTCATAGTTCTAATTCACTTTCTCTGAAAAATATCTGCAAGTAGTTAAATGGTGCTAATATATATCCACCAAGGGATGCTGTAAAGTTTTTAAATGGTGATTGGGTGTTTGGCAGGCAGAAGGCAAATTGCTCTGTCTTTCCATGATCTCACACATCACATAAGGGTGAACAAGGGATTTTCTAAACTGCAAAGTCCCAGCCCTGCTGTCATTCAGCAAATGCTGAAGCCATACATTGAACAGCTCCTATTTTTATTGGAAATATTTCACTACAGTAAAAGAGGGTTGAAAACCAGAATACCATCCAGTTTCTTAGCCCCAGAGGTGGTATTCTCCAGGTCAGGGTTGAATGGCTCTGGAGGATGCTATGGTTGGGTAAGTTTGCACTGCTGTGCTGGGTGGATGAAATTCACCCCTGAATACGGGGTTTAGTTAGGATACGATTAGCACCAAAGTCTTATATCTTCCCTTTTTACTGAACTGTGTTTCACCCTGCAGGGACAGAAGCTGTCATTCTTCAGTGTCTTCATTCTTGTACTTTAAGAAAAAAAATCACATTAATAACATACAGAAATAAATAACCTCTCTGTGTTGCATAGATAAGAAAGATACTGCCACACATTGCTGTGTCCTTGCTGTCACCTGTGCTATTATCATATTCACTCAAGCATTCCCAGGGCCAATAAACAGAAAAATGCAATATAGGGTGATCTTTCACATGCTTTCTCATTTTAGCTGCTTCCATGCAGAGTGATTGCTCTTCCTTTTTAACCTGCACTGAAATACACCGGCAAGGAGTCAGGGCAGAGTTGCTGTATTTCAGTGGCTGTGGCTTGAACAGCTTTATGTTGATGCTGAACATATGTTTACATTAATCATAATGACACATAAGACTCATTCCTGCAAAGAATCACATCCAGATTACTCTCATGCATACAAAGCCAAGGGAATTGCTCATGATGCACAGGGTTGAACACACTCATATCCGTGCAGGAGCAGGACCTCGGCTGGCAGACTGCAGGGCGCGTTGCAGCTGCAGGCTGCATGGTGATGCTGAAACAATGCATCCCGTCCCTCTGTGGGTCCCGCCAGAGCTCCTCCAATGCGGTTATCCTGCACAGAGAACCACCTAAAGCCTTGGCCCAGGTTTCACATCCAGCATTGCGTGAGTGACAGCCCGTCCTGGCTGGTCTCCCACTGGAGAGGGCCACATCCCAGGGAGAGGGGCTCCCCACCGCCAAAGCCAAAGCAGATCTTTCTACTGCTTCCAAAAAGCCCTGTCTCAGGAGTGCACCCAGTAGCCAATTTGCTACAGCTTTATTATCTGTATGGAGCTACACCTGCTTCACCAGTTTCTGAGCTGGAGCTGTACAGAGCAGCAGCCTGGGCTGGGATGCTTGCTGAGAAGCCTTTGCTTGCTGCAGAGGAAAGAGGGTGAGAAGGGGGAACATCTTACCAGATGTTGATTCCTGAGGTTTGCCTAAAAGTGATTTATCAGAGAGGTGAAAACAAGAACCTGTTTTGGTTCTTCTTTTTTTTTTTTTTTTTCTTTTAATATAATCTGGTACATAATGTTCCAAGTTACCAGTGTCTCATGTTGTCTATTGCTTCATCCACTGTAAATATCATCTTTTACTGCAGTCTGGCTTGACATATTCCTCTCAGATTATCTCATTTTGCTGTGTACAAATGCATCTGTGGCTCTACCCAAAATTACAAAGGAAACATCATGGAAATGGGTTATTCAAGCCAGAGCAACCAGAAACTAAAATTTTTCTGCAGGGTTAAAGCACAAATTTCCCCATAAATAGCTTCGGTACTAGAAAGCCATTTTATTCAAGTTAAATATTAAATGTTGGCCATGATTCATCAAAAGACATTCTCAAATTTTGATGCACAGCTCTTCCTATAGATATCTTGTGAAATACATCAACATGTGCCAAAACCCTATTGAAAACATCCAGAATTTGGGGCTAAGTGTCTTTTGCACCCTTGCTGCTTGAATCTAAAAGAAAGGAAACATAGATTACAGCTTTTAGCTTTTAGTCACTGCATAGATACTTTTAGTAGGCAGGGTATCGAAAGCCTCAAAAGACTGGATGCACTGGTGCAGTGGACAGCAGCTACAGTAGTCCCACACAATTTGATCTGTAGTACCACCGGCGCATACTGCCAAACTCCATGCTGCAATGTTTCCAAGGAGATATCACCTCATGTTAGTGTCTTGAAGGAGTGTGAACCCTGCTTCATCTGACATGTTATTTAATATTTCCTTGTTATTTAATTTTTCCTTTGTGAAACTACCAATTTCTGGCCAAACTTCTCTCAGGTCAGTGGCAAATAACTACCCTTGCACATGGATTGGAGTCTTGGTGTTTACATGCTAAAGGATGTCAAAAACCCTGGGATAATGTGCAGAAGAGAGCTGCAAAATGCTTTGAGATTAGGGAGAGTCCTGAGCCAACTCCTTGGTTTCTGAGGTGTAGGAATGAGAGCAGAGATGGTCAGAAAAATCAGGGAAACACTTTTGTTTTCCAAGAACTTGTGTCCATCAAAAACTGAAAGGTTTTGTGACAGCAGCACTTCACTCATCATCTGCTTTGGAAGGAAAATGGGTAAAACATTGACTTTTGCTGTTTTAAATTAACGTTTTTTTTCTTTTTCAACGGTGACATCACATCAAATAGCAATGAACACAGAACACAGAAGGGACATACCCAGGGCAGGTTAGGGAACACGCTCCTCTCCTGAGCCCACCAGAGAGAGATGAGTGGAGCAGTGGTGCTCCCTTCATGCCCTGAGATGCTCATTCACTTTCCCACCTGTCCTCATTCTCCACAAGATGTGACTGTGTCAGTAACAGTTTCACTAGTAAGGCAGTAATGAAATCCTCACTTTAGCCTCAATTTTGACCCAGAACCCCTATAAAATACCAATGAGCACTCAGAGCTCCTCTTACGTATTGTTAAGTTACCCTCCTGGGGACTGGTCTGGCACACAAGAGGTAACCAGCTACATTTGCAGCCAGACACATTTAATTTTAAAACTTTCTAATTACAAGGATAATTAATTTTTTTTTTGAAGACAAGGTCAGAGAAACATCCATCAGGGATGGTCTGAATGTCTTACAACCTGCTTTGACACTGTCTGGTTCAGTCAGAGGCTGCAGCTGGCTCAGCTCCAGACACAGATCCCTGACCCACCAGCTCTGCTGTGTGAGGCTTTTTCTGATAAGATGGGAGGCTCTCCAGGTGTGAGAACTTTAAAACCAAATATAATCTCACATCATAAATGACAGAGCTGAATCTCATCTCGTACATGCCAGCACCACTTGCATGTCACCTCACTGACTTTAATTTTACTCTCACTTCACGCTGGAAGCAGGATTGGGTCACAGGCCACAACTGCAGAATTTGGCTGCCTTTTGTAAAGCCTTTGGGCTGCGTGACTGTGTCTTCCAGCCTTGCGAGAAGCTCTCATGTGAATTATTGTTGGTCTCCAATGAGTGATGTAGGTCATACCTGATAAATTTGCTTACTGGATTAGTGGATGAGGGAGAAAGAGTAGGCATGGTTCATCCAGCTGTCAGGGGTGCATTTAATACCACGCTGCACAACAGATCGGTTTGCAAGGTCAGAAAGTATGGCATAGAATAGGCAGGAAAATGCTGAAAGGAGTTAAAAAATTACTTTAGGGCAGAGAAAAGGCAATGTTATAAATGGGGAAATTTTAAGCTTGTTTTCTTTATTATTGGACCCCCTGTTTTTTTCACTGCCAGTCCCCTTGAAGAAGGAAAACAGTGAAGGGGGAGAATGGTCTAGCCTGGGAGGACAGCAAAGGTTGCAAATGCAGAGCTGAGATGCCTTCAAGCAGCAGGTTATATCAGATGGTGATTTGACCCAGAAAGCAGAAGTGTATGAGCGGAGGAGTCAGTCCCGTTCCACGGGATACTCAGGCCCTGCTCGCACATGTGGAGCCACAGAAGAACTGATGTTTTCTCCTTCGCTCTCACATCTTCTCCCTGGGCTTCCCTGCTGTTTGAAAAAGACACTTAGAACCTTGGTTTCAATTCACCCAATACATAATTCTTCCTTCCAATAATGCCCAAGGGTTTGTCCTTGCCATCTGCAGGGCCAGGCCAGGCAGTGCTGAAGTGACGAACAGTTTGGGAAGACCCTGCAGAATGACCCTTCACAGCTCAAAGTCCTCTGCTTTGTAAGAGTCTTTGAAATATTGGTTATCATTTGTCACCATACCTGGGCTGTAGTCATCTTTGGGGAGTTCTGAGACCTTCTTGGCTTGAGGAAAAATACAGGCAAGAATGTGAAAATGTAGGTTGCCTGCAGTGCCATCTTACCTTGTTATTACCTTTCCTGACACCACTTTCAGGTCAACTTCTGCATGAAATGATTAGGACGCCTAACACGGCTGAAACAGCATTACTTTTGGAAACTCAGGGGTTGTTTTTCTGCTTCTTCCTGGTTTTCTGAATTAACACATTTTCTTTTTTCAGCTATATGCTAAGTAACATCAAACAGTAATGAGTGAGAATAATTAATAAAATAACTTAAAACAGCCAAGAGTTATAAAAATAGCAAATCCTGTGGGCAGCATCCAAAAGATTTTCTGTCATGCGACTGATTAGAAAGCTCATTTAATTGTCTGTATGCAAATTTTGTGTCACCAATTCCTGACATTCAGAAATCTTGAGATTTTAAAATTAACAGGTTCACATCAATTTTATTTGCCTTTTGGATGATTTTGGGACCTCTGCCCTGCAGGCTCCATTGTTTAAAAGTAAGGAATGTTTTTTCTGCAAAGTTGAGGAAAATAATCTTTTTTAATCGTTAAAAGAAAGCTGAGATTTGCTCACATTCACTGGGTTTCAAGAACTGCTGTCCTAAAATATTGCAAGTGTTGGGCATACCACAAAGGCTATAAGGAACTGTAGGAGTCACTTGTTTCAAAATAAAGAAAACACATAGATTTCAGTTTCAAAACCTCCCTTTCTTAGTATTAACACATTTCCATCAGGAACTGGACTGACTGGGTGCTGTTGGACTCTCACTTGGCCAGCAGTGCAAAGGGGACAGATCCTGGTAGGAAAAACAGACCACACAACATTGATTTTTCTAAGGACTGCATCCTGGTGGATTTAAAATCTTGATTTCATAGTCTCCTGAAATGACTGGTAGGGGTCTCATTGCCCTTCCCTGATTCAGGTATACCTGTCACTGCTTGTCATACACACCGGGAAGGTGCCCCATTTCCTTACAATAGACTTTTACATACCCAAAGGGTGTTCCTACCTCCATCCCTGTTCATATCTCCTTCGAGCAGTCCCTGCAGGCCTGGGCCGGACTCTGTCAGCTGCTGTCCTGATGGGTCCAGGAAAGGGACCCAGAGGAGAGTTGAGCTCCCTGGGGAAGATGATCTGAGACACCTGGATCTGGTTCCTGAGGCAGAGTATTGAAGTTCTGTGTGGCCATTATCTTTGTGGAAAGGGATTTTGGGAGCGCTGGTGCTGCAGCACACATTGCTGGAGATGGGGTCTGCCCAGGGTGCTGCTAACTGCAACCAATATCTCAGGTATTCAGCAGAACTGGGAGCAGACCAGATTCCCTGCCAGTTTTTTCCCCCTAGTGTGAGCTCATGGTGAAGAGCAGCTTACAGAAGCCCTCCCAGTAGCAATTTAATTGTCTGTAATCAAACTTTCTTTAGAAGTTTATCATCCATATTTCAGAGGGTTTACTTAAGGCAGGGTCCTGCTTGACCAGACAGGCAGTGTCTGAAAGCCCAAAAGCCACATAAAAGTGACACAAAAGGGACAGTGATGTCTGATAGCCCTGGTACCAAATGCACCTGTGGCTGTAGCTGAGTTTTGCGTATACTGGCATTGCTTAAAAACTGCATTCAGGCCAGGCTCTCCTTGATTAGGAGCAGCCAGATGGACACCATAAATCAGTTGGAAAACCCTGGGCCAAACTCCACACTCAGACTGATTCAAACAGCTCCGTTTAATGTCACAAATGGGATTTGTGCAAAATGGAGCCCAGAGCAGAATTTGGCTTTTCATGTTTGTTTAGATTAAGAAATTTGGACAGTAAAAGCCTGCTTATATTCTGGCTAGCAGGCTAAGTATTACAGCACTCGAATAGTGGGAAGCCCAGACAGATGGTTGCATGAATCACAGGGAGGCAGGTCTGATTATCTTGATATTTTTCATGTGATAAAGTGGAGGGACGTGGTGCCATATGGCGGAATACGGCTGAGGGACCCTCGGCAGCTGGGTGGGATGTGAGCTCTTTCCAAGGCAAGTGGCAGAGTGCAACACTCGCTCCTGCAATGAGGGGGATGGATGAGGAACGGGCAGCTTTCTGGGACAGTCAGAGATGTTGAACGATTAGCAGCATCCTGATGGGAGGATAGAAAGTAAAACGGGACGGGTTGGTCAGGTCACTCAGTGTAAAAGCACCTCAGGATGCAGGGAAACAGGGAGGGGAAAGGTAAATAAGTGTGATGGTGAAAAATGGAGAGAAGAAGTTTTGCCTAGAGGGGGAGGGAAGCCAACAGCTCCTGTGGGACTGAGTGTCTACAGAAAGGGCAAAGGGAACAGAAGAGTGATGCTGCTGATGGGGAACAAGTCTGCTTTCTGTTTCCAAAGGCTGCTGTTGTTTTGCTGGTCTCATAGTTATTTCTTAGAGGCTACGCTGGAGTTGAAACAACCTATGGTTTGCTGCTCTGTCTTATCCTGAGAGCTGCAGAAAAAAGGAAATTGCTTAAAGGAGTGGATTTCCACAGAAGTCTGAGAGCTATTTCTGAAAGTGAACTTGTGCACAGAGATCATTTAGAGCCACTTCACTTTCATGACCTGTTGGCTCCATTTGCTAGTCTGAGGCTTTCCATTTTGCATCTCACAAATCTATTTGCAGAATATCACATTAAAAAAAATATGCTGTGTAAAAGAAAGGAAATTTACCCTTCTAAGCTGCTCAAAGGTGTAGTGGGTTTATTCTTTTGAACTCAAACGACAAGAGCTCCCTGTCAGATGGTGCCCAGGGCCAGTGGTGCACCAGGGCAGTGGGTGCTGATCACATGGAGAACATCAAAAAGATACCACAGTGCCATGGGACCCACCAGAAATAGCTCTGCTCTCACATTGACAGTGAATCCAGAGCACAGTGCTAACGAACACACTCAGCAGTTAAAAAAGATTTCAGCAGTGAATCGTTAGTTAACCAAGGGAGCAAGGGACTGGTCACCAGGGCCTGGGCACCCAAGATGGGCCATGAGGGCACATGGTGCAGAGAGATGTGCAGTGTGCAACCTCACATGACTAAATTGGGGAAGTGTTGTAGATGTTCTTTGGGTCTGGTCAGGGAAATGAGGAATGAGTTTTCTTTTGTTTGGGTTCTGCGGTTCGCTTGCTGAAGTAAATGGCTGGCTGTATATTTAGCAGACCTCAAAAATAAGGCTAGATACATCAATGAGCAAGTGGAAAAGTACTGGGGAAAAAGCATGTGAGGGCTGCCTGAGAGATACCACGTGGGCCGGCTGGACTGTAGAGCAGGCACACCAGAGCTCATGCCTTGTGGTGCTGGATCTGGCCAGGGACACGAACCCCATGGGATGGAGTGTGTGAGCCCTGGTGACACCATGTCGGTGGCCTTCCACCTCCAGGCCATCCACTGCTGGGAGCCAGCCCAGCCTGGCACAACTAACTGGAAAGGCAGCCTTGGAAACCACTTCAGGGGGCAAAGTATCTACAACCTGAGCTGTAAGGAAACCACAGAGCAGGTGACTCTATCTGGAAGTAACTGGGACGAACAGTTTCAAACCAGGTGCCTAACTTTACACACCCGTGTAATCTGGCATGCAGGTAGCTGCTCTGATTTATTACCATTAACTGATGTCCAGCAGCACAACTCCAGAGTGAAGCCATAATTCTCACCTTTTTTTAACTGTAGGCATCTCTAAAAGCTGCTGGGAGCACACACGCAGACAGTACAGGGACAATTCTTATTATTTTCAGAGTGGAGTTATACATTGTTGTTTCATTCTAAGAACAGGAGAGGACTGTACTTTATTGTTGTAAAGTCATTACCTCATAAAAGAGCTACTTGCCTCCTTCACACTGAGGAAATAGCAAGTGTCTCTTTTTTTTTGCTGTTAGATCAGATGGACAGATTGCACAACAGAGGAACTGGGTGCTTTGCATGGAGAAATAGCTGTGTGCAGTAAGTGATGGCCTTTCGAGTCAGCAGATGTCTTTGTCAAGAAATACGGGGTACATTTGCAGGGATGTGAAAATGCCAGCGCTTGGCTAACCTCTTACCAGAGACAGATAATAAGAGAGGCCCAAGGGAATGGCAGTGGTGAGGAGCAACCTCATCATGCTCCTGAGGTGCAGCTCCTGTCACGGCACACGGCGTGGAAGGTAGGAATGATTAACTATAGTTGCCAAAAAAATCAGGATTTAGGGTGAGAAAAGGGAATTGATATCAGATTTACTGTCTGAGGCATTTCACAGAACGACTCTGGCAATTTGTTAGCCAGATCAACACATGATTTCTTACTTAGAGAAGAAAAGTTTGTCTCTGTTCAACATGCCAATGTGGGGATGTGTGTTAGTGGAGACAAGAAAAAGCACCGGTTTGCCTCATCTAGGCTCCTTTCGCAAACATCTTCACTGTCAGTAGTTTATCACTTCCATCTTCTCCACATAATTCATAAATACCTCCAGATAAACCCCAAATTCAGAGGCCAAGCCACAAAATCACATACCAGCAGTGATCCGGCACACGACAGAGCCAAGAAGCGGTGGCTGGTCCTCTGTGATTGCCACCACCAGCAAAGGCCATCAAGAGACAGAGGTCACCTCCCAGAGCTCCTCTGAGCGCTCAAGTGACTTTTGCAACTTTTACCTGCACAGCTGAATTTTATGAATTAAATTGTGTTTTAGTAAGTTTCTTAACTAAAGTGATCTTCAGACTCCAAAACATTTTAAAATTTTACCTGCTTTGGCTGTTTCTTTTTATTTTTAATAATGGGCTTAGCGAGAGAGACTTCCCTCAGACTTAAGCCTGACTTTCCCCAAATACTTCCCCTCCCCTGGACATCACCCTTTCGTTTTCATCCAGGTACAACTGTTTCCCATCCTGCTGCTTCTGACTGTACCACTGTGAGCTGAACTTATTTATCAGAGTGTTACGATTTCAGAACAGAAAACAGTTCTGAGATAATTTAGTGGCTGACTCAGCGGTTTTCCAGAGGATAACTGAATTTAGAGACAGGATGCGAATTCTCCATCCCCGAGGTATCGAAAAGTCACAACCCTCTCACGGGTGACTCACTGCAAGTCCCAGAGAAGCCCAAAGTTTGCCCGCCTGGGCCCGTGGGATGGCGATTACTGTGACATTCAGCCTCTCTGCAAGTGCAACAGACTCAGTGGAAAACGTTTCTGGGCCAAACTTACAAAAACACTGAACTGCAGACAGCTGCTGTCCTTGCCCACAGGACAACTGATATAAAATACTGGTTTATCACAGACTTGCCTGTAGTGAAAATCCCACAATGAGGAAAATAAACTAACTGTTCCTGTCCTGATGTTTGATTATTGCTGCGGTGCTCTACGGCGTGGCTCTTGCCTCTCCTTGTCAAGTGGATGCCACAAACTCTAAATCAAGTAACACTATCACTGACATCTTGGCTATTATAGTACCAGTTCAAAAGATTTATATCTTGCTCAAGATAAAATAGTTACAGCTTGTCTCTGCTGAGGAAAAAGTCACAAGTGGAATTCGATGTCATTAAAAAAAAATCTTTCTCCTTAAATCAAACCCTGTTCATTACGGTGATTTAATTCAACCTATCTCCTGTCTTTACCACCAGCTGCTCAGAGATGCCTACTCAGCTTTCAGCTAGTAAAATAAATCTCTCTAGCAAATCCCACCAGTGTTTTCATGTTGTCAAGGCAAAAATAGAGACTCTATTTGAAGAAATTCAACTTCAGACATATCAGAAATACGAGCCACCCCCTTCCAAACAACCAGTTCATTTTTACATTATATACTGAATATACACCTTTCATCTCCTCAATCAAACATGTTTGTAAGATTTCCAAGGACAAAATGTGTATACATATATATATGCCCCCAGGCTCATAGATATATGAAACTATAATGTATTTACTTGTCCCTGTCAGTTCTCTGTTAGGTATATATGAGTTTATTTCCAAGTCTGCTCTCCTTGCACTCAGTAGTAAACTATGTAGAAATAGCTGAGTATGCTCAAAGTGATCAAAAACTATTCAAAGGGAAAATTCTGGAGTGGAGATAATATATTTAAATCTCAAAAACCTCAATGTTTACGTCAACATCCAAAAGCTTCCTGATTGTCACCTTTTTTCTCCTTGCTGGAAATCTGTGATAATAATGTAAAAAATGGAAGTAAATGGAAGTAAATAGAAAATCTAACAGAAACCAGTGCAGCAAATCTCTTTCCCAAATCTCTCTCCCTTCTTCCCCTTCCTCCCCCCACCTCCCCTGGCCCAAGCACTGTGTTTTCAAATTGGCCGAGACTTGTTTTACTGATTAAAAGCAATGGCTCTCTGCTAA
Organism: Columba livia; assembly: GCF_036013475.1. Lineage (NCBI taxonomy): Eukaryota > Metazoa > Chordata > Aves > Columbiformes > Columbidae > Columba > Columba livia. The sequence goes on along the minus strand of NC_088602.1, from coordinate 19,616,403 downwards.
ATTGTGGTAAGCTGTGGTGTGGTGGTAAACCACAGCTCTGCATATAGAAAGCTCTTGAAACCATTACTGTGTTGGCATCTCTCATGCATTTTACAAGTATTAGATCTGCAATGCAAGTTATGAGAGAAATCTTTTTTGGTTTGCAAAAGTAATAAACATCTGGGGGAAAGGATGACCTTATCTCTGAGAATTAATGATAAAATAAACAAAAAGCCTAAACCACATGGAAAAATAACATAGCTCCCTTGCATATGTGCTCTGCATTATAAGACATGTGTAAATGCATAAGAAACAATTGGTCAGGTATGAAACAAATGTGTTTGTCCCCCACCTTCCCTCCACATTAATAGAACATTAAAATTGAAAGTATAATCGGGAGACATCAAGAGAGTGGTGGAATTATGTGCAATAAGACACATATGTTCCTAAATAAAAGATCTTGCCAGAGAGTCTTGATTACATTTTATGATGGAGTTTTACCATTAGTGGACAAAGGCAATGACATAAAGGAAATATTCTGGGATTTTAGTAAAGCAAATGATAGGGTATCTCACACTAAAGAATAATAATCAAAATTGGCCTGGAAATGAACACTGTCACAGGGACTGAAAACTAGCTGGAGAGCTACAAACAAAGTGCTATGAAGGATAACAAAACATCTAGTAGAGAAGCCTCATGAGGGACCTGCGAGACCAGCCTTTGATTAAGTCTTACAGAAAAACTGGGTCTAACAGCCAAGACCGGGAGCAGCCAACCTGCAGACTAGGGCAATATGCTGACCAGAACAATGCATCTGGCCTACAGCCTCCTCTCTGGTGCCAGCTGTCCCCAGAGTCCCGCAGGCACAGGCAGGACATGAGCACCACTGAGAATAAATGACTAACGCTAGCGGCTATTCAGAAGGATGAACAAACAATAAATTAGAATGAAACAAGGAAAAATATTGTTTTTTAATGCCTGGGAAAACATTCCTTGCTGTAGGTAACAGCAGAAAGCGAAGAGGAGGAAGTGATTATGTGAAAAGAAAACTTTAACTTTGGAATCAAGCAAAAGCAAAGTTCTCAGAGGTTTTTGGCTACCACCATCCCTGTTGTGCCTCATGCAGGGCAGCTAAGACACCAGTGACTTTATATCAGCCACAATTACTATGCTGAGCTGCACTTCAGTTTTCATTTTATATTTATCACCATCCTGTGAAACTTTCTAGAGTATTGTGACAATATGAGCTTTTACTCCAATAACCCTTCAGTACCACTCAGAAATGAACATTACTATGTTACTGGTCATCATGAAAATGTGCATTGCAGGTGATACAATGCTACAGTCTGGGATCTGTACATTTATAATGCCTTATGAAGGCAGCTGAGTGGCTTTTGAGCCAAGAAAGCTTCTGGTTGGGATCATTCTCACTTGACAACAGCAACAACTAGCAGATAATATGATACCTGCTCCACACTGATCAATATATAGACCAGAAAGAAAATCAGTTTTATAATGGAAATCCTTCCTTGATGTCATTGAGGTATTAAATTAGCCATAGAATACTATTATTCCCTAACATGGTATTTATTTTGCTGCCACACTTCATTGTCTTCAAAGCCCTGAGTAAAAGAAGTAGCTTTCAGTAATCAGCCCACTCTGATTGCTAGCCTTTTGCTGCAACTCTCTGGAGGAGTAAATCATTGTTATCCCCATTGCTATGCACATAATTCATTAGCCAACGCTCATATGCCAATTACACATCAATTCATGTATGCCAATTAAGCAATAAAGCAATCAGAGCCACAGGCTGGCAAGTCAAGCTCACCTTCCTTCCCTCAATCTCTAAGACACGGAGGTTAAAGAAATATCTTTTTGAGCTGGGCAGGAGATGAAAACAGAGAGGAAGATACTCGCCCCCTCGCTGATCACAGTTTTGTGGCAACTTCTCCAAAACCCAGGGTGGCCAACCCAGACTAGAGGGGATGGACACAAGGGGAGATGGGGACAGAGCATGCTGGTATCGTGGGGTGGTCAGGGGTGGCTGGGGGAGTGAGACACCACCAGCAGATCTCTTTTCAGGAGGTTTGAAAGGAGGGAGAGATGGGCAAAAGCTGCAATACTCCAGCATATCTTGGTTATTCAGCAGGTTATTGAGTCTACAAATGACCTTGATCTGTTGGACAGTGTGAGAAACTGGGGTTTAAGAGATGGACTTTCACCTCACACCTTGGAGAGTTGACATTAACCCTCCAGGTCAGGACTTATGAGCTGCAGGAGCAGCTCCTCTGTCCTGCAAACCACCACATCACCTAGGAAGCACCCACCAGCCTTCCCCACAAAGTCTTGCAAGGCTGCAGCACAGCTTTGCATCTGCATTCTGGCCTCTTCCCACTCACCCAGCACTGGAAAGGGGTTTTAAATGAAAAGCACCTTTCCTGTGAGGTGAGCAGCCCTTCACGCGGCTGGGGAGGTCTGAAGGGCCTGGCAGCTGATGGAAGCAGCACGGCTGCTGTGCTTTGGGACCCATGTGGTGGAGCAGCCAGAGCTCTGGAATTTGCAGTGTAAACTATACATGAGATGTGATGGGGATTTTTTATTATCCTGCCAATAGAAATTTTTGAACTAAAGAGAACAGGGAAGCTCTTGCACTGATGTAACTCAGAGGGTTTCCACTGATAACACTGGAGATACACAACCACACATCAACCTCCTTTCTGGCGCTGGTTCCTGCTCAAACATGGTGTTACCCCAGAGTCCTCATTAACAGCAGATTTTAAACCCCTGTTAAAGAAACGTGATTTATGAGCATCTTGCATGTGAATGCAGAGGTGGAGGTTTCCTGGACTATTTTTAATGGGTTTGCATTTAGATGGAGGAGAAGGCAAGGTGAGCGAGGAAAGGCCTGGGCTGCTGATGACTTCATGTGTGAAATAAACTTTGTCTGGCAGCTTTTTACTTTTCCTCATCGATCCAGTGAGGTAAATGCAAAATTATGGCATCCAAATAACATTGCAAAGCATTAAATAAAACACAAGGCCAGAATATGTTGTAAAATAAGTGGATAATGTGACATCAGTGTCAGCTCGACCTTTTGAAACCAGCAGAAACGTTCTGAAGACATAAAAATATGTGCCATTATGTCATACTGCAAAGCATTAAAAAATCCTGCAAAACCTAGACTGTACATTTATATGTATTTTAATTTAATTTCATTGAAATGGATTTTTTGCTGCCTTGGTTACCAAAATTGGCCTGGTAAGCATATGACTTGGCCAAAACCCATAATTCACTCGTTTTTCTTGACAGGCCTCTCAGGATCAACAGTTTCCATTGACCCGTAAGTTTTAGAGGCAACAGCAAACCTCTTCAGTGCAGAAGTAATCTGTGAACCTTGAATGGCAGCGGAATCAATATGATAGTCCTGTGATTACCACGTCAGGTATCTCTTAAATAAATGCACAGTGCTCTTCCTGGCAGTAATTTTAACCTGGTTTTTAATTTAATTTTATTTCATTTTGGTTTTTTGTGGTCAAGTACACATCCCCACAGCCAACTATGATTTGACAACTACAAATCCATAAGATGTAAAGCTGGTAGGCTTGCATGCTGTCCTGAAAAGACACCACGGCATCTAATAGTGATTATCTATACTACATTTTATTTCTCCTCAGGCCTGCCATTAGCTTATATCCCATTTAGATTAAACTAACTGTAAGGTGTTCTTGTGTTCAAGTTGTGTGCAAAGTATTGTAATGTGTGGTAATGCTATAGTGCTGATGCTATACTTTATGGTGACCATCTCTCTAACCCCACACCTGAGTGAGAGGCCTCCAGAGAGAAAGCTCCCCTGAGAACCGGGTTGTCTAAGCACAATATTTAAAAGCATCTGGCAGGGAAAAAAGAAAAGTCATGCTCCTTTAAGAAAAAAGCATGGCTTTCATTTGAACGTGCCTCACATTAATTAGTTGGTGGTTTTTTTTTTTCCACACCCTACCCTTGTAACAGTTATAATTAATGCATGCATACTATTTATGTCGCTATTTTTGGGTTGAGGGAAGATCCAGTTGTTCCTTTGCCAAGCTGATGCTGCTCACTGTGGGGAGCAGGCAAAGCCGCACGGGGGTGTCCCATCCTCCCCATCCAGGTCACCGACCCACTGTGTGCCACAACGGTCTCCGTGACAGCCGTTCAGCAAAGCCCATGCTGCTGCTGAAGGTTCTCTGGGCTATGCCTGTGATGTCCTTGGCGTCTCCTTGTCCCTTCTTGCTGCACATGGATTTCTTGACTTGGCAGCACCACGCTGCCAGCTCCGCACCTCCTCTGCCCCCGCAATCTCCTTCCCACCCCTTCTCTCACTTCAGGTCCTCTCCTGCTGCTTCATTGCCCAATATGCTGAGCATTCATGTCAATGAGCATTTTCACTCTTCCAGCATCCTGAAGGATTTTTTTTTCCAAAATAGGTTAGCCTTTTTTTTTTTTTTTTAGATTACTTTTTCCCTGATTTGTGATCTAAAAAAAATTATTTTTTAACAAAGTTAACAAAACAGTTTTTGTTTTGAATGGTCTGGGAGTCATTATGCCAACAATCCCTTTTTTTTTTCTTAAGCTTGAATCCTAAAATAATTCAAGCCTACCATTACCCTACAGCTTAGATTTCCATCCAAATGTATGCACTTCAGTAGCGACCACCTTTCTGTTAATTTAAAAGCAATAACCATTTAGGTTTGCTTGCTAACCAGGGCCTATATCCTGCTGATTCAGGAGAAATGCTGGGTCACAGCTTTCATACTGAGAAAAAAGTGACAGGAATATCTGCTGGAATCTTATCTAAACTTACTCTATCACTTAAGGAAATGTAAAACTAATACATTCTTCCTTGCTAAATGGCTTTCTGCATCATGGGGAATAACAAACGTTTTTGTAAACTATTACGGATGGAACATCAACCTCCCCATACTCCTCCCCACGGTTACACCTTCGGTTAATAAAAAAGCAGAGAAACATTTGTTTTGGAGGTGGGGTGTGAAAGGAAGAGAAACATGTGCACATCATCCTTACAAACAAAATGTATTCCGCTTTGGAAATGATGATTTAGAATGAAAATGTAACAAATGGAAAGAATTCAGAGAACAAGACTGATTGGAGGACCAGGAATCATCAGCTGCGAGGAAAAGCTGAAGGATTTGGTATTGTTTAGTCTGTAAAAGAGGACTTGGAGGACACAGAGTCCAAATATGTAGAAGGTAACTCTCAGGAGGAAAGAATAAACTCTTTTCATATCCCCTCGGCTTAAGATAAGTTGTCATAACCTTAACTGAGGAGGAGGCGGTTTCAGGCACCAGGGAAAATAGTTCCCAGTTGTGGGGACAATGCAGGGACAGGCTCACAGGAGGCCGCACATCCCCATCGCCCCTCTTTTCTATTAAGAAGTTACCCAGGAAGCCTTTAGGAGAGACACAGCTAATGCTGCTTGATGACAACATTAGATGACCTTCTGAGGTCCTTCCTAGACCTGCTTCTTACAATCATTGTGTAGGAGTAAGGAACAGCTCGGATACACCGCAAACCCATCATCAGAGGGGATGATGGAAGTAGCACTTGGGAGGTGTAGGGGTAACAGTGGGAGACTGGCAGGAACCACGGGCGCTCCTCCGACCAGCTCTCGCTGCTTGCCCCTTTCCAGCAATTAAACCTTGTTGCAAAGAGCCAAACTCCATTTGCAGGTCAACAGTCCTGATTTGCTCGCATCCAGGAATTTCAGCCCTTGTATAACAGACCATTTAATCTGTAAACCCACTAGCCATGCATTCAGAGACTGAGACAGGCAGGAGAGCCAAGTCCATGCTTGATGGAGTACAGCGAAGTTTGGGCTCCCACCTGGGCTTACAGAAGCTGAAGATATGTACATTAAGTTATATTGAGTAATTCAACACTGCGTGCAAGAAAAACAGAGCCGTTTTTGCTTGGAGCCCCAGTCAGCAGGAGGATGTCTAGCTCATTTTTTATTAATCTGAGTCAGTTCTGAAAGCATCCCACTCTTGCAGTGAAAAAATTTGCAGCGTGTTATGAAAGGACAACTAAAAATCTTGCCCATAATTTTTCTTAATGTCTGTCATTCACAGCTTGACAGTCCCACAAGTTGTTAGGAAAAGAGAGTTCTCTTGGTAAATGGAAAATAGTAAATCCGAGGGGGGATCAGAAGTGCAATACAATCCATCAGTGTGTTAAAAACACAAACTGACAAAAAATATGGCCCTCTGGGTTCTTACACACACTTGCAGTAAAAACTGTCTAGGTTGTGAATTAGAGAAAGTGATGCCTGATACAAAGCCAGAACGAGGATGATAATGTGATAACTTTTATGGATGAGTGCATGTTACACTTGAAAGGGTCCCCTGTTCATGGGAGTTTCCTTCATTTTTCCTAAAGAGCCAATGTCAACAGCCCACTTTCCACTTGCAATAAATTTAAGTCCCATCAGCCATAAAACATAGATACCCTATTCTTAATGCAACCCCAATAACTTCCCATTCTAGTTAACTATAAATGTTCCTGTCATGAACGTATAAATTCTCACTGGGCACATATATGCCAACCTGACTCATGTTACCTAATTTATCACTCTGTGCCTCAGCCCACTGAAACGGGAACATGGCTGTCTATGTGGCCAGTGCTTTGTGGAGCTCCAGGGAGTCTGTCAGCAACACCTGGCTACAACACAAAAAATAGTACAGGTTATTTATGATCTGTATGCTGATAACCATGCTTCTCAATCGTATTTTTGAGGCAAACATCTGAAAACGCACTCTCATCAAATTTTAGGTGATAAGATGTCTTTTCTCAAGAATATATTGATGAATAGAAACCAACCCCTGTGCTGAGCATCACTGTGAGTGCTGTGGACTGTGGGTTTTCCAGGATTCAAGTCAGTGTGATGGGTACATTGAGATCCAAGAAAGTTCAAGGTTGTACTAAAGAGATGTGTGCCCTGCACATACCTGAACACTTAGGTGGTGTTTCCTGAAGTCCACCTCTCTTCTCCTAATGGCACCTGCATTTTGCACTCGGGATTTCATTGCAGACTCAGTTCTGTGTGTTTCTGTCACTACCCACCTAGCTGAGAGCAAAGTTAAACAGCTCCAGCTGCAAGTGCTCAGATTTATTTCAGAAATGTTGCTCACAAAGGGAAGAGATTAGGCCTTATCTTAAATGAAATGCCATCCTTTCATGTCTAATACTTAGCTCCTATGCGAGGTCTCTCCTGGATGAATATCCAGTTACTGACTTTTAGCTTTGCCTTGCAAATTGCAATTGAAAGGTTAAACTCGGGATAATGACTGTAAGAAAATCTTCAGTGCTGAGAAACCAAAAATAAACAATCTTATGAGCATATTAATGTGAGCAAAGGAAATAATGCCTAAAACTTGGAAGTAAGATAAAGGAAAAACAGGGAAAATGTGAATGGTAGGAAAATCCAAATGTCACTCGCCTATGGACGGTGTTGCTATCAGTCCATATGCATGTTGAGGTGCTTACACCAGCTGTATTTGCTCACAAGAATCATATTGGTTTAACTACACTGATTATAAAATCAAGCTTAATTAAATCAGAGCAATGTTTGCATGCAGGAAGCATGCAACCCTTCAAAGGCAAACTTCCCTTTGATGCGCTGGACTGGATTTCACACGGCATATGTAATAAGGCTGAAAGGGATATTAAGAATCGGTAGGTTTCTTGGTAGTTTTCTCTGTACAGCTGGGTCATGACAGTCTTTCTTCACATCTGGGCAGCAGGTAAGAGCAGGGGTCTCCACAGAGCATTGTGGGAATGGAAATACCTGCACATAGCAGCAATATCATGTGGGGCACCCAACACCCTGACTCGCCAGCACTTGCACTGTGCCCATTTCCACACCAGCGTTCTCAGCTGGAATGCCCATTCAATGTGCACACTTGTCCCTGCTGCTGGAAAAATGCTACGTGCTGCAGACTCAGACTCCACATTCGCGTGGGGCCACCTTGTAGTTTTGGGGCAGAAAGAGCAGGTAGCTCCTTGTTTATTTGACAAGCTTTGGCAGAACTACCCAAGTGAGGTGTTTCTCAGCATTGATGGGGTCTTCGAGGCAGGGATGCCAGCACAAAAGACCCTGCAAACTTCAGAGCATGGGAAACGACAGAACAGGGTATTTTTTGTCCACGTGATGCTATCTGCACAAAACCTTAATAACTGCTGTGGCTTGAATCCCCGGACGTTCAAGAATCCCACTTAGCAATTACTCACATAGTATTTAACAATTTTATTATCAAGCTGCTATAAAAAGATAATGCAGAGCTCAGTATCTGGACTTTCTTCTGTGCAGACCCTCCAGGACCACAGAGCACGGAGGATGCTCTCAGCTTACCACAACCTTTTTGGCACGGAGTAGCAGCAAATACTGTGAAGATGAGCAATGAGGGAGTTACACTGTAGGTAAATACCTGCTGCTAAAGCTCCTGTGCTGAATTCCAGGGAAGAAAAACCAGGAGGCCTTCTAGTCAGCATTCCCAAGGGATGCTCTAATTTACACTATGAAACAGCTAGATAACTGCAAGTTGAGGGTGATATGGAGCTGCTAAGTCAACCATCCTGTTCTCCAACTTTTCCTTTCAACACAGCTTTTCTCCATCTGAGTAGCTCCGATCTGCCCAGGATATGCCCCTATTTCTAGGTGCTTACGACGTGTGAGCAGCATGAGATTCCAGATATTGGGATAAACCAGGAAGTCATTCCACCAGATCTCATTGAAATACAACTGCCTCTGGAGCTTCCACTTCGGACCTAGTGCATGGCTTTAATTGCATGAGGCACTTGTGAGATTCATAAAATTAGTGTTCAGGTAAATGTACCCTTTGGGGGCAGATTTGGTGGAATCACATCTATTCATTGCAAATTAAGCACAGCTCACTCGTTTTTAGCCTCACATAGTTCCTTGGATATCATGATTTTCTTGGAAGGGAATGTCTGCTAGTGCTAACGTGTTTGGAAAGCTCATAAAAACTGGAGGTAGCCGCAGCCTGTGTATCCAGCATTTGCTAACAGTGCACTGTGGGTTTCCCTAATGTGGCAGATTTACAGGAGTCATATTTCCATCTGGATGGGTTTGCCCATGAATAATTCTCCTGTGTCTTGTGCACAAACGTGATTTTCCTCTAACAGCCGTATATTTCTTTGTCCCAATTCCCTCTCTGTCTCCCCAGTATTTTTCTTCACACAACACTGTGGCCAAGGCAACAGAAAAAAAAAAAAAAAATCTATGAACATGCATGTTATTTTCTGAGTCTTGTATGTCTTTTTTTTAGGGCAGGGCTCAAGCAGGATTTTAGCTGGTGATGATGATAGTGCAGTTTGGTGGTTTGGAGTGGTTACACACCTCAGCTTTTCATTGTTCAGCCTGACACGGGTCAGAAATACCCAGGATGATGTCAAAACCCCAGCAGACACCCCATGGGCTGGCTCATGTCCGAGTGTGCGCTGCGGGGTGGCATGGACCAAGGTTGTCTGGGTGGCGGCTGCCCCATCCCCATGGCTGGCTCCACACCAGCCCATGGAGGAGTTTCTGCATCCAGTGTTTTTTCCATCAGGAATCTCCACACAGACAGGTAATGGTTGGGCAGAAGCAGCACTGGGGATGCTGCATAGGCTGTGACTGCATCCTGTCCCTAGCCTCCATCATGACACCAATCTTCAAGTGTCTCTCAAAATCCAAACTAAAATCAATGAACAAAGTCATGATCTGCCAGAAAGAAACTGGGGGTTAAGCTCTGAACAGTCCTTCAGGAAAACCTATTTTTCCTGTTTTCCGGTTTGGGCAGATCATAGCGGTGTTGTTTATTTTTACTCTTTGAGATTAATCATTGTAAGGCACAGGACCTGCTCACTGCCAGCACCATCCCAGAGGTGTTTTTCACAGGCAGGGTGCCCCAGGCTGCCTGTACATCACTGCTATACCCCCTGTGCTCCCTGTCTCCACTGTCCAGCCCCCACACTGTTCATGCCGCAGCAAGGGGAAGACTTGTAGAGTCCCGCTGCTGCCCAGTCCCTCCTGCCAGCTCACATCTCCAGCACTAACCTTCCCCTCCGCTTTTCTACCCTAAAGAAGGGTATGGGAAAGTTAGCACCAGGGAAGTACTGCAGCTAACAAAAACTTAATGGTTGTATGTTCACATATGCACACAAACATATTTGTGCTAACGCAGAGAAGAAAGCTTCTTCTCCAGTCTTGCCTACCAAATGGCAATATTTTAATCTATTTATCTCAGTGAGTAGGTGAAAGAGTCAGTATTCAATGAAGACTGTAGGAAATGTGCCCATGGTACTAGATAAAAGAACACCTCTAAGCATGTGCGAGCATTTTGGAAAGCTTATGTAATATTTCCTTTGCAAAATAAACATATACTTACAGCCCCATTTCCAAAATGTCACTAAGAATATCATCACTTGCAAATGTTTCTGGGAAGGAGGTTGCCAAATTGCTAAATACATTCCAGGCTTCAAATAGACATTTTGTACCTTTTCTTTCTATCCTGATAAATCCTTTCTTAGCCCTCTCACAGAAGCTCGGAGACCTGCCTGGTGATGGCATCCCACTGGGTTGGGTGTCATGCAGTAGTAATCAGAAACTTGCCTCCTGATTTTATAGATGTGGGCGCTGTGCCAGGGGAAGCCCATGACTGTTTTTTCTCTACTTGCCACTAACCCCACCAGGACCAGCACCATGATGGAAGGAGGGGAAACAGGGACACGACCAAGGGGACAGGAGCAGAGGGATGGGAGAACCTGCAAGAGCACCAGGACAAGGTCTGCATGGCATGTGGGGTGGTCGCTTGCCACCCAGCCTGGCACGTAGCTTGCGTCAAGACAAAGAGGTGCAAAAATTAGCTGACATCATGATTTTCAGAGACTCATGCTCCAAAAATTCAGGAGGTTTTTTAATATGCTGGGTTTGCCTTAGTGATGTATGGCCATCTGTCTGTAAATTAGTGCAGACACCAAGAATGCATCATTTCAAGGTTTTTACACTTCAGCTGAAAGACCATACAAATTCAGTGAAGAGGAAATGGTGCAACTCATGACACGTTAACATACATAATGCATATGAACTTCTGCCCTGACCATCCATTTTTCTTTCCCAAGGATATCAGGGGCAGCCTGGTGGGCTTTCTGAAACCAGACATACAGGCATGGTGTCATCCAAGAGCCATCTCCTGGTGGCCTAATGGTCACAGATGAAAAGTTAACAGCAGAAGAGGAAAAATTAACAGTTGGTTCCAGTAAAATTCAGTCCTTCTGCATGAGGAGGCAGAAGCACTCAGACTGCATCCCAGGCTTTAATATTTCATCTTTCCTTTACTTACACTTACATGACTCCACTGACTTGCAGAAATGAGGGTTCAAGGAGAAGGCAGGTGCCACATCAATCTCAACAAGGAGATCACTGAAGCACTATTGCATGGACACACTGGGCCATAATAACCTATCCAGGTGGCCACATAACATGGAACCAAACTCATAATTTACTGCAATTTCAGTCATATATGGCAAGGGCAGCTGCCACCAAGTTATGGAAGCAACACCATACATTTCCGCATCCAGGAGAACCAGCCTGGGTTCTCCAGATGAAAAGTCATCTTATAGAAGCTGGATCAATTCTCAATCCAGTTCATCACAGGGATGTAAAAACTCTTCTTCTGGCAGGAGAAAAGTGGTAGATAGAAAAAGCTGCACATGAGATGGCAGGATCTCTCTTTTTCTGCTTTTTTTGTGATCAACACCGAAGAAAACGCATGTGGAGCCTATGACAGCTGGGAAGGCTGGAGATAAAAATATCTCTCACAAAGTATAGAAAAGACAGGATTAGAAAGAACCTCCTGGGTGATCAGCAGTAGACCCTTGCTGTTGAAGACACGATACTTAATGAAGTTATACAATAATGTACAAACACGACAGCTGTACCAGACCACCACCATCCACGGAGCTGCGCCTTTTGCTCCTGGCTGGCAGGCTCCTCCACAACCTCCTCTCCTTACAACCGATACAATCAGTAAGTACGCTTCCTTCGCTTCTCCAGATGAGATTTATTTGTAGCCGTTTTACACCCATTTGTTCTTGAGCCAATGCCATCTGTTAGCTTAACTAGTGGGTCCTTCTCCTTACCATTCACAGCTTTCTGGAGCACAACGGCATCCCCTCAGCATCCCCTGCGCTGACCCAGTGGACTTGGAAAGCGTGCTACCATGGCTGCCTGTTCCTCGTACCTGACCCCACACACACCTGCACTCACTCGCTGCTGGTCCTCAAACGGGGACCACTCCTTGGGCGAGCCCCGGAGAGGACCACGTCTTGCACTGACCTGCCTTCTGCAGGGACCTGGGCGGGGAGGATAATTCTGGGGCAGCACAACACCCGCCCCAGCTCTGGGACTCTGCACCACCCACCTCGATCCAGGGACTCCTCAACAGTGACCCCAATCCTGGGACCTTGAAACACCCACCCCGGTCCTGGGATCTGCAGCAGTGACCCCAACCCTGGACTCTGGAACCCCCACTCCAGCTCTGGGACCTGCAGCAGTGACCCCAACCCTGCACTCTGGAACCCCCACCCCAGCTCTGGGACCTGCAGCAGTGACCCCAATCCTGCACTCTGGAACCCCCACCCCAGCTCTGGGACCTGCAGCAGTGACCCCAATCCTGTACTCTAGCACCCCCACCCCAGCTCTGCGACCTGCAGCAGTGACCCCAACCCTGCACTCCGGACCCCGCCCCCGGGCCCAGGACCCTCCCCTCTGCAGCGCGCGCAGGCGCAGGGGCAGGGCGCGCGCCCCCTCCCCGCACGAGCGCACTACCCTCCCACCGCCCCCCGACTCCGGCGGCAGCGCATGCGCGTCGCGCTTCTCCCCCACCTGCCTCCGCACTCGTCCCCACAGAGCGGGGCGCGAACCTACTGGGGGCGTGGCCTGGTGAGGGGCGTGTCTCATCGGGGCGTGTCCCAACTGGGCGTGTCCCAAATGGGGCGTGTCCCGCGGAGGGGGCGTGGCCTCGGGGGGCGTGGCGCGGCGCGGAGCGCCCTGTCCATGGTGCGGGCGGCGGCGGCGCGGGTGTCCCCGCGGCGGGAGGGCGGTGGCGCGGGGCTGCATGGACGCGATGTCCCCGCAACAGGAGCACCTCGGGCCGGGCCGCTCGTCCTCGGTGAGCGGCGAGACCAGAGGCTTCGCTGCCGCCGACAGCAAGAAGGTGAGGCCGCCCCCGGGAGACCCCGCGGGAACGCGCCCCCTGGTCCCCGCCCCGGTCGCGGAGGCCCCGCGGGCCACCGCAGGTCAGCGCGGCCCCACGGGGCACCCCGCGACCCACTCTCCCCGGGTTCTGAGCCGCCGCCGCCAGAGCAGCGGTCTGGGCGGCACGGCGCATCGGGACAGGGGTCGGGGGAGCTGCCGGGGGAGCTGGGGTTGCGGCGGGAAGGGCTTGCTGCACGGGAGCCCTGAGGAGCTGGGGGTGCGGCGGTGCCCGCTGGAGCTGAAGGGTCTTTGACGGGTAGATAACCCCGGGGAGCTGGCGGGGGTTCCTGCACGGATGTCCCGGGAGCACAGGGAGGCTGCTGCCTTGGTGCCCGGGGTAGGTAAGGAACGCTGCTGCATAGGTGACCTGGGCAGACAGGGAAGGGTTTGCTGAGTGGTGGTGGTCGGTGGAGCCGAGAGGCTTTGCTGTGTGGATTTCCTGGTGAGCTGGGGTGGTGTGTGCTACATGGATGTGCTGGGGAGACCTAAGGGGAGGCTTTGCTGGATGGATGTCTGGAGGTTTTGCTGGGTGGGTATCACAGAGGGCTGGGGGGAGGTTTGCAGAAAGGCTATCCAGGGGAGCCAAGCGGGATCTGCTGTATGTGTGTCTGGGGAGAGCAAGGGGAGGATTTGCTAGAGCTGAGGGGTTTTGCTGGCTGCTCTCGCACGTGCTTTGTGCGAGAGAAATGTAAGAGCAGCTTCCCAAAGAAGCGCCTTGTGCTGAGTGTATTACAACTGATAGCAGAAGAGCATCATCTCGTCTTCAAAACTGGTTGTAAAATCTGCTCGATATCTTGAATTGCTTTTCAGCATCTGACACGATCAAGTGCAAAATGCTCACTTCTGCATACAGCCAAGTACTTGTTTCTGCCTTATACTTGGCAGTAACAAGTGAACTGTAATAACCACATTCTTCCCACTGTGTAAAACAAGAACTCTTTTTTTTCTCCTTGCTTTAGCAAGTGCTCTAGTGGTTTTTTGCCTAAAGTAGAGCTGGTACCTTCTTGCCTTACCAATTTTGCCTCTCAGTGACATTTGAATCTGTGCACTGCCTTGTCTGTAGAGGTGCACAATACTACTGACTGCCAGTTAGGCTGGCAGGATTAGAATGATTGGCCAGGTTACAGTGTCCTTTACTAAATCTGTCCACCTGGTGACATGAATTAAGGATGCGTGGTAGTAGAGGCTGAGCTTGTGTCCACTCCTGCTGCTGAGCAGTGGCTGGGGCTTTGCTGGCCATGGCACAGTGTTGTGGAGGGGAGTCTTGGGCCCTCTCTTCCTGCCGAAGCGCCTCTTCTGGCTGGGGAACAATGCTTTTCATTTCCATGGGATGTGTCCATGTATGCCATGTCCCACCAAGGCAGGTAGCACTCCAGCCTCACCACAGCTCTGGAGACCTCTTCTCAGGGCAGCTGCTGCCAACAGTGAAATGGTTGCCTGGAAAGTGTTTGGCCAAGATGTGTTTCTGAAGAGGGAGCGTGATACACCTACACAAAGTGGTGGAGAACCTTCTGCTGCCTGGCTGGACAAAGTGATGAAGCAGATGCCCTCTCCAAGTACTGCGATCTAATTTGAGATGGCTAAATGCGCAGCTTTGATTTTCCTTCTATAATTTCTTTCATTTTTGCTGAAGACAGAGTACCGTGTACTTTCCAACCTGTCAGAGCCCTGACGCAAGGCACCTGTCTGAAATGAGAAAAGATGCATACGTACTGTGAAGATGAACATTTTTTCGTACAAGTTCTACTTCATGATTCCACATGCTGAGGACAAATATTAATGGTAGTACTTGTGTTACCTATTCCTGCTCCATAGACCCCACAGCTAAAGGAACTCAGACCTTGTTTTTGCCAGCGCTGACAAGGGAACGGGAATATTACTTTTTATGGATCTTGGCAGGCCTTTTGGAATTCCTCAATGTGGAGGCACATGTGATGGGGGTACAGATGGAGATCCTCCTGTAGAGAAGCAGCTTGAGACCCTGGCTGTGCCATGCAGCATGTGGCAGCTTTGCACGCCCTGTGCAGCCAGCACAGGCGACCACCAGCACCCAGCTGCTTGTCCACAGCCACACTGCTCCCCTGAGACCACCAGCACACCATCGCTCTGTGCCTGTCTGTGGAAGAAGATTCCTACTTTTATGCATGTGCAGCAGTGCACTAGTCCTAATTTTGCCTGAAGCTGGATCTCAGTGACAGTCTGAATATTTTTATTTTACTACTTGGGTCCTGTGGACTCTATATACCTCTGTTTTGTCTTCCACTCAGTGCCAAAGCATCATATTTTTTTACAATTTAGAAAGTCTTTCTTATTACTATGGAGATTGCACTGCTTGTATTGGTTATGTACAGTTAAATGGAAGAATGTGTTGGCAAGAAATCAGTTTTGATACTGGTGACACAACATGTGAAGTTGAACAATTTTTTTGCAAATATGTGTTTAACATAAATTATTTTACTTTCTGGCATGAATGCCTCCAAATATGCGATGCTAAGAGATCACTGAGCCTTTCTCCCTTTTTATTATTGTGACTATACCTTTCTCAAATTAGCTGAGATTTGCTACATTGTTCTGTGGTTGTCCGAACTTCATCTCTCACTTGTCTGTCAAAACAAAGCTGAAGGATCACCTGCTTGATCACATCACAGGACCAAGAGACAGAAAATGTCTAGGACTTTTTTAATGTATTTTGTGTGACCATTTAAACTGTATTCCTGGAAACATTTCCATTTCTTGACATGCAAAGTGGTTTGAACTGCCAACTTGCCTCATAGACAGTGGGAGTTTCTCTCTTTGAAATGCACACAAAGCACTGGAGACACCCTGCTAAAAGGTGACATTGAGGTGCAGTGTTTTAGTTGATACTTTTGGAGAATTCTGGGCCAGATTCCCTCACTTGCTGGACTTACCGAAGTCACTGGACTATGTGTGGTTGACCTACAGAGAAGTTTTGTTTAGTTTAGTAACCAATACCAGTAAATTGATGCAACTCTGAAGTGGATTGAAGTAACATGAGTACGAGTGATTATACTGATAGAGCTTATTTCTATAAATTTATCAAAACAAACTATTCAGCAGAGACATCTTTTATGCCAGTGTAACTGTGTCAGCACTAGCAGCTGTGGTCATTTAGCCATATTTATAAGTTCCTGGTGATTCACTTCTCTCTTCTTAAAGGGGCTAGATTCCAACCAACCCTGAATATTTTACACAAGACAATATTTGGTAACATAAGAATTCACTCTTAGGATTTTTTGCTGCCCCCTTGAAGTTTTCAAGTGACTACTTATAATTTTTTTGAGCCTCAGCAATTTTTTATATTTACTCATACAATGTGTGCAAACAATTAATCATTTTGCACACTAAGCAAAATCATGTTTGTGGTTTGAGACTTGAAATATGGTATCCCATCACCATAAAAATGTGTTTCTTTGTGATTCTGATCACTAATACAGCAACAGTTTACTGGTAGGGAAAGAAGAGCTGTAGTGTTCCACAACAGTGTGCTAAATGGATAAAATGGAAGCAAATTAACAGCATTGGAAGAGTAAAGGTAGTAATACGTAATATTCATCCTTCTACTTATCTTGCCCTGAAAAGATGAAACAAGTATGTGTTTGCCATTGTACCTGATGATACCTTGATCTGATGCCCTTGTATATGTGTTTTTTAACATAACAGTCCTTACGCAGAGATTTCTTCTTCCTGCGAGTCTCTGTTCTGCTCACTGCAATCCTGGCTGAGGATTTGGGGAGTTGCTGTCAAAATCACACCTGGTAGTGCCAGGAAACTCGCCTGTCCAGGAACACTTCTGGCACTGTTTAGTGAAGCAATGAGCAATTCCTGTCACCCTGCAGACATATCCCGTAGCAATTTTATCTCTGATGAAGACAGAAGAAGACCCTATTTTAATGAAGTCATCCGTGTAGTTGTTGCTTAGGTTGAAATCACCTTGGCAGGCTGTGCTGGTATATGATAAATTACTGTTTTGATGTGCCTCCTGATGCTGCTTTAATTATGAGCTAGCATTAGCAATCCCTTATCTGTCCATGAGAGAAACTGAAGAAGAAAGATAAAAGAATGTGTTCTAGTTCTTCAGTTTCCTAGTCTTGGTTTGGTTTTTTTTGTCCCTCATGGTGGCAGTAGGAAAGAGAGGGACTTAGCAGATCATGTAGGATCTAATACCCAAGAACTGCATATATCAAATGATTGCCTGTTTACTTAATGCTGCTTGAAGTATCCATGTGGAATCTCCTCCCTCTGTCCTCTGTAAACTGCTCCTGAGAAAGCCTTGCTGTATAGATACTAGGACAGAATTGTGTCCATGTGTGAACCTTCCTGCTTGGGCTTGAA
Source organism: Columba livia (assembly GCF_036013475.1). NCBI lineage: Eukaryota > Metazoa > Chordata > Aves > Columbiformes > Columbidae > Columba > Columba livia. The sequence continues at coordinate 19,598,759 of NC_088602.1, read as the reverse complement.
AGGAAACTTTAAGCTTCATCAGAGGCGCCAAAACCAGAGGTGCTGGTCTGAGCACTGTGGGCACAGTGCAGCTGGCAGTAGGACCCATGGGAGAAATATTTAGTGCTCCCCTCCTCCACATTTTTAGTAGTCTTACACATCTCCATCTTCTGATGTAAATGGGTGAGATCTTTTTAACACATCCATATCAGATATCCTTTGGGAGGCAGTTGGTAGAACATCTTTTGCTGTTAGTTTCTTCCATCTATTTTCTTTCTATTCCGAGATGGCCTTTAGTCCCTACTTTGCTGTGCTGTCCAACAGCTGCTCTTCCATGATTATGTGCTTTTGCTTCCACTGTGTTGGTATCTCTTTCCTCTTGTGCCCATGCAATTGTTTTCTCCTCAGTTATCCATCCAAAATAGCTTTCTTTTTAGGAAGGTCCTTGTAAGTAAAAGTATTCTGCCAGCATAAACAAAAGCACATAGTTTTGTCACCTGCTCTGCCTTTTTGGTAAATGGTCTCTCTATGAGACCTAGACATCTCTGCTGCCTGAGCCAGCAGTCATCTTCTCACCCTGTTTGTAAGGACTTGGGGTTGCTATAGGTCAGTACAGGGCCATTTCTCGCTCTAATAAGGTACAAGAGATTCTTGTTATTTCTGGTACTTTTAGATAACCCTACACTGTAAGCATAACAAATACGGGATTATACTATGTAGGAAAAAACAATTTATTGCCTCTCATAAGTGGCCTGGTGATACAGGGGAAAGAGTGATGCCCAATTGTCCTGGAAAATTAACTGCTGGGTGCTGAGGATTGGTTTGATTTTTTGATTGTCAGGCAGTTAGTTGAACTTTCACTTACAGTTTTTGGTAAAGATTTGTGTTCTGTGCTTTGGTTCCTGTTTAGCTAAACCAGAAATGTGTGCCACAGATATGTTTTGTCGCTCAGACAACAAGAGCAGAGTTTGCATGGGTGAAATCCCTCACGCTTATTAACTTAGATACTTTTAAAGAGTAGGCTTTGTTAAAATCAGACTTCCTTTTGTTAGAAATATAAAGCAGTGAGAGGGAGAGCTTAGCCACTTGGGTGCAATCCTCAGCTCAAGGTATTGGCACATCTGAGGGTTGTCCCTGTCACCCAGTTAAATGACCCAGGCAGATGTCCCAGCCTTGACCCACTTCTGGAGTGAGCCTGTAAATCAGGAGCCTGAAATCCTTTCGTGTCTGAGGCGGCTTTTGCAAGGGTGTCTGCACATTGCTGAGGAGGCATTTCTGCTGCCTTCACCTGTCAGTCTGGAACTGAACACATTTTTCAGCTATTTTGTATACACCCAGTAATATAATTTTCTCATCCTGAGCCCAAAATGCTCTCTGAGAAGGCAATTGTTCCCCATGTTACTGAGCTCACAAACATGTCTGTTCCCTGTCCTTTGCTCGGATATTATAGCAAGGAGAGGATTGAGCTGATAATTCAGTTTTCTTGGCCACCTTAGTTTTCTAAGAGTTTTCTTAGTTTTATTAGGCAGTGGAGGAAAACAGCATTTCTAGGACATTTCTAGTCTGTTGACTACAAAAGGAGCACAGGGCAAACAGCTCAGGTGTGCAAGCCAGAGGTTGCTCTGGCCTCCTACACCTTTGCGGTAGCTGCAGCAGGGTATCTGCTTGTTGCATAGATTTTAACTTCTCTAGTACTTGTAAAATATTATAGACACTGTATATCTGTTACCTAAGTTACCTGTCATCACAAAATAAATAGTAAGGACCATGATTTTTTTCATGCATTCTTTATTTAATTCATGCTCTGCTATTGTCTTTCCAAACTTGATATAGTTAAGGGATATACACAAAGTACAAGAGGGTGCTTTATCTTCAGTTCCATTTTTGTTAAGACATCATGCAGATGCTGCTATATGTTACCTTTTTCACAGAACGGGGCTTAATATCATAACTCAACAACATATTAGTTTACATAAATTCCCTATAATACCATTATCCAGTTCAACTGTGAGGCAAAATCAGTTGAATACTGGCAGTCAGGAACACATTTTTCCCCCAGACAATGACTTGTGAGATACCTGTGAAAGTTTTACTGTAATCCATAGGGGTCCTGATTCCTGAGGAGAGACAGCGTATTTTCGGTGGTGGTTTGTGAGGTCACTGTCCTCAGCATGGTGGGCCGATCTGCTCATAAACCACCTACCATCACAGTTTACAAAACAGTGTTTCAGAGCGTAGATCTGATCGTTATCTGGTGTAAATTCATTCTTTTGAAATCTGTAGGCCTATGTCTGTTTATAATAGATGAGAAACTGGCCAAACACTGACACATACCACCAGTCCAACAACTGAAAAAGCAAAACTTTTTGTTTCTGTTGAAAAAAGCAGTCAAGACAACAAGCACCAGAAATTTAGAAAGTATGAAGTTAAACCTGAATCGGAGGGGTGGGGGGCGGGAACTGAAGCTTTTGAATGTGAGGAAGGCAAAAATAACTCTAGTTTGTCCTGACTGGTACAAGATTACCATCTTTGCATCTGGCACACCATAAACATTCATTATGGATACTGATTTTATGATACATTTCACATGGGTGTGACTCAGCCAACAAGTATGAGGCTTTCTCTCTGTGTTGACCTTTCTAATGAAAAAATAGGAGGTTATGATGTGGGACACATGTTTGAAAATGCTTCTCTGTGTCCCACACTTAGATAATTGGTCATTGCATCTCCTTTTGCTCCCAAACATCTGCTCTCACTACAGCTGTCCAGGATGTATCTCCTCCACATTGCCAGGGTGACATCTTTGCACATATAAATGCAGTGAAACTGAGGAGGGCAGGCATCCGGGTCCAACTTAGTCAAAAAAGAATTTGTCCGCTTCCTTCTCAAAGTAAATCAATTCAAGTTATCATGATGGTCGCTTATTTTCTCTTCCCAAGCTCTGTACATAGCAAAATAAAAACAAAAACCCCCTTTCTGTCTGTAGTCAATGTCTCTGTGTAACATTTTTATTTGCATACAGCTGACCTGACTCACTTCACTTCTGCTGTGAAAATTTTCCTTTTCCAAATCTCATCAGTGATCTTTTTATGTTTTAAGGCTCTTTTTTTGTCAAGCTTTGCTTAAGAGCTGTATTAAGAGGCTGCCCGGAGAATCTGTGGAATGTTGTCCACGGAGGTGACACAGACCTGGACTGGGGGTGACCCAGAGCCCTCAGCAGGTCCAGAGGGGCTGGGCCACAGTCCTCCTGGGATCCCCTCCAACCTGAGCTATTCTGTGCCTCTCTGACAGTTATTCAAGCTCTTATTAAACTCGCTGTAATCCTAATCTTTACCTTGGTCCTCTGATATTTAAGTCAAGACTAGAATCTCACTGCCACAGGCACTATTCTCCACTGCTAACCCAAGCATGACCAAAATTACCATAATAGACAGAGATTTTAAAATGCCACATTTTTTTTTTTTGGTGGCTTCCTATTCAGACCTGAGAAGTCAAAGGAATTAAGATCTCTTTGAAAACATAACCAAACCTCCACTGCATTTGCAGGAGCTGAGATGCTCTAGTTTTAACCACCCCCTGAAAACCACCTGCCCAATAACGAAACTTGCAGTAAATTTCCAATTGGGAGTTGATTCTATATATAAACTCCTAAAATCTGCTGGTTGCATGAGGTCTGTGGCTTGTCTTCCATAGGATGTTAGATTGCACTGTTACGCAGGTCTCTTTTTGCCTTCATATTTGTAGATATGCTACTTTTGAAACTGCTAACAGCTTTTCAGCTTTGCTAGCAGTAAGACAAACTGATTTCATTCACTAGAAAAAAATAGCAAAGTATTCCTTTTTTCTCAAAACCACCAAAAATGGGTATCTATTTTGTTACTAATCTGGTAAGTTATTATCCAGTTATAGTCCTATCAAAGACAGCTAAATGTTCCCAGGCTTAGTTTATCGGTCTGGAGAAGGTTATTATTTGATAAAAGAAAGAGGAAAGTGGGATAATTTTGAAAGGTGAATTGGAATTACACAGTTGAATTTATAACAGTTGCTGTGCAATAGCTGTAACTGAGTATCTGACGAAACAAACAAGCATGCTCTACATAAATAAAGGGGGAACAAAAGAATGTCACAATAACAAATGCACTGCGATGAGTAAAAGAAATGCATTTGTTACAAGCGAGTAAAACACGTAGTACTGCCAAGTTTATTTTCTCCGAGGGGAACACGCTGTGCACCCACCCAAAAGCCATATGTGCCACATCCAGCACATACGTTGGCACAAGAATCAGTTGTTCCCTAACATACCTGTTCCTGGCAGTCAGTGGTTATTTTTAGTATGAAGGGAGAAAGTCTCGCTTTGCGATTAGCTGAGAACAGAGACTCCATGGCTGTCAAAGGTTCAGCTGTTGGTGTGTCCTCAGCGGTTACCGTGGTGTGCGGGACTGCTCCAGCACTGGAGACTGTCCTGCCGAGGTCTCAGGAGGAGTTCAACCCCAGTCCTTTTGTTCACCACTTTATTCTGAAAAATATTTGATCTAAATAAGGTAACAAGCACCCTTCAGGCGGAGGGTCGGTGAGAGCAGGGGTCATGCGCCCTGGCCGCAGGCTGCACAACCGGTTCTAGAGAGCAGCTCCGAAATGAGGGCCGGGACTCCCAAGTCCTGCTTCTGGCTGCAGGAGGGAGAGGATGCGGTGGTGAATACCTTTGTGTGCAGGGAAATGTGTGGTTTTGTCTCCTGTGGGTGCTTTTGAAAATCTCTGCCTCTGGGAAAAAGTGTTGTTTATTTGCACAGTATTTTGACTGTAGTATTCAACTGCACTCAATGGGAATCCATGCTCCCTTGATAGCTGCTGACATTTTAATTTCTTTTTCCTGCTGCGTTCTCTGTATTTGAGCGTCTCCTTCTTCCCATTCCCTGCCTGGTTCTGTGCTAAGAGCTGCCCTGCCTCTCACTTTCCTATTTTGTTCCATACATAATCAGGAATGAAAAAAATGTCGTAATTGTCTACTGAGAGACATGACGTAATGCTCCAGCTAGATTAGTAGGGAAGGAAAATGCCCTCATCTCTAAGGATTTGGAAGAAAAAGCCCAATGTATTAATAGCATATAAGGTTAGGTAGGCAGGATCCGCACCTTAATTTATAGTAAATGTCAGACCAGACACAAAAATTTATCAAACATTTGAAATTTGAACCACCGCCACCTGTATATTTGATAAATTTAAAGTACAATAGATTATTAAGGGACAAAAAGTGGTTGAGGACAAGCTCTAGGGGTTTAGTTCATGTGTGCAGTGTGCCTCAGGTATCTACCTGTAGACACTAATCATCGGCTTTTCTTTATCACTGTCTTTCTGGCTGTGTTCCTGTTTTTGTCAATATGTATTATTTTACAATGACGTTCCCCCTCCAGGTTTACTGATGACAATAACTCAGCCCTTTTCCTGTGGTTTGAAATTGAAGTCTGGCTGCGAAAACCCTGAATTCATGCAGTTGCTGTTCTGAATCTCACCTATGATTTCATTTTGTTTCTCTTTCCAATCAGAAAATGAAGAGTTTGGCCCAAAGACGTCAGTCTGCACCATCTTTGATCTTTGTCAAAGCACTTAACAGATCTCGATCAGTCTCAAGGTGAGTCAGTGAGCTTTGCTGGCTGTACTGTTTTGCACTTTCTCAGCCCAAAACTTGAAATGTTTTTGAGCTATTGTCCACACCTGGTTGTCAACTACAATTCAGGCTGCTTGGTAGCTGCACAACTCTAAAGCCTGCTGAAAGATCTGATAGACCCAGCCCAAATGCCAGCTGATCCCCTGAAGGGGATTTCCTCGGTGCTGCCACACTAAGCTGTTTATACCCAACTGGGCAAGCAGAGCTGCTCCCCAGTGTGTGACCAGGCACGCAACACTTGGGCTGCTCAGTTCTAATTAATTTGTGGCTGGCAAAAGAAGATGAACATTTCCTACTTTCTGCTTTGTACACTTAGGAGTCGTTCTTGTGGGACTGTACAGTTTAATTTGAGCTGTGTTTCTGTCGTGGACCACTGCATGGTACAGGCTCTGCAGGGCTCTAGAAGCACCTGCTAGTTTAGGACAAAGCTGTGGGCCAGGATCTGGTGGTCACAGCCTTCTCCCATCCAGCACTGGCAGCTTGCAGGGCTGTGTATGTGGGTGCCTGCGGTTGTGAAGCACTCAGCATTTTTTGGTCTCATCTTCTGCCAGGATCAGCCTTTCCTCCTCTCTCCCTGCCCTTACGTAAATCTACCATAGAAATGGGCACTTCTGTGGAGCTTGTCCAGTGTCCAGCCACAGCCCCTGACCTGCCATTTGAACCACACTGCATATATAACTTTTGTCTTCCTGCACTGCAGTTCATTAGACTTTAAACTTACAAAACGTAAGTGTTTATCAAGAAGGGAACCATCTGGTAGGCTGTTAACGCTTCCAGCTGTGTAGAGCTCTTTACGAAGAAACATTATTGAGGGAAATTAAAGTATGGCTTTGTAAGGAATATTTTTTCCTCCTCTGTGGTGTGTTAAGTAATCAGTATGTGAGCTTTGGAAAGCTTTTTGTGTTTGATCTAACTAATACCTGGTTTCATATTTGTCATCATGGAGAATTCCATGGTATTTCAGAAAGCTGTGAAAGTATTCTGGGAAAACATCAGAGTTACAAAATAGGAAAGGAAAATGAGTTGAAACTACTTGCAGGTCTTTTTGCTGGCTATGACATAAAAGAGGAAACTTAGAAATGAATTCCTAGAGGCGTTTGCATCTTTTTTGTGTAGTCTAGTGGCCTGAGCCTAGGACTGAGAGCCAGCAACATGTATTCTGGTTCTGTCTGTAAAATTTCTTCTGTGTCCTCTCTCTGACTTTGATTCCAGGTCTTCAAAGTAACATGAATGGGTATTTTGTAACCCCTTCATAAGAATACTGAATTTGTTTAGATTGTCGGTATTACCTTATTTATTCTTCATTTGCTACTATGTCTTAATCATATTTGTAGCTACGTTCATAATTGTGATACCACCTTTCGGGCATTGATGACAAGTTCGTAACTGAGGCTGTGAAATTAGAGGTGGACTATTACTATAGGGAGTAATCATAACTGGAGAATACAGGGAACAAAAGATGGGATCTCTCAGCCCTTGGACTTTAGGCTTTCCTGAAGTTTATACACATGTGTCTCCATAATGTCTTCCTTTTAAGCTGTCTTAAGACTTGCTCCTTGATATTAAGAGAATGAGCTATATTCGATGCTTATATTTCAGTCTTCTGTCATTTGCCTGCTGGGGTTCAGACATGAACATTTTTCTTCAATTCCACTTCTATTTTTTGTTTGTTTGTTTTATTGCATGCTCTGTAAGTGTCAGAAATTGGTCATAGATGGAGGGACACTGAGTAGGATAATACTCCGCATGTACATTTTCACCTAAGAATTCTATGCTTTCTTAAGTGTAAATATGTCTTGCTTGTATAGCTCAGATCAGAATTATTTCCAGATCTGGCATGTGGGAGGATTTTTTTGGAAGGCCACTTGGCAGAAACTTTGTGGTGGAGAGGACTGAAGAGGGGAGAATGTTGCCTTGTTCTGCAGCAAGGGCAATGCTTTGCCTCCCTGACAGACCCTGCCGATTCCATGGCTGATGGATGTTGCTTCAGCCTTGTCTGTCCTCTGCCAGTGGTATGAAGCAATTTAGCTGCTCCTGTTCTGAAGTCTATGGCCATAGTGAGAGCTATTGGATGAAGTCTGAGTACTCCGGAGCCAAAGCAGGTGATTTTGTGGCTTCAAAATCTATCAGGTAGAGGGTAGCACTTTGGATGGTGTTTATTATTGCTCACAGGAGCAGTAATTCTCACCTATGCCTGACTTCCTTGTTTGGCTGTGCAAAACACATTCCTCTTCATCACCGAACTGATGGATGAGTTTGAACTTTCCACTTGGTTTGTTGTGTAAATGCTTAACTCTTGTGAAGTGCTTTCTCTTAAGGCAAGCTGAAGAGCAACAAAATTGCTTCGTATGTTTTCTAATCTCCTCCAAATGTTCTATCTCAGACCTGCCTTAGCTCTTAGATCCCTTTCTTGTAGACACAGCCAGCCTGCAAAATCCATTATTCTCCTCTGGCAGTGAACCTTAATACTAGGACTCTGTAACACTTACTTGTTAATGGTTGATTAATGACTTGTAGATAATAAAGCCCCTATCTGAAGTTAGCAAACATCTGTGAGGGATTTATATGAATCTTCTCACCTCAGCAGCTGGCTCACCTCAATATTTGTTGAAATTAATGAACAAGTGCAAAGTTTAAAAAGGCAGGAAATACTTAGAAGCACAAGTCAGTTTGTATTTTTATACCGCTTTATATGTCAGGTTTCCTTGGTTTATACACAGGGCACTTTCATAAAATGTGGTGGCACTCAATTTGGACAGACTTAATTTGGGACTTTTTAAAGTTTATTAATGGTATTTATTCAAAGAAACCATTGTGACATCTGGAGATGGCTATTTAGCATTCAGGGGATTAAGGATTTTAATGGCAGCGTTGCTGTAGCTGTGACGGTGTGAGGTTATGAGGCAAGATGATCTAACTGGAAAAAGCAGTCACTTGTTTGTGCCATTGTCCTCTTCTTCAGTCCTCAAAGAAAAGCAAATCTGAAAGTTTTGTGTGCTTAAAAGCTTGTCTTCTTTTTCTCTAGCTATATCATTTGGTTTAACAAAAGTTAAGCCTTCCTTACAAATCTTTCCTTGCCATGTTAGTCGTATAAAAGGAGTTACAAGATATTTGTCCTACTGAAGAATTCTGGGATGGCTGTATGGCACAGTGGTGCACAGATGTGCAGCCATGCTGTAATCCCTGCCTCGCTCAACTCTAACTCCAGGCAGCAGAGGAACATAGTAAACAGTACAGATATTATGGTGGAATTTGGGCATTTACCTCCAAGATACGAAAATATGCAGACTATTCACTACTTCCTGTTCTTGCTTCTCTTCCTTTTTTCTGCACAGTTTCTCTTTCCTCACAAAATATGATGAATAGGCATGTAAGGACTGTTTCACATCATCAGATGTCCTCTTTGGAAGCACTTTGAGCAAAGTTATTCTAGAAATACTTTGGAAAAGTAAGCTTTTGATATTTTTCTTGGCTGATACTCAGATGCAGGAAAAATAAGTTTGATTGTACCTTCATGAATGTGTATTAAATCAGTGAAGGATTTGGGTTAGTTATATTTGGCCCTGGACCTGTTTCGCAGTTGTAATTTTCCTCTTGCTTTTTCTAGGTGTCCTTTAATGAAAACCACACAAATTACTTAACGATGTACCTCAGGGCAACAGAAATTATGGGCTTGAAACAGAAATTTCTGAGGCCTGTATTTAAGCATCAGGTCTTGTCATCTCAACATAATCGATACAGAATAATGAAGACTTGTTTCAAGCCAAATTTTCAGCCTTTGTTCTTCTTTCCCTCAAAACAATTTTCACATGCGACAAAACCCAGGCTACCAAGTTTCTGCTCTGAGTCGGTGGACTTCTGCTCACATCTCAGATATTTCACAGGGACAGCCAAATTCTGGGCTGCAGCTGCTGGCAGCTTCCCCTTTCCTAATGTGTGCCTCACCAGATCTTTGAAAGTGATGTTTTTACATGCTGAAACTTATTAAGATAATTTCACAATTTCTGAGTCTGCATGACCATTTATAGTTATGTGTCTCTACACACTAAAGGTGTTAAAATATTGGTAATGAAACTACTCTTTATTACAGTGTGAAGCGTGTCTATGATGTTACTTCGGTGTAAGTTAGAAGCAGGGGCTGTTTTTTATTAAAAAACCCCATAATTTTAAAAAGGCTTTATGAACAAATCTCTGAAGATCCTGAAAAGGAAGTATCACAGTATCACAGTATCACAGTATGTTTGGGATTGGAAGGGACCTCAAAAGATCATCTAGTCCAATCCCCCTGCTGGAGCAGGAACGCCTGGGTGAGGTCGCACAGGAACATGTCCAGGCAGGTTTTGAATGTCTCCAGAGAAGGAGACTCCACAACCCCCCTGGGCAGCCTGTTCCAGTGTCTGTCACCCTCACTGAGAAGAAGTTTTTTCTCAAATTTAAGCGGAACCTCTTGTGTTCCAGCTTGATCCCATTACCCCTTGTCCTATCATTGTTGGCCACCGAGAAGAGCCTGGCTCCATCCTCATGGCACTCACCCTTTATATATTTATAAACATTAATGAGGTCCCCCCTTAGTCTCCTCTTCTCCAAACTAAAGAGCCCCAGCTCCCTCAGCCTTTCTTCATAAGGGAGGTGCTCCACTCCCTTAATCATCTTTGTTGCCCTACGCTGGACCCTCTCCAGTAGTTCCCTGTCCTTCTTGAACTGAGGGGCCCGGAACTGGACACAATATTCCAGATGTGGTCTCACCAGGGCGGAGTAGAGGGGAAGGAGGACCTCTCTCGATCTACTAACCACCCCCCTTCTAATACACCCCAGGATGCCATTGGCCTTCCTGGCCACAAGGGCACAGTGCTGGCTCATGGTCATCCTGTTGTCCACCAGGACCCCCAGGTCCCTTTCCCCTACACTGCTCTCTAATATGTAATTTCCCAACCTATACTGGAACCTGGGGTTGTTCCTGCCCAGATGCAGGACTCTACACTTTCCCTTGTTAAATTTCATCAGGTTATTCCCCGCCCAACTCTCCAGCCTAAAGAGTACCTAAAGAGTCATCCCCGCCTGACTTTATTATTTGGATTTTATGGCCAAAGAAGTTACAGGTAAAACTGAGGATTTCAGAAATTTCCAAGGTGTTTTTTTCCTTCTATACACAGAAGCAGTATTATGCCATTCATAAAGAGGCTGCTTTTCCTTCTCCTAACTCACAGTAAGTAATTCTGGCATGTTATCTTCCAAGGGTCCCGTGCCAAATGCTAAATATCCCAGATAACGAAGATCATATGTGTAATCTAGTAATACATTCCACTTGGCGCTCATCAAATACAGAGTGTTCCCAAAGTCTTGGACATTGTGTTTTCAGGGTTTTAGTCAGAAGATATGTGGATGATCCAAGCTATGTGACTAGATGAAGACGAAAATAGAGACTTTAATAAATGCAAATTGCCAGGAGGCCTTAACTGTCTCTTTTGCACAGGGAAGATGAGTATTTGGTGTTTCAGGCAAATCTGATTGCAGGGAGGAAGGGAATAAAAGTTCTTTGCAAGTAACTAACTTGTTAAGTAGGTATTTCAGTTGTAATCATTTTGCTCATTCTTAACTCGTTTCCATGGTAGCAAATAATTTCGCCTAGCAAGTTAATCTCCACAAGGCGTGTTTGGTTGGTGAGGCTCAGCACCTCAGTACGGTACAGGGGCGTTGCGATGGAGCACCTGCCACCCTGTTGTGCCACACAGCATTTTATTTACTAGCATTTTATTTACAGCATTTTATTTACCTCGCAGGATGAGGCCTTTATGTGCAGGTATGGACCCCTTGGCCATCCAGGCGGAGGCAGGTGTTGCTCTCACACAGCCCCCTGGGCACCGTGGCAGCATTTGTTGGAAGTGTGGAGCGGGGACGGTACCCACCCAGCTGAAGCCACCCTGTTGCCAGGGTGTCTGTCCCCATCGGTCCCCACAGCAGAACCTCTCAGGAAGAGGAGTGGGACCCATGGCTGGGGCCACCACAGCCTGGGCCATTGATGGTGCCATTGCTGGTGGCACATGGGGCATGGCGTGGGGCCACCCTGCTGCAGGGCACAGCCCTGGGATGGTGTGAGAGAGGTGGCACCTTGTGGCTGAATTTGAGGGTCTTTGAGAGACACAGGCTGCTATATTGTGCCTGTGCCCATTCCTGTGTGTGCCTTGCACGTATCATCAGCATGGGGTTTTGGCTCCGAAGCAGTTACACACCGCCAGCAGTGGTGGGGTGCGGAGGAATGGGCTCAAAACCATTACAGGAGGTACCATGGCCAGATACTGTCCCAGCCTCCTGCCATTTCAAATGCAGGTGGCACAGTGAGGGTGGGAGGGGGTTCCCTTGAAGGCTGCGGAAGGGAGGGGAGAGGATAATGGGGTAACAAGTCACTTTGAAAGTGGTGCCGTGAGCACTAGGGGAAGATTTACAGTGTTTGAGGCAGAAGTGCCTGACAGGAAAGCTAAAGCCCTGCCCCATGGCAGTGTTAGGTTAATGCTTGGACTCAATGATCTTAAAGGTCTTTTTCAACCAAAACAACTCTGTGGTTCTATAATTCTGTGGCTTACGAGAGGCTGAGTCGGGTGACAGGGGACCAGGTACCTAACGCTAGCCGTGCACCTGCACAACTGAAACAACATCTCTAAAGCCTTTCCCTGTGCCCTCAGCCACCCAAATGGCATGGCCACAAGTGATGAGGGCTCTAAAACTCCTTCATTCACCCTTCGGAAGAGGCGTGCTGTGGAAGGGAGACTTTGCAAGGCAGTCTTTCTGAAGCTGTAGGGCTCATGGTTTTTTTGGGAAGCACAAGGGCTGTCGCTGTGGTCAGAGTGGTTCCCCCAGGAGAAAATCAAAGTGGCAGCACCCTGGGGGCCACCCTCATCCAGCCCTCATCTCGCAGTCCTTTGTCTGACAGACTCCAATGCACTCAAGAATACAGAAGAGCCATTTAGAAAGAAAATGAAAGAAAGCAAGAAAGAGAGAAAGAGACAGAGAAAGAGAAAGAGACAGAGAAAGAGAAAGAGACAGAGAAAGAGAAAGAGACAGAGAAAGAAAGAGAGGGAGAAAGAGAGGAAGGAAGGAAGGAAGGAAGGAAGGAAGGAAGGAAGGAAGGAAGGAAGGAAGGAAGGAAGACAAAAGAAAATATTAATTACAGGCACCATTCATTTAATCTTGACTTGTGGTATTTCATAGCTTTTTCCATAAAGCTCCAGCTCCAGGAGTCATGTGGTTATCAAAATCACCGTTTCATTGGAAATTAAGTTTCTAGTCACCAGGATGTAGGGAAAATCCTGTTCCTAAAGACTCAGTTAACAAAGTAAATGAAGAGTTGTTTGCTTCTGGGTTTAGTTTTTAGGTTTAATTCAGCCTCACAATAGGATTTTTTTTCTGAGATTTTCTATTTTATTAGAAGTTTTCATACTTTAACATTTTATATTTAATCTGAATGGGCAGAAATTTCTGCTTGAGAATTTCCCCACATTTTTCCCCTCAGTATGTCACGTTTCCCTCTGTAAGGTAAGGATACATAAAAAAAACCAAAACCACTATTTTGTATCAAATTGCTCTTATTTTTTAAAAGAGCTGCACATAATTAAAATAACCTGTAATGATATTGTACAAGTTGCCATTTTTATAGTATTTCTAATTCATGCTTGATTTAAGCTAATTATGACACTGGAGTATTGTTTCCTTAAACAATGTGCTTGAGCACAAAAGTTATTTTAATGTACTAATAGCTGAGGATAAAATTTTATTAACTGTTAACAAGGAACAAAGTGAACTTTCTGAGGCCTCAAATGGCCTTTTAACTCAGAGATTGGCATTCCTGTCCCCCCGCTGTGTTATTTCTGTTTTGTTTTGTGTGTGAGCATGTGTGTGTATGTGTGCTTATGTTTGTTTTTGATAAAACCCATCAGTTCTTCATTTATGACATACAAACTGGCTTAAAGTGATGTTTGTACATCTGGAGATGGAAATGAGCTGCGGCTCTCAGAGATATGCTGCCTTTTTTATTAAAAGAAAAGGACTAGAGGTAACAAGAAGGAAGGCTTGGAAGCAGGGTTTTGGAGGGATTGGAGTTTAAATGAGGGATTAATTTTACAATAAAGGACTAATAGTTTAACACTAGTGCTTTAAGCCGATTCCCCTTTGGATAGAATTGTGACAGTTTTAGGACGAAGACAGCGAGGGGCACTGCTCGTCGGGATGAGCGCAGGGCTTTGCTTGTCCAGATGTCTCACTGCCCACATGTGCTTTTGGCTGCAGCCCGTTTTGGGGGCTTTTTGGATTAGGCCTTGAGGTCTGGCAGAATGCAGCTGTTGTCCAGCCATTGTATATCCCTGATTTTAGACAATAAAATCTTTGCCAAATGAGAGTCTGGCCAAGCAGTTTGGGCAGTGGCATACCTGAGGAAATCACAGACCGACTTGCTCAGACTGCTTTGTGATCGTTTATCTTGTGTAAACAAACAGAAAGCCTCTAATGATGTGCAGGCTGATGTGCAGCCTCTGGTGCTCTCACCTCTGACACAGGCCAGCATTAAATATGCATTGAACTCTCCTCCTGGCTGACACAACATTGCATCTCTTAGTCCAGTTGCTTCCTCGTGGTGTACAAAACTGCTGAATAGGAGTTTTTAATTGTCATGGGGGTAACAGTCTGCCCTTAGGCTTCTTCTGTGCCCATGTATTAAGTGTTTGAGGACTGGGGGCTACATCCAATAAATGGTATAAGCCTCAAGGGGAAGACACAGGAATAATTTCAGTACCTGGATGTAAAGCCATGACTTAAAAAACATCCTCTCAGTGGCTTCTTGCCCTTCCAAATGCTTCTGTTCTCTAGGCACTCTCCTACTGACCAGAGAGCTCCCCAAACAACTAAGAGTTGTGCTCTTGCACATCCCAGTACAGCACGACTGTTAGCAGCACTGAACGGGTCTGTGGCAAAGAACTAAGTGCTGCTCCATCCAGTAGTCCACAGACCCTATTTAACCCACCCGGGCAAGAGCAAGGCCCTCACAAAACCAGTTGCAAACATTGCTCTCTTTTAGACCTCTGAGTCCACTTTTCTTGAGTGTTTTTTCATAATTGCTTAAGGCAGTCGTGTCCGAACATGCAATATCAGGGCTGAAATGGGAAGGAGTCTGGCTCATTGGGTATTTTGGCAGGGAGAGGCCATAGTCTGTGTCGCAACCAAGGTTCGCACCATCTAGCAAATTTAGTGTAAGCTATGGTAGGTGTTTCTAGCCCATTCCTTCTGCAGGTCTCTACAGACCACCACTGCTCTTTACAAAACTCCTGGCCTCGAAAACGGTGCGCTTTCAATGGAAATTAAGCACCCACATTCAGCTCTCTGCCTCCTTAGACAATTCATCTTCTGCTTCCCAGAAGGGTGATGTAATTATGAAGAGAGGGTATTTGGAGTGAGTGGAGACTTCCCTTCGCCCTCCCACAGCTGAAGCTGGGCCACTGTGCAGGAGGACACGCAAAGCTCCTAGGACCAGAAATTTTCTGTTCACAGGAGTGAGCTTGGCTACATAGATGAATGGTAAAAGCACTTACCTGGGAGGGGAAAGGCCTGTGTCTCTTCCCAGGATTATTTTTGCATGTCACCCACTGACACATCCATGTTCAGCCTGCCCTGTGCCCTGGCTGTAAGTGGTTGTGAGCACTGAGATGAGTGTGCTGGTTTGGATCCTTGTGTGCTCTATAGGGACAGAGCACACAAGTATATCTAAGTATACTTAGTATATCTAAGATATATCTAAGTATATCTAGATATGCCCTAGGCCTTCATGGCAGGATTATTCAGAAAATGCAGAAAATAACGGTAAAGACCTTCACCTGAATGAATAAGCGGAGCTGAGGTGTTTTCATCCACTTTCCTTCCCTCTCTTTCCTCTGCATGTTCTGGTAGCAAAACTGCATCCAATATTTTGCAAGGCGTCTCATTTTATCAGAGCTCCTCTGGAAACACATTTGGTTGCTGAGCCCCTTGGACTAAGCATCCTCACACTTATTCTCCTCAGTTTTGATGTCCAAGAGCAGGACAGGTTTCCCAGTGGCTGGTGTGTCAAGCATGTCATGCGTTTCAGCAAGGAGGTCACTAATCAGACATGGGCAAGCTCTTCTGGTATGTCAAAGGCTCAAATAAATCATGGGGAAAAACATAATCATGTGAAAGGCTCTTGTGTTTCCCCCTCCTCCAGGCTGCTGTTCTTTGCAGGTAACTAGCCTGTGCCTACTTCTCCCTTATGTAATTACCATCAATGCAGGGATGTGGGAAATCCTCTAACAGCTTTTCTCCCCAGCTCAGATCACTGGTGGAATAGAAACCTCTGACTAACCTGCCTGAGTAGCTATGAAAAAACTTATTGACTATGCAGGCAGTTTGTTATAGGAGAGCAAACAGGTGCATGTGGTTGCAACTAATTTGTCTGCTGGCTCTTCATAAGGAATCTGGGTCATTACACTTGCAATAGCTGGCAGCGACAGGCATATCAAGTAATCTCTTCAGTGTAATAGGATAATTCCTGTGTTGTAGTACTAGTATCAAAATATGGTTTAAAGCCCTTGAGGCAAACCAAAGCCAGATTTGTTCTGTTACAGCTGGGACAGGTGCACTGAAGTGACAATCCCGACTTCCATGCAGCACCTGTGTTGGTCATCCCTGGTAGGGAAGTGGTTCTTAACAACTTAAGCCAGTACAAGGGCTGGGCAGATCCTCCCTTTCACATCTGCAACGGAGCTTTGTGGAGTTCTCCCCACGTTGCCCCACAGCTGTGGGGACACGGGCAGGGCTGGGCAGCAGCGGCTGCAATGAGAGCTGCAGCTTGTGGCAGGATAAAGCGTGGTGAAGGGGCTTATCTTTTAAAGGCAGTACTTGTGGCTATTTATAGGTCACTTTGGATGTGATTACTTTGTTTATAATCAGTGAATATTCTCTTGAAAAAGAGCAATCAGGGAACAGCAGCTAGTGGGTTCCAGGTTTGCTTTACCTGGCCATATATTTGAAGTCTTACCCTGTTTTGAATGCATTTGTTTTTCTTAAAACTCCTTTTACCTAACGGTACGCTCTACCCAGGTGGCATGAGCCAAGGAAGAAAAGAACCTAGCTGAATTACTTCTTGAAGAATTGGAAAATCAGAGGCTAAAGGGGAGTGACTGTTGAGTAATGATACCTTGAGAGGCCGTGAGCTGCCCCTTGGTATTACCTGATAACTGAGGTGACTGACAGGCAATAAACTTATGCAGTCACCTAGAAAATACTGTTTCCATGTTAAAAAGACATGGTCACACAAGAGCCTTTTTCTTGCCTGTCTACAGTCCTTATAACATGTAGCTGCAGAGGACAGGGCAGGCAGAAGCACGCAGGCTCACTAACAGCCATACCTGAAGGTCCAGAACAGATTTCTAAAGATCCACATGCAAATCTTTTTACCTCATGTGTGCTTCTGCTCAAAATCACCTGTTTCTGCACAGATCTGCAGCATGTCCTGGCTATTTTTGGCAGCCCAGAATTCCTGATATTACATGACCTGTGCTAAACTCTCGTAATACAGTTTGCAAGAAGATATTTGAAACCCCCTTTTGAAGAAAGGTTAGTTTTGTCCATGAATTAACTCAAAATCAATGGAGTTGAGCTAGGCTTTTAAACGTCCTAATGGTGATTAAGTGGGATTAAATGTCTCAACTGTGACTGCTGCTTCCCCCCAAAAAATGAAGGTAGGGCAGAAACCTTATCCCTTCAGGCTACTGAAATAATACTGGAACCTTCTAGGAGGACATGAGTGAAACTGAGATCCCTGAGTTCTCCCTGTATAGCTGCTTGGAATGGGTAGAAAGGAACCGGGGTGGAAGTGGCAAAGGTAGCCTGTGCCTTCAGACTTCTTGTAGGCCATGGGAAGCTCCAAAAAGCTTAGACAACCATGGTGCAGAGCTGCAGTGCTGGGGTGTTAAGTTCTGGCCTTTTTTTTTTCTCTTTCTGTTCATCCTAACTTTTTTTTTGTCTGAACAACATCTTTGCTGGGGTAGACAATGCCTGGAATGACATTTCCCTGGTGCAACTGGAATGGGAGAGTAACTCAAGGTGGTGCTGCTCTGTCACCCAGTAAAAATGATGGGGAACTGCAGTGGGGAACAGAGGATCGATTCTTCCAAAGGCCAGAAAAGGTTTTATTGACTTCTACATATGAATATGTAGAAGCTCCCTCAAAGCTCACCCCTGCTCAGGGGGTCTTGGACCAAAACCCCTTGGGCTTGTTGTTTGCTAGCAGAGCTGTATGGCAGATCTGGAGGACACCCACATTACAAGAGCTTTTCAATGGGATTTAAATAACTTACACTAAATTATTTTCTGGTGAAAATAGGCAAAATATGACTGAAACGTGTGGTGCTAATTTATACCAATAAAGAATTTTGCCCTTGTGCTAGATTTTCAGAGTAAACACCTTGTGGTTGTTTGTGAAAATAAAACAAAAAACCTTGGAAGCAAACCAAACCACAAGCATGTTTCCTGTCTCCAGCCACCACACTGTAGTACATATTTGCTCTGCAAAGAATATTGTCCTTTTGGCTATGTAGAAATGACTTAAGTGCAGCTTGTTTTCAGTTAAGCTGCCAAGCTTCCATCCTGAAATGTGTGAGGATTTTTTTTTAATGATGCATTTTACCCTACAGCTATGTGATATTTTACTGCAAGTCTTAATCATTTACTGATTTTTGGAAGACTACAGAAAAATAGTACAGTTACGTGCCTCAACACCTTGAACAATTAGTGTAAACCATGCTATTAATCATTATAGTTTTAAGAGTTTTAATAAGAGTTTGACATCATGTAAAGATTATTTCAGATACTTACAAACCAGTTTTTAGAATCCTAGAATAATTCAAGTCAGATGGGGCTCTCAGCAACCTGATTGAGTTGAAGATGCCCCTGCTTATTGCAGGGGGGGTGGATTAGATGACCTTTGAAGGTCTTTTCCAACCCAAACTATTCTGTGATTTTCTCAGTGTATTTTGAATTTAAATGTGTACACTGAGTTTTAGAGGCAGAGGACTGATACCTAACTTCCTACATATAAGTGACAGACCTGATTTCTGCCCTAACATGTAAATTTATCTCTATATCTGAGCAAAACCTGCTCCCAGTCACTATCGATATTAATCTTCCTTCCATTTGCCCGGCTTGTTCTTGCCGTGTGTATGCTGGAGAGGGGCTTGCAGTGCGTTTTGACCTGAGGGCTCTGTGCCCGCTCTGGGACTCGCTGTTGGACTGAGGTGCAGTGTTTTTGGGTGCAGCGTGCTGGGGTGCAGGCACTGCCAGGGGCAGGGCAGGACAGCCCTGGGCACGTTCTGTCAGACCCACGGGCACAGTCCACAAGGGAGAACACAGGGCCGCGAAGGGACTGCCTCAGGTTTGTTCAAATATATCACTCCTAAAAAAGGAATTGCAAACAGTAAAGCACAATTATAAAGCAGGAGCAGGCATTTTAATACTTTGTAGCTAACGCCCTTTGAAAAACTGGGCAGATCTCACTTGTTTTGTTGTATGAAAGCTACTGTACGCGATGGTGATGGCCTAAGGGACTTTAACCGAGTGCTGCAGAAAATAGACTTGCTATTTCTGGAATGCTGTGCTGTTTTCACAAAGTGCTGCTTCAACTGTATAAGATTTTCCATAGATAACAGCAAGCAAACATGCCCAGCATCCTTAGAAAGAAGCTCCCTTAGCATAGCAGGGATCAAGTTGACAGCAGATTTTCAGAAACGGGTTGGCAGCCCATGTGATTAAAGGAGTTTTTTGCTTTTCTATCCAAGTTCCTTCTATAAATAGTCAGTGTAAGATTACAACAGCATACTAACTTTGTGTTGGCCCATATCTTACCTACCACCTTCCTGGAAAACATGCCCACCCTCCAGGCTGATGCTTTTTGTGCTTACTTTCACTCTCCAGGTATAATTATTATTTATTAGAATAAAGTGCCATACAAACTTAGATGAAATGCATGTTCAAATCATGAGGAGTGGATGTGGGAAGATCCTGAGCACGTGGGTGACTCGCCGAGGGCACTGGTCGTGGCTGGAAAGCGGTAACAGTAGGGAGTAGTTAGCACCTTAAAATGCAGAAGATTTTATATATATACATATATATATATATAAAATCTGCCTGTCTAAATAGGGCTCTGAGCTGCAGATTGCTCTGTGTGGGTGAGCCTTGTCTGCGTGGAGCCTCGTTCATGGTGAAAGGAGCTGCAGGTGCCAGCCCTGAAGCCAGCAGGTCTTTGCATGGCCGTGCTAAACAGGTGGTGGGGACAGGGCAGGCTGGGCTGAGCAAGTCATGAGAACCGGGCACGGCTTCTGGCATCCCTGTTTTCAGCTCCTTACTCTGTCTATACATGGTTTGTGAGTTTGTGGCAAGCCAGAAGCCATGTCACAAGCACATCTCCAGTTAGATAGCGTTAATGAGCAGAACCATGTAGTGTCTCCCAGTTTCTGCCCCCTTCCCTCTGCAGCTGATTTGAGCAAATGATCAAGCATCTACCTTGGGCTTTGCTTGTTCTACAACTGTTCTTCAAAGACAAAGTTCCTTGCTGATAAATTTCGGAAGCAGATCTGCTGTGTGTAGCCTCCTTGCTGTCCCCAGCCTTTCTAGCATGGGGAGTGACTCTTCAAGCCTTGTGCTTTAATAACCTGTCATCATGATAGAGGCATCATGAACAGGACCTTCTCCATTGTCTTGTGTTCAGTCCCAAGCATGGGTATTTGGTTTCAGTGTTCAAGAAATGCTCTTCTTTCACTTTGTTTTTCACTGTTCTCTGTTTGAATATAGATTATGGTGATCTGTTATCATGATTTTGAGTTTGCTAAGATACCGGTACCAGTCACGTCCAAACTATCATTTATGATGAAATTATATATTTATTGAAGTCCTGAAATGTTAATATTGCACTTGAGTGCACTATAAGCGAGGCAGATCAGTACTCACTGCTGTGTTACAGGTTTGGGGTTTTTTTGCCACCTTATCTCGGAGGAGACAAGGAGTTCTTGCACACCAAACTGGAGCTCTTTTCTTTTGGTTCATTAAAGAATTGTTCTCAATACTGTATTACGTTAATTATCTTGAGTACAAAATACCTTCTAGCCACACAATATGGGTAATATGTCTAATGTGTTAAAGGATTTCCAGAAGTAAACCATCTTGGCTTCTAAGCTCCAGTTAGCAGGGCCTGCCTCATTAGTAAAATATGAAACAAGCATCTATTAAGCTGCTGTTGAAGTTCTTTCTCACAGGATTTTTTAGGAGCTTAAGGGTCTGAGTAGGAGGCACAGAAAAAAAGTGCAAATATTGTACCTGATTTCCAATATAAGCTCTATTAAGAAAATGAAGGAACTTCTAGATCAGGATTGCTTTTGGGGGTATGTCTGCTGGCCACAAATCACATGTCCTCCCTGGCTGATAAATCCATTTTGGCAAAAATCTGTAATGTGGGCTGGGCTGTAGACATTTCTTACTGTGCAGACAGCTGCTGTTTTCACTGCCTTTGAAAGGATGTGAGTAGCTCCTGCTTCTCCCAGCGGGTTGCTCTAGGCCAGTGCTGTGACTCAGTCATGGTAAAGTAAATGCTTTACTGGGAGACACTGAAGTTGGAAATTCCTGGGCTTGATTTTTCCTAAAAGATAAATTGCTGGTTCCTTAGAGCCATCCAAAACTGGCCTTTGAGATATACAAAATCAGTGTGTTGTCTCTGAACACCATGAGGGAGGTTGTCAGGTGCTCTGCTTGGTGGCCTCTCCAGCCTGTAGCCAAAACAAGGTTAGGTTTATGCTGCAAGCTCTACATGTGTAGGCTCGAAACTGGAAAGAGCTTCTGGTCCTCACCTGGGCTTCAGCACTGGCATGAACACACAGGCAGTATTTTTGGTTATGGTACCCATGTGTGAAATTAGTATAGGCTAAGCTGTTCACTCTCAGAGGAATCTAGAAAGATATGATGTGTGTTTGACAGACCATGTGCAGCCTCTCACAGGGCTGGGCTGACTCAGATTTCAGCCTTTTGAACAGCCGCTGCTTTACTGCTCTGTTAATGAAAAGGTGCATTTCTCACCTACCTCTTGCAAAGGACTTCAGAGGCTAAAGAGCAAAATGATGGTTTATTTCAGTAGGTATCAGTGGTGCAGAGAGCAGTTGTGCTGCATCATTAGAGGAAATCAATTTCTGTGGCTGCAGAGATACCATCGGTGGAGAGAAGTTCTGGCAGAGGGCAATAACCAACACGACAGAGTGAGATTTAGGATGGTGCATGAGCAGTCTGTGAGAGGGATGTCGGAGAGCTGAGACACCTGTAATAGCTCATTCCAGCTTGGGTACCTTGGAACAGATTGTTCCCCTGAGGCATCTCATAGCTTCATCTAAATCACAGATAGTCTGAAGTCATCATTGACTGAAATCAAGGGAAAGCTTTTGGATCATGGATTTAGTGACCACTTACCATGTGCTGTTACACTCTCCTTTGGGAAGTATGATTTCTTGCATTATTTTCACTACAAATAGGGAATAAAGCTGACATCTCTATATACCAGGGATAAACTTTTGGGAGTCATGCCATTCAGGTATCAGTTTTACTGAGAAACCCCAAGAAAGCTCTGGAAGGGGAGGAAGAAGTATTTTTTGTGCTCTTGTGGTTTCTGGTAAATACAGGATTGATGAAGTGAGCAGTGATGTGTTTGCTTTCACACTGAATGCAACGGGGATGTATTTTTCAGTGTTTGGCTGACTTCTTCGGATTTCGACTTCATATGTTACACCTGAAAAATTGAAGAGTTCTTTTAAATCATTGTGTCTTTTAAATAGGCACAAAATGCCTGTTTTGATTAGCTTGAAAAAATAATAGGTGTAAAAATTTAGACTCTGGAAATGCCAAGAGAAAAAGCTTCAATTATCTTTCTAAGAATTTCAGCCAGAACAGTGATTTTATTCTTTTCCTGAATAACTCAAGAATATCTCTGTATATATCCTCAAATTACAGAATTTACTCCATGGAAATTTCAGACCCCCAAAATAGTACTTTTAGGAAGAAATGTCCAGTTGATACTAGGGAGTTATGATGGCAATGCTGTCTAAAGATCAGTATCAGTCTTGCTTCTACCAAAGTGGAGCATGGCTGACTGCTGACTCTGCAGGATATCCCCAGCTTTTGGAAATCAGCTAACATTTTTTTCTTAACAGACCCAGATGATGGCTTTTCTTCTGTCCAACTAGAAAGATGTTACTTGGTGGGATTTTTACATGTGTTAATCGTAGAGTGACTTTTAGAGAAACACAGAGAAGTCCCTAAATCACTTTTACTTTTTAAATTGTATGAGAAATCACACTGACTTAAGTACTGAATTTTGCATAATTCTATTAAAAGGAATTTTCAAAGAGTCAGTATTTGAGTGCTTAGCACTTTTTCAAAATTAGAGCCATTTAATGCTAAGAAAAATCAGTGAGCCATTAAAAACTGAACTCCAGAAATACCTCTCTTACATAAATCCTTGTGCCTGAGGGTATAGTTGATCTGCATTTTCTTCAATGTAGCAAAACTTGGGCTTCATTCATGTCTTGTAACAATGGAACATTAATTGAGAGGATCAAAAGCGTGCTTTCCAAAAGCCATTTTTGTCGCTACTGGTGAATTTCCTCCATTTTCCTTCATCCTGGGGCTTTGGAAGGTTCTGGTTGAATTAATGGCTTTGATATTTTTCTGCTTTGTTTCAAAGGAAGAAAATGTTTTCGCTTTTTTTTTTTTGATCAGGCTTATTAGGTAAACTCTATTAAAGTATGCGAGAATGCTTGTTAGAGCTCAGATCACAGAGAAGCTTGAAAGGCATTGGGTGAAAAGGCAGATTTTGTTAAAATAACTGATTTCTGTTATTGCATTTTCCCGTTCTAAAATCAAGTCAATTTGCTTGACCCTGTTGGCATTACCAAACCTACTGCACCTTCATTTGCTTACCTGCATGACAAAGATTTTGCTTAGTTTAATTTGAGAGGTTCCTGTGCTTACAAATCAGGATGTAGAAAATGTACACATGGGAATAATCAAATAGAGTTGCCTATATGGAGACACAAGAGTCTGACCCTGCAGGAATGTCAGTAAGGGAATGCACTTCAATAGAATTTTGTGAATGTTTCTGCTGATTTGGTTATAGCAGTGTGACATGAAAGGGTTTTTTCTAACTGTTGTTGTTACTGTGTTAACATATAAGTATTTCCCTGACTTCACCTTTGAGGTAAAGGCCGTGCACGGCTTTCACACAGGTGGACTGGTCATCATTCCTGATTTCTGCTAAATTTCTGTGCCCAGTGCTGCTAGGGCGTTCATGAAATTGAGTCCCAGTAACCTATCAGTTGCTGAGAAGCTGGTGAATTCCCAGTCCCACAGATGCAGCAGGGTAGGAGAAATGCTTGCTGTTCCCGACTCCCATTGCTGGCCACACAGTGTGTGTCACTGTTGAGCTGGACCAAAACTCCCCTCTCTGCTCTAACCTCCACACTCCTGGACACCCTTTCTGCTTAGGAATGATCAGGGAACTTCAGGTTTGCATTATTCATTCTGAAAGTCCTTCTTCTTTCTCTCTTCCCTGAAGAGGTAGGTAATGAAAGACAAGATTAAAACACAGTTTAAGACAACTTAAGTTGAGGAATTCTTTCACAAACTCAGGCTCCCAGCCAGAAAGGGGAAACCAAGGCCAAACAGGGCTCTCCCCAGCAAGTAGAGATCCTCACCAGCTCCTTACAGGTCAGTGAAAGTGTGTCCTGCTAATGTAGGCCAATCTCAGAGCTTATCCTTTCTCTCCCAGCTGTCAGGATTTCCTAAATAATTTCCTGAGTAATCCAGCCACAGGCATCAAGGAGAGGAGGGTTGAGAATCATCCAGGCTCTAAGAGAGGTACAAGAGGGTTTATGACCTTCTTTGTAGGTTTCATTTGTTCACTCTTCTCTCATATCTATCCCATTTGTTTTGTGACTTTCACAGTATAAGGTCCATTTATTTTCCCAGGAAAGTCCTTAGGTGTTTGTCATCTATTCCAGCAGGACCAGGAATAAACTATAATTGCAAAGCTGCTCACTTCAGCCTTTCCTTGCCAAGCTGATCCTTACAGGTTTTAGCTTTTTCTTTTTCTTTTTCTTTCTCTTTCTCTTTCTCTTTCTCTTTCTCTTTCTTTTTCTTTTTCTTTTTCTTTTTCTTTTTCTTTTTCTTTTTCTTTTTCTTTTTCTTTTTCTTTTTCTTTTTCTTTTTCTTTTTCTTTTTCCTTTTCTTTTTCTTTTTCTTTTTTCTTTTTTTTTTCTTTTCCTTTTCCTTTTCCTTTTTTTTCTTTTAACAAGAAAAAACAAGTAAATACATTTGAATAAAAATTGAACTGATTAATTCAACCAAAGGGAAATGGTTCATTTGAAGTCATCTCTAGGGAAAGCAAATAATTGAAAAGCTGCATTTAAAAATAATGAGTAAAGATTCTGATGTGTCCTGGTTTTAATCCAGAAATTCATTATTTAAGGTACATGGGGTTGTAAGAGACCCAGGTTCAGTTCTTTCACCTGCCTGAGAGAATTTGAAGCCATGTCTCTGGCTTTCCAAGGGAGAGCCTGACCTGCAACCCACTTTTAGAGATCCCTAGAGGAGCATGTCTCCCTCAGACCCTCGCGTTCTTTCAGTTCAGCTCCATATAAATAGACATTTGTTAGGGCAAGACTCAGAAACTGGGGATATCCTGTCCAGGTGAGTGAGCTGAACATTGTGCTTGAGAAAGTCTCATTTCTGCTTCGATGACTATTCAACTACTATATGTCATGCAGAACAGTTAGATCAGGAGGGGCTGAGGGAGTCATGTCTCCACCATCAGTAACCTCAGACGGCAACCTACTCGATACCTCCTTAGGAAAGATAAGTGTCTTCCAGAAGGGAGCCTGGTCTGCCCTCCATGGACCTGGATTTTGATTATCCAGCAGCATCTGCACAGCACGGCCACAGACCAGCAGAGCCGAGCTCCAGTCACATAAGCAGACCCTGCAATGGGAACTTACTGCAGTGTGGGTCATATGCTGGGGTCAGAGGCTGAGCTGCCTCTTCTCATGCTGCGTCTGGCACACAGTCTGTCTCTAGCAAGGTTCAGTTGTACCTTATGTTTGTCATTGGTTCTGAATAATTTCTATAAATTGCTCTTGACCTCAAATATGAGTCTCCTGATTAAAGCATATGTGCATTTACCCTTTTGTCATGTATATGTCTCCACTCTCTTTATGGAGAGCCTACAGAAGGTGTGGTATTTTCTCTAAGATTTCAACACAAAGGGAGACAAATACAAATAGACAAAAAGAAGAGGGCTGTATTTAAATATTTCTAAACTCTATCCATGTGTTTGGGTTGTAAAAGATTCAGTGAGGACAGACCTTAACAGATTTTGTCTTAGAATCAACCTGCTGAGTTATCTTCATTGTCCCTCTTGCCTTTCACCGAAATGTAGTCAAATAAAGTGCCTTTTGGCAGCAGGTGTGGGAAGTCGCTGCCCTGTTCTCACTCACAGGCAATCGTCTGATTCACTTTCCTTTATCCCCTTTATTTCCTTTTGCAGGGAAAGCTGCTTCTCTCCCATCAGCCCAGAGGCATGTCCCCTTGTGCAGTCGTTCATGTGCCACAACCGAACGTTCATCCTGGATGGCCACGTGCAGCTGAAGACGGGTCTGCAAACCCAGGAGCGACACCTTTTCCTCTTCACAGACCTTCTGGTTATTGCCAAGTCCAAGTGAGTATGGCACCTCCGGCACCGCTCCTGCAGAGCAGCCCCTTTTTGTCAGCAGAGTTAAGATGGATTTCCATGGTGTTTTTTTAGTAGCAAGTCTTCCCTAAATCATAGGGAAGCTTTTTATTTGGTGAATGGAAGTTAGGTGCCTGAAGTGAGGCACCTTTCAAGTTCCCATAGCCATAGAGGAATTCCAGGATGCAGTGTTTTAAAGGAGTGGCAGATGTTCTTGAATATATTGCTTGCAATGTATCATCTGCTCTGGGGGCTCAGTGTCTCAGAAAAAACAAATGGGTGTTCAACTGTGTCCATTGTGCTGCCTTGAACTCACTGTTGTGTTTTAGAAAGGTCATCTTCATTCCTGTGGTGTCAGCGTAACACTGGTGGCTGTGTCACAGAGGGGTCACAGGTCTTAACGCTCACCTGGAAGCTGCTTTGATACACACCAGTGATGAGCAGATGTATGAAAACAGAGATTGCAGGCGGTCTCACGGTCTGTCTCTGTAGGCTGTGCTGTGCCAGGAGGAGTGTGGGCAAGGGGAAGGAGAAAGGAAGCGATGCTGAGCAGTCTGGGTAGTGTTCATGTGTAATCAGGCTTGCTGCTGAGCTCTGATTATTCACTCTACCATTCACAATTAAATCAGATTTACAAGCTGTGTCTAGCATGCCAGCTTCGTACAGCATTTGTGGTTTAAGGCAATTTTAGAGGATGCTTTCACTTGCTGTTAAGGGTTATGAGGAAAGAATAATAAAAAATCATGATGCAGCTTCGTTCTGTGTTAGGCACTGTGTTTGTGGTTTCACAGGGTGGTAATCTCAATGTGAATCCTGGGCTTTTGAAATGTGTCTTTTCACTTAAGCAATTATTTCAGAGGCTGCTGGGAAAAGCCAGAACACATCTGTGTTTTCTGTAGAAATCTGAGCTGTGTCCGTTTGAATCACACATAGTAAATGTAACCCCCCAGACCTGAACTCCTTCACTTGATGCAGTGTGACAACACAGAAGATATTTTATCCAAAGCATATTCTATTACGGGTGGGTGGTGAACATAAGGATATTTAGGGGAAATCTTGCTATTCTACCAGCAGTAGCAGTAATAGCATTGTTACTGTATTTACATATGTTTCTGTCACCTAATTCAAGCTTTCAAATGTTAAATATTTGCAGCTTACCTAGGCTTCTAGGCTCCTTTTATAGGCACTGAGGGAAAACCAGCACCTTCTTTCAGCAGACTCACCTGAAAGAATGGTGTCAGTGGGTGAGGGGAGTCATGTTCCTGGGGGGTCTCTCACTCTGTCCCCAGGCTATTCAGTGGGCATAGTCTTAGTAGCTTAGATCTAAGATCCTGAACTGTAGAAGACAAAAGTCAGGTGAGATGAATCCCTCCTTGCCTGGTGAACAGGCTGAGCACAAGCAATGTTAAACCCTGGGCTGAGCCACACATTACTGCAGGTTTGGCTGTGTCCCACTGGGACTGCTTGCATAGTAGAGCACTACTCTGTGTAGCCACTCCAAAATCTGGTCCCCAGTGAGCAGTAATGGCTCTTGCACCATTTGATTTAGTGTGGTAAAGAGACTGCAATATTTGGAGAAGGTGCTTCTGCATATGAAAAAGAGCGAGGGGAATTAAGTCTTTTACAGAAATGGTAAAAATAGTATTTTGAGTGATGTTACTTCATGTATTTTAAAGAACTACTTGGGATAGTCTCTCTACAGCTGCCCTGTCACCAATTAAAGCATTGGAGTTGTCACTAATGTATACTACTTAAAAATCAGCATTTTGAAAGATATCTCACACTAAAATGCAATTGTTGATTCCTAGAGGGAAAACCTGAGTGGTGTGTGTTTCTATGCAGCTGTGTCTATTGATTGTTATTGACTTTTTAGTAGCTGATGCAGAGTCAAGACAGCAGGTCCCCAGGACAGAATTAATGATACAGTTGAATCTGACTTAACTTTAGCATTGTTCCTTGTGAAGATGCTCAATATTTGTAATACTCTTTTGTGTTAAGTAGTTTTTCAGCTTGGGACAGATGAACACCTGAGATATTTTAGGTACAGCTCGCTGCTGTGCTGGTGTCAGCTCAGCTGCAGGTAGGCAGGCACTGAACAAAGGGAACTCGAGCATAATTAGACATTGTATGATCAGCAAATGGGTACAAGTTTTTCCTAAAGAGAGCAACAAGTATCTTGTGTCTGCTGAGCTTGCTGAGTGAACTCCTGGACTCCTGCTTAAAGGCAGTGACTTGGTGTTGCTCCCATGGAAATTTGTGGAGTTCGATTCCTCTCTACAACCCGTCTGTGTATGACTTTGGACAAGGTGCCTGTAGATTGGTTTTCTGCTACTTTCAAATGATTTTTGAAATGTAGACTATTATCTTTTTAAACCACGCATTAGCCCAGCTTATAAAAAATAAGAATAATACGTACATGCTGGGCTTCTCTGTCTGCTCTCCCACCTCTTACTGCCTTCACGTGAGGAACAAGTCATAAATTTGTTGAAAGAATTTTTCTCACTACATCAATGTTAAGTATGTAAAATGTTTGCTATATATTGATTAGATTTCTTACAGAGATCATGTGTTTAAATTTGACAGAGTAAATATTTCAAGGATCTGTCAGTTCAAGTATCAAAGGTTTTTTACACAATTTTTGTGTGAGAGGCACAGAGAGGTGGCTTCATCTCTCTCCTTTGTAAGACGTAGATGCATATACGCACATACATTTTAAGGTTATTTTCCCAATGTGTCTGGCCATAGAATTTGATGGTTGAGTACATACATGGAATTACGGTAGCAATCTCACAGTGGATCCATTAATGCTTTTGTCAGAGGGTCCTATTAAGGAGATTAGCAAATCTAGTGAGAAGTTAATCTTCCATCTGTTAACGGCTGCAAGGTGTCCAATTGCCACTTACAGAAAGCAACAGGAGCTGAGTTTACGCTGCAGAGGTGGCACAATTTGGGGTGCGTCAATGCTTACACCACTGATGTTCACAATTTTTCTGTTGATTTCAGTGGACTCTGGATCTGCCTGATATTTACAATGTACCACTTGCAAGGGGACTTACTTCCTTAAAAAATAAAATCTTAGGTTGCTACTCTTTCCATTTTTCACATGTTCAGTCATGCTGCTTCCTTAGCGATGATATATTCATTTCCAGAGGTAATGCTTTGGCACTTAAATAGAAGACCCACATTTTACAAATGCTGAGAACCCATGGATTGCATAAAGGACGTGGCAGTTAGCGATAAAATTATACTTCAGGCTCTTTAGATGTTAATGGAGGCTACTGTTTCAGCGCCTCTGGAAACCAGGCCACTTGAATACTGATAATAGCTGAGAGCTGTGACTAGGCATCGCAAACGGGGTAAGAATATACATCAAGCATGAATGGAGAACATCTTAGTGCATCTGCCAACACCCTGCTGACACCTGCTACTGGCACTGTAGGGGTCTGGCTTTATGAACTGTAAGTGTTAAAAAAGTGAAACAGCATGTAGAGAGTTCACAGTACTGGCTAATGTGAAAAAGAAATTGAGGAGAAAAGGAGGGTCAACAGATTGATTCAGTGGAGGCAGACCAGGCATCCATTTATTAACATCTACATTAGAATTCACAGCTGTGTGCTTTTGTAAATCTACCTTTTCACAGTTTATTCTGTGGTCAGTCAGTTACAGTTATTTCTATATTCTTGACAGATCTTACTTTCTGCGTCATAAACTGATTTGTTGATGAGTGTGTTGAAATGTTCTCCTGTGCTTCGAGCTTCTCTTTGATGGTGTAATAAAACTTGATAAAGAGAGGTGAAAGGTACAGCTGACCAGGAAACACCATGGTATAGTTTAAAAAATACGTTAACTGGAGATGGTATTTTACAGTATCTAATTGAAGTGCACCTTTTTGCCAGGTGTTAGATGTACTAATGGTCCCTTCTTGCCCACCACTGTAAATGCTGCTGGTTTATTAATGTTGCTCAACCCCACTACACCTGTTTGCACAATGTCAGCTGGAAACCTTTGACCACTCACAACACTGCAGGTTCATCTACGTCCTCTTTAAAGCCGCGATGTTCAAGTACTTTCATGTTTCAGACTGTATTAGTTCAGTCTGTCCCGAATCAAATACCTTATAAATGAGACTAATCTCAGAGAAGGTAGTCCATGTGTATCAAAGCTCTAAGAAACTGCTTACCTAGCATATTTGTTTATAGAGCACTAATCACCATGGTGCCTGGCACTGTCCCCATCCACATTTGCAATGCGGTGATGAGCTGACATGCTCTTGCTTGCAGTCCTTGGATTAGGAGGGCACAACGTTTTCAGGGAAGAGACACTTTTCTTCCAGCCTTTCCCCGCTGGCCCAGAAGAACCGTAGCTCAGGTAATTCCATCTGCAAGGCCTGTCCTGCAGTGAGTGGCTGTTGCATTGCTACGGAGCTGGACTGACTCTGTGAGATTTCACTTGTTGCTCACATAGCACTGGTGCCCACCGATCCTACAAAGGAAGGAGACTGATCATGAGAAATTAAGTGGAAGTAAAGAGTTGAAATAAAAGAGTGAAAATCTGTAAGCTTGGCTTTCACTGTACTCTAATGTTTAGTAAGATAAAATACAGGAAGGGCCAATTTTTTTAAAAAATGGGGAACTTATGTGTCTTCCTTGTAGATGAGTAGATATTTTGAGAATGCACCAAGTCCTGGCTCATTCTCCAAGGGGTGTGGGCCTATAGGTACCTTGCAGCCAGTTCATAGAGTCTGGATGTGACCTGTGCTGTAGTTAACACAAACGGCAGTTTTCTGCTTGTTCTTTCTTCAGAATTGCTTCATTTGCTCTGGCCTAATTGTCACTACTGGAACTCACCACAGTTGTTGACCCTGGAGCTAAGAAATCTAGCTATGCTGTAGACTCCTCAATGGCATTGAAGTCCTTGAAAGAAGAGTCCAACACAAGTGGCAGTCTTGGCCTCCTGGTGAAATTTGGAGGGGGCTCTAGACATTTGCAGTTCTCATGCGAGAAGGGTGATGTCCAGAGATGCCACAAGCAACCTATTTATCCCACATATTAGATATCCATTGATGCCATTTAGATGAAAAATTGATATATTTTTATACGCAACCCAAATAAAACGTTATTTTCTTTAATTAAAGCGGAAGTGCTTCTAACACCAGTTCCAATGCAAGCTTCACATGTGCCTGAAGGAAGAAGAAACTGAGATGTTTAACCTGCCTTGCTATCCATTCGTGTGTGTGACATACCTGTGAATTTCTGCCCGCAGGTCACACTCTCATTTCAAACTGAAGTGCCAAGCACGTCTCTGTGAGATGTGGACAGCATTTTGTACAGAAGAAGTCTGTGAAGGCAGCACAGACCCAGAGAGGTCCTTTGTTTTGGGCTGGCCCACCACAAACTGTGTGGCAAATTTCAGGTAAGAATTGAGATATGTTTTATTTAGCAAGTTACTTAAATTTTTTTAGTCTGACAGGTAACAAGACTTTCACAGATTCATTTCAGCACCAGTGAATGTGGGAAACAGGAACTTACTGATTCTTAAACCAAGTCCTTCTACTGCTGTGAGCAAGTCACCCTCCATGCCTCATCTTCTATCTCTCTGCAAATATGGCAGTGATACTCACTTATCACTTAAAAATTTGCAAAAATATATGATTTGGCAAAGCACTGTGTGTGCTGCAAACTTGCCTAGTGGAAATTATTTCTTTTTTTTGGGGGGTATAACTTGACAAACACCTTGGCTAATTAATAAGATGAACTACAAATAGCAAACAGCCCAGCTAATGAGGGGATCAAAGAGACTCTCGTAGGACATTTTTAAACAGAAGAGCTTGTAGTCGTAGCAGGAAACATACAGTGAAATACTGACCTTGTCCTGTTTCTCTTTTCAATTTAATTGTGCCAGAGAAAATGTCAAAATTCCTCTTAAAGCAGAATCTCTGAATTTTAATAGAGAGAAAGATTTTTGGTCTGTCTTTGCAGCATTGACTGTAGGACACATAAGGGCTAATTTCAGTGATTAGGCTAATTTTAGTCTCAGCAGGAGGGCTCTGTCGTCACTTTGGAGAAGGGAGGGCACCGCCCCCCTGAAATCCCAGCTGCTCAGCCACAGTGATTTGGCTGGGTCTTGGAAAATGCATTTTCCTCTTTACCAACAGAGAGCAAAAGCTGACACATGCAGCTAAATTTGTATGTCACATTGTCCGTATCCAAAGAGAATGCTACATACAAACTGCTCTCTGTTGAGCTGGTTGTGCTGTGTATGTTTTCTTTTCAGTTAATAGTCCAGAAACAAAGCTGAAATTTTCTATTGATTTTCAATTGAACTCTTACCAATAAACATGAACTTTGATCTAGAGACAGTATGTGATCCTTTATAGCTATCAGAAAGCAGCTGGATAGGAAAACTATTGCTTCAATCATAATAGAGTCAGAGATTTTATAGAAGGGAAATTACTTTGTCTGGAGACATACAGAAAAATCTAAAACATCACGCATGAATCCGCAGATGCATATCTGATAGAACTGAAGCAGCCAAAGCAGAATCATGTTATTAATGTTTATAAAGTACATTCCCCTCACAACATCTTTCTGTAGGTTTCTAGCTCCCTAAATGCCTGCTCTGAAAATTTGAAGAATTTGATTTAGAGAAGAAGCAGTGGGAATAGCAGTGAATCCATCTGGGACAGGATTTAAATAGAGGAATTTGAAGAAAAATTATGGTAGATTCCTTCCTTGCACTATCCTTTTATTAATTACATTCAACTGGACAGTTTTGTATACTTGAAAGAGATAAAGATAAATGTGATAAGCCTTAAAATGTCCAAAGTTAATCCCTACTAAGTACAATGGGACATTTTTTCATTGTGGTTTATGTGTACTTTGTGATGTGGTGATAAACCAAGTAATAAATAAGAAGAGAATTAGAACAGTGAAAGCGGAAAGAAGTCTATATACCTGAGGAAATACTTCAAACTGTTGAATTAAGCTCTTATTTTAAAGTGCCCACCACTTCTGTTTGGACATCATTTTAAGAACACAACCCATTTCCTACTGAATTCACTGACCAAGCTTTAACTTCTGTGACAAAAACTGGTAACTGGGACTTTTGTTCTCTGTGACAGGCTTTCCAGCTGATTTTACAGGGAAACAGATTTTTCATTCAAATCTCGAAAAACCTTTTTGGTTTTGCTGGTATTTATGGAAATTGTGACCAAGAAGCAGGCCGTTCCACCGTAGTTTGTACAAGGGCATTAGAATGATGGCTGATTTGTCCCTGTTTTTCTATAATTCTTGCAGGTCTGCAGAGCAAAAGGAAACATGGTTGTCTTTTTTGCAAAGGTACTTTACTATACAATCTTTGAAGACACTGAAAAAAGTCCCAGTCATCTAGAGCAGTGATTCCCAAGCTGTGGTGCCTATGCCATTATGATAGATAAGCTCTTTCAAAGTGATATTAAGAAAAAAAAAAAATCTCATGTCTTCACCCTACAGAAAATGCATGTGCAACGATCACTACGCAAGGAGGGAAACACTTCCCTGTGCCTGAACGTGGCTCAGCACAAAATTGGAGCAATTCGTATCACACGTGGTCCCTTCCCCGCAAAGTTATAGGAGCCTCTGCCACCATTGCTCTAGTTGAGCCTGCGGCTCTTTCCATAGTGATGGCATCTAAGCAAGCCCAGCTCAGGAACCTCTGCTCTAACCACTCTGCTGCTCATGGCTGGCTGTATTTTGGTCTTACAAAATGTACCCCAAGCTGGAGGGTATGGTGGGAGGGTTTGTGTAAATAGACCTGTCTTATTTCAGTCAATGTTCAGACAGAAAACTACTAGTGGTGGTTTTGTTTTCTGGTCACCTACTTCTGCTGGCTGAGGTTCATGTCTTTATCTGATTCTTCAGAGTTCCTGGGGTTGTTTAAATCATCCTTGTTGTGGATAATTTCTCATTCTTTCTTCTGTTCAGCCCTTTGAATGGGTCTGTACAATGGGATGCAATGGATTCCAGTAAGAGCCTGTAGTGCAGACTGAGGCATCACAATGATGGGGAGTTTTAGCTTGAGTTTTTAAATCCAGTTTCTCTGCTGCTTACACTGATTCCTACAATGAACTTTTAATACAACAGGGCATTACTGGGAGCTGCAGTCAGCATCCCTTTCAGATACTGCTGGATGCTTTCTTGTCCTCAGAGATCTTTCTACTGCAGTACTTCTGCAAACAATCTGCTTCTTATCCAATTACCACTTGATTGCTATTTAAATCTCCTTCTTGCTATTTATGTTGGTGATATTAAAAATTTACTTGTTTTGTACTTGTTTTGTCAGTCGAATAAGAGAAGAGAAGGAAAAAGACTATCCTAAAAGCATTCCTCTGAAGATAATTGCAAAGGATGTGGGAACATGTGCATATGTAAGTGCTCTTGAGCTAAACGGGCGTCTAAATCCACATCACCTATGCATGCTAGTCACCTGTCAATCCTTTGGATATTGGGAGGGTTCCTTTGGTTTGCAGCCTTCTTTAAGGATACAGCCCCTTTAAAAGACTTGGCATATGCAGCCCCGGAATGTTTGTTTCCTGTGTTTAATACATGAGTTCCTTTTTAAAGACAGTGTGCTTGCTAAGAAATACTGGTTCTGGCACGCAATCTAAAGACTGTACAGTGTGAAGTCCCAAGAAACACCTCTAGCGGAACTTATGCATAAGCATCTTCAGAAATGCCCAGTACAATGTACCCTTTTTTGCTTGTAAAACTGATCTAAACCCACAGCTGCCTTCATTCAATTCTGTAAAGCTGCAATGTGTTTTATTGTTTATAATGATCGTAAGTCAGTAAAGCTGTGTATATGAACACCCTGAAATTGCCTTAAGCATGTTTTTCATCAGCTAGCTGATGCTGGTAAATTTATAGGCACAAGGTAAATTGCCAAAGAAAGGTCATCTACAGGGTGATTTGCACCTTTTTTACTAAGTCCTTTTTAACCAATTTAAACTAAATTCTTGTATGTAGCCAGTTCCCTAGGGATACCCTAGGAGTCAGTGATAATCCATCCATTCTTCCCCTGCTTCTCATGTATTTGTCCTTTCTTTGTAGCTGTGCTGTTAAGATCCGTATTTCATGCTCAGAAGCCTAAAGAGTATTTGCAAGGACACGATAAATTTTCACAGAAGTTAGACTTCATTGGAGGTCTTTGCCCAACAGTGAATCTACAGTTAGAATTCTGGTTTTGCATAGATGTAAGCATAAAGTAGTCTGCCTTTTTTCAGAAAATAGTTTTTAAGGTAAACAATAATAGTTAAAATTGCCAGGTTGCTAAGACAAATGTTAATAAACAATGATTGTGATAGTTCAAATGCAGAACTGCAGATCAAAGTGTGCTCAGATGTAGATGTCTATTAATCATTTATGTGCTCAGGTGTTGCACACTTGTACCAGGGTTTGTTGTTCTGTCATTGTTTGTTTGTTTGTTTGTTTAATGTCTTTTCTCCTTAGCTATAATTAGCTCATGTGCCAAATGTAGTTTCTTGATCCTGATAGTCCTAGAAACAGCACATTGTAGTCTAGCTATTATCAGTAATACAGCAGAGGAGGAGCAGATGGAAACTTTGTGATGCAAATAGTTCTTATGGCACTGTGGTCCTCGTGCTACAGCAGCTGGAGATGTCCAAGAATTATTTCCTTTTTGGAGGGTAGGAAGGCTGAACACAAGGCATGCACCATTTTATTATATTCTAGCCAAGAGCAAAACTTATGCAAATGTGCTGACCTACTCCTGAGAGCCAGATGTCATTGCTTCAGGCAAATGTTAAATTTTTTATGGTATGAGCATTCAGATATGTCCTGAAGCAAGATAATACAGTATTCTCACTACTTTCCTTTGATTGCCATGGCAGCTTGTTATCGTCAGGGACTTATACAAACGTACAGCTCAGATCTTTTCTAAATGCAGAATGTCAGGGGGTTGTTTCACCTGAACATCCTATAGCCAGTATAAAACTGATACGC
Source organism: Columba livia (assembly GCF_036013475.1). Classification (NCBI taxonomy): domain Eukaryota; kingdom Metazoa; phylum Chordata; class Aves; order Columbiformes; family Columbidae; genus Columba; species Columba livia. Next base: position 19,562,305 of record NC_088602.1, on the reverse strand, counting down.
TACACAGGGCAGCAGGGTATATAGCCAACTGTCTTGGGACTGGCAATGAACATTTACATCCCAGCTCTGCCACCTTCCCTTCTTTGGGCCATTGGGTACGCCTGGGCGGTTTATTGCAGCGGGCACGCATTTGTTCTGCCAGGGCTTTTGGCTGGCCACGAACCAGCTGCCATCCGAAAGCTGTGTAGTCTTGTGAGCAGAGCCAAACTAGCGTGCCTCTGAAGAGGGCTGAGTAACCCGTGCTTGATGTGTGGGAGCTGCCTGTCGGCTTGGAAGTGAGACCAGCATGGGTGTGATGGTGCAAGCAAAAGCCACTCTGGACACGCTCTCCCCACTTGTTTTTGCCTCTGCAAGGTGATGGCAGCAGTGCTGCCGCATCCCAGCAGGGCTGAAGATGGAGTCATTAATCCTGGTGTGTTTGAAATGTGCTGCCCTGCATAAGAGCAAGCCATAGTGCAGAGGTACAGAGCATCACCCAGCTGTGCGGGAGTGATGCTGGTGCTGGGCAGCAGGCACTGGAGTCTCACTGCGAAAGGGCTGCCTTGCGGAGAGCCACGCTGCCTCCAACACAAAGCTCGGCACTTCGTGTTGCTCACCGTAGCTATTTATAAAGCGGTGTTTCTGCAGAACCATACTTCTCCATACCACTGATCAGCAGGTTCTGGAGGATGCCGGAGAGGTAGCATTTTAACTGGATGAAAGATTACTGACAGGAAGCGGTTCTGGTATTAAGCCAAATCTAGCTTTGAGAAGTCTATACAGAAAGTGGCAAAGGATATAGAGATGAACAGCCTGTGTATAGTATTTCCTTACCAGTTAAATCTTCAATAGAAAAGGACAGAAATTATTAACAAGGGGAACGAGAACCTCTTACTGAAAAGCTCAATTTTTTCAAAGGAAACTTGTATGCTTTTAAATTAATAAAGCCATTGTTTCCCTCCTGTGGTGTCTAAAGTGCAGTTAGTGGTTGTGTCCTTTTTCATATTTTAATGTGGAGGTCTTGTTCCCAGTAGTCAGGGCACTCTTCCGTCTGATGGAGCTGTTGGGGAAGTGGGGAGCAAAACCAGAAAGTGTGTGACGAAGCAGAGGAGTCAAACCTTGGTCTCAGCTGGGTCTTTACTTATGTAGTATAACTAACTCATCAAGTAAAATTTTAACATTATTTTTCAACAATGACTTATGCAGAGCTGTTGTACTTCAGATACTCTTTGCAAATCCAGATTTTTAATCCTACTTTCTCCTTCCCTTTTTTTCTGTTCACAGTCAAAAACCCTAAGCGTAAGCAATGTTGATACAGCAAACGATGTAATTCTCATGGCCCTGCAGCAGCTGGGAATTAACGTAAGTCCTTGCACCAGTTTTAATGAGTCTTTTTGTAGTCATTTTAATAATCAAATCTTCTCTTGCACTTTTTCCAAGTTTTAGGGTATGAACATTAATTAAATACTTTATCATAGCAATTCAGTGTTGGTGAAATGAAGCAACAGTGCTTAGTTAATATATAGACCTCCAGAGATCATCAAGTGCCTTAAAAGTTTTGAATAAAGTCTGTTGTCCCTGTAAGGGATCCATCATGTTTGAAACTCTTTTTAAAATCAGTTTTCCTCATGCCTAAGAGGAGATACCTTGACACAAGAAGTGAGAGTTTGAGACAGCTCCCATTGCATACTTCACTGTGAACAGGAAACCTACTGACATGCTTGTTAGTTGGTTTCAAAATGTGCAAACCTGCCCAATCAGCTGTGTCCCAAGATTACAAATACAAGCACTGCTCTCAGGTGTCCAGATCAGACACTAAATATCCGTGGACCTTTAGTGTCATGTGAGATATGAATGTAACTGAGTGATTGCACAGAATCTGAATGCACCCAATTTAAGCAATGTCCTGAAACTGTTTTGGAAAAAGACTTTACAGGACTTATGACAATGCAGGATAGTGCAGCAAGTAAATGCAGCGATTCCTAGTAGACCGAGTACTGCCTGAACTGGCTCCCTTTGCTCTAAACCGGACAAGGTAGTACCTCAGGTGTGTTAATGAATCAGTGCAAGGGACAAGAATTCTGGGTCCCATATTCTGTTTTTCTCATTGTATCACAATGTGGCTCCAACAAACACCCATGGTCACAGAAGCTCCTGGATGACAGCTTTTTAACTGGCCTGTCAGTGTGTTGCATGAATAACAAGATTTTTTAAAAATGTCTTAGTCTTGATGTATATACTGATCTCATTGTGTGGAATCTGACAAGTCTCTTTGTACCACAGCCTTCATTATGAAGAGTCAAATATGACCAAATGCCCCTTCAGAATTGGCCTTCCCTAGCATTCATTATCTCTAATTTATACAGGCTTTTAATGGATCCAGGGGCCTATTCTGCTAGTTTGGTATTTCCTAGGTACAGTAATTTCTATCTGTCTTGTTATGACTCAGACATCCTATTTACACCAAGGCTATGGCTTGGGCCTGAGCTCAGAATCCAGCAGTTTATATATACATATATATATATTTATATATATATATGAAGTGGCTCTGGAGTTGATAGAAGAACTGTAAGGTGGAGAAATTAGGATGTAAGTTACAATCCATCTCATTGTCTACTACGGTCTTCACCAAAAATCGAGAGATTGTGCTATGTTACAACTGCAAGTCTTTACTATTATGTGTTTCATTTTTAACCATTTTACCATAGTTTGAGTTGGAAGGGACCTTACAGATCATACAGTTCCAACCCCTCTTCCATGGGCAGGGACACCTTCCACTAGACCAGGTTGCTCAAAGCCCCATCCAACCCAGTCTTGAACACTTCCAGAGATGGGGCATCCACAGCTTCTCTGGGCAGCCTGTTCCAGTGCCTCACCACCCTCATGGGGAAGCATTTCTTCCTTATATAATATCTAATCTAAATCTCCCCTCTTTCAGTTTAAAGCTATTACCCCTTGTTCTGTCACCACATGCCCTTGTAAAAAGTCTTTCTCCAGCTTTCTTTTAGGTCCCTTTTAGGTACTAGAACACTGCTGTAAGGTCTACCTGGAGCCTTCTCCAGGCTGAACAAGCCCAACTCAGCCTGCCATCACAGGAGAGGTGCCCCAGCCCTCTGGCCATCTTTGTGGCCCTTCTCCTCTACTGTCTTCAATAGGTTCATGTCCTTTTATGTGTGTCATTTGCACTTCCTCATTTTGTGTGCAGAAAAAACAGGACAATGGTATTGTTGGAAGATAATATTTTGTTTGACATGAGCAGAAGAGGAGCTGATTAGGTTTTCGCTTTGTGTTCTTTTGTATGTATGACAATCAACACTTTCCTCAACTTTACATTTTCATTTTTAGTGGAAAACGAATGAAAGCCATCTGAAAGATGTAAAATCTTGCCTGCAGAATTATTTTCCACATTTTTTCACCGCATCTTCATAGAATAAAGCCTTTTTCATTAGAGGCATATCATAAGAGGAGCAATAAAATCAAACAAGCTAAATAAATTAAGCTGTAGCCAACCCCCTCTTAGGATTGTTCTGACTGTGAGGAAGCTTTGCTTTATACGCCGTCTCAAGGTTTTTTATTTATGTCCAGAAAGAACCACTTGAAAGGACCTCTATGACTTTTCAATGGCAATTATAGAAACTACATTTCACATGTTGTGTGATTAATGGGGCTATTACTTTGGCTGAGTTCACTCTGGTTTAACGCATCAGAGTTTTTCCCTCTGTGGTTTGTCTGGTAAAATGACAACTAGTTCGTGCAAAACGGCATTGATCATCTGTTCCAAATTACCAAGTGGGGCAGAAAGACGGGCCTTGGGTTTCCCAGCTCTGTAAGCACACTTGCTGATTTTTCTGGGACAGTCACATTTATACTGACAAATGGCCTCATAAAGCCCATAAAGGGCAACATTTGCAATCGAGAGATGAGAAGTCTGCCTCCTGAAACTGTGCTTGCTAGCTCTTCCCTTTCCCCTGCTTCCCCTTCACAGCAACGAACCCTTTCACATATATATTTAAAAGGAAAAGTAAATAGCCTTTCTTGTGCTCCTCAGCTGTATTTATTTGCTCCTGGCTGCTTGCCCTAAGGCACCAGGGATGTCTCCAAAGCCTATTTATTTTCCTTCTGGCCCCTGCTAGCTAACTTAACAGCAGTGCTAATATGGGCCAGAAAGCTCTGTCAGTCAGAGAGCAAACTGCAAAGGCTTTATTGGGTGTATCAGCATTACACCAGCTGCATGCAGCAAGTAGAAAGAGTTTCAAGAGCTTTGGAAACACTGGATGAAGGTCCAGACAATACAGGGTAGTAGGCAAATCTGCTTAAAAAAGAGTAGGATTTCATGGTAAAGCCAAATAAATACTATCATGAGGTATTTATCACCTTTTGTAGCCAGAAAACTTTGAGACTTTCATTATCCTGATTAGTAGTGTCACTGAAAAGGGATTTAAGGTATAACAGATTGCTTTTCATACAGTGTATTATCCTTGCTATTGCTATTACCTCTTGTCCTGAGAGTGGTTTGTATTAAATGTCATTCTTTTTATTTCTATTGTCTCACCGTCATATCTGAAAAAAATGTACTGTTCTTCAGCTAAACTGCAATATTGACATGTATATTTATGCTAAAGGCAATATTCAGAATTTGCTTTCAAATCAGCAGTTTTACACAGCTTTTCCCAAAGATGTTCACATTCTCCAATCCTCTGGAAATTGTCTCCTTTGATGTAAATTTATCCTCTCCACTGTCAATTTCAAAAGAACGCTCAGCAGTCTTAAAGTACTATCTGGTTCTCCCAAGCCCTTCCACACAAAAGAGCTGCACAAAAGGGCCAACAACAGCCCTATGAGGAGATTTTGGGGCAGCGCTGAGTGCCAGGAGCCCCTTGGGTGCCATCCTCACCTTGGCATCATCAGTATGGGCTCAGGTCTCAGGCGAATCAGATCTCTTGAGGACAGTTCTATTTAATGTCTTTATCAGTGATCTGGATAAGGGAGTCAAGTGCACGCTCAGTAAGTTTGCAGATGACATCAAGTTGGGTGGGAGTGTTGATCTGCTGGAGGGTAGGAAGGCCATACAGAGGGATCTGGACCAGCTGGATCATTGGGCTGAGGTCAACTATATTAGATTCAACAAGGCCAAGAGCCCGGTCCTGCACTTGGGTCACAACAACCCCAGGCAGCGCTACAGGCTCGGGGAAGAGTGGCTGGAAAGTGCCTGGTGGAAAAGGATCTGGGAATATTGGTCAACAACTGGCTGAACATGAGCCAGCAGTGTGCCCAGGTGGCCAAGAAGGCCAACAGCATCCTGGCTCGTATCAGGAATAGTGTGGCCAGCAGGACCAGGGCAGTGATCGTGCCCCTGTACTCGGCACTGGTGAGGCTGTACCTCGAATCCTGTGTTCAGTTTTGGGCCCTTCACTACAGGAAAGACATTGAGGTGCTGGAGAGAGTTCAGAGAAGGGCAATAAAGCTGGTGAGGGGTCTGGAGCACAAGTCTGATGAGGAGTGGCTGAGGGAACTGGGGCTGTTCAGCCTGGAGAAAAGGGGAGACCTTTTTTTATATATATATATATATATATATGGGTTAGGGTTAGGGTTAGGGTTAGGGTTAGGGTTAGGGTTAGGGTTAGGGTTAGGGTTAGGGGAGACCTTATCGCTGTCTACAACTACCTGAAAGGAGGTTGTAGCATGGAGGGTGTTGGTCTCCTCTCCCAAGTAACAAGTGATAGGACAAGGGGAAATGGCCTCAAGTTGTGCCAGGGGAGGTTTAGACTGGATATTAGAACCAGTTTCTTCACAGAAAGGGTTGTCAGGTGTTGGAACAGGCTGCCCAGGGAAGTGGTTGAGTCACCATCCCTGGATGTGCTTAAAAGACACGTAGATGAGGTTCTTAGGGACATGGGTTAGAGGTGGACTTGGTAGTGCTAGGATAATAGTTGGACTTGATGATCTCAAAGGTCTTTTCCAACCAAAACAGTTCTGTGGTACTATGGTTCTATGAAGGTGCTCCTGCCTGGCTCTCCAGCTCAGCGCATAGGATGCTGTCGGCTGGTGAGCGTGAGCTCCGTAGGTGGGGAGATGGTGGAGCAGATATCTCAGGTGTGAGGCTGAGGTTGCCTGTGCTGCCAGAGCATGTCCCAGAGGATGCGATTACCCTGGTTTTCAGGACAGAGCTGAAGGGTCACCTTTGCTTGCACCAGCTGCCCGCTGTCTGCCACATGCTCTGCCCACGGCCTCCACTTCGCGCTGCTTACCTGTAATCCCTCTATGGGATCAGACCTGTCTCTCTGTGGGACTGGGTACTGCTCAGCACCATTGGGGAGAAGTGGGACACAGACATTCTGGGGGCCAGGAGCAGCACCTGGGGCTGGAGGTCCCTTCCAATCTGGGGCCTGCCTCATGTCCGTCCTCCTGCGAGTGGGAGGCACGCAGGCCAGGGATTGACTCAGCCACATGGTGAGGCTGTCTGGCATGGGTAGCATCTTGGTTTGACCCCAAAAGCAATCCTGAGTCCTGGCAGACTGTAACCTCCATCCCTCTGCTTCCAGGAGCAGTGAAAAAACTGGGGCAAATCTCCTTTTCCTTCAGAAATGACAGGCTCCAGCCCCTCTCATTGCTCAGAGCTGGACCCTGGTCACACAAACCACATTGCACATGACAGACACAATCACAGAATCACAGAATGTTTGGGGTTGGAAGGGACCTCAAAAGATCATCTAGTCCAATCCCCCTGCTGGAGCAGGAACACCCAGATGAGGCTACACAGGAATGTGTCCAGGTGGGTTTTGAATGTCTCCAGAGAAGGAGACTCCACAACCTCCCTTGGGCAGCCTGTTCCAGTGTCTGTCACCCTCACTGAGAAGAAGTTTCTTCTCATATTTAAGTGGAACCTCCTGTGTTCCAGTTTGTACTCACTGCCCCTTGTCTTACCATTAGTTGTCACCGAGAAGAGCCTGGCTCCATCCTCGTGATACTCACCCTTTACGTATTTATAAACATCAGTGGGGTCACCCCTCAGTCTCCTCCAAGCTAAAGAGACCGAGTTCCCTCAGCCTTTCCTCATACGGGAGATGCTCCACTCCCTTAGAAGCTTTCCTGGTGGCAAATTTGTGCACTGCAGAAGTAAAGGCAAGGTGCAGATTATCCATATATTGTGAGAAGCCTAACATGAACCTGTTCTTAATGGCTGGCAAGCTTATTCTTAATTTTGGTTTTAAAGGGCTCTGAGAAAGACTACAAGCTGTGGGTGATTTCAGGAAGAGAAGATGCTCCTTATCCTCTTATTGGTAAGTTCTTGACATTTTTTGTTTTTCAACATTCACTCAGTTTTTAATGCTGAAGGAAGCAAAAAATACAGAGAAGACTAAAATGCAGTTTCCTCTTTTGTTTTGGTTTGGTTTTTCCTGTTTTTTTTTCTCTTACTTCCCTGTCACGCAAGTTTGCTTATCTGGGGAGCTAGTCAGATGCTGATCCTTTGTTTTGAAGAGCAATTGTTTGTTTGTATCACAAAGAGGTTGGAAAACGCTCATTTATTTCTGCCCCAATTTTGCTGCACGAGCCTCAGTCTTTCTACAGTCAGCCTCTCCACTCACCTCCTCTCCTGGAGCTGGTCCAGCTTTACCATATTTCTTCCATAGCATTGTTTACTGCCCCCTCAGCAAAACTCAGCAGAGTTTTGAGAAATATTCTGTTCTTCCACAACACAAGTTAACTGATTCAAGAGGTCCTTTACAATCCTGTGTTTCTCTTGCTGGCTGACAGCTCCCCTCTGATTACGAGCAAATTATTGCTTATTCACTTTCTGAAGTGCTTTTTGAAACTTTTCATCCCCAGGAATCAACCCAAAGCTCAGAAGTGATTGGATGGAGTGATTTGATTTTGGCCCATGATTCACTGAGAACAAATCCCTCTCTGTTATTAAGAACCTTTCCCTGTAGAAGTCCAGCATTACTTGTGCTATTTGAGTTCACAGATGATTAGAACAAGAAAAATTTGTGGATTTTCTGTTTTCCTTCTGCAAATCTAACCCCAGTAAATCTTAGCATTCCTTCTTAAAGCAGCCTTAGCTAAAAATGCTTTGCTGGAGTCAGATAACATTAATATTTATAAAATGTCTAAATTGTCCACCTTATAGACAGAGCAAACTCCTTTGTCTTTGAAACACACCAGACTTTGTCTTTGCAACTCTCCATGTGGTTTCTTCAGATAAAATCATAGCCGTGGCTTTAAACATAGAACCAGAGAATTCAGAAATGGGAAAGGCCTTTCTAATTGACTGATGACTCTCTCACTGCAAATTCAAGTTGCAATCCTTAGAAAAGAAGAATCTGATATAAAACTGTTGCTGTTCTTCATATTTATGCCAGGGTTTATTAGATGAAGCCAACTTTTATCATAGGTAGACATCAGAAGCAGAGTTCAATGGTGCTTCAGCTTCACACTGCCTATAATCTCAAATAACATCTCTTCCACTATCAGTGTTCAAGTCTAAGTGCAAGCTAAGTAAAATGTCTTAACATTGCACCCATATTAAATATATGTCAACTGCCAGGTCTTCAGATAAGTCCAAAAAATATCTTCCAGGTGGCATTTTTGAAAGCTCCTCCAGAAATGAATTGCCTCTGTGTAGTCCCTAAAGATGCTGGTTAATGCCGAGCATAGCTCATTTGCATTAGCCCTGTGATTAATGTTTCCTTCCTGTTTCAGCCTCAGACAGGAACTGTAATTGTGTCTTGTTTGACTGAGCTGATGGCTGTTGCGTGGAGAGGGAGGGAAGGTCGCTTTCACACTGTATTTTTCAGTTTTGCATGCTCAGCAAAAATTTGATAGGTGACTGCTCCCAAAATCTCGTTTCTTACCAGAACCATATGAGCAACTGATACCTAAACATCCAGTGTCACAAGGAAAGCAGAAAACATTGAATTTAGAAATTGTAACTTGTTCTTTTTCTGATGGGCTTTTATGCAATGCAGCTGTAGTAGGCCTGATTTTACTTTCATGTCTCTTTAACTACACTGAACATAGTAACTCCATATCTTCCAGTGTATGATTTGTGCTGGTATAAATATGCAGAAAAGCATCAATTCTGAGATTACTGAGAGAGAAAGCGCTGCAGGCCAGCATGCGAAATCTGGTTTTCCTCCAAGGCAGATGGAGTTTTGCAAGTCTCCAGTCAATCCAACGCAGATTATGATGATTTCTCTTTGAACAGGACATGAATATCCCTTTGGAATTAAAATGAGCCACATTCGTGACGCGATGCCCCATGGATCAAAGCACTGTGCCTGCCCCAGGCAGCTTCAGGGGTCTTTCTTGACGGAGCAGCTGCCCCAGGAGCTGCAGTGCCAGTTTGTGCTGAAGCCAAGCCGCCTGGCTGTGTGCCAGCAGCTGAACGGTACGTCCCAGCATCGCTCACACACCGCCCGGCCACCGCCCACCTCTGCTCTAGAAAGCAAACGTGCCGGGATGGGGAGGGTGGTGGAAAGTGAAGAGGAGGATGCAGATGCACCTTCCATCTGCATGGAGGATTTTGCAGTGGAGCTCTCCCTGATTTGAGTGTGCTGTTGTAAGTGTGTCATCTTCCTCAGTTACGTTTTGACAAGCTGCCTGTCAAATGGTTTTTCCAAAAACAGCAAAAGAAAGACAAGATCTCTCCCCTGCATTTTTTTTGTAAGTCTATTAGCTGAGCTTCTCTCTGCGGCGCTTGCCGTGCTCTGCAGCAAGGCAGGGTGGTTTACGGTTCAGGAGTCAAGGCTTGACTTCGGCGCAGAATTCCCATGCAGCGTTTGTCAGCATCGTTTGTCTCTAACAGCTACTTAGGACTCACACCTGCCTCACTGGGACCCTCACGCAGCAAAGCCTAGGCATGTGCTTGAGTACCTAGATGAAGTGAGCAAATATGATTTCTTTATTTCAGTTCTTTTTAAGTAAAATGGAGACAGTAGTATTTTCATCTGCCTTTGGCCTTGATGCTGCAAAAAATATGAGCACCTGCTCTGTGTTTTGTACTCTGCTGTCAATGACATGATGGCTGCTCACTGCTCATGAGTAAAACAAACGACATCAGACCAAAAACTCTGTAGGGCAAGGATGCATCCCGTGGTGTGTTTTTGTTGTCCTTAACACAATGGAATACTCTGCTTAATTAGAAACTCTACCCAACTTCACCATTAATGACCACATAATAGTAAAAATAACATATGCACACTGTTATCCTGTGCACTCCCCAACAGCTAAGATCTCCCACAATATATGAATAGAATCCATTTGTAGAGTTTTTAGAAATTAAACATAGTGAGGCTATAACAGTGTCTATTACAAATTATTCCGGAAATTGATTGCATTTTATATAAATTAATTTCCTTTCCACACTCCTTCATCCCCCCCCTCCCCACTAATTTGTGTCATATATTACTTCATGGCATATTTTAAGAATGAGGCAATCTAGCGAAGGGGTGTAATTAAGTTTACAGGCCTCACTTGGCAGCTCACGTTGACTGGCAAGAGAAAATAGAAATGCAAATCAGTCCTGTAAAGTTCTAATGCAGATGTGCTGTCAGCGGTGCTGTGCGAGCCGCAGGAGGGGAGGCCAGGCTGGCTGTGGGGCAGCAGAAGCGCGGGGCAGCCTGCGAGTCAGGCACAGGGACTGCGATAAGCGCGAGAAAGAAGCTTTTAGTCCCTTCACCTTTCCTACTTTCATCAAACAAAACCTTTTAAACTGATGTATAGATCTGTCTGCTTGCAAACCGGATTTTCTTGCATACAGCACCGTTTGTTATGCTCTTCCTAACTCCTTCTCACCTATTTCGGTTTTGGAAAATCGCAAAGGGTACCTGTGCACAAGCCTGGTCTGTGGCCTGGCTTTGGGCTCATCTGCAGATCAGCAAGCCAAAATCTGTGTGGTTGTTAAGTAACCACTAGGCACACTGCCACATACTGGGCAAATTGGCAGGGAGCGGAGGCTGTAACCCCACATTTCACTGCCGCACATACTGTGCTGTCCTCCCTGCATCATTTCTCTGCACCGATACTGCTGTGCTGGACACGCTGTCCCTTCTGGAGTCAGCAAGGGGTAGCTGCCCACTTGTACCAGCGTGCACCATGGTTAGGCGGCATTGTAGGTGCTGACAGGCAGGCATGACTGACAGCTGGCCATCATGTCAAATCAGTAGCTGTGTGGACACCAGCTGTGGTGGTGTAATTGCGTCAGCTGTCCTGGCAGGATGGTTAAGAAAAGTACAGAAGAATTTACTGTGTGGAGGAACTGGAGTGTTTCTGTTGCCTCTCCTGCAGCCTTTCAGCACATAACGGGAATGGTCACCTACCAGTTAAACATAGCCATTGAGTAATGTTTGTGAGCACATGTCTAAAAAGTATTGTAAATACTGATTTGCTTAAAGTTTAACTTGAAAGAACTGACTGCTGTCAGAGGCTAGTCTGTAATGCAAATTATTATTCAATCATCTATTAAGAGGGAAAGCAAAATTTCAACAAGTTGGTCTCAATACAGAAAGGAGGTCTTTTAAAAGTGTTTGACAATGGTTTGATCAGAAAGAATGCTACATTGTTAAATAGATCTGAGGTTCTATTTAGAAATTTCTGATTAGTTTGCAAGAAGAGGAAATGCCGCTTGCATGGCTGGGACACTACCTATGCATAGAAATTCCCTGCGTGTAAAATATGAGCACAACAGATGGCTGCTGTGAGCTCTGAGCAAGATCTGCAACCAAAGAATTACTGCTTTTTTTTTCTGATACTGGCCTAGAATAATCACCAGAGCAAGGCCCTGATGTTTTTGTGTGTAAGTACTTCTGTAGAACAACAATTGGCATCTGTCTTGGCTTAGAGGAGGCTGGGCTTCTAGTGTTGTAACTCTGCACAGGTTCAAGAAAAGAGAGTGTACATCCTCCCCTTCTCCTCTGCTCTTTACCCTAAGACTTCTCAACCCCCTTAGAAAAGGGCATGTGAAGAGGATGAGTTTTCCTGTTGTTCAGTGAATGTTAGTTTTGTAAGTAAGTGACATGGCATTTCATTGCCATACATCAGTTTCTTGGTTCTGCCCTGGTATGTTGAAGAACACAGATTAAGATTTCCTTTCTGTCCCAGGAGGGAGCTGCAGTAAATCGCAATTACCCCTTGCTCACATTGTCAGTTTGGGCCATGGCTTTTAAGAGTAGAGCAAACAGTGAGAGACTAAGAAAACTTCCTAGTTTTAAGGATTTTTTTTCCACTTCTGCTATTCCTTGTTCTCCAAAATAGCATTTCTTCTTAATTTTTACTTCCACTGAGATCTACAAGGTTGCCAGAAAAAACACCAATATGTATTTTCCATTGTGTGAATAGAACTCTAAGTGAAGCAAACCATATTCACGTGCTAATATCCAGCTCATCTGAAAGAAAAAAAAAGCCATTTTGAAAGGTCTAGGTTAGTTATGTTCTCCCAAAACGTGATGTGTCAAGTAAAGCCTTAGACACTGCCAAACTTACATTTCACGAAGCCTTAGACTGCTTAAAATGTATATTCTCCTTATTATTTTTTATTAAAAGATTTTTTTCCTCGAGCTTTCATATGTTCACATTTTGAGTTAAACTGTAACTTTTCTTCCTGTAAGCCTCTAATGAAAAGACTTCCACCCATTCCCAAAGGCAGCATGATCTGCAATGGAATGACGTATAAAGAAAATCACTGTTTGGGCTAAAAAACAAGTGTAGTAAAGTATAGGAGAGAAAAATCTGGTATTATATCTTATGCCACAATCCTTACTTCTGCAAGCCTTGCTTCTACCCTCTGCCCTCCACAACAGCAGACAGCAAAATGTTTGCCCAGGTGGAAAAGGTGCACAGGGTAGGTAAACTACTACATCAAAGCTGGCTGGCTTTGAAAACACCTAGAAAAGGACAAATATAACAGAATAAGTTTTTTCTGGTTAGCACTTCCATCAGAAACAGTCTCAACACACCCTGAACAATAGCCTGTACTGCTAAGAAGCACTTACACTGGCTGATGCTGAGAAAGGTCATAAGAAAACACCCTTTTTGTATCCTAATACCAGTATTTCCTTCACTATGCGCTGCAAAGAAGAGCTTCAATTAGTGATACAATTTAGTTGTCTCATGAAATACATTAAAATAAATGAAGAGAAACGGAGCCCATCAGTGTGTTAGCAGGACGCTGAAATGCCATCTGGGAGGCGTTGATTAAGGGGCAGGCACTGTCCCCGGGCCATGGTCAGCAAATGCTCGGAGCGAGGGCACTAATGGTACATTTACTTTGTGGAGAAGAGAGCAAAGGCTGTGACTTTTCCTGGTCTGAAAACATCTCACCCCACTAGCTGATTCTCTGGTGCTACTTGTGGGGAGAGCAGGTGCTCTCCCGCATTGCCAGGGGAACCAGGATGCCTCTGGACAGCAAGCCAAGGTGTGGGCAGTGGTGGTTATGTGTTACTTTTCTCCGAAGAATGTCTGTGGTTCTGCACCTGTGGATGGGAAATGAGTTATTTAGCAAGCCCAGCTCTGTGTGAAGTCAGAAGGCTGAGTTTTTCCATCCTGCACTTAGTGGTAAGTGCTGAGCCTGTGGTCAGCAGTGCAGGGCAGATGCTGGTGATCCTCCGAGGAGCCTGGGTCAGGCAGCACATTCCCCACGCACACAGGTACACGCATGGTGGATTAGGCTGAGCCGAATGCCAAAGAGTTGGTTGAGTTCATGACGTTTTTCGTTTGAAACCATAGCAACCACTGCAAAACAAATACTGGAATTAGAATTGAAATGCATTTCTTCTAATAAACACCTTTCTCTTTTCCCAGACTTAAGCCAGAAGTCATTTAAAAGGAAAAGATCTATCATAAACTGGGCTTTTTGGCGTGGCCCAGGCACTCACTTGGACAATGCGCCCCTCTCCTCAACATCTGCTGCTCCTGGGAAGCTATTTGGCCTCTTGCTGACAACCATCTGTGAGGATGACAACCTGCCCAAACCACTCTTGGTGAGTCCTAGGCTCAGGGCTGGCTCTTGCAGTGGCGGAATTTCTTTGTGTAGTGAACAAGAACATGGGGACACTTTGTAAACTAGACACTGAAATTATGCAAGCAGACAAACCGGAAGGAAGCCTCATTTGTGGTTCTCAGCAAGAACTTTGGTTTTTAACATATGCTGTGGTCAGGCCTGGTTAATACCAAACAGCTTGAGAAATGTGTGTGGTGGTTCTGCTGCTCCAGGCTATTTCTTCTTTGTAATCCATGCTATAAGGCTGGTTCTTCCCTAATTCTCACTTACGCAGTGTAAATAAATACCACGTTCACATATATTTTTTAAACCACTCCCATCTGTGTAAAATCCCCAGCTCCACGAATGTGGCATCTACTGTCCCAAACAGCCAGCCCATACTCACGTGTAAGTGCTACCTGCCCTTAAGAAGACCGTTTCAGGGCACTCACGCACTGGGGTCCTTGTTTTTGATTTGACAGCAGCACTGCAAAAATGAGTGGGAAGGCAGGTGCTGCGGGAGCACCTCAGTATCTTTTCATCCTGTCATGGGGAGCGCTAGTGCTGTGGGTGCTCTCAAACCCAGTCCAAGAACATGAAAAGGGTTGTCCTAGGGCCCATTCCTGCGCATAATTAAGGCAGATGTGTGGCATTTTTGGTCAGGACTGAGAACTATCCTGCTGTCCATGCAGCAGCTGAAACATTTAGAGGGTGAGAGTGGGCCCTGCAGGATTGGACCCCTCATCCTAACAGACCAGCTTTCAGGTGGAACAACTTGCCAGAACCCCACTGAAATCAGTGAGGTTACACCAGTTTACAGGAAAAGATGGTTTGTCTCCTACGCTTGTGCTTGATGTGCTGCTTTATCATGGCCCGAATAGTGAATCATACCAGGACTTTTCAGGTCTTTTAATAGTGTGGGTTTGTTATTTTCTTTTGAAGGAGAAGTGTGCATTTTTATCATTTAGGTTATTTAAATAAGCCCTCTAGAGATGGACTCTGTAAGAGCCTGGTCTCTCATTCTCTCTGTGCATTTCAGAATGCTGCATTTCAGAAATTTCTCCAAAATGTAAATATTAGTAAATTTCCACCTACCTTACAGCCCAGACAAGGAAAGTCACCAAACCTCACTGTTTAGCCATTGCTGTTGCAGTAACTTGGTTTAATGATGACAGATTCTCCCCCAGTGACCCTTTTCATGCCATTTTGTATGATAACTCAGTCCTCAGCCCACTGTGTGCATGCACATAGTCCCAGAGACTGTCTGCACTCATTCACCCCTCAGAAGAGACAAATATGACAAATTCCACATTGCTTGGAGCAGGCCTGGGGAGAGGTGACCAGCATGTCTGAAAAACGACTCACAGGAGACTGCAGAGAATTAAGCAACTGGAAAATATCATGTACGTGTTACCTCTGGAGAGATCTCCGATTTCAGAATTTCCTTTCTGCTCATTTTCCTCTCTTATTTAGCAGAAAAAATCAGGCCTTCCTGTTATTTTAAAAGCTAGGCAGGAATCTGCTTACTTTCCCTTTCCTTTTAAATACCTCATATAGTGAGTTGCTTGCCTGTTTACTCATTTGCATCCTCATTGGCTTTGAAGGAGCCAGAATTCAAGCTTTAGCCTCCTCTGAGTGACATCCCCAGCAGAAGCACTTGGTCCCAGAGGTGGTCCTGCTAACAGCCCTGAGCTGCTTGCTCACAAGAAGCAGAAGGGGTAAAAATCTAACTCTGATCTGCTGTAGAAGTGTAGCTAGATATTAACAAAAGAGAGCACTTCCCAGCTTAGATAAAAGCTCATTTTTTTCAGACATCAGGCATGGAACAGAAGTCTTTGTCTATGGTTGTTGATAATACTGAACACACTGATGAGCAGTGAGGTTCTCATATGTTGAGGCAAAGTGGTGTCTGGCTGAGGCCACTGTCAGATGCAGGGCTTTGGATTAGGTAGACCACTCTCCTTTTCCCATACCACAGTGTTTATATATTTAAATGACTTGGCTAAAACTTGCACAGATCCTGGAAGATCATGCAGGAGGTTAGTGCTCAACAGTGGTGGGACAGTATTTCTGAGGGGTTGTTTTCCAAAATCAGTGCCCCAGACCACAGGTTTGCTGTGCAGTTTGGCATAGCTTGCAGGATCAGCCTTGATTTGTGTTTGATTTGTGAGCTTTTATAGGACTCAGAGGTTTTCACCTGTGGGAAAAGTGGCAAAGCTACGTTTTAATGGCACTAGACAATAAAATGTATTTCTGAGAAAGCCTCTCTGCCTTTTATTTTTGCTTAGGACATGCTGTCCCTTCTTTACCAAGAGGGCCCTTCCACCGAGGGTATTTTCAGACGCTCTGGAAGTGCAAAAACTTGCAAAGAGCTCAAGGAGAAACTTGATTCAGGTGCTGAAGTGGATCTAGCCTGTGAATCCATATTTGTGACAGCATCTTTGTTTAAGGTATGTGAAGAACGCTTCTTTTGCCCTTTTAGAATGAGAGCAACACAGATAAACAAGCAGAACTTTTCCTCAAGAACAGGCCCAGAAAGGACTTAGTGGGCTGAATTAAGAAGAGTGGTCTGGCCCGATGAAATAATGAGGACCTCTAAAGGAGGCTACCACTGAATTAGGATGGGGCAGAGGGCTAGCCAGCTTGTTTTGCTGCCAGCTCCTGAGGTCTCAGTTACAACCTGGTCCTGTAACTTTCCTTTTCTCTGTTTAAAGTCAAAGAAATACTAGAAAAGCAGTAGTGCAGTCTTGTTTCCTTACTTGTCAGTAATAACTTGTGATTATATAGTGTTGCCCTAAATATTAGAATTAATTTTCCTATGGATTATCTTTTCTTACAGACTTGTACATTAAAAACAATGCTACTTGTGCAAAAAAGCATGCCAGACCTTAAGTAAGATTTCAGCGACAAGAAGAATCAGCGTATTTCTTTTTACTTTAGTACCCTGCATCTGTTTATGTGTAGTTTTTGCTTAAAAGAAATAGTAATCTCCATTGTTAAGCAAGCACTGCTTCGGTGGAATATTTTTATTGCAGAAAGCTACTCCTCTTGCTACTATGTGAGAGGTTCTCATGGGTGAGACTTACACGGTGACTTTCCTCCTAGAAGATTTAAGACATGCTTTTAGGGGCAGGACAGCTGCACCGAGCAAAGTGCTGGTGTGCAATACTCATCCCATGGGACCATGGGAACAGTTTCACCGAGGGGCAATTGCTTAGCATTTATCACAGTGCAGAGTTACTACAGAAGAGAAAATGTGTTATTCATGTGCTTATGTGCATGTGCATGTGTTATGTGTTATCATAGCTTCCCTTACCCTGGCTTGTTTGGGAAGCTAGGATTTGGGCTTCTTCCCAAGTTGCAACAGTTTGCCCAACAATGGCTGAGTTCTTAGGAAACAGGAGCAGCAGGACTACCCATGACTAGTTAAGTACTCCGTTACCAAAAGGGATTGATTAGGGGAAGGAAGGTGAGGGTGCCTTGGAGTGCTTATGGTCTGGTGGTATTGAAGCTTGGCAGCTAAGGAGAAGAAACAGGGACTACAGATGAAGTTAAGTGATAAGACAGACATTATGCAGCATCAAAATAACTTGTCCCACTGCAGATTTTTAGTTCAGCAATAGCAGATGAAGCATCCCAGTATCTCTGTTTTGACAGAAAAGGGTTAGGAAAGGGCAGGAAAATATTCACTTTAAGCATAATCCAAAGATCTTCTTTATCTCAGATGATTTTCTTCTGGTTTTAGTTGCTGTGTGGAACAAGATGCTTGTCGGCTAGTGCTGTCCCACTGATACATTCTCTTGTATCTGCATATCTTATTCCTACTCCCTCCCACGCTCCAGAACAGCTGTTCATGTGTTTTGTTCTTCTTTTCTCTTGATAAGGATTTTCTTCGCAACATCCCAGGCAGCATTTTGTCATCCCAGCTCTGTGATAAGTGGGTCTCTGTGATGGATCAAGGAAATAATGAAGAGAAGATAAAAAGCATCCAAAGGTAGAGTTCCTTATGTTCTCTGCATTATTTTCCTATAAATTAGTATCCCAGAATGCAAAATCCCAAATATTAAAGTTACGACTTGTAATTAATTATTTTTAATTAGATTATAAAAATATCTTTGTATATGACAGAGCATTCGAACTTACGTATATACTTAAGCTATTGCCCATATGGGACAATTTTCTGACTCTCTCTTGTCCTGCTTGTCTGCCTTTTGTGGATACCAGTAAATAAATGAAATACGCTTTCATGAAAAAAATATGTATAATATTTATAAATTCACTGCTCAAGATCTGGATTTCTGCCTGATACCAAACCCAAAATCATCTGCAGGGAGCTTTGGGGTTGTAGGTGTAAAGGTAGCTGAAATCAGTTCCTCGTATATTCCCCTTCATTCATGTCAAATTTTAGTGACTGTTTTGAAGGCAAGATGCAATTCTGAATGAAATACTGAAGCACAGTGACAAGGAAACCCTCCACCACTGCAGGTGATACAAAACAGAAAGTGGGCGAAGTTGATGCCATGGGAAATAGAGCTCTGCACACTAGCTGACCTCACGCATGCTTACATACATGTACACTTATGGCAACTAGATGGCATGGAGAGAGCTGAACTGTTCGGTTAAGTGAATAGTGAATTATCAGGTAACTTAAGTTAAATGTAGTTTCATGTCATGCATTATACTTGGTTCATTAGTTTCACAGAGTGTAATTTTAATTATGTGTTAGGGTGTTTTCTGTCCTCCCATAAAACTGTTCAGAGATGTGCCATAGCAAGAGAAGCAGCTGAACAAAAACACTCCCTGGTTTATAAGTGGGCCACGTCACACTGTTTCTGTATGTTATATTGACTTGTGTGTATCTATGGAACGTGGTTTTATTTTGTCCAGTCACTGATTTGAAGAATTACGTTTGTGTATGTTTTCAGGTTAATAGAGCAGCTCCCCAGAGCTAATGTTGTTCTCTTACGCTACATCTTTGGAGTACTGCATGGTATAGAAATGCGATCTGAAGAGAACCAGATGAATGCATTTAATCTGGCCATCTGCATTGCACCTAGCCTGCTCTGGCCTCCTGTTTCCTCCACTCCCGATGTAGAAAGTGAATTTACAAAAAAGGTAAGAGACATTGCAATGTAGTGAAAAACCAAACCAACCTCCATCCTGTCTAACCAGGCTGTTGGTTACAAATGTGAAAACAGTCAGCACCTCTTCAGATCAGGACTTGTCCTCTTCTCACAATCTGCCTGGAAGAAGGGGAGGGAGACCATAAAGCAATACCCAGTGTATTAGCAAAGTGTTTCTCTCATCAAAAAGATCTCTGGCTGTGGTGACCTTGGAACAGGACAGTAGAAATGGAAAAGATGTATGCAAGGATGTATACTAGGACATTTTAATGGGGGCTGGCTGTTTTCCTCAGGCCCAGGAGATCGGGTGAGGAGTTCCTGGCTGTCAGGTCACATCACAGATGGGCAGTTTGCTGCTCTTCCTCATCTGTATGGTGAGCTTACCCTGAATGGAGTAATGGAAGATCTGACAAGACATCTCTCTCCAATTGCTTTGTTGCAGATTTCTAGTCTGGTGCAGTTCCTCACTGAGAATTGCTGCAGGATTTTTGGAGAGGAAATTACCACACTCTTTGGAGAAATACTGATGACGTGCAAGAGAGAGAACAGCTCAGGTAATACAGATGATGTTTTGATCCTGATGGACAGCTAAACTCAGCCAGGCAAAAAATCAGTATATTCCATGGAAGAATGCTGTTCCCTCTTCTTGTGGTGTTCCCAGACACTGCTGATCTCTTTCCTTTGAGTATTGGTGATAATCACTGATTGAATGTATCATAGGCCTGGACTGTATCACAAAATGCTCTCCCAAAGAATCACTTGCTCCTATTCCAGTCATCTGAGCCACCGTGTTAAAGAAGGGCAGAGGGGAAACAAAGAAAAAGAAAGAAAAAATTCTGCAGAATGTTTCATATCAAGTCTAGGTCTTTTGCCTCAGCCTATTTTTGCCCAGAGTATCGAGAAGTCAGTGATCAACAAAGGTTATGATACAGCTGTCACACCGTTGTATTAGGATTGAAAGCATCTATTCTTTGTTATCAAAAGAGATAGATCTCCAGTGTTTCAATAGGGCATCGAGATTTTGCTCCTAGCACAGGAAAATCATGGAACCGGTGACTGAAAATGTCTGACAAACTAGTTGGCAGAGCATTCCATAATATCAAAAAATGCTCTTTTTCTCTCCAACTCTGTGATAGTATCAATTTTAACTGGAATTTTGGGTCTCTCCTTGAATTATTTCTAATGCAGCATTTCTGTAAAATAAATTTTGGCACAACTGGCCTATACTAAACACAGTAATGGCACCTGCTCCGGCATGCCAGACTGAATCAGTGTGGCTGTCCCAAACTCCTTGTGTTCGGCCTCCAGTAAAATTTGGTGAAATCCAGTGAAGGTGGACCTGCCCCCTCCCCAAGAGTGGAAGCTCATGGGATCTGCTGTGCTGTGCTGCGACTGGGAGCTCAGATTCACAATAGGTTACGGCAGCTGAACAAGTTTTCGGCACGCACTGAGGCGTGGTGACTGCCCATGTGTGAACTCTGTCTGCTGCGAATGTGAGATAAGCCAGCTTAGCATAGCCCAGAACAAAAGAGATTTAATGTAATTCCAATTATCGCATATATGGAATAGTGCCCAGGTGTGCGCTGCTCAGTGGAAATGAGGCGACTGTTCAAACAGCGACTAGAAATTTCTTCATAGTGTTGTTCTTAAAGATATTGTATATTCTGAAAGACCTTAAAAGTACAAAGCATGCCCTGTTTTCTTCATTTGTTTAAAAGAAGGTGTTGTGGTTTAACCTGACAGACAGCTGAACACCACATACTGCCATTCACACACTCCCCACCCTCAGTGGAATGGGAGAGAGAATCAGAAAACAGGTAAACCTCATGGATTAAGATGAAGACAGTTTAGTAGGACAGGATGGTTAAATGTTGCTTTCATTGTTCAATAACAAAAAATTGATAAATTGCTGATTCAATATACTGTTTGTAAAATATTGTTTACAGCTGGATTACCTACTTGTAAAGTTCCCCACTTCTAAAAACAGCATAAAACCCCCTAACCTTTATTTGTGCCATTACCCTATATTTCTCGACTGCACTGCAATTTAGAACTCATTTAATTTTTTCCATTTCAAAATTAGATAGTATTTTTTTCCAAAATTATTGCCATTTCTGCTTGAAGAATCTTCAAAGGGCAAATGCTCCTGAAAGCAAAGGATACTTGCCAAAAAAAGGAAAAAGCAGCTGCTTGTCAGCAGGGTGGTTCAGTCACTGATGTAGCACTTGGTTTGTCCTTGCAGATGCTGCTTCTCTCCATCTGAACGACTCTTCCTACGATAGCCTGGAAAACGAGGCGAACGATGAAGCTGACTCTTCTTCCAGCGACTGGATTAAGAACCGAGATCAGGATAACAGGAGCAGGGAGTCTGTCTTCACTCTGAGCGATGGTGATTCGGAGCAGACTGAAGTGGATGAAATCCAAAGTAAAACCAAATCAAAACAGTTGACAATTTCTGTTGACGTATACCATAAGTTTTCATCACAGGAAAACTCAGAGAAGGAGTCTCTCTGCTCCAAGGCACTGGGCTTCTCTGCAGCAGCTACCTCAGGCACCCTCAAAACCTTGAGGAGACACAGACGCTCCTCAGAGCCAGCAATTGGCCTTCTTGCCTCCAGCTTTGCCCGCATTGGGGACAGTCATGAGAAGGCAACGCGCAAAGCCAGCTGTGATGTTGTCCTGTCTCATGAAGATGAAGACTATCTCCATCAGCTTCGGTCATTGCAGATGGAGGGGCAAAAGCTTATAAATCAGAGCTTGATTATAGGGATTAATGTTGGTAAAAGTGACAACACGAACCAAAACATTGAAAAGAAAGACTTGTCCCATTGCCTCCTGCCTCCAATGCCAGAGGGATTAAATATTTGCTCAGGATTTAGCTCTTCTAGCTTATCTTCTCCTGGGACATCTCCATCTGTGTCATCAATGAGCTCTCTGGACAGTGCTTTCTCTCAGTTTTCAGACCAATCTGTGTTTACCCCAACTGAAACCTCCTCCCCTTTTGACAGCACTTTTCAGTCACTAAAGAAACACGAAGACACTGCCGCTGAAGTGGCTGATGACTATTTGGTTACACCCACCAAGGTGCCACCACCTCGACAACCTACCGTGGCTTTGGCTGAGGGGGGCTTGGTGGAGCCCAACAGCAGGCCAGCGCCCCTGAAACCTACTGATGGAGTTGACAGCTATTTGATTAAGCCTGACATTCAGCCGTTACCTCTGAAAGTCACAGGAAGAGACAGACTTCATGATCCAAGATCAAAGAGGAGGTCTAGAAGAGCATTACAGCTATCCAAAGTTTGAAGAGACTGACCAAAGCTTTTTTGCGGAGGAATCTTAACACTTAAAATAAACACCATAAAGAAAATCCCTTTGGTGTTACTGTGTGTTCATTTTAAGTTTAATATCCAGGTCGGTCAAATTTAACTGCACAGTCCCCAGATTCACAGGTTTTCTGTTTTTTAGGAAACTGTCTGAGTAGTGTTCCCACATAAAGCTTTGCAAGAACGTTGTAAAAATAATAAAAATCGCTAAAAAGCAAGCAAACAGAAATCTCTTGAAAATCTGGAAGGGTCTGAGGAGGTAACCAAGAGCAGCACCCTGTTGTCTGAGCCTGCCAGGGCAGCAGGGTGTCTGCTGGGCTTCTCCCCCTGACCACTCGTGTGTTGAGCCTTGCAGATGTCAGTCCCAGTCCTTTGTGGTTTTGATGTAGTGTGCAAAGTCAGCATAGATTCCATAACTGTGGTATTATACTACTGTTCTGAAA
This sequence comes from Columba livia, assembly GCF_036013475.1. Taxonomy (NCBI): domain Eukaryota; kingdom Metazoa; phylum Chordata; class Aves; order Columbiformes; family Columbidae; genus Columba; species Columba livia. Next base: position 19,539,462 of record NC_088602.1, on the reverse strand, counting down.
CTGATAGGTATTACCTTCATTGTCCTCCAAGGAGTGTGTTGTTTTCTGTATGTTTATAAGGTATGTTCGATAAGTGTAGTTATTTCTTTCACACTGCAAAAGAAAGAAAAAAATAAGCTCAAAAACGTGTAAAGAGAAGCGCTGAAGCTTGTAACTAACACCTTGCAACTGTGTGTTTCATTTATTGTGCTTTGTTGGCTGTTCTGTTAATGTTTAAGTTGTGAATAGTTTCTTAATATTGCTGTAAATGGCATTATGTACTATTGCAAGCAGAACACATGTAATTTTATTATGCAGCATCTAAAACATCATATAATATATTAAAAGTAATGCATTATCTAAATGCTTTGAGTTTGTATAATATATCCTGATAAATTTTGCTATTATGTATGTTCTGAAAAAAATGTGTATTTTTGTACTTGCAAAAAACTGCTGCTAATTTTACGAGTTCTGTTTTGTTGTTACCGCACTAGTATTGGTGTGTATGCATTCAATGCTATATATTAAATATTGTTTGTTATGTCATAAATTCAGTTTATATTCTGTGTAATTTTTTTAGGTGTCATTTCTACAAGCTGTTGTTGAAGCAAAAATCCCAGTGATACCACCACAAATCTTGTGTGAGGAAGTATTGCAGCATTTTTCTTTCTCTTAGGGTGGCATCATTCATACTGTTTGTCATGATCTTTTTAACTTTTGTAGATTTTGTGATATTCACACCAATTCCTGCCCTTTTGCTCTTCATCTAGAGAGAGGAGGGTAATGGGATGAAGTTAATATGGAGGTGGGGATGCAGGAATATGGAGATGCAGAGAGCTCTTTTCAGGTAACAGATATGGGGGTTGGGAGCAAGGAAAGGAGGGTACCAAGACACTGGATGAGAGCAAGATTAATTCTTTAGTATTGGCAGGGTTATAGAGAAGGCAGAAAGGAATGGCAGGGCTAAACTATACACATCTGGGCATGTGGGCATGTTTACGCTTCTGAAATTGCGTTGATTCATTCATTAGCTTTCCATTTTCAAAAGCCAGCCCCCACTCCAGTGAATACTGGCCAGCACTGGAGTTTCAGATCCTACTCTGCTTAACTGGTCTCTGGTAGAGGTGCATGTGCTCCTAAGTCACTACGTGTGTCTCAAAAATGTAAACACTGTCTGTCTAGTGCACTAAGCCGTTTACAAGTATTATCAGCATAGAACATTTTCAGCTCTGTATCAGACAGAATGGATACTCTGCAGCAGATCTGGAGGGGGAAGAGGTGTGTTAACAAGGTTAGAAGTATCCTTACTTGAAAATATATAATCAGAGGGTTATTATTTTGGGTTCTCATCCTGCAAATGTTGTATCTGTAAGAAGAGAGCGGCATTTGTGGAGACCCACATAGCGCAATAAACCGTCATGCACTCAGAACTACACCAGCATGTATAATCGTGTGCAGGCTCAAAGACTTCACTGCATTTGTTCTTTCTCATGTTTTTAATATTCAGCTGTTTTAATAAAAATGGTAATATGCAGAATCAGCTCTGTAGAAATCACCTTCCAAAGTTAAAGTCCTTTGTATGTATTTTGAGACCTGTCATATAATAGCCCTACATATGCACTCACTTTAAAACAAAACTAAACAAAACAAAAATAGATGCCATTTTGAAATAAAACAGCTACTCTGCATTTCTTTTTTCTCTTTGAAACAGTAAAAAGCATATTGCCGTGCTGCCAAGATTACATCAAGTAGCAAATGCTGATTCATTGCAACAATAATAGAGCTTTAGAAACATCTCTGCAATATAAATGTTCTGTCCTACAAATGATATCTTCCAGCAAGCCGTTTATCTCTGCTGGTCTGAAGTAAAAGTATATCCAAGAGTGATTCGATGTGAAACAAATTATGTGTCTGCCTTTGAGCTGCAGCTAATGCTAGAGTGCTTTCAGCTTTAAACATATGGTGAACAAGCTGGATGGAGACCCAGTACAATTTAAAATGCTCTCCTGGCTTCCAAGACACACACCCCGGTGCTGCACGAGGCATCGTCTGTGACAGTCACAAAAAAAGAGTGCTGATGGAGAAGATCACTGCCTGCAACTGAAGGAATTAAATGCTGTTAAGATCCAAAATGGATCAGATTGAACCTTTTCAGAGTGTCGGATGTGACTCTGAAGATGGCAGTAAGCAGCAGCTTTAGGTGTGCTATTGTTGGGAAGCCAACATCTGATGTACGGGTGTCCCTCTTACCATGGGCACCTCCACGGGCTGGGACAGGATCTCTGGTCCGGGGAATATTAAAGAGAAAGTTCTGTGACTTTTTTCATGGCTCTGCTGATGGCCTGTGAGAAGGTGTTGGGGTGAGGGTGGTCCCGAGGGCTGAGCCCCAGTCCTGCCCTGGCTCCAGCTGGGTGCCCAGCGCTGTGGTCCCTGGTGAGGTCCTGCCCAGACAACACATCTACCCCAGCACCTGCCTCCTTCCACTGGCTGCTTTGGAGAAGGTGCCCAAGTTTTGGGGACAAATTGTAGGCAAGATGTTTCCAAAATGATTTCTTCTTTCATGAAGCAGCAAAGCTTCACAGACAAGAAAAAACAAAACAAAAGACTGAATTGGGGAAGAAAGAGTGGCGATGACTCCTCATTCGCTGCTGTCAAGCACACAAAATGAAGCAAACTGACAAATCACCTCTCTCACTTGGACTTTCTGTTCCCACAAGGGTACATGATCTCATCATTAATGAGTATCTTACCTCTGTTTCACAAGTAATAACCATCATTCCTTTCAGGTGATTTCAGAAATTAATAGAATGTAAATTTAAAGCAATATTTCTCAACCTGCATTGAAAGGTTTTGACTTTTTTTTTTTTTTTTAGCCTTGCTAAAGGGTTTACGGGCCTGAAACGTCATGGTTTGTGTTTTGTTTATTTTTGCAGGGGGGGGAGGGGGAGTGGACTCTTCTGATTCTTTCCATCAGTCTCATAAATGCTATTGCTTCACCCCTGCAAGCTTTATCTCTCCAGCACAGCCCAATGCAGGCAGCAGGAAGACATGTCCCATCTACTTTCTGCTTAAACCAGTTTTTAGAGTTCAAGAAAAACAAATTATAGGTCCTGGGGTTAAAGGTCTCCCTCTATCCATGCCTCCAAATCACCAGATTTCTTTCAATACCTGCTAGTCCAGCCCCTTTCTTGTTCTGGGGACATCTGTTGTATGACATTTGGCAAACATACTTGCCTCCTTCACTCCCTGTTTTGCACCACCAGTCTTCTCCCAGTTTACTGGGACAGGCTGGTGGTTGCTGGTGTTGCACAGCGCCCGGCAGAGCGGCGTGCTGCCTGTGTGGGACAACGATGCTGCTGAGGAAGGAGCAGGGTGAAACCTGCTTACAGTCCCGAGTTTATTGCAACTGTGGTGACCTCTGCATTAGATGGGGAACTTCCTAACCGAGTGGCTTGGTAGCATGGAGCTGTTATTTAATCTCCTACCACATCCACAGCCCCATTTGTACCTTTTCAACTGACCTTACTCACAGATGCAAAGTCCAGGAGAGTGGCGGTGATAAGCTCTCTCTTGAAAAGAAAGCAAGCTGCAGATTCTGAATTTTTCACTTTCATCCATGCATGACCAGACATGATGGATTTTGAGATGTCAGGGCGGGCTGGTGCTTTAGGGAACCACATGCACATGTGCACTCACATGTATGTGCACATGGTGAGGCTGCCATGACCCAGGCACACAGATCAGCTCTTCAGGCCTTGCAGGCTCATCTGTACATCTACAGAGTTTTCAAAACAACCTCAGTGAGCTGGACCTGTCAACCTCTTCCCATTTTCATCCTTAAAAACACAGGGATGTGGAGTAGTTAATGCTGGAGAACTCAGAAGGTCTCTAGTCCAGCCTCCTTACAGAGGTTTGCACATCCATGTAGCTCATGTCTGGAAAACGGATGGCAATACTCCCGCAATTCATTGCTATTCATGACAGCTAGAGAAATCTAGCAAAAGGTAGCTGGCTCAGAGAGGTAAATAAAATCTTTTGGAACAGATTATGATGATGGTTTTTTTAAAGAACCCAGAAAATGCCTAAGAAACCAGCAAAAGCTATAATCTTACACCCAGTCTTCAGGTAATCCAAATAACCTTTTATTTTAAGAGCAGAAACTGTGATACGCAGCTTTCCTCGATACTTAACGTCTCACTGCATCCTGGATCCACAATACCTGAATACACGTAAGAAGATAGCCTTGGTGACACTGCTGAACAACATCATGCCCACAGTGTTTTGAGGAATCATCTAGGGGAGGACCCAAGGCACTGGCCACACTGGGGTCTTTTCCCTCGCCAGGGGCTGGTGCAGGGAGAGGCTGAGCCAGCAGCCGTGTTAAGCCTCGTCGTTGGCATTTGTGCAAGGCCACGTCCTCTTGGAAGAGTCCTTTGCTTCTGCCAAGTGTAAGAGGCAGTGGAGCATGATGTCTGCCGGCTAAGCGGAGCCCTAAATAAACATCAAGGGAAGCGAGCCAGCTCTCTCATTCACATAAACTCTTGCACGATTTCCCTTACTCTTGAGATTAGTTACCGCTGTCTCTGTATTGAGGCCACTGTCAAGACAAACTAATTGACCCACCAGTGTCCTAAGGGGAAAACTCTTTGGTTAAAGGTGATGAATATTTCTGTCAGGACGTGGTTGCCACACAGGGCCTAAAGATTTTGGGCATCACTTGTGTTTCATAAATATGCACAGTGCACTCTGTAATGCTTTTTCCTTGATACTAGATTTGCTTCAGGCCTTTTTTGTCTGGGTTTCGTAGTAGCTTCGCTGCAAATGTCAGCAGTTCCTCAAGGACAAGTACTCCAGTAGCTGCTGCCAGTTGCATTAAGTTAAATATTTCAGAATTTAGCTATTCAGTGACCCTACATAGAAGAGGTGTTTTCAATACAGAAATTATTTCTCTGCACTTGATTCTCTTGTCACAAACTGTTTCCATCAACCTGCTACAAAACTGCTCTCAGATGCAGTTGTAATTCTGATGTGACCATTGAAGGCAAGGCTGTCCACCACCTCCTCCTCCTCCCCCTCCTCCTCCTCCTCCTCCTCCTCCTCCTCCTGGGTAGGGAGAGCTTCTGCAGGGTTTCCTGCTATGCCAGGGGCCAAGACAGGCAGGGGGTGATGGGGAGGAAAGGGACAGGACCAGGCTGCTGACATGCATCAGATGAAGGTTTAGACAACGAGCCCTCATTGTACCAGCCGATGAAGAAAGGATGATCTGTGGAGGGCACCCGCTGGTGGTTAAAGCCTGGCTGTGGAACAGAAGGATCCCCCAGGGATCAGGGGGCAATGCTGGTTGCAGGTTCCCAGACACCCCACCTGTGCCAGAGGAGCCCCAGCCTGCTCCCTGAGACCTTCACAGGAGAGGGGTCAGCCCCAGGTCCCTGGGTGAACCCCACAGAGGAGCCAGTGGGGCCACCCCCTTCCCAGAAGGCCCTACAGACTGGTGGGGGTCAGTGTCTGCAGGGGTGTGAGGCTCATGGGGGGCTGTGGGGGAAAAGCATTTGGAGACGTTGCACAACTTCTCATAAGGTGTTTCAAGGGGGAATGTGGGAATGTGCAAGGTTTGTTATGCAACGTTTAGGGCAAGGATCAAAGGCAGGGAAAGGGAGCGATCAAGGTGGATTGGGGAGGAATCAGCACGACAAAATAGATGTGTGGGTACATATTTCACCAGTGGATGCTAATCCTGATCAGACAGAGAGGAACAGCACCTGTCACCCATGCTGTTTCATGTGTGTGCAAGCCCTGTGTATGTGCAGTCACCTTACAACATGGTCAGCAGCTTAAAATAAGAAGGTTTTTTTAAATGTCAAGTGCCCCAAGGACAGCTTGCACAGAAGATGTGATGTAAAATGTATTGAAAGGACTTAGGGCAGGAGGCATGATCCCCCCACATCCAGCTGGTGCCACCAAGAGATCAGTTGCCATTTGCTATGGGGAGCAACTCATGTGGATCCCCAACCTCACAACAGGCTATAGCAGCTTTGTTAATGCAAGCAGCCTACTTATAATGTTTTACCTGAAGAAGCATTTTTATCTGAAATACCACTGAAATCACCAAGATGACCCATTCGCCCGGCAGAGCTGGGGGCCTGGCTTTCTGGGGGTGGGAGGAAGGAGGCAAGGCTGCGGTCAGATGCTTTATTGGCACATCTGTTTAAGAAAGGGATGTCTGACACCACTGTCCCGTGTCCACAGGCGCCTTTGGCTCAAGGAACCTGAGGTGACCAAGCAGCCAAGGAAGTTCATGCCCCAAAGTCCCCTTTTCAAGCAGGACTTGGTCTCCACGGACTAGAAGAGGGAGGACAGGTTGGCACTGAAAAATGTTCTCGGTTGCTCAGGCCCATCTGAATACTTCCATGGCATTGCTATCCCTCTACTAAATATCAAAACACTTGCAGAAATGTGCAGCATCTGAATGATATTGTACTTTCCACGCAGAGATAGCATGAAGAGTCTGGAAAGCCAGCTTCAGCAAAGTGTCTGGTCTTGGGCTTAGCTTAAGTGTGTAAATAGACCCAGAGAAGTCCAATAAGATTGTTCATGTGCTTGAATTCCTTACAGAGCTGGAGCACACGTGCCCATTTTCTAAATAAATTAGAAACCATACCAGGTGTTCCCACATCGCTGGAAAAATTGCTCCCTATTGAATTTCCATTTAGAATTTTAATTTCTATTACTGAGGTCTGTCTATTATTTTACAAAGTAGAGACTTTGAAAATATTTTTTCATTGTGCAAGAACTAAGAAAAAGTATTCAGTACTCATGTGTCCTGCCTAGATGAAAAAAAAAAAAAAAAAGAAAAAAAAAAGAGAAAAAAGAAAGAATTTGTCCAATAAAATGTTTGGCAAAGACAACGTTTAAATTTTTTGCATTTTTTTCCTTGGGATATGAGTTTACAGTATATTTGTCTGAGGTAAAGTCAACAGTATAGTAATTGGTTTATTACACACAAACTGGAGGCTCCAACTTTGCCAAGAATTTTTACTGTGTAAATTCTGCACTTTTCTCACCTTCAGAAAAGGCTATAAAAGCCACAACTGTGAAAATAGGTCTCTGTGAGCAAAATCCCAGCCCTGCCTCGTGGTCAGAAGACCCACATGATGTGGACAAAGAGCAGGTCCCATAGTAAAATGGGTTGTTAGTCCAGGCATATCACTCCAAGGTATTTATAGCCTTAATACAGTCCCCATATGAATTCGCTTAGCTTTCTGTTAGGAATGCATAGGGTCTCATCTCAACAAGAGATGGATGCTCTCAGATCTGATTGTCTTCCATGACTAGTGCAGAATTAGGCCCTGAAACCTAATCATTTTTAAATAAATTTATTTTAGTGGGGTTTATTGCAATGAACTGAGTAGGTAAGTATGGCAGTGCTGGGAGATGAGTGGGGTGCATGGAGGGCTGAAAGGTGCCTGTGGTCATGAGAGGATTAGGATATAAAAATGCTCTGAGTGTCCAGAGGTGAGAAGATGCTGAGGCCATGCGATGGGGCAGGGTGATGGCAGGCACTGGGGACATGACCTTGGTGCCCTTGCTGCTCTGGGCAGAGCCCCGTGGAACTCCTGGAGCAGCACAAGCACTACAGAGAAGGGCTCGAGGTGGGATCAGCTGCTGAGCTGAACAACATCTCTCTGCTCTTCAGGTCTGGATCCCCCGCTGGGATGTGAAATACCTCCTGAGGAGGGACAGGGAAAGGACAGTCCTCCAGAGCAGGACAGGGACACCTGAAGCCTGGATTGACATCCAGATGAACACTGATCTGTTTGTCTACCCTTGAGGCATCCCAGGAGACCTTTTGCTGCTTGTTTGCAACAGAGAAATAGCTCTAAAGCACCCTCTCCTGAATTATTTTCTAAAAAGAAGGAAATAATCTCACTGTCAACTGCAGTTCCTCCAGGCCAGAGCATGGGGCCAGGAGCAGGCATACAGGTGGGTTGTGTCCACAGCTCTGCCTGACCCTGCAGCAAGACCTCAGGTGCTCAATCCCCTTCCCCAGGGCTGTTTCCTGGCTATACTGTAGATGTACAGTCCACACAGGATGTAAGAGGGAGCCGGTCTGCCCTGCCCTGGTTTATCCACATGTATTTAGACACCTACATTCAGCAGACACAGGTTCCCTCCAAGGAGCTTTAAGGCCACTTTGTCCTCTCCATGCCTATAGGGGGAACACAGACATTACCTGTGCAAGGAATGATTTATTAGTCTCCCAAAGACTTGAATAAAGAATATGTCTCATCCATGGGAGGGACTAGTTCCCACCCTGGGAGGGAGAATCTGTCTTGTGGCATGTAGATTACCTACCTCAAAGAAGAGAGTGTCCATCACACCTGAAGTTACCAATTACTAGTGCTGTAAAGCACCAGCCCCTGATGCTTTTTATATCTTGAGTGACAAAGTGGCTCTGATACCAGATTTTTCACCTTCACTAGCAGAGCTCACAGTCCTTTTGTTGTTACAAACACCTGCTGGTTCTGTTTCTGACAGTCTCTCATCCATTGATCTCCACTGAGGTGACCCTAAAATGACTCAACTTCACAACGTGGCTGCGTGTGCCAGACCCAGTGAGTTGGTTTTGGTTCCAGCAGGTGAGTCCATGGGGAAATTCATTTTACCATGAATTTTCAGACATCTGCAAGTCAAAACTAAAATTAAAATATCTCTCATCCTACAGGGGTGTGAAGCAAAGGGACTTCAGGAATGATGCATGTTTAGGAGACTCATTCCCAGGATGGAGAAACACAGTGCTCACCATCTCCTGAGCATCATGTCCCGACTGGACCCCAGCCAAGGTGTCTGAGTGCTTTCCTCACTCAGTGCTTGGAGGGCATTCAGGCAAACACCCAACAAACCCAAGATAATGCATCAGGTTTGAGGAAGGAGGCTAGATTACTTTGTTTTATTTTCCTCTTAGTAAATGTGATGGCAAAATAGGTCAGCCCAGATGTTATGGATTCAGCCTGTTACCTTGTCGATGCTTGATTTCAGCTTTTTCTTTTTACGTAGGTGTTATTGATTACAAGAGACTGACAAAAACATGCACCTAAGATTTCTTCTTCTGACAGCATAGCTATTTCCAAAGGAGAACAAAATGCGTGGAATTAACTTTTTGAACAGAAAAACAAGCCCTCCTTACAAAGGTGACCTTATTCTTTAGAAGAAATAAACAGAAAAACAACAGCAAAAAACAGCAAACAAGAGTTTTGTGGTAAAAGCTTGGGAAAATCATGATTTTAAATTGTGCTCATTTACCATGAGACTTACACTAGAGATTTAGTGACATATTGCCATGTGCCCGGTGTTTCAGCTGTAGGTCGGGGAATTTCCATGTCCAGCCCAGCTCTAACACCCCCTGTGGGGAACTGTCCTCGAGAGGCTTCCCGGTGGCCACCACATCTGGGTGGTTCATTGCTCATGAACACACAGAAATGCACCAAATATTGGCAAAACTGATGCTTTTGACAAAAGTGCCTGGAGCAGCAACTCTTTCCGGAGGTGGGACTGTTCATGAAGGGCCAGCTTACAGCACCAGGGCTGGAGCCTGCGCTGGCTCTGTCCCCCTCATGTCCCAGACATGGGAGAGTGGCACCAGCTGTGGTGGCCTTTGCTTCCTTGCACAGGTGACACCAGGGTATTTCTGTGTAAGTGAATTAGGCAAAAAGCTTTTTGGGTTCATGCCAGCTTTTGGCACCTCGAGCCTGCTGGTAGCAGCAAGTTCACTGCTGAGCTCTGCCTGTGTGGAAAAGGCATCCCAGGGCTTTCTTTGAAACCTGGAACCCA